>NC_060122.1:158198441-158857012 GCF_021461395.2 Schistocerca americana | reverse complement strand
GGCTCCAGCACCTCGGATATGTAGCGCCGGCTATTTAAAGTACCGGCAATGCGTACTAGAGGCGTGTGAGAGTAATATCCAATACCGCCCCATACCATAATACCCGGTGCAAGACCAGTGTGGCGGTGCATAATGCAGCTGTCCAGCATCCTCTCTCCACGGTGTCTCCACACTCGAATCCGACCATCGTGGTGCTGCAGACAGAAGCGTGCCTCGTCAGTAAAGACAACGTCATTCCATTTTGCCGTCCACATCCGTCTGTCATCACACCATTGGCGACGGAGACGTCTGTGGTTCTGTGTCAATGGCAGACGAAGCAATGGACGTCTTGCGGACAGACCACTCTGCTGTAAACGGCGTCGAATGGTACGCGCAGACACTGGATGATGCGTTACAGATTCACTGTGCTGTGCTATGGTTCGGGATGTCACGGAGCGATCCGTCACTGCCATGCGCACAATTTGCCTATCAGTACGTGCAGTGGTGCACCGAGGTGAATGCGATCGACCACGTCGGTCCGTCGTACCCTCCTGCATCCAACGGTCACATATCCGCATTACAGTTGTTTGGTTTCGTCCAACACGACTAGCGATTTCTCTGTATGATAATCCACAATCTCGGTAAGCCACTATCCTTCCTCTGTCGAACTCGGATACTTGATCAAACGATGTTCGCTGTTGTCTACGAGGCATAGCTGATCGTCTTGTGAAACAACCACAAGGTAAACACACGTGCCGAACGTACACTCGTCGAAATCGCCAAGCCTTAAATGGCGCTATGAGGTGGCGCCACAGGCGCGCGTGATGTGCGTCTGCGCTGAAATTCTGATCAGTTGCATATCTCATCGCTGCAAACCCATGGTGTTAATTTCACTTTATTCGGATGCTTCCGTCAGGGTGTTGCATTTACGGTGGCCAGCAGTGTAATTCTCACTACCGCACCAGTCTAGTTTAAATTCCCCCTTACAGACGAATAGAACTGCCGAAGCCCTCCATGTTATGGAATAGCACCTCAGGATCGAACGTAAATGGGATGTCCAGCCTGAAACTTAGGAGCAGGTACTTATACAAATGACATTGCCCGTTTTCAAAGACTCTATTGGTCTCGTACTGATATGATTTTGTGTATATAGACTGAAGCAGCGTGTGAAAATTGGTACCAATGCCAGGAATTGAACCCAAAGTGGCTTAGTGGCTAACGTATATGCCTAGTAAGCAGGAGACCTGGGTTTGATCCCGGCCTTGGCATAAATTTTCACTAACCGCTTCAGTGTATATACATAGCTTCCAGTTATCCACTCTCAAGTGGCGTTGCTCCTTACACCATAACAAGCGTCGCTTAGCATTTAATACAGTAATATTGGGCTTATGAGAAGCTGCACGACCATTGTACTTTATTCTACGCACAGTCATTGCACTCTCTCCAACTTCTAACAGTATTTTGCAAACCACGAGTGATTTCTTCCATTGACTTCTTGCGGATTTTTTCACACCAGCTTCCTCAACGCTCCACAGTCCCTGTCCGTCAGTGCAACAGATCTGCCTGGTGTTGTTTTAGCTGTGATTGTTCCTTCACGTTCCCACATCCCAACCCCAACACCAACAGTCGATTTGGATTAATTAAATGTCCCGGATGGTTGGTTGATCACGTGACATCCATTGCCTCGTTCACTTTCGAAATCACGGAGCTCAAGTGACCTACGAATTCTGTAGTTACTGCTTTCCTACTGACAGCACAACATCCCGTAGCTCCTTTTACACTTCCTGGTCCATCTCTTGTGACATCTAGTGCTGAATTCCGCATTACGTAAGGATGTTCAGATACTTTTGACAACATAGTATACATGGAGGAGAAAACTCGATGTTCATGGAGGCGTTCTTTGACCATGGAAAACCTAACTGCTGCAGCGACCTCTAAAATTCAACGAATTTAACTGACATAGCTTGAAATATCTTTGTCTGGAGAACTACAGTGACGTGACAAAACCCATGGAATAGCGATAGTCACACACATAAATGGCGGTAGCAAAACGTACATCAAGCATAAAAGGCAGTGCATTCAGACGATTCATGTGAAAACGTCTATGGCGTTGTTATGGCGGCGTGACAAGAATTAACAGACTTTGTACGCGAAAGTTCAGGAAGAACAGGCATGGAACATTCAATTTCGAAAATCATTGGGAATTCACTGTTCAGAGACCCACAATGTCAAGAGCGAGCCGAGAATATTAAATTTGAGGCATTATCCCTTACTACAGACCATGCAATGGCCGATCACTTAACGACCAAGTTGGTTACAGTTGTCACTGCTGACAGACTCTGCGTGAAATAACCGCAGAAGTCAATGTGGGACGTACGACTAACGTATCTTTTAGGAGAGTGCGGCGAAATGGGCGTCAATGTGCTGATGACTGACGTGAGTGCCTTTGCTAACACGACGACATCCCCCGCCGCAACTTACCTGGACTTATCGGTTGGAACCTGGACGACTGGAAAACTGCGGCCTAATCATATCAATCCCGCTTTCAGTTGGTAAGATTCCAAATGGCTCTGAGCACTACCGCCAGGAAAAAGGAGGTCAGATACGATTTTAGTAGGTATCCCATGACTTTTGTCACATCAACGTGTACTGTTCGCTGGAAATCATATTGCAGGCACTTACAGGTATTCTAAATCGATATCTAAATTTAGAGACGATAACCGCTAACACGAAAACTAAAGCTAATTTTTTTAGCAGAGAGAAATGGATGATTTATTCACACATTTGGCTCTCAGGACGAGGCCTTTTCTTCGGTTGGAAGTATGACGAAGGGTACAGAACGGAATAAGTCTTTTTCTTTTGAAAAAACGATCCTGGCGATAGTCTTCAGCGATTTATGGTCTTTTACACCAAAATAAAAAACATTCCTTAGCAATTTCAGAAATTTTGTCATCGGAGTTCAGGTCCACCTAGTATAATGTTTCATTTTTGCTTACGTCAGGTAAACGATATACAGCAAATTTTGAACTACGAAAGTCATTGTACACATACTCGACGACGTTCACGGAGCAAATAAATCTAGTCAAAACTCTCGTTAACATTTCGTGATCGGGCGAAATATCTCACGAAATAAGTGGCAAACGAAAAATCAAGAAAGAACTAAACCTGTCTAGGTTGAAGGGGGAAACCAGATGGCGATATGGCTGGCTCGCGAGATGGCGCTGCCAAAGCTCAAACGGATATCAACTGCGTTTTTTTCTAAATAGGAATCCCAATTTTTTATTAAATATTCGTGTAGTACGTAAAGAAATATGAATGTTTTAGTTGGACACATTTTTTGCTTTGTGATAGATGGCGCTGTAATAGTCACAAACATATGGCTCACAATTTTAGACGAACAGTTAATAACAGGTAGTTTTTTTTAAATTAAAATACAGAACGTAGGTACGTTTGAACATTTTATTTCGGTTGTTCCTATGTGATACATGTACCTTTGTGAACTTATCATTTTTGAGAACGCATGCTGTTCCAGCGTGATTACCTGTAAATATCACATTAATACAATAAATGCTCAAAATGATGTCCGTCAGCCTAAATACATTTGGCAATACGTGTAACGAAATTCCTCTGAACAGTGAGTAGTTCGCTTTCCGTAATGTTCGCATATGCATTGACAATGCGCTGACGCATGTTGTCAGGCGTTGTCGGCGGATCACGATACCAAATATCCTTCAACTTTCTCCACAGGAAGAAATCCGGGGACGTCAGATCCGGTGAACATGAGGGCCATGGTATGGTGCTTCGACGACCAATCCACCTGTCATGAAATATGCTTTTCAATAGCGCTTCAACCACACTCGAGCTATGTGCCGGACATCCATCATGTTCGCAGTACATCGCCATTCTGTCATGCAGTGAAACATCTTGCAGTAACATCGGTAGAACATTACGTAGAAAATCAGCCGACATTGCACCATTCACATTGTCATCGATAAAATGGGGGCCATTTATTCTTCCTCTCAAATATGCCGAACCATACATTAACCCGCCAAGGTCGCTGATATTCCACTTTTCGCAGCCATCGTGGATTTTCCGTTGCCCAATAGTGATGCAGTTGGTGAGTGGGGCTTCGTCGCTGAATAGAACGCGTGCAAAAAATCACTCATCGTCACGTAATTTCTCTTGTGCCCAGTGGCAGAAATGTATACGAGGTTCAGAGTCGTCGCCATGCAATTCCTAGTGCTTAGAAATACGGTACGGGTGCAATCGATGTAGATGTAGCATTCTCAACACCGACGTTTTTGAGATTTCCGATTCTAGCACAATTAGTCTGCTACTGATGTGCGGATTAGCCGCAACGGCAGCTAAAACACCTATTTGGGCATCATCATTCGCTGCAGGTCGTGGTTGACGTTTCACATGTGGCTGAACACTTCCTGTTTCCTTAAATAACGTAACTATCCGGCGAATGGTCCGGACACTTGGATGATGTCGTCCAGGATACCGAGCAGCATACATAACACACGGCCGTTGGGCATTTTGATCACAATAGCCATACATCAACACGATATCGACCTTTTATGTAATTGGTAAACGGTCCCTTTTACCACGGGTAATGTATCACGAAGCAAATACCGTCCGCAATGGCGGAATGTTACGTGATACCACGTACTTATACGTTTGTGACTATTACAGCGTCATCTTTCAGAAAGCGAAAAAAGTGGTCCAACTAAAACATTCATATTTCTCTACGTACTACACGAATATGTAATAAAAATGGATGTTCCTATTTTAAAAAACGCAGTTGATATCCGTTTGACCTGTGGCAACGCCATCTAGCGGGCCAACCATAGCGCCATCTGGTTTCCCCCTTCAAGTTAAACGAGTTTCGTTCTTTGTAGTTTTTTCGTTTGATGCTTATATCGTGAGATATTTGGCCCGGTCAGTATCAATGGACCACCCTGTATAGTAGTTTCGATAGGTACTTCTATACAGAAAATTAAGGGAAACTGTATTACAAATAGACACAGAAGACACACCTATGACCTTGTTCTTCCTCATTTTATCGTGGCTATGTCCCGTATCGCGATGGGGTGGACGACGTTAGGGACGGATTTGGTACGGTTAGTTTAAAGGCGCAGTTCGCCGACGGCACCGGAGCTGTGTGTTTGTCTTCAGTGTGCTGCTGCCGTCCTTGTTCGTGGCTCGGAGAGTTTAATACTTGATGTCTCATTCAGCTAGGAAAAATACTTTGAAATTCAGTTTCTATGGAGATTCTGTTACATTAACTTCCTTTGAGGTTGAAAAGCACTTAAAAGAAGTCTGAAAATTACTTTTAGACGATACTGTTGGATTGCATATGACGCTTGTCAACTTTTTTTTCTTTTTTTTACTGGAGAATGCAGAGCTTTGTGGCTAAGTACTCGTGTGGTGTGGAGGTATTTTAAAACTCAATTATTGTGACGGCAATATTGGTGATGTTTGTGCTCCACATACCAGTTTTGGTGTCGGAATTGTCAGAATTTTTCAGTTGCCATTTCAAGTGCCTGCCGAATATATTAATGCTATCGTCTCGAATTATGGCGAAGTCTTCAGTAATATTGGCCGAGAAATAGTCCAGTGCCCGTAGCTTTCCTGTACTGAACGGCGTGAAACAATTGAAAGTTTATCTGCAACGACATATTCAGTCCTTCAGTAATGTATGAGGGCACAGAGCCATAGTTATCTACGATGAGCAACCCAGTACTTGCGTCGGTTGCAGGTGAACGGGTGACTTGCGCGCCCAATATATACACAAACGCCTGGTCTTGCTGCCTGCCGGCAAAGTAGTAAGACCCGCGGCTAAGACCACTTTACAGCTAACTTAAACGGCGGCTATCATTGGACAGAAACCATCCACCACGATTACGGCAACTATTCCGAATGTCAGTGTCAGTGACAGAATCATTCTGATTAAGACCAGAGCTGTTGTAGAGGTGTCATTGAGCAGACTGCAACCGACAGAACCTGTGATGAAAGCACAAGTAGTTAATGTCCAAAAAACAATACTGCAGCGGCTGTCGCTGGACAGGAACCAATCGCTCCCATTGCGGCTACATCCGTGAATGACAGTGTTAGTGCAGTTGTCATCCCAAAGGAGAACACCGAGACATCCTTGGTGTCCTTTACAAAACCACAACTGATAGAACCTGTGACGACAGTTCCAACCTCCAACATCCCAGATAACTTTGACCAGGAAACTTGCAATGGACACTTAAGGGTCAACAACAAAAAGTCATTCCTCTAGAAAACACAATCAGCGAAGGCTTGCGCATCAAGGCCCTGAGCAAGCTGCTCCAGTAATGCGCTAAACAAGTAGCAAATAAAGGCCATGGAGGATCTGTGGATACGTCAAAAATCCACCAGCCGTAAATAAAGCCCCACCCTTGTTAAAGTGAGTGAAATTGCAAGTGCGGCCAATAACCATGATACACAACAGGCCCCTTGCGACTCTGTACAAAATTCATACAGTACTATCACTCAAGGTAACTGGGCAGACGAACAACTCGAGAAGTGGTAAGTGAAACACAGGCACCCATCGACGAGGCAAACACTGACTCTACGAAGCATCTATTAGGTAGTAGAAGTGTGATGCTACAGTATCAGACTATGGGATGCGGTTAAATGTCAGACACATATTAAAATAATCCAAGCATGGCTGTAAGTGACGAGGCTCTCAAATCAACAATGCTCAAAAAATTATGACGCCGCTTCAAGTCTCCCGAACTATAATCTTGAATCTAAACAGTATTCGATGTTCACTGAAGTTGAAAGGCTTGGAAGATTTTTTTATGTGCCTCTGAGATCGACTTTTCCAGACATCCAAAAATAATAAAAGACATTCAATTAAATGACGTAAGAGGGTATAATGCTATTACTCGAGACATAGATGTTAAGTAGGGACAGCGATATTAATGAATGAGGGGACTGTCATTAATACAACTGAAACCCTCCGTGATGGGAGAAGTATTGCTAGCATATTCCACAAATCGAGTATCATTAGTATGTACGTGGCTTGAGGAAGTACGAATCAACGAAATAAAGCAGAGATCTTCAAACGAAAAATTTATTCCCCGTTCGGTGTGCGCCATGACAATATAATAATAAGCGGGGGAAACTGTGTTCTAATTCTCAAAGTCTCCAGCTGTAACACGTCCTTAAAGTTGGGAAACATAGTGAAAGAATCTAGTGTGTCTGACTCGTGTGAGCTTCAAAATGGCGATGTGGCTGGCTTTACCGTTCTCACCAACACTTCAAGCCAGCCGACTGGATAGAATACACGCAGACCAAAGCGTGGCGTACAATCTTTACCGACCTTGCCACATATAACAACGCTAAATATGGAACTACAAAACACTCACCGTGGGCGGAAGTATTGGAAATTAAATGTCGTGCACTCGCAAGATGCTGCATGTTGCGAGTGATTTAGCAACACAGGGGAGGATTGCCAAAGGAAGTTTACTTTTTATGACTCTACTTTGACATGGTGGTTTCAATACACCAAAGGCAATTTAAGAAAAATGTTAATCGAATATTTGAGCGAAAAGAGTTTTTTATCCTTAAAGAAATGGTTGAATTTTATTAGTATTGTCTGCGTGCTCTGTATAAACTAGATACATCAGCGAACGGGAACTACGTCCACATGAAGAAAATGAAATCAAATATGTCGGACCTGTAGCGCAAACTATTACAACAACAAAAGTTCTGTCGAAAAGGGAGGGCTCTCTTTTCGCGAAGAAACATCAGTTTTTCATGTTGCAGGCGAAAAGAAGATGGATCAAGGGACAACGTTAACAAAAGTTAAAATGAATGACGGTAAATTAAAGAAGGAATATACAGATATTTTGCCCTATTTATGTCCCGAAATGCTGTTCATAACACTCACGGGCCGAACTGGAACTGCTACTAAATCTTCAAGGGAAACTCACTATTACAGCATCTGACAGTATTACATACGAGACCGGTGAAGTTAATATATACGCTAGAATAGCAATCCGAAAAACAAGCGGCCTGTTCCAGATGGCATGTCGGCAGTTTTAACAGGCCTTCCAGAAACAACTGACACCTAAATTATTGTGAATACATGACGAACTTATGACTCCTGACTTTCATATCCGAAAATATTTCTTGGAAGCCACGGTCGTGCCTACCCAGAAAACCCACAAAATGTGCCTTCGAGATATCCCACCGCTTAACACTGGCGACAAAATAATGGCTCGCATTCCTGCACAAAGGCTCCAGAGATCCTTACATGGGGTCATGGAGCTTGTCAGCTGGTATAGGCAAAGACAGATCAGTCGTCCAGACCTAGTGTGAATATACAGACATTATTTTTACAGTAGACGTTCTCGAACAATGTCACTAGACTGTGAGAAGACTTTTAACATCGTTAACCAAAAGTACATTTTAGTGATCGCAATGGACTTCCTTTCAAGTTTATCTGTATGATATACAGAATACAGTTGAATGGGTCATCAAGAATTATGACCAGCGGCCAGTTATCGAGGAATTCTGAGTTCCGTAGTTCAGTGAGACAGGACTGCCCGATGTCGATGGCCATGTTTTGTACCGCTGCTGAACCTCTGCACCTCACTCAGCGGTATAAGCTTCGTGGTCTACACGTAAATGGCTGAAACACTGTCAGCAAGATATACGCCGAGTTTGTAGGTCTTATGGTAACAAACCAAAATGTCTTACTTTTCATGTGGTGATACTATCAGGTGTCAGGTGCAAGAACGAACGAGACTAAATCAAGGATAATGAATTTAGATCGAGGACTTCGCGCGAAAGACATCAGAGATGTAAGCGTTGCCTCCCACGTGCATAAGTGAGGCATAGTGTGTCGGTGCAACATACAGCACACCACTGATGCCAACTATAAGAAAATCTTAGCGAGTACCTGCAGAAGTCCTGTCGTATGGCACAAGGAAGCTAGACGAGCTTCTGAGAGTAAAATTTGCAAATACACACATAATATACAAATTTATATTGTGGCCCACTTGTTACCTACACGTAGAGATATAGAGAAATTCGACAGTCTCTCTCACCACTGCTGCAAATCGTGGACTGAGTACCATTGATGCCTATTTTAAATCCCAGTCTTCATAGTGTATAACATCTTGAAGGTGTGGACAAAGTCACCCTGTAGTTTAATGGCGCATTGACTAAATGATATGACAACTGTTAATAAAAATCGAACCATAGACCTGCAGGACAGGTGTGCCTCAACACGACTTGGCATGGACTCGACTAATGTCTGAGGTAGTACTGGAGGGAGCTGACAACATGAATCCTGCAAGGTTGTCAATAAATCCATCGCTGTGGTCGAGCGGTTCTAGGCTCTTCAATCCAGAACCACGCGGCTGCTACGGTCGCAGGTTCGAATCCTGCCTCGGGAATGGTGTGATGTCCTTAGGTTAGTTAGGTTTAAGTAGTACTAAGTCTTGTGGACTGATGACCTCAGATATTAATTCCCATAGTGCTTGAAGCCATTAGAACCATTAGAATAAATCCATGAGAATACAAGGGGGTGGAGATCTCTTCTGAAGAGAGCGTTGCAAGGCGTCCCACATATGCTCAATTACGTTCAGGTCTGTGGAGTTTGGTAGCCAGTGGAAATGTTCAAACTCAGAAGAATGTTCCTGGAGTCACTCTGTAGCAATTTCGGACGTGTGGGGTGTAACATTGTCCTGCTGGAATTGCCCAAGTCCGTCGGAATGCACAATGGATGCAGGTGATCAGACAGGATGTTTACGTATATGTCACCTGTCAGAGTCGTATCTAGACGTATCAGGGGTCCCATATCACTCCAACTGCACATGCTCCACACCATTACAGAGCATCCAGCAGGTTGAACAGTCTCCTGCTGACAGTCATGGTCCATGAATTCTTGAGGGTGTCCCCATAACCGTATACGTCTAACCGCTCGATACTATTTGCTTCGAGACTCGACCGACCAGGTAGCATGTTTCCAGACATCAACAGTCCAACGTCAGCCTTGACGTGCCCAGGCGAGTCGAAAATCTTTGTGTCGAGCAGTCATCAAGGGTACACGAGTGGGCTTCTGGCTATGAGAGCTCATATCGGTGATGTTTGGTTGAACGGTTCGCACGCCGACACTTGTAGATGGCCCAGCATTAAAATCTGCAGCAGTTTACCTAAGACTTGCACTTGTAGTATTACATAGGCGTTGCCGACCGCAGCGCCGTATTCTGCCTATTCACGTATCTCTGTATTTGAACACGCATGCCTAAACCAGTTTCTTTGGCGCTTCAGTGCGTATTTATATATTTGGTGAATCAGCGAAAACTGGCACAGCAAATATTGTGGAAATGTATAGCGCTACTGATGTGCGGGGTTCACAGAATCGATTGACGGTCACGTTTCGCATTGTTAGTCAATCGGTAGATTGTAATAATATTTCGAAGTTTATTTTTTGTGCAAACAGACACTTTTTTAAATTGAACAACACCTATTGATATTAACAAAGTAAAAGTAGCTAATAGTAGGGTAAATTAGATTATCAGTGGTGTTTTCTGCAGCATTCTAATGGGAGTCGTTTACACGACATCGTATTTTGAAAAGTTCTACTCAGACACTTGTAGAATACTTTTGGTAGCACACAGTAAAGAACAACACAAGTGCATACACTAGTTACGTGGGTTCTGACCAGCACCGAGAAAATCGAACAACTCAGATTGAATACAATATGACAACAGGCAGCGGCAACACACGCTTCCAGCCTGGTATGGAACGATTGCTGCACACGTGCGAAAATGTCCGAGAAGGCTGCGTATCATCGGGTGTAGTAGGTTTGTCCTTGTAGACAGCGTCTTTCAACTTTCCCCACAGAAAAAAAGTCTGCAGGCGTCAAATCCGAGGGATTGGCAGGCCAAGGTACAGGTCCTCTGTGCTCAATCCAACGATTTCGAAACAATTCGTGATGACAGATGTGCAGAACTACAGACCTATATCTCTAACGTCGATCAGTTGTAGAATTTTGGAACACGTATTATGTTCGAGTGTAATGACTTTTCTGGAGACTAGAAATCTACTCTGTAGGAATCAGCATGGGTTTCGAAAAAGACGATCGTGTGAAACTCGTCCACGAGACTCGAGGGCCATAGGCACGGGTTCACAGGTAGATGCCGTGTTTCTTGACTTCCGCATGGCGATCGATACAGTTCCCCACAGTCGTTTAATGAATAAAGTAAGAGCATATGGACTATCAGACCAATTGTGTGATTTGATTGAAGAGTTCCTAGATAACAGAACACAGCATGTCATTCTCAATGGAGGGAAGACTTCCGAAGTAAAAGCGATTTCAGGTGTGCCGCAAGGGAGTGTCGTAGGACCGTTGCTATTCACAATATACATAAATGACCTTGTGGTTCACTGAGGCATTTTGGGGATGATGCTGTGGTATATCGAGAGGTTGTAACGATGGAAAATTGTACTGAAATGCAGTAGGATCTGCAACGAATTGACGCATGGGGCAGGGAATGGCAATTGAATCTCAATGTAGACATGTGTAAAGTGCTGCGAATACACAGAAAGAAAGATCCCTTATCATTTAGCTACAATATAGCAGGTCAGCAACTGGAAGCAGTTAATTCCATTAATTATCTGGGAGTATGCATTAGGAGTGATTTAAAATGGAATGATCATATAAAGATGATCGTCGGTAAAGCAGATGCCAGACTGAGATTCATTTGAAGAATCCTAATGAAATGCAATCCGAAAACAAAGGAAGTAGGTTACAGTACGCTTGTTCGCCCGCTGCTTGAATACTGCTCAGCAGTGTGGGATCCGTACCAGATAGGGTTGATAGAAGATATAGAGAAGATCCAACGGAGAGCAGCGCGCTTCGTTACAGAATCATTTAGTAATCGCGATACCGTTACGGAGATGATAGATAAACTCCAGTGGAAGACTCTGCAGGAGAGACGCTCAGTAGCTCGGTACGGGCTTTTGGTGAAGTTTCAAGAACATACCTTCACCGAGGAGTCAAGCAGTATGTTGCTCCCTCCTACATATATCTCGCGAAGAGACCATGAGGATAAAATCAGAGAGATTAGAGCCCTCACAGAGGCATACCGACAATCCTGCTTTCCACGAACAATACGAGACTGGAATAGAAGGGAGAACCGATAGAGGTACTCAAGGTACCCTCCGCCACACACCGTCAGGTGCCTTGCGGAGTACGGATGTAGATGTAGATGTAGATGTAGACATCTTGTAGTACTTCATGCACTATGGGCTGTACAGCCATTATGTTCATACCACGGGTTCCTCCTAATCTCCAAAGGAACGAGTTCTAGCATCTGTGGAAGATGGTCTCTTAGGAGGCTGCGATAGTTGTGCGCGTACACCCCTTGGACTCCGACGTTCCACCTGATGAAGCCAACAGGGATTATCAAGAGACCAATAGTACATGTCTTGGTGGTTTACCTGGAAATGATTGGTAAATACGGCTTTATCACTAAACAAAATACATGATACATCTGGAATATCCTGTCTTAAATCTCATGTACAGAAGTTAATACGATTCGCATAATAGTTTCCATGCAACTCCTGATGGAGAGAGTAGTGATAGGGATTTAACCTCTGTCGATGGAGACTGCGTGGGATATTTCCGTGACTCAGGCCACTTTCTCGTGCAGATCAACTGAAACAGCAGCAAAACATTAATTTCCCCCTCTTCGGTAGTCCCTTGTTTCCTTAAATTACGTGTCTAGGTGTTACACTACAACTTTAATATAATTTGGTGGAAGAGACTGATATATAATTGTCGAGGTGGTTGACGTCTGTTTGGGTACAGTTACATTATCTGGTTGGTGGGATGGTCAAATGAGTACTTAATGTGGACTAAAAGTAAACCGGAAAATGACAAAGGCAATGACATATAACAAAAATAAGAATAGTGAGAAAGTTACATGAAAACCGCTGATTACGAAGCAGATAAAGTTAAGTAATTCTGCTACTTTATAATGAAAATACACATTATTTTGGCGAAGAAATTTCGGAGAATCTACATTTGCGGCACAGAAATGTATGGTAGTGAAACATAGCCAGTCGGAATACCAGAACGAAAAGTAACGAAAGCTTTTGATGTTAAGTGATAATGTTGAAAATTAGGTGATCTGATAAGGTAACGAATGAGTACGTTCTCCGCTGAAGATGGGACAGAATGATACGATATGTGTTGAAAAATCAGGGGATAACCATGGTGGTACTAGTGACAGCTGTAGAGACTAAAAACTGTTGGGGAAGACAGAAATTTGAATACTTCCAACAAATATTTGAGGACGAAGAGTGCCAGTACTACTCTGAAATTAAGAGGTTAGTTCAGGACTGGAACTCGTGTTGGACTGCCACAACCTAGTCAGAAGTCCATTCTCAGGAGGGAATATGTGTACCACAGCTGTCTCCGTGTAGTGTTATTCACATGAAAGTGAGCGCTAGTTTTCTAAATGTTCGCGAATTGTGTAACTGAGGTGGCACTTGGGTACCTGCCCGGTGTTCACTTGGTGTGAGAAATCATTTAAAAACCACATCCAGGCTTGCCAGTCACACCTACTCTCGTCGTTAATCCACCAGCGGATTTGACCCAGGGCTGACGCAGCTCCCCGTCCTGGAACCGGGCCCTAAAACACTCGTTATTGACATACTACACAAATTCATTGATCAATTACGTAAAATTTAAAAATGGCACTATGGAATTTATTTTGGTCTAGGCTGTTCTTAGTATGTAGAGTGTTATCACACGTAAGATATGTTGTTGTGGTCTTCAGTCCAGAGACTGGTTTGATGCAGCCGTCCATTGTACTCTATCCTGCGCACGTTTCTTGATCTGCAAGCAACTATGGCAACCTACATCCTTCTGAATCTGATTAATGTATTCATCTCTTTGTCTCCATCTACGATTTTTACCCGCAACGCTGAACTACAGTACTATATTGCTGGTTCCTTGATGTCTCAGAACATGTCCTATCAATCGGTCCCTTCTTCTTATCAAGTTGTGCCACAAATTCTTCTTCCACCCAATTCTGTTCAATACCTCCTCATTAGTTATGTGTTCTACCCATCTAACCTTCAGCATTGTTCTGTAGCACCACATTTCGAAAACTTCTATTCTCTTCTTCTCTGAACAAGTTATTGCCCATGTTTCACTTCCATGTATGGCTACACTCCATACAAATACTTTCAGGAAAGACTTCCTGACTCTTAAATCTATACCCGATAATAACAAATTTCACTTCTTCAAAAACGCTTTCCTAGCCGTTGCCAGTCTACATTTTACATCCTCTCTACTTCGACCATCATCATTTATTTTGCACCCAAAATACCAAACGTCATCTACTACTTTATGTGTCTCATTTACTAATCTAATATACTCAGCATCACCTGATTTAATTAGACCACATTCCATTTTCCTCGTTTTGCTTTTGTTGATTTTCGTTTTATATCCTTCCTTCAAGACACTGTCCATTTCGTTCAACTGCTCTTCAAGGTCCTTTACTGTCTCTGACAGAACCACAATGTCATCGGCAAACCTAAAATTTTTTATTTCTTCTCCATGGATTTTAATTCCTACTCCAAATTTTTCCTTTTGTATCCTTTACTGCTTGCTCAATATATAGATTGAATAACATGGGGGATAGGTTACAACTAAGTCTCACTTCCTTCCCAACCACTGCTTCCCTTTCATGCCCCTCAATTCTTATAACTGTCATCTGGTTCCTGTATTAATTATAAATAGCCTTTCTCTCCCAGTATTTGATCACTGCCATCTCCAGAATTTGAAAGGGAGTATTCCGATTAACATTGCCAAAAGCCGACTCTAAGTCTACGAATGCTAGAAACGTAGGTTTGCCTTTCCTTAATCTATTTTCTAAGATAATTCGCAGGGTCAGTATTGCCTCACTTGTACCAGTATGTCTATGGAATCCAAACTAATCCTCTACCAGTTTTTCCATTTGTCTGTAATGAATTCGTGTCAGTATTTTGCAGCTGTGACATATTAAACTGATTGTTCGGTAATTTTCACACCTGTTAACACCTGCTTTCTTTGGGATTGGAATTATTATATTCTTCTGGAAGTCTGAGGGTATTTCGACCGTCTCATACATCTTCCTCACCAGATGGTACAGTTTTGTCAGGGTTGTCTCTCTCAAGGCTATCAACAGTTCTAATGGAATGCTGTCTACTCCTGCGGCCTTGTTTCGATTTAGATCTTTCAGTGCTCTGTCAAACTCTTCGCGCAGTATCATATCTCCCATTTAATCTTCATCTACGTTCTCTTCCATTTCCATAATATCGCCCTCAAGTACATAGCCTTTGTATAGACTTTCGATATACTCCTTCCACCTTGCTGCTTTCCCTTCTTTGCTTAGAACTGGTTCTCCATCTCAGCTCCTCATATTCATACAGGTGGTTCTCTTTTCTCCAATGGTCTCTTTAATTTTCCTGCAGGCAGTATCTATCTTACCTAGCGATATATGCCTCTACACACCTAAATTTGTCCTTTAGCCATCGATGCTTAGCCACTTTGCACTTCCTATCGATCTCATTTTTCAGGCGTTTTTATTCCTTTTTGCCTACTTCAGTAAACTTACGAGCTGGCAATATTATGTTAGTTAACTTGGAAACACAAATACCCATGATGAGGAGTAATACCGTTCTTTCTTAATTTACTTTATGTGGCTATTCCAGACTGGAATTAACAATAGAAATTTTTACCTGAATTTGACTGTAAAGTGCTTTATTATTAAATACTATGAAATCACCGAGTACATTTAAGGATTAGGCATTCAGTCACTACATTTGCAACAACAGATGACATAACTAGGGTCATGTTCACCTTTTAGTTCGTGAGGGAGAAGTGTCTTCCAGAAAACCATTTCAAAACAAATACATGAAACTAAAAAGCTGTAGTTGGCTGTAAAGCTCAGATTTTTATTCGTGACTATGTTCATTTAAGCATAAACGCAAATATAAAAATATGTAACTATGATACTGGCGGTTTAGGAATGTTTTGAATGATTGTCGCATTTCAAGCCGAAAAATTCGAAAGATGACTAATGCGAAGCATGTTACATTGACACATAACGTCGTAGGGGGGGATATTTACACGAAGGTCTGTAGATATCGCGTGCTAATATAGAATGCGAGAAAAGAATAAGCTGTGAAGTCAGTTTAGTGCGCTATGAATAATGGCTACGCAAAGTACTTCACCTAATGATTGTTGGCGCTGTGGAATGTAATAAATTTCCTTGACTCAAAAGTGGTCGGAACATGAAGAACATGTGTAACGCATTTCATAGGGTGAGCATATTGTGAGTACATTTTGGTTAATGTGTTTTAAGTCAAAGCCGTTGCTATGTTCATTCTATGTGTAATAAAACAGAAGCAAAAAATCAAAAGGAAGGTGATGATTTTATTATGTAGATATTGATTAAGGCAAATACCTTCCGGATCCCAGCATCTCCACATACTGTCATCTTTCTGCTTCTCCTACTGAGTTGGGTCGATATGTCACGCAGCTTTTATCTCTACTGATAGCTACTCACAGCAAAGTAGACTGATAATTTACATTTGTGGATGTAAAAAAACTGCCGGTTGCTACATGGCTCGTTAATAGTCTTAATATATGTAGTAAATGATAGTCTCTTACGGTATTCTGTACTACCTATAATACATTCCTTCATTAGTCTACCCTATGTTACACATCTCGATTATTAATATGAATTGTAGTGGTTACGCATTGTACAGCATTTCGAAATCAAGTATCAACTGGAATGTGGAATTCAAAAGGCAGACTGCTAGTGCTCACCGTTAGTGTGCTTGTGAGCACTCAGGCAGATTTTCAGCCCCCTTTGAATGTTCGCGGAGAAGGGCTTTTTGTCTGGGCTTCTATTGAGACGCAGTCGCCTTCATATCTCGGTTAAGGGGAAGTGAATTTCCGTCGGTAATTTTTGTATGGTGCCAGACGCATTGGGCAGGGCACTCCTGATATTAAAGCTTCAAAAAGTCCTACGCTCATAATACTCTCCACTTTTATAATTGAAGCAACGATATTCAGTGCGTTAAGAGGAAATACCGGCGAATTTTAATCGCACGCGCGGCTCCGAGGCGAGTGAAAATTTAACGTCTGCTGCATTATTTGTGACTTCAGGCTCAAGGAGATTAAAGAATAGCTGATGTGATGCTAGACCAGTTTAGCAGGCGGCGCCTATAGACCACCTGACAGACATTTTGCTCTCCATTATACTTATTACAATTTTCTTACGCTGAGAAGATTGGAAATCAGTGGTTTTGACAGATGTATGGAACTATGCTCTTAATAAAACACTCTAATTAGTTTAGATCTTGCAGAGATTAATAATGGCAGTAATACATCCGTCGGGAAAAAATTTTTCAAATTTACATGAATCTAGCTCCAAGAACATATCTAAACATGGTTAATTTTCACTGTTATAAACCATTACCGTTGGTAGGAAATTTTTCTATATAGTTCTCTAGTTGAAACAACGTTGAAGAAGAAAATAAAAAATTCGAGATTGTTCTGCACTCTTTCTAGAGCCCTTCTTTTAATACTCGTTTTCTAAACAGATTTACGTTTACAACTCTATTATCTGTGGTTACTAGATAGATTTCGAAACCAGTGTTAGTTTGTTACGCATTGTCAGTCACATCTGTAAAAGCGCAGCAGAATTATTAATAGATCTGAACTACTTGTAGTTGCTTAGTGCCCTTTGCATTTCCTACTTAAAATTTGGCTGCTGGTTACGTAAATCTTGCCGTTCCTTAGAACCCCACTCACTTTTATTGCTGTAGCACTATGATGATGGATCGAGCCCATCGGCATATGTGATTTCAGAATAGAAGGCTGAGCAATCGAACTCAGTCAAAAGACAGCCTCAGGTGTTTACTGAATTACTCGAGTCCCGTCAGTCAACTGTAGTAGCACAAGTGTACCAGTTCTGGAGACAGGATAATGAAAGTAGCCAACCATCACTCTAAGCTAAGGGGTAACTGTACGGTTGTTGTTGTTGTGGCCTTCAGTCCTGAGACTGGTTTCATGAAAAGCTGTATTCCCTCGGGAAAAATGAGGCTGTAATTTCCCCTTGCTTTCAGGCGTTCGCAGTACCAGTACAGCAAGGCCGTTTTGGTTGGCGTTACAAGACCAGATCAGTCTATCATCCAGACTGTTGCCCCTGCAGCTACTGAAAAGGCTGCTGCCCCTCTTCAGGATCCACACGTTTGTCTGGCCTGTCGACAGATACCCCTCCGTTGTGGTTGCACCTACGGTACGGCCATCTGTATCGCTGAGGCACGCCAGCCTCCCCACCAACGGCAAGGTCCATGGTTCATGGGAGGACTGTACAGTAGTATCACAAATAGAAAGATGCAGCGATGAACAAAGGCCCTCCAAGCCCTCAGACGTGACAGTTGTCCTAATTACAGAATGGCACAGTCTGCATTATTGCTTGGTTCCTGAACTCCACCTCGCAACTCCCCATATGACATTAAGTGTTGTTGTTCGAGTCCCCCCCCCTCCCATCCTTCTGATGTACGCCAATTTCCCTGCGTATTACATGACGTAAAGTTTGAAAAAATTAGTGCAAAATTCAAACTTTTTGCGGGAAATTAAAAAAAAATTATCTGTATATAAAGTAATACAGTTCAAGATGGCAGACCTTAAGTGTAAAATGTGAAACCCAAGATGTTCCATTGTTCTGTAGGTTGAAAATCCATGTTCTCTAATCAGCTATACTGGTGCAGCTCAATGGTATCATAACCAAGATGGAGGACCAGGGATATTGCCACAGCTCTATTAGATAAAAATGGCAATCCAAGATGGCTGAACAGGGTCATTGGCTCAGCTCTACGACATCAGAATCCACGATGGTACACACTGCACAGTTGTCTGATTGCCTACTGACTGGTGCAGCTGTCGTGCTTGCCAGGTATTATTTCCTTTGTTTAAAATGATAGTACCGTAGCCCAAAGTTTAAGAGTTTCTTCTCCCTTCAAAAGTTACATATTAACAATTACAAACCTAGTTTTGGAGCTGACTTGCACTAAGTTTAAAACCATATGCTGTATAGTAGGAATACAACAGGAACAATTTTGTTTGTATTTAAACAGATACCATAGAAATGTATTGCATTCTGCACAATCAGGATGGTGCACTGGTTAATGCATCATGCCACCACCATGCAGGTACCATAGTATCGTAAGTATCAAGGGGTGAAAATCGTGGGAGGGCAGTCTCCCTTCTTCCCACAGTCGTTACGTGTGGTTCACTACTAACGAAGTGATACGACCAACAATAGTTGAAAATGCATCAACTATTAAATCTCTCACATCATCTGACATTCCAGCAATTGAAAATCTAAGTTTCATCTCACACAAAATGTATTTTAGTCTCTTTGACATTGCACCTACTTGGAGAATAAAGTCTGTCTCTAGGTGTAGTTTTCTCCTTTCACATGTTTGATACTGTTGAGTCCTGCCCACTCGTCACAAGTAGGGTGCCTACGGGATGCTGTGTTCTCACAATGCTATACAATAACTCAAACAAATAACATTAGTAGGTTTATTTCCGGAAATCAAATTGAAAATGCTTAACTTTACTACAGCAAATGTCGCTAGCGCGCTGAGGTCGCAGTTTCGAATCCTGCCTCGGGCATGGATGTGGAGATGTCTTAGGTTAGTTAGGTTTAAGTAGTTCTAAGTTCTAGGGGACTGATGACCTCAGATGTTAAGTCCCATAGTGCTCAGTGCTATTTGAGCCATTTGTCGCTAGCGAGAGGCGACGTGAAAACAATACGCTTCTTCTTGTACACAGAGTCCAAGGAAATAATTGGTACTGACAGCGTAGCACTAATCACGTTGCAGACTCGGGCCGATCTGAGCGGCCGAGGCTAGCTGGATGGTCGTTTATATGCACTTGTTGCAGTGGGCGCACCTGGCGCGGCGCTGTCCAATTCCGCGCCCCATTGGCTGCCGTTTCCTCACAGCCTTCTCCGCTCTTGCGTTCCGCCTCTTCGTTCCGCTGTTTGTGGCTACGCCAGAACATTCCTCCCCTCCTCCTCCCCCTCCCCCCCCCCCCCCCCCACCATCACCAAAGCGACGGATCGTCCTGTATGCAGTGCGTTAACAGCGGGGGATAGAGGAGGGTGCACGCTGCGCTCTGTCGGAAAACCGACCAGAGGGGTACGTGTCCACCCCCTGCTGCCATCAACCAGATGAAGAACGGTGCGGCTGCTGAGGTGCGGGCGGGTGCAGCTTCATGGATAGGACGAAAGGAGGCAGAGGGGGCAAAAGCTCCATCTCCGTCGGGTCGTCCCGCGGTGTCTGCTGCGGCCACGCTGTCCTCTGGACCCGTGAATCTAGGGGAAGAGAGTGAAAGATCATGGCGTACGTGACAGAGGCGAAGTTATAATTGCGTAGGCTTCCGCGGCCAGAGTCAGTCGACATAAAAGTTTCCTGGGTTTGTTACCGCGTTATAATGTAAAAACTACTGCTGCTATAGAAAAGCCAACGTTTCGGCCATGATTGCAGCGGCCTTCTTCTGGGTCTAATGGTGCGTTCTAGCTATGCAGTATCCTCTATATTTTGTTGTTTGTGTTCATTGCGCATGCCATTACGTCATAATTTTATAAGGTAGTTAGTTTATTGGTCACTTAAGGAAGAAGGAGAGGGAACTTTATTTTAATAGGTTATTGCGGTGGAGGGAGAACGTGACCTCTGTTGTCTTTTGGCTCTTGTGTTATTATTGGTCACCGTCGAATGAGAAGTTTCCTGCTGTTTACCAACTGCTGGACGTCGGCCACGCGGCGGCAGTTACTCGCCGGTAGTGCTCGTGCCTCGTGTTGACAGTGCCGTCTGTTGGGCTTTGATTGCTGGCAGCCAAGATGGGGCAAGCCTGAGTCCATCCTCCCTGTTCATGTTGTTCGGGTGTTTAAATATTTCGATGGACTCTCTGATTTTGCGTTTCGTCACAATTGGCTGCTTAGCCAACACACAGGCTTCGCTGAATTTTATTTCTTTTCCGCAGTCATGGTGATGTTGTGCCACTGTGGATTTGTTGTGTTGCCCTAGACCAGGGGCGGGCAAACGTTGCACGCAGCTCATGAGCGCACACCGCTGCACGTGTGCTGCTCGCGTGCAATCGTCGACTGGGGCACTGGCGACAGCCGGCAGGTTGCGGCGGTGTAGTGCCAGGCTAAGCTGCGGACGTTGATGTGTAGCTACCACTACGTAGTGAACGTTGTATTTCAAGAACCGGAAAATGCAGAGTGTTCAAGGAAACGGAGAATCGTAGATTTGCTATCTTTTAAAAAGTAATCGGAGAATCATTTTTTCTTTGTGCAAAAACGTGAAAATTCGAAATGTTTAATATGTGGCAGTATTCTCGCTGGTCAGCGGAAGCTTAGTATTTAAGGCCATTATAACAAATTTCACAAGGACGAGTACAATTTATTGTTGGACTCTTAGCGGATGGGGAAATTAACTGAGCTTAAGAAGAGCGATCTGACGATACTAGATGAATCTGTCGTAGTTGCTGTGGTCACGAGAGATCTGCGACTACCTTTCGTCATGTCTCTCATCTAACTGATTTAACATTTTATGGAGCACTGTTTTCAATATTTCCGGACGACAACAATAATGGCGCAGCGGTACGTGCAAGTTATAAGATTGCGCTTAATATAGCGAGAGCTGGAAAACCATTTGCTGAATTAGTAAGTGTCGGTTAAGAGCAAACATCAGTGATGAAAATTTAAGTAACTGTTTGTGGTTGTCTGTATGTAGAAATTTTGTTCCATTCCACCTGTGTTAATTAAATAAAACGTATCGTAGGTAATAGGTCCTCTTTCAAAACACGATATCTTTCAAGCAGTCCTACTAACCTTATTCCTAAGCAAGCTAGGAAACAAAACGCGTTACCGAGGAAGGAGAGGGGAGACGGTATGGTGGGGAGGGGAGATAAGCGGGTGGCCGGCTTGCCCCTGTGTGCACGCAGAACACCTGTTAACTGCACGCGTGCAAGTGCACCGCACACGTGCAGGATTCCTGCCCGCCCCTGCCCTAGACGAATATAACGCCCGTACTCTCGATTGCGCGTTGCTATTGGCCTACCAGTCTCGCCGATGTATGCCTCTCCACATTCGCATTCCACCTTGTAAACGCCTGCAGTGTGTAATGTATCCACCTTGTCCTTGGTGGAGCCTAGCAGGTCCTGGATCCTACGACCACTATAGAAGACAGGCTTCATCCCAACGCGGCGAAGGTGTTCGCCTATTCGGTCAGTAGCGTTTTTCACATAGGGTAAGCGTACTGTTGGCTGCAGTTTGTCTATTTCCTGCTTATCTTTCGTGCTTGTGTTCGTTGACAAGGCTGAGTTTATCGACTTATGACTGTAGCCATTATGACACGGTACCAAACCCAGAGAGGCGAAGTTGATTTTGATGGTCGCGCTGCAAACCATCCGCACGTGAAACAAGATACATGCAAGCACCGACGGACGATCTCGCCTCGCGCCCACCGTCTCGTGCCTCTAAAAACCGTGTAAAAGAAAATATGATGCGACGCGAATCGATACTTGCGGCCTTCCTGCGGCGCCCGATTGTAAGGAGGGTGGAGCAGGTGGAGCAGTGTCCCATGGCGGCGGCCGTGGTGCAATTCCTCCAGCGATAGTCCATCACGTGGGTGCGAACGATACGAGGCGAGCAACAGTTGCAATGCTTGATCCCTGGTGTGTGCGAAGCGAAGTTTGGCCATCTACTGCTTGAAGGTTCTGACAAAACTTTCCGCTTCGCCGTTTGACTATGGATGGAACGGTGCACTAGTTAGATGCAGTATGCCATTGCGTTCACAAAATGTTTCAAACTCATTTGACTTTAACTGAGGCCGTTGTCTGGCACTATTCCTTCAGGTAAATCTTCTAGGCAAGAAATTGATGACAACAGCTGAATTGTGATACGTGACGTTGTCAAATTCATTTGTACAGCAAAAGGAAACTTGCTATATGGTCCAAATGGCTCTAAGCACTACGGGACATAACATCTGAGGTCATCAGTCCCCTACACTTGACACTACTTAAACCTTCGCACACAGCCATGCCCGAGTCAGGATTCGAACCTGAGAGCGTAGCAGCAGTGCGATTCCGGACTGAAGCGCCTAGCACCGCTCGGTCACAGAGGGAGGCCTTGCTCCATGAGTCAACCACAACTAACCAGTGAGTGTTCCAAAAAGGTTCCGCAAAGTCTATGCTCACACGTTGCCATGGCGATTGCGACTTACGCCAAACAGACAACTTTTGTGGCGGAGCGGATCGATCTTCCGCACATGCGTGACACTGTGACGTCATCTGTCCTACTAGGGCGTCCATACACTGCCAAGTACAGTGCCGACGCGTTAACTGCTTCGTACGAACAATCCCCAGTGCCCTTGATGAATTACCTGCAACATTTCATTTTGCAGAACTTTAGGAATTAATACACGCGACTCTCAATTGTCATTCTGAACAAGAATCACACCTTTTTGTACAGCGAGGCTATGCCGACGTGCAAAGTATCTGTATGCTATTAAAGGAGTGAGGCCAAGATGTGTGAAAATATATGTGGAAAATGTTCAAAACTGCATCAGCTTCCGTGGCCTGTGCAATTATCTTATAGTTCAACGGAAAAGATTGAAGCAATAGGGAATCTTGAGCATCGATGTGACAACAATATGCAGTAGAAGCGTCAAAGTCTGTTTCAGGACCAGTCGGAATACGCGAAAGTGCGTCCGCATTACCATGTTGAGCCGTCGGACGATACGCAATCTCGAACTGGTATGGACACAACAACACAGCCCATCGTTTCCATTTTAGGGTAGTTCGTACTCGAACGGGTTTTGTCGGATGAAACAAAAACTGCAAAAGCTTGTGATCTGGCCGTGCAAACAGTGGTGAAATTTGGTGACACCATACACTATAGCTAATGCTTCCTTTCCAATTTGTGAATAGTTGCACAGAACTTTGGTTAACACTTTTTATGCGAAAGCAATAGATCTGCCTTTATCACCAATCCTGTACGAAAGCACTGCATCGATTGCGTATGAGGAAGTGTCAACTTGCAATACAACAGGTTTTTCACGATCAAAGTGAACTAAACATCGATCCGTGAGCAGTGCATCTTTAAGTTTTTAAAAACTACTTAACACTCATCTGTCCAAACAAAGAGGACATTCTTGCGACGCAAGCGATGAAATGGATCTGTGATTTGTGATACATTCGGTGTGAACGGAATATAATAGTTCATTTTTCTCAAACTGACTACAATTCTGTGATATCACAAGGAACTGACAAGTCGCGTATAGATAACAAATCCGTCTGAAGAGGATGTACACATTGCTTGTTTATGACATGACCAAGGCACTGCAACTCAGGTTTAACAAAAATCACACTTGTCCAGTCTACACTTTAGTCCTGCATCAGATAACACACAAAACAAATCACGTCGATTTGCTAAACGTTCTTCAGGTGTACGACCTGGTACTACAATACTGTCCAAATAGTTTGAACAGTTTGGCACTTGTACAGTCAGCTGTTCCAAATACCATTGAAAAATGGCGGGAGCGGAAGCACTGCGAAAAGGCAAACGCAAATATTTAAACAAGCTCAAGTAAATATTCAGTACACACACTTTGTGAGATTCTTCATAGAGCGTTATTTGAAGATATGGTTCGTGAAAATCAAATTTTGAAAAGTAGCGTCCAGCGACTAGGTTGTCCATAGGATCCTCTGGGCGTGGCAGTAGATAAGTGTCGATGACAGTTTGCAGGTTGACTGTAGACTTGAAGTCAACACAGAGGCGAATGTGACTGGAAGGTTTGGGGAGCAAAACCAGTGGGCTTGCCCATTGGCTAGCTTGTATGGGCGTAATAACTCCGCTATCTTGCTATTCTTTAAAGTCCCGCAGTGACTTTGTCCCGTAATGCGATGGGTACAGTTCTGGTCCTACAAAATTTCGGCTGAGCATTGTCTTTCAGCGTAATACGTGCAAAATTTTGAGCTTTGCCTGAAGCTTCAGAAAAGAGATCCTGGAATTCTTTGAGCAACTTAGCTAAACTGTCTTTTGTATTGACTGCAGACGCTGCAAACACATTGTCCTGAATGTTGAAACCAAACAAATAAAGTCCAAATATGTTCTCACTCTCGCGTGGTTGTAGCAATGTAAATGTCACTCTTCGCGTATCCAAGGGATACATGGCAGGCAATGTACATGTTCCGAGAACGGGAATGTCTTGTCCATTATACGCCATCAGGTGCGTGCTAGTCTTAGAGAGGTGTGGAGAGCCTAACAGTTCATAATTGTGACTATTTAGCAATGTGACAGATCACCCGCGTCCAACTGAAGTTTCACACGCTCCCTACAGATACGTAAATGAACAAAAAGTTCGTATTACTGACGTATCACTGACGAAACAGCACGCTTGCTAGTTGCAGACTAGAAATATAAAGCATTTTTGACGTGGGCCTTGTGCCGGAAGTTTTGTGAGTGTGCTGAATTCTGATGCTTGTTCCGCTGCAAACAAATGGATTGGACACGTCTTTCCTTCCACAAGCGTAACATTGAGCTTGCTTAGACGGACAGTCTTGGCGATTATGCCGTCTATAACAGCGAGGGCAAGACTTCATTCTGTTCGCCTGTGTAGCAGCCTGTTTAGCGAATTTTGTAGGCGGCGTGGAAGGTTGTTCACCCTGCGTGGCTAGCGCACACCGCCGGTGCGAAATGGAGCGGTAACTACAAAATGACTAAACCAGACAAACAGCCAGCTGCTCAAATGTATGACCCGACAAGGCAACGGAATAGTACTGTTCTAGTATTTTCACTGCCTACTGAAATGATGGATTGGACTGTTTCAGAATTTGTTGTCTGATTTTGACATCAGGCACTTTGTACACGATCGCATCACGCAATATAATGTCTCAATATAAAGCATCGCAAGCACTTTTAAATTTGCATTTTCTTGTCGTATCCAGAAAATATGTTGGTTCTGAGCGTTTTTTGCAATTGAAGAATTGATACCTAGCTGCTACTACATTCACTTGTTGGTCATAATAGTCTGTTAGGGAGGCGATTACCTGGTCGCAATTCACTAGGAGTGGCGTTAGTAAAAATATTTGTATGAGGCTTCTTACGGTTGATTATAGATAGGGAAGTCTGACGTTTTGGGCGATGATATGCGCCTAAACCTGGGCTAACCACTTGAGCCATTCCTCGTCTTGTTCACGAAGCTTTCAAATGGGTTGTATAGCAGCTGCACCTTATTGAGAAGAGTAGATATCTGGGTGGTCTGAAACTGAAACAACTGCATTAGCTGTGTGGCATCTAAGGCTTGCGTCTGCGGCGCCCGAACAAGGGGCGGGACTGGTGAGTTGGCCATATTAGAGGTCACAAATGCAAAAAATATATACAAGGCAAACGACAAAATCAAATAAACGCTCTGTAACTCCCACCTGAAAACACTAACTAGCAAAAACGACAAGAAACTGTTAAAGCAAAGCGAGCGCCACTAAAAAGTAAAGACAAGAGAGAGTTAGTCCAGAACGCCATCGCCCAAAACACATAAAACAGAAATCCATGGCCGGCAGGCACGTAGGTCGAGATGGGATCTTGCCCACTGTGATAAACCTTTTGCTTTTCTTTTATGTTTTCGTCTTCTTTAAAGGCAAGGAGAAAAGATGAAGCGGTAGCCCATCATATTACCCACGCCTACCGTCAGGTTTTTTGATTTTCAGTTGTTAAAAAACAGGGGAGATTTTTTTGTACCAGTAGTAGGAAGGAAGGATTCGCGTTCAGCTAGTGAACGAGTGAGAAGCACGCCATTTTTAGCGAGTAATTGTAGACCGGCATTTTGGGGTCGCTATGAATAAGTGAGGAGTATGTATTTCATATGTGCACCGTTTAGAAAAATACAGTATTGTTTTATTAACAGAAAGGTCGTGTGAGCTGTTATTTCAAATAGTACGATAATTACAAATACTGAAGCCCACCTGTGTACTTTGGAAAATTACGAAGATCCGATAAGCTTAATGGGAACACGGTCAAGAATTCAAAGGTGAACACGGCGACCAAACGTAGCATTATAAAGAATGGTAAGCACAAATCTACAGCGGAGAAAGAAACTACTTCGCCCTGCAAAATAATATGAACTATACGAACTTATTTCCAGGCATAGCTCAGCTTATTGTGCTTGTCATTCATGCCAAAAAATTAATCTCATTAATTCAACACATTTTAAAAAGCCACGCATTTCAACATTTTATTATCATCTATTCCATTATATTATTATATATACCACTCGTCGCTAATACGATGCCTATGGGATGCAACTTTCTTGCAAAGCTATACAAAAACTCAAACCAATAACATTATTAGTTTTATTTTCGGAAACCAAATTGATAATACTTAACTTTACTACAGCAAATGTCGCTAGCGAGAGATGACATGAAAGCAATACTGTTCTTGCTATACATAGAGTCTAAGGAAACACTTGATACGGATACCGACAATCGGACAGCGTAGCACTAATCACGTTGCAGACTTGGGCCAACCTGAGCGGCCGAGGTTAGCAGGGGCGTCTTTTATATGCTTCTGTTGCAGGGGACGCGCCTGACGCGGGGCGATCTAATTCCGCGCACCATTGGCCGACGTTTCCTCATAACGTTCTCTTCTTTTCCGTTCGCCTCATCGTTCCGGCGTTTGTGGTTACACTAGAACACATATAGTACACGTATGAAGCATGTTGGAAAACTACCTCAGTGAAGTCACTGTTTTGATAGATGATACAGTGTATCTATCTATGAGTGTAAACTCATTGCCTGTCCCCAACTATATCAAGCAGACTGACGTCTCTTTGTTTGTATCAATTTGCCCCCGGGTCATTAGCGCTGCTATGCCCATGAAGTGCAGTAACTGTAGTAGCGGTAGTTGCTGCAACAGCTGGCCGGAGTGGCCGTGCGGTTCTAGGCGCTACAGTCTGGAACCGCGTGACCGCTACGGTCGCAGGTTCGAATCCTGGCTCGGGCATAGATGTGTGTGATGTCCTTAGGTTAGTTAGGTTTAAGTAGTTCTAAGTTCTAGGGGACTGATGACCACAGCAGTTAAGTCCCATAGTGCTCAGAGCCATTTGAACCATTTGTTTGCTGCAACAGTGGTAGCAAATAGCCAAGTCTCAATGACAGTGATATCAGCATAACGTACCCAATGATGAATGGGGTTAATGAGACATTCTTAACCCTTTAGCTTCTATAATAGTGTGTACACGTCCTGCTCCACCGTTCCCCAGGTGTTGTGCGTGTATACCCGAGCCGCTAGGATTTTCGTCTGAATGCATCCTGAGCCGCCGAACTCTCACTCATGCTGAAGAAATACCGCCATATTTCGGTGAACAAAAAAGTTTACAATATTTATCGTACAACATATGTGCTTCATTTCGTGCTATCATTTACAGAAAATCTCGATTCAGTATCTTGAGCCGGCCGAAGTGGCCGTGCGGTTAAAGGCGCTGCAGTCTGGAACCGCAAGACCGCTACGGTCGCAGGTTCGAATCCTGCCTCGGGCATGGATGTTTGTGATGTCCTTAGGTTAGTTAGGTTTAACTAGTTCTAAGTTCTAGGGGACTAATGACCTCAGCAGTTGAGTCCCATAGTGCTCAGAGCCATTTGAACCATTTGAAGTATCTTGAATTGTTTATGAAATATGACGATTGTTATGACCATATCATTCGAGATATACAAGGATATGAGTGGGCGCATCGCGCGCTAGAGTGCATTGGAAATAGAACCCAATAACTCGTGAACGAAATGAGATACATTATTACCTTGAATTTTAATCAAATTTCTACATCCTATCCATATTTCAGTTACTGCAGTGCCTGAACTAGAATCAGTCACGAGCACATTTTGTGCAGTGTGTTCATACCTCTGTAAAATGTATAAAATATCTCGCTGTTTTACTTAAGTTGATACAGCAGAGTAACTGTGACATAAAACGAAACAAATTTCAGACCTTTATTAAAGGAAGATATCAGCCTGTTATATGTACAAAAATAATTTCTTTTCGCCTAATATTGATCTTAAAAACGGATTAAGTATTTCATAGCAGAAGGCACGTCTGCAAGGACAGAACTCAGCTCGTCGCGCCCGACCGTCCGTCGAAAATATCAAACCCAATAACTCGATAACGAAATGAGATGTATAACAGATCACAATTTTAAATAAATGTTTGTTATCTTATCTACATTTCATTCCCATAATATATGAGGTAAAATCAACTATACGCAAAGTTTACGCAGTGTGTTATTACCTCTGTGAACTCTTTAAAATTTCGTGTAACGTTTTACGAAATTTGATGCAGCACAGTAAGTATGACGGATACCGAAAACCAATTCAATTCTTCATCGAACCAAGCTATCGCATTATGAAACATGCGAAAATAAAATTCTTTCAACTAAATTTTTTTTCGGAGAATCTGATGATAAAAATTTTATATTGGCCAGAACGCCATCTCTCAGCACAGGCAATGTCTTACTTATTTGATGCAGCACATTAAGTATGAAGAGATAATGAACCGAAAGTCAGTTCTTCCTCGAGTGAAAGTGTCAGACTAAGGTACGAAAAATTTAATTTTCTTCGTCTACTAATTTTAGTCGCCTCAGCACGAAATGTAAAGGGCTGGTTTGTAGCAGTGGAAGGGTTAATGGATAAAGTCTCTGCTTCTGAAATGTGGGGCTGTCTGGGTTTTGTCCATGGAGACTTCCTGTATAATTGTCAACTGTACACACACATACACACACACAAACACACACAAACACAGACACACAGACACACACACACACACACACACACACACACACACACACACACACACATATATATATATATATATATATATATATATATATAATATATATATATATATATCACACATATATATACCTTCTCCTCCCATCTCTGTGTCCACCGCTTCCTCTTTCCGTACATCCACCTCATCCACCCACCTCTATCTGTCTATCTCCTCCTACTCTCCCAGTCTCATCATATCCTCTTTCCACTCTCTTTGTCCATTTCTTGGACCACCTCCCCACTTGCCGTCTGCACTATTCACCTGTGACATGCATCTCCCTCTCCTCTCCCATCACTTTCCATTTCCTCTTCCCCTCTCTCTGTCTATTCCCTCTTCTAACCACCTGAACCTATCCCCAGCCATGCTGATGGGCCTGTGGAGCACCTGCTATATAGTTTAATAACACTTCTCTCACATCATTCCTGTCAGGCAGGTCCAGCCACAAATCATGGCTTGAAGAACATTCATTTAGCCCTTCAGGCCAGCAATGAAAGCAGGTCGATAAAGCAGGCCAACACTACTCCAACACAAAATGTCTGCCATGCTGGCAGCCTACATATTGTGGCCTGGAAAACCTTTTCTTGCCTCTGACATGTAGGCTGCCCTGCATAGCAAGTTGATTTGCAAAGCCAATAATGTTCCTACACTACATTCCTGCTGTGCTGACAGCCTATATGCCAGGAGCCAGCAAAATACGTTTTTTGCAGTATCTCTGTTCCTTTTGGAGTTATGGTGTTCTATAGTGCTGATAGTATTGTGGCCTGATGATTCCGTATCAGATTTGGTTGAAATCGAACCAGAGGTGTGTTGCCTAAACAGGCTTATTAATTCTCCAGCTTGAGATATGCATCGTCACAGATTTGGGATTGGGAACTTTGCAGCTTTAACAGTGATCATTTATCAGGCAGCAGCAATCTTCCTCCATGTTCTGATGGTGCAGATAGAGATGTTCAGGTATGCTACACAGATTACCATACCCAGCGATCAGAAATATACCTGGGTACAACACATTGCTTACCCACATCTGTAATGCAGTAGTGTATATAGGTCCAATCATTTTCCTTAATGGGTGCCTACCAGCTTTAGGAAAATGATTTATCCAACATGTTACATGGTTTGTAGTACTCCACAAATTAAGAGCAGTGCTATGATATGATATGAGTTTACTAAAACCACCTAAAATCAGAACACACCATATTATACAAAAGCAGGTGAGACATTATGGGGAACCTCAATGAGTGGATTTAGACCTTCACTGTGAAACTAACATATGACGAGCTCACAGCATTCCAAGCTGCAGATATAGGAAAGCTCTGGTATGGTCATGTATCTGGATGTTCATAAGTCGACCCAGGGTGGACAGAAACTGAGACAGTATGTAATATACAAAATTATGGCAAAGTTTTGCATGGTCACATCTAGCTGGTGAGAATAAAATTACACAAAATCCTTAGTGAACGTGTAAATACCAAGTGGGAGGTACTTCAGAGGAATTAGAAACATGATGTTATTGAATTTTCCATGAGCTTTCAGGATATCATTATTTTTGAGAGTTATAATCCCCATACACCTACTCACATAGCCCCACAGAGCCTGAAGTAATGTAGGTAAGATAATGATACTGTCAGACGTAAAACCCTTATGTAAGTAAGTCAGACAATGATGTTGCTACATATAAAGAAGTGGACTCCTTTACCTTTCAACTCTTCCTGGTAAAAACCTGAAAATGAACATTTGTTGTTGATCTCCCAGTGTGAGAATACACCTTGATCAAAAGAATGTCCAACTTCTTTTCTCACAAATCAGTACAGTTGATCACAAATGGAATTTTTGTATTAGAGTTTGAAGTTGTTTACAGCCAATAACCAGTTAAGACACCGCATGCTGCATTGGTCTACCCTGGACTTAGTAAATGTAGCAATGGTTACTGATAGCAATAAGAAGAGATTGAAAAACCAGCTAACGAGCTGTAAACAAACGTTTATAAGCCCTTGACATAGGATTCGATATTATTGAAAATATATCCTTCAGAAATAGTGGGCCTCGTCACATCACTTGATGGTACTTTACATTAGGCCCACTAGTTCTGAAGAAGATATCTTTACATTTTTTTTTTGCCTATACTCTAATAACTTTAGAAATTCTGATCGAAAGTCATCAGCACCTAATGCCTTACTTGATCTGAAGCGTTATACGACTCCTTTAAAAATCTGACTTTATGCAGTATCAAACTCCAAATTAAATTATGTTTTCAAATGATGTTTTCAAATATTCAAATTTAACGATGTTTCCAAATATACAATTTCAGCTGGATCCCAAGCACATCGTATGAATTAATATTCACAAAATTTTGTCCATATCATTGGTAATATGACACTGATACCATATCTAAAATCCATTATGTAATCATAATCCATTATGTAATCAACACAGCAACTGCTGTGGTATGAGATACTTTACACAAAGTTTTACAACCGTTTTAAATTTCGTAAGAGATTTTTTTATTTTACTAAGTTGGCAGAACGGTAGGTGTAAGGGACACACGATTTAAATATTGTTGCAGTCACATTTGTATATACTACCACAGATTTAATACGTAAGTGACAGTGTCTTTTGTGTTAAGGGTATTATGAATTAAAATACTACTGGTGGCCAGGTAGCTAACTCCCACTATGAAATACCTAGTTTTAATTAGTTTCTGTGCCCCTATACGTGCAAGCAGGTGGGCAGAAGCAGGTCCACAGATATATTTTAGGAGTTTCCAGCATAGATTACGATGTGACGATATTGCGGTATGTCGTGTGAGTTAACATTCGTATATTTTGGCGACTGTCTGCCAAAATTACCTCCGTACTAGTGAAACGACATGGCCAAAGTTTCTTATTATGGATCATGTGAGTTGTGATTACTGTCAACTGTCTTTACTAATAAACCACGTAATCGTAATTAGTGTTTCCACTATTTCGTGATTACATAAAGCATAGTGCTTTTAGTACAACTGAAACCAAGGACCAGTCTCCTGGAATGCAGTGCCGACAATATAAATGACTGTTGTAATCAATTCCAGAGAGTGTTTTGCTTCCGTTACATGATGTATCACTCATCATTAGGTGGTAAGCATTGAGCGACGAAAGCATGAAGAGATGGGGCACAGACCATCTGGCCAGAATACAGTTTTGGACGGACAGTCAAATGTCATGGTTGGGAGACCGACCTGTTTACTGTGCTCTGCTCGATTATTGGTTTATGGATGGCACTGGATAGGGTGGCACGGAAGTGTCCCCTAATGGTTGCTGCAAATAGCAATTGAGGTCAAGCATTGTGTATGGATACATAGGTAACGGCAGCTATGGTGGCAACGCGATGTCACAGGTTACGGTCCCTTCCTCAACAGCAATGACTCTTACTAGGCTGACACTAAGAGCTTTTGTTATACGTTACTTTCATCGGTGTGTTGACTTCGTTTAAGAATATGTTTTCGTATGAACTGTTGTTTTTAAGGTTTGTTTAAATTATCTTTATCAGTTTAGATATTAAAATTATTTTATAAGGTGCTGTGTTTTATTATAAGATACTACCTATTAATTTCTTGAACTTGGAGTCATCAGCTCATCAGTTCCAGGCGGTGATCCTTTGTGTTACTGCTAATGTTTGATTTCTTAAAAGCAAGCTACCAGCTGTATCCTGTGTGTTCATGTTACCGCAGACGACCAATGTCGGCAAAATATTACGACTAGGGTCATGTTGTGCCCTTCTCTTGTAACAGATAGTAGAACAGTCTTTTAATTAATGATAATTTTAATTAATGCTCTTTAGGAAGTGTATAGCCATTGTAATAAAGTATTTTGAGTTGGAATGAAACTTGTCCTTTCTCTTGTGTTTAAGACTGCCTGTTGTGTGGAAACTTTGATTTTTGCACATCTTAAAGCTTGATATCCTCCCTCGATGAGGAACTTAATACCTTTCCTTTATCCATCATACTTATAGCACTACATCAAAGTAATCAAAACACTGCACAAAATTTTAAAGAGTATGCTGAGAAGGAAGAGTATTGTGTAAACTGTGCGTATGGTTGATTTTAGCTCAGACAGTGAGACACATTAACTGTAGATAAGATAACGAAAATTCACTTAAAATTGAGAGCAGAAGAATATCTCATTTCGTTCACGAGTTATTGGGTTCTATATCCGACAGACGATTCCAGGCATCGCGTCCATTCATGTGACTGTGATACACGAAACACGTGGTGATAACGATCGTTATGTCTCATAAACGATTCAAGATACCGAAACATTTTAACAAATGATAGCATGCAGGGAGACACACGTATTTAATGACAAATAGTCGATTTTTTTAACCTAGATGTGGAACTAATTCGTCCGCAGCAGTGAGAGGTCTGTGGCCCAGGACAGATAAAGACGCCCATAGCTCTGTAGGAAAACCCAAGCGCCATGCGTATACACGTCCGCCGTACATAAGGAACAGTGCAGCAGGACGTGATAACACGACCACATCAGTGAAAAATGTTAAAAAGGTATTCAACAGTTGGCAGAACGTGATGGTTCCGATTACTTAAATAGTTGTGGTAATAATAATTTGTGAGAAAATTGACCTATACAATGTTCCTCAAGTGAGGGAAGTCACCATCCTGCTGATCTAATTGACTAGTGCAGATATAGCTTTGCAAGTGGCATGTTAGGTGAACAGAAAAAGACTTTTAAATGGAGAGTCTCTTACAATGGGGAACCATTGTGCATTTAAGGAAATTATTTGTGCACAATATGAAAAGTGATTTCTCAACTAATTCTGGAATTAGCCTGAGCAACGTAGAATTCAAGCTGAAGTACTAGTTATAATATTGGTGAATAATAATATGCCAGCTTACTCAAATGATTACTGCGAATGGTTAACGAAAGTTTGCACATCTCACCAAACAAGGGACTCATTACCAACCTTCTAAAAAGTCAACAGGAAAATTAAATAAATTGCTTAGAAATTAACGGTGTTGATGAAAAACTTCATGAATCATCTGCAAAGTTGAACATAATGTAAAAAAAAAGAAGAGTACTTACTTAGCAGTAACAGAAAATTTTGAGAACAGTCAAAGTAATCTAGAGCCTAAGGTCACATTGACTGATCTTCTAGATGAGCATCCAAAAGTAATGACAGTAGATTAATCTGACAGTCCCATTACAAATGTAAAAGTAGGTGCTTGGGGAATAAGGTGTTTATCGTACACTGAAAGATCTGTACCGGCTCACGCAGAAATTTTGCGAGATGTGTTTAAACATCTTGATGGTTATTGGATTACTGTGCGGCAATGAATGTCTCGCTATATTGTGCAGGAAACAAATCAGTTTGTTACCCAGCTTTATTAGGTACTCTGGCTGCAAATCTCGTGAACTTAGACGGTATTTTTTCGTATTCTCAAGATGTGTTATGTATTTCACTGTAAGAATATAGAACAGCTTGCTATTGAGTTCTTATACCTGCACATTTCTCGTGCTGCTCTAACGGCTTACTTTTAACGTCAAACAGTTTGTGGTACTGGATGCGCAGCTGGATTAATAAGATCTGCGCCTGTCATGTTAAAGGTTATGAATTCGAAACCCGTCGATTACTTGATACCTTTATATTTAAATTGCATCGAAGTAATCCATTGCAGCGGTTTAAATGACTGATATTTATCGTTTTTGTCTATTACTTGTTTGATGAATAATTAGAAATTAGTGTAGTTGTATAGTACTTAGTAAATCATTCCAGGAATTATAAAAGTAAATTCATTCATTAAGGACCTGTAAGTCATGCAGAACACTGCGAACCAAAACAAAAACGAGCTTCATGAGTTTAGAAATCGTGTCACCCAAAAAATGGAAGTCGAGCAGACCACAGCTCATGATCCCTTTCATGAATTTAGTGAAACAATGAGTAATGATCTGAAAACTAAGGAACTCAGTACCGATATTGAACCTTCAATAAAACTAAATTCACAGATAGAAGCAGCACCAGAAAGATGTGATGTAGTCGTATGAAGTAAAACAAATGTTCTTAGTCGTGTTCTTTCGTTAAAGCGGACAAAAAGGTCATGTGTTCTTTCGTTAAAGCGGACAAAAAGATCATCTGACATGGAAGAGATCGCCAACAGTACATGCTTATTTGCAAAAACCAAAAATTCCTTTGCTGTGCAGATCAACACTTCAAAAATGGGCGAAGGAATTAAAATCAGACCAGGTACCGTTGAAGATATGCTATCCTCATTAGAGGCTAAACTAAATGCTTTTACTACCCTAGCTGGACTAGCAACTTTATCATTTGTCGAAACGAATGTTGATGTCCTCATGGCACACGATTCGTCGAAGGACGTAGTAGTTGGTCCACATTACAGCGTTCTGGTCTGCGTGATTTGGTAAGCAGTGGAAGCAACCAGTTTATTAAGACTTCGACACAATTTTTACTAGTGGTTTGCTTCGGAGTATCATTGCGAGACTTGACAGCTCGGGAATAAATATTGTAGTTGTGGCAGATATACAAGCGGAACAAATATACAGATTTTGAAGGAATTGTGTGTCGATACAGATAAAACATATTTTGTAAACCCAGGAGACGATATCAGCAATGCACTGGTTTTTTTCCATGTACCACATCTGTTAAAGTCACTGAGAAACAATTTCATTACGCTACTTGATGGATCCAAAATAATTGCAGCAGCTACACAAGATTTCTTAAACGTAAAGAGTGACGTAACGATAACACACTGCACCAACGAAGCGCATTTAAATGTAACAGGACGAGCGCACAAATATTTTCACGACGAACAGCTTAACCTTCAAGTATATTACTTAAAGTAATTTTTTGACCTCTTTAATGACGTCTTTGACGTCTTCCGAAAGATAAATGTTCACGTGGATTTGGAATGAATCACATAATTGAGGAGAATACACTAGAAACATTGCTAGACATTTGTAAGTCAATGGTTTTAGGTGACAGAGGCAGATTTTTTGCCATTAAAATAGGTTTCATCATGTCTCCCAGATAAAATCAAGATTGATTGGAAACATTTTTTCTTGGGTAGAAAGCCGGCCGAAGTGGCCGTGCGGTTTAATGCGCTGCAGTCTGGAACCGTAAGACCGCTACGGTCGCAGGTTCGAATCCTGCCTCGGGCATGGATGTTTGTGATGTCCTTAGGTTAGTTAGGTTTAACTAGTTCTAAGTTCTAGGGGACTAATGACCTCAGCAGTTGAGTCCCATAGTGCTCAGAGCCATTTGAACCATTTTCTTGGGTAGAAAGATTAGGTACATTTTATAACAAACCTACGCCGTTTGAAGTACGTAATGAAAGTGATATTTTTTTTCTGGTAACATTCCGGTTATCGAAGAAGTAAATGCAGAATCTTCTAAGTGTTGCGGCGACTCAGATTCTGTTCCACTAAGTTTCATTACCACTGAGTTCTGTGTTGTTGAATCGCCAGTAGCAGAAATCCCAAAAGTTGTGAATATCGAAGAAAATTTGTTAACAGGTTCGATAACAGTGTGCGATGACTCGGTAATCTCGGATATTCTTCCAGATGCGGGTAAATAGATCGCAGGCCATATTGCATTAATTGATAAATCTTTGGGTTTTCCAGCAACAGCAAGGTAACTATTTGAAAAAGAATGGGCTGGTTTTCATGGAAATAGATTGTGCAAACAAGAAGTACAGTCTCTGTGCTCTATTTTGAATTAAAATTTTCCTGAAGATCATTACACACTTATTTCACTTCTTGATAGAAGAAGAATATTTACAATGATCAAGTCTCTATGGGACAGGCTACTTTAAAATCTGCTTCTTTATCAAACGAGTGAGCTATTTTTCATCTTAATTGTCATTTATTTAGTCCTAACGTGTAACACAAGTCTCATGTCACTTAACCTAATTTGTCCCACTTGTATTAAACCAACCGAAAGTAAAATGAGCTAGACAGGCACCACAGCGTATGTGGTGTGGGACAACTAGCCTGTGATCGCAGTACTGCGCTGCACTTGCCACCCTCACAGTGACGTCAGACGGCTGCAGCCAATAGCGAGCCTTGTGGCCGGAATGCTCCCGCTCCCCCCGCTGTTGCAGCTACCAACATGAACGTTAACATTAACAAAAATATCATGATACTTGGGTTAAGGAGTAAAATGACTGCCACAGGTACACTTCGTTGATTAAATAGCTGCAAATCAATTACCCAGCTGTGGAAACTATTTAACAATATTGGCAGACTTCGTTAAAATCAGCTATAATGACACAGCTGTGAGGAAGAGCATTTCTGCAAAGGAACGTGTTACAGTTAGTCTCAGATTTTTACAACAGGTCACTTCGCTGAAGTCTTAAAAATGGTCACAGCTGTTTCGACATCGTCGCTATCTAATATAATACCTAAGACATACAAGTAATTCGCATTTGGCCTAAGGCCATCAAGGAAAACAATTAAAAGTATTAGTTATTGTATTAATATAGTGGTTATTGTATTCATATTTTTTTTATCAATGCTGAAACTTACATTGAAGAAAATTCACACAGAAATCCAAATAAATTTTAGTAACAACACAGCTTATAAACAAGTAAAAAGCCTAGAACATTATGATATTGGTCGTAAAATTTGTTAAGAGAAATGGTGCCTCGACCTGGAACAGAAGTGTGAGAGCCTGCAGATGTAGAAGAAGTCGAAGTAGAAAGAGGTGTTGATGCGTGGAATGGAGCTGCTAACAGTCTGGCGTTATTCATTTTGTGGTCACGCTATCTCTGGTAACGCGAGCCGCGGAATTTGAATTCGAGCCAGACGTCATGGAGGTCTAACACCCCTAGAGGTCTCTGCACCTTTGCGCCCTAAGCCGTAGCGGTGTGCGCCTCGTGGCCCGCTTTTAGTGTGAAGGCGCCGCAGTGGAACACGTGGTCCCAGCGGCCAATAGAGGCACCCCCGATCATGTATTTAAGCGCCGGCCTCTCACTCAGCCAGGCGATCATCATAGGCCGCACCATCCGCTCCTTCCGCCTCCACGATGTCTACCTCTCCATTTATGGCCGTCCTATCCACCACACTTTCACCCTCAAATACCTTGGCGTCACACTCGACCGCCACCTCACCAAAACCCCCCATCTGTTTACCATCCAAAACAAAGCTCACAACCGCCTCCGCCCTCTGAAACTCCTGTCCGGTGGGACGTGGGGTCTGCATTCTTCCACCATCATTCACACCTACAAATCCTTGATCCGCCCCATCCTCTGTTATGCCAGCATAGCTTGGATTTCCACCCCTCTCCGGTTTTATAAAGATCTCCAAATCCTCGAACGCCATGCGCTCCACCTCGCCCTCCGCATCCACCTTCCGTGCCCCACGCGCATCCTCTACGACCTCCTTCTGTTTTTTCTTGAACACATCCGCACACTATATCTTGTCCGCCGCCTTGATCCCCCTCACCCCCTGGTGTTTCCCTTCCTCTTCGCCTCCAACCAGTTGCCACGCCTTTACGGTTGTGTCCCACCCTCTCTCCATCTCCACAGCCTCCATCCCCTTTCCCAATGCAACTTCCACAATCTACCCCTCCGGGATGATGAGCTTTGCCCTGACATCTACCCTTCCTACCAACTTTAACCCCATCTTCGTGCCTCCTCCCCAGGGCTCCCTCTCCTCCCCCTCTCTCCTCCTGAGTGGCTTCCCCCTCCTACTCCCCCTACCTCTCTTGTGCCCCCTTTCAGTGTCTCTGCACTCCCTCCTGCCCTGTCTTCCTTCTTCATCTCCTGCCTCTTTATGTACCCGCTGACGCCCCTACTCTCTTCATCCCGCCACTTCCCCTGCTGCTCCTTGCTCTCCCCCCTTTTTCATCCTCTCTGATCTTTCCCTCGGCAGATCCCACCTGGCAGTTTTATTCTTCACCGTGTGTGCTACAAGTGGGTTTTGAGTGTGTTGTTCTGGAGTGTTTTAATACTGTGGCCAACTTTTAACCTGTGCATGTCCATTCAGAGTCTTCTCCGTGTTTTATGAATGGCCAACTGTGTTTTTTAGCTTTCTGTTGAATTTTTTAACTGTCCCCTATGAACGTCTCTATGTCAGGTTATTTTTACCTTCATTTTCTCCCATTACTCTGTTTTATGTTCCCCTTTTTTATCGCCTTATGTATGTAACATTTTGTTCTTATTTTAGTTGTCATGTCAATCGGCTGAAGAGCGGCGGATTGAGCCGCTGACAGCCCTCCCCTGCCCATATGGGGCAGGGGAAAGAAATCACAATTAAAAAAAGAAGCTCAGCCAGTCAGTCTAATCTTGCGTGCGTCTCTGGACACATCGAATCGCCTTAGACAGCGTATTTATTCTCTACATCTACATCTACATTTATACTTCGCAAGCCACCCAACGGTGTGTGGCGGAGGGCACTTTACGTGCCACTGTCATTACCTCCCTTTCCTGTTCCAGTCACGTATGGTTCGCGGGAAGAACGACTGTCTGAAAACCTCCGTGCGCGCTCTAATCTCTCTAATTTTACATTCGTGATCTCCTCGGGAGGTATAAGTAGGGGGAAGCAATATATTCGATACCTCATCCAGAAACGCACCCTCTCGAAACCTGAAGAGCAATCTACACCGCGATGCAGAGCGCCTCTCTTGCAGAGTCTGCCACTTGAGTTTATTAAACATCTCTGTAACGCTATCACGGTTACCAAATAACCCTGTGACGAAACGCGCCGCTCTTCTTTGGATCTTCTCTATCTCCTCTGTCAAACCGATCTGGTACAGATCCCACACTGATGAGCAATACTCAAGTATAGGTCGAACGAGTGTTTTCTAAGCCACCTCCTTTGTTGATGGACTACATTTTCTAAGCACTCTCCCAATGAATCTCAACCTGGTACCCGCCTTACCAACAATTAATTTTATATGATCATTACACTTCAAATCGTTCCGCACGCATACTCCCAGATATTTTACAGAAGTAACTGCTACCAGTGTTTGTTCCGCTATCATATAATCATACAATAAAGGATCGTTCTTTCTATGTATTCGCAATACATTACATTTGTCTATGTTAAGGGACAGTTGCCACTCCCTGCACCAAGTGCCTATCCGCTGCAGATCTTCCTGCATTTCGCTACAATTTTCTAATGCTGCAACTTCTCTGTATACTACAGCATCATCCGCGAAAAGCCGCATGGAACTTCCGACACTATCTATTCTGTGTATGGGTGGACGTAGTTGTCTAGTTAGGTTTTTATTGTGACTCTGTTGTTTCGATCTTGTTGTTGTTCGTAAGATCCTTCGTTGGTCGTGTCCGTCCTCTCCCATTTGTGTTGTCGTTCGCGGGCCGCTCTGTGGGTATCGCCGCCCTTCCCGTCACGTCAACCCCGCGACCGTTCCTGTCGCAGTTACAACACTATCCAGCCTGTGTAGTCAACATTTTCGACAACATCTGACGGCTACTGATAACTAGCAAATAAAACAAAAGTCGTAGTCCCACAAAGTTAGCACATAAATGTAAATGTAATCGAGAGACAAGCCACAACACTTACGGTCACAAACTTTCTTCTCTAATTTTCTAATTGAGCATCATTAGCGTCCAATTTTTTTCTTTTTTTCCAAGAAAATCAATATTCGGTTGGGGGAAAAATGGATTCCAAAACGCAATCAATTTATCACAAACTTCTGTCTTTAAATTCTTTATTATATAGGTTTTGGATCACGCTTTCAACGAGTTCTGATGCTCCTTGTACATATTTCTAAGTTCTGTGTAAAATTCTTTGATCTGGAAACGGGAATACCTCATGATCATGTGGCATACTGTAAGTCACTAATAAGAATCTGCGAAAGAGTACACAACAGTCCCGTCGCATAATGTATACGACAGACTAAAGAATCAGGGAGAGAACTGGCAAAAATATGGGTGACAACGCCACGCACCTGACGTTTTCGTCTAAATGCGCTGGCATGCTGAGGTATGAGTCGCATTTAACCGGTGAGTTAACAGCACGTCTGCATGCTTACTTTAGAGTGTGTTCACACTACCATGCTTGTGCGCGGATCTGCGTGGCTCGTCTTAAATGTCGTAGTTTGGAGTGGCTGTGTGAGGGTCTCTATTGAGCCTGCTCCGAGTAGGGAAGCTGACGGCGATGTTTCTTTCACGCCGGAAGAGAGATCCAGTGGTCTGTTTGCGTGGTCGAACTCGCAGCCTTCTGGAGGCGGGCCCGCCACCGTGTTCTATCGTTTGTACTAAACCCCCATGCTACCCTCCTTCACAGATTATGCTGGATGCCTGGCAAAAATTCACCAGGATGAACTCCCGAAATCCATCCATATTGAGCAACTAAGCCGCGAGTTTCTCGCACAATACTAGAACCTGTCAGACAACAGAGAGTGCGGCACGGCAGTAACTGATGATCGAGTCCGCGTACTGTCTGAGTGGGGGAACGCTGAGGGGACCCCATAAGGACGCACGACGCACGCGGAAGAACTCATAGCTACCATCTACCACCATCTACCAACTTATGCCACAGAGGACCAGGATGGAGCTTCTTAATTGTACTCATCGTTACGCATGTGAGCCACGCCTGACGAGTTCTGGGAAGAAGAAACAGACATCTTGCCATCAATGCAGAGCAGAAACGGGATGGTGGTAGGGGTCGAAATTCTGGAAGTCGTAATGAATGTCGCCCCGCGCGATCTAACAACACGCAGTACGGGGAAGGTAGTGGAAGTCGTTATCAGCAAAATAACATTGACAGAAATGGCATGTCTGAAGCTTAGGTCTAATTACTGGCGGCACACTCAGGCCCAAACAGAGAAGAAAGACACTCCTCAGAAGGAAACAGTACTTGTAACAGAACTTAGCTCATGAAATTAGTGGCCACGAGTAGATTGTTTTCGTGAGGTGAGAAAGCTTGCTGGCACCGCTGTTCCCACCAACACAGTAAGTAGTTTTTATCCGTAACTCAGTTCGAAGAAATAATTAATAAACTAGATGATACTCCAGAGTATTCCCCAGTGGATTTGGTTTCACGGGAGCCATTAGTGAGGCCAGTCAGAGCTGCAGCAAAACCTCCACTTCCACCGGAGGAAGGTTTAGAAGTCAAAGTAGCTCCTGCGTTGTGTAGAATCAGAAGGCAGGAGGTGGTTCGAGAGGAAAGGCGTGACCGTACTACCAAGACGCCGAAATTTAAGGAAGGTAACCTTATTCTGATTCACAACCACCTGCGATCAGACTCAGTAAAGATGAAAATGTCTAAGTTTCACTTATACTATGACGGTCCGTCTAAAGTGGAGATTGTATTCGGTGATAACTCACGCGTCATAGTACACCCTAAAACTTACGCAGAAAAATGAACGCAAAATACAACTAACATTAGACCCTTATTCCTTAAGTTGTTCTCAGCTGCTAGATATTTCAATATTTCGCATATTTAATTTACAATCAGAGGGAAGGCAACTCCTGAGTAATTCAGGGAAATGTCGTTTTTAACTTTTTTCGTAATAGGGATCCTGTGGGTGCAGTGCATACGGCAAGGTTAATGAAGATTTTATTCGAGCGTAAATAGTATTTTATTACTTACTTGTATGTGCACATGGCCTGAGAACGGGTAATGTCAGTCTGAAAACCTACATGGGAATAGGTAGAGTGTACTGTCAGTGACGGGTTTTCAACTCCGGTGAAGGATGATTGAATGTCAGAGAGAAACAAGAAAGTCGGTGGTGCGGGCTTGTGTTCCCGCGGGGGGAGATCACAAACGAGAGCAAAGATAGATCTAAGAGTGTCACTCTTGTGACAGGGCACACTGGGCGTAAACTGTGCACCAGAAGCCGCTGCACCCAAACGACACACTCCACCACACTTGCACACACGCGTCCACACCCACACTCTGTCACTGCGCCTACCATAGAAGAGAAACCTCTTGTAAAATGGAGGAAAATTCGATTGATTTCTCAAGACCGGGAACGTAAAAATGCACGGAATAAGAGAGGCATATTGCGATCAAATTTTTTTTTGTGTTTTAGATAGTGAATTTTAATCAGTGTGTAAAGTAAATGACGAGGGATCACAAAAAATGAGGACAAACAGACGTGTTAAGGTGCATGAGAACAGGGCCATTTTAAATAAAAGCAAAGAAAGAAAAAAGGACTCAGCGATACATTTGAACGGAGTAATACACAACGCAATCTAACTACGGATGTTCCGTGAGCTACTGCCGGTTTCCCTTCGCCTAGTCGTTCAGCAACGCACGACATTCGATGCAGGAAACCCTTGAGAGAGTCTAAGAAATGGCTCTAAGCACTATGGTGCTTAACATCTGAGGTCAGCAGTACCCTGGACTTAGAACTACTTAAGCCTAACTAACCTAAAGACATCACACACATCCATGCCCGAGGCAGGATTCGAAACTGCGAGTGTAGCAGCCACGTGGCTCCAGACGGAAGCGCCTAGAACCGCTCGGCCACAACGGCCGGCTGAGAGTATCTGCGCCAGTACACTGATAGTGGAGAAACATGACTCCGTAGTAAATTCTTGAAACGAGGTGAGGGAATGCTTTAAAATATTGTTGAGTAGTTATGCATGATGAACTGTGTGGAAAGAAAAGGGAACACGAAAGGAATCAATATTTGTCTTATGTCAGCTTAGCAAACGCTCCAGTTCAGAGTAGTGGTGCCACTCGACCGGTGTGATATCCATACGAATGACGGCCGTTTCGATTTCTTTCAGAATGTATTGTCGTCTAAAACGCAAATTGAGCCATGACATGTTTTTCTCGATTGTTAAGTGTTAAGATGTTTGGTTTAACCTGAGAGTCCGAGAATCTCCACTCGTAGGAAAGCCAATACAACTGTTTCGCCAGCCAATTCTGTGGTAGACTCCCTTTCGGTTTCGTGAATTCGCATCTCTGACTGCATTGGCGCGGCCACAGAAGGGCCAGATTGACAGTAGCTGGTTGAGTAGACGAATTGCTCGGGATCCCAGGTAAAGCCAGCTGAGAGCCGGTCGTCACAGCATGGTTCTGCCAGGGCATCCATCACTCATCGGAGCTAACACGCCCCCGCCCCCTACCACCCACTTTTTCTCCAAAGCTGCAGGTTGCAGCTTTACTATTCATGAAGTTTCAACAAAAGCTGCGCTGAAGGTGAAAGATATAGCATCGCTGCAGCAGGAGTTCTTGCCTCAAATGTAACAGTACACATGTGGTATTCGTCGGAAAATGGCGGTGAGGCAGAGAGGCTACATCAAGTTTCGTCGATCCTCCATAGTTTGTGGGTGACACTTCGTCGAATTCTACGCGAATACAGAAAGGCAGGTTCCCGGTACCCTGCTACGATAACGCTCCAGCCACATAGTGAGGACCGTGCGCAAGTTTTTGGCCAGCAAACGGATCACAGCCCGGGATCACCCGCGGTATTCGCCGGATTTGGTCCCAGACGATTCGTGGTTGTTCCCTATATTAACGATGGCAATGAATGGACAATATTACGATGCAGTTAAGGATATACAAGAAAGTTATACCGCAGTACTAAATGCAGGTGCCAAAGAAAAAAATGTACTACAGTCGCTGTTTCAAAACACATTTAATACAATTTCAGGAGGAGACTATTTCGAATAAATACATTGATTTAGCGAAGATAATCCATAAATTTTATTTTTCACAGTCACAGCTGTGTGTACATAGGGCAGTTCGCCGATGTCACAAGGAAGTGACTGGGGCTGGGGAGGGTGGAATCAATCAACTGGGAATAACATCTATCTTTGCTTGCGTTATTTTATATGTAGAGCGAGTGGTATTTTTTTCCGACCATTTTTTGACTTTTCAATCATTGTATACGTAGGGCAATCGGCCGATGTCAGAGGGGTGGTGAGAGGGGGACAGGAAGAAGGTTAAATCAGCTGACACTAGCTGAGAGCCTAGTATCCTTTATTGCCTAGATCACAAGTTTTGCTATACAGATAACCAGTTTCAACAAGATCAGTGGCCATTTTCAGATCCATCATCCCAGAACTCGCAATATATCAGGCATTGTAAAGAGTACTGAGCACTCTAACGTAGTGCAAACAAAAGGCGCAGAACCCTGTGTGTATAATGATCTTACACTTTCAGAGATAACCAATGAAACTTTAATGTAGAAGAATGTAAGTTAGTGCAGACGGGTCGGAATAACAAACCCGTAATTTTTTAATACGGCATTAGTAGTGTGGTGCTTGGCAGAGTCACGTCCATTAAATATCTAAGTGCAACGATGCAAAGCGATTCGAAATGGAAAGTGGACATAAGGATTGTAATAGGGAAGACGAATGCTCATTTTACTGTGGGAACTTTAAGAAGAATTTGTGACATGTGTAAACTCGCTCCGAGCAGGTTTCGGAAGGCCCGTCGGTATCGACCGACCGCCGTGTCATCCTTAGCCAATAGGCTCGCTCGATGCGGAAATGGAGGGACGTGTGGTCAGCACACCGCTCTGCCAGCCGTTGTCAGTTTTCGTGACTGGATTCGCTACTTCTGATACAAGTAGCTCATCATCTGCCCTCACAAGGGTCTGAATGCACTCCGCTTGCAAACAGCGCTTGGCAGACACGGACTGTCAAACATTCAGGTGCTAAAGTGGCAGCCAAGCCCGACAGCGCTTAACTTTAGTGATCTGACGGGAACCGGTGTCACCACTATCGCAAGACCGTTAGCTTCATGTGTAAAGGGGTCCTTTTATAGGTCACTAGTGCTACCCAATGTTTAGTATTGCTCGGATGTTTGATATCCGCAACAAATCCGTTTAAAGGAAGACATGGAACTAATTCGGAGGCGGGTTGCTAGAACTGTTTAGCGGTAGGATCGAAAAATACACAAGTATTACGGGATACTTCGTAAACTGAAATGGAATCTGTAGAAAGAAGAGAACTTTCTGTTCGAGGAACAGCCGACCGCTGTGGCCGAGCGGTTCTAAGTTTTTCAGTCCGGAACCGCGCTGCTGATACGGTCACAGGTTCTAATCCTGCCTCGGGCATGGATGTGTGTGCTGTCCTTAGGCTAGTTATGTTTAAGTGGTTCTAAGGGACTGATGTCCTCAGATGTTAAGTCCCATAGTGCTTAGAGCCATTGTTCGAGGAACACTACCTAGAAAAAAAGTACATTTCGCGTAAGGACCACGAATAAAGTTAAGAAAAATTACTGCTCGGACCGAGGCTTATTGATATTAGCTGTTCCGTTGCTCTATTTGCGAGCTGGGTGGGAAAGGAACAGACAAGTAGTGTTACAAGGTACACTCCGTACACTCCGCCCCGCACTGTACAGTACATGTATGTAGATGTAGAGGTAGATATCAGCATCTGCGATATTCAATAAAAAGTGTCAATCCGACGTCAGTCTCATTGAAAATATTTTCGGAGCCGGCTTTATTTTGAACACCCCGTACAACTGTCTTCAATCAATGAGAATAAAAAGAAAAATAACGCAGTAAGATGATATGAAGATGAAATGTGCCGTCACTTGAGTTAAACCATCATAGAGAGGAGGTCAGCACTTACGAACGACCCACACATCAGCTCAGCTATGATCAAACAGTACCGAGTAATTTTACGAGCTCCGGCCTCGGTGGTAAGTTGCAGCACTCTGGCCAGTTGGCCCTGCTCAAACACGGTAGCTGAAAGGCGTATGCAAATACATCCGCCATCTAGCACGGGGCCTTCCCATCACCGTCCGGCCAGGTCGTCAGCCATCCAGCCGATCATTGTATCCGCCTTGCGGTGCTCGCAACGCCGGTTGTTTGCTGGCCACACAGCGATCGCAGCTCCGGCCAGTGGCGTGTGTGGTCCGCAGTTTAAACAGGCCCGCCTAAGAGATTGCCTGCCCCAGGGGTCCTGCTGTTTGCCTCCTACGTGCTGCATTTACATCCAAAACGATGCGCCGAGCGGCTGGCAACTCACGGCCAAGTGCGCGTCTTCGGCGGCGCGAGTGCGCTGTGTGCTGCTCTATAGCTCCGGGGAAGCCGGCAGAGAGATTGACCTGCGTCGAGTCCGCAATAGCAACTACGTCGGCGCGTTCAGTTTCCAGCATCCTTACTTCCTCCTCTTTGGGCTGCTGCATATATAACTAGACGACTCTAAGCAGAGGTTAGTTGACAAGTCTCCACTGATCTAGATAGGGTGTAATATTCAGGACAAGCTTCCAGTGACTTCAAAGGGACTGATATTCAGGGAGGGTAAAACAGAACGCTCGGGAACTATTTCAAGCGTCTTGTGATAGGCAGCCCAACAGGTTCTGATCATTGTTGTTCAGGTAGCTTTTTAATGTGTATCAAAAATTTTCGAAGCCACTCTTACTTATCCAGCCATGTGCTAATAAAGGCCACGGAGAATACACTACGCCGCACGGGATTAGCCGAGCGGTCTATGGCGCTGCAGTCGTGGACTGTGCGGCTGATCCCGGCAGAGGTTCGAGTCCTCCCTTGGGCATAGGTGTGTGTGTTTGTCCTTAGTAAGTTTGGGCACTGATGACCTTAGCAGTTAAGTCCCATAAGATTTCACACAAACACACACACACAATACACTATATAACTAACACATACATGAGCGCATTGACGGTGATAGTACCGATTTCGTAGTACCAAGTGAGCTCTGTCGGTATTCTTGGTGAACGGAATTTGGCGCATTCGGACGTCATAGCGCGATTTTCTGCATACTGTGTGAGGACTATTTCGCCCTGTATAAACTTTCAGTAGAAAATAGACATAAAAGAGAGGCAAAGTAACAACACGGTAATTTCACATGATACAAGTATCTTTATTCAAATAAAATTTATTCATTCCATTGTTGCAGGTGATACAGCAAGTAGTTTCATTAACTTCAGAACAAAAAGGCAGTCTTCATTCTTAATTTATTTAACATCAATGACGTGTTTCTCCCTTTATGGTTTTTTTTTCTTCATTGTGATTTCATTCCCCTGCCACATATGGGCAGCGGAGGGCTGTCAGCGGCACAATCCACCGCTCTTCAGCCGAGTGACATGGCAACTGAAAATAAAATCTTACATATATAACGGCGTAAAAAGTGGAATATAGAGTAAGGGAAGAAAATGGAGGTAAAAATACACTGACATTGAGACGTTCATGGGGGTAATTAAAAAAGTTACCAGAAAGTTAAAACACAGTTGGCGATTCTTAAAGCACAGAGAAGACACTGAATGCACATTCACAGGTTAAAAGTCGGTCACAGTATTAAAAACACTCCAGAACAACACACTTAAAACCCACTTGGACCACACAAGATGAAGAATAGAACTGACAGGTCGGACCTGCCGAGGGAAAGGTCAGACAGGACGGAAGAGGAGGGGAGAGCAAGGGGCAGCAAGGGAGGCGGCGGGATGAAGTGAGTAGAGGTACACTAAGAGGCAGGAGACTGGTGAGGCAGGAGATGAAGAGGGAAGACAAGGCAGGAGGGAGTGCAGAGACACTGACAGGGAGCACAAGAGAGGCTAGTCGTATTCAAGAGTTTTATTACAAAATAAGAAATCTCTTCAGTATATACAATCCCTAAGTCGCAGGTCTTGAAGTGCCTGATATTGATGCTGCTGTAGAAGTGTACGCGACCAATATGCGCGGTGCTTATGTCGTCTTCGCCTAGAGGTCGCTGGTGTCGCGTTATCGTCCTGGAGAGGGGTTCGTTAACGTGCAATTGGTTGATGTCTTGTCACAGTCCTCTCCGCTCCATCGTTCCCGACTGGCGTTCTGCCGCTTGACCTTACGCCGTAACGCAATCAGTTGGGATCAAATAGACGAAGGGGCATGGTCCCGTCTGGTACTACCACACAGGTAAAACGCACTAATGGTAAAAGAAACGTACGTAGAGGTGCTGGACAGGTAACGCATCCGTCATACAGCCATATAAAATGGAAAATGGAAGCAACAGTAGCCAGATATGATGCATGAATTACATACCCAGCAACTTTTACGTAGGATTCTACTATTTTTGACCCACGTAGTAGTACAAGATGAAACCGTACCCCTCTCCCTACTTGTTCATCTCTGATTAGTTTTTGGTTTTTATAGGCAATGTGATGATGCCCCGAAAGGGTGAAAAACTTCACTGATTTTAGTTTCGCAACGAAGACCGTTGTTGTTCTGATACGAGAGATTCATAACTGTCTTCGTTGCGAAGCTGTTTAATATCACTGACGCGTTTCACTCTTGAGGAAACATCAGATTCATTCGGTACTGCGTAATTGTGCCTCCCATTTAGTACAGAGGGTAGAGCGGTCGTAACGGGCTGTTGGTTATGACGCGCATCGATCATTTTACCAGTTGTTTTTGGTGTCGTTGTCACATATGGAGCTATATCCTTGGAGCTGGCGTTTTCGAATACGAACATTAAGTAACTGATAGAGCCAACAGTGTAAATGTTTTCAGCATATTTTGGTTGTGCTTTTGGAACAACAGAGTAAAGGTGAACTATTAAAAGTTCTTATAGGGGATCACGTAGCGAGTAATGTTCCGTAGTCGACTGTTTGTGTGTGAATCACGACTTGGGGAAACAAAACTTTTCCCTTGCATTACTCAGTCCAACATAGCCAATAGTGAATGGCGTAAGATTCTAATTGCACCGTTTTCCTGGTGGTAATAGACCAGATTTTTCCAGGTGTCCATCGACGTTGTCGGTTATAATAACACACTGGAAGTGTGAAACACGTAGCTCATCGCTATATCGAGATGATAATGAAACTATTAACAGAGTTTGGTAACGGCCTGTGGAGTATACAACCTTACAGGCTGCTAATGTACGACTCACTCACGACATACCCAGTCACAATGAAGTCCACCAACAACTGAACCCTCGTGCATTACTGCAGCGTTTTTAATGGCTATAAGCCCCATACTCCTGTTTCGCTGTATTTTTCGATGTCAGTCTTGTTGCTACTTAAAATATATTTCTTTAGCCAGCACGAAACTGTTAGTGACTTAATGTCCTACATGTTCGGTAGAGGTAGCGATAACGGGCGTGTGAAGTACCGAAAGACAACTCAGTATTTATTAACTAAGAACATCACATTCCCGTATTCGAAACCACATAACTTCTTGCCAAAATGTGCTCTTATAACAGCTGCAAACGTTTACTGTGGAGTTATATTAAAAACGTAGGCCATAGCTCGTTGGCCATGACCGTTTCTAAGTAACTTACAGGTACACATTTTTTCGATAAGTTACTCCGAGCTCAGAGGTAAACTTATGCATCCCTGCCAGTGGAAAAGCTTAAAATACTTTTCATAAAGTAATTAACATGAGCTGCATTACATAATCTATCAAATCGTCAGAAAATCCCACATGTAATTCCGTTAGCTCAATTGTTTGAAATGAGATGTTAATAAAAATACTTAACGTAACTGTTTATAAAACTTGCTGTCCAACTCTGTAGTTCTTGCCCATTCTACAAGCTTACAGGGAGGCAATATACCACGCACTCACGACATACATAGTGACCAGTAATTCAGTGCATCACTGCTGCCAGTACGGAGCGGCGCCGCGTACGAGCACAATTCGAAGCTCCATTTACTAACAACAAAAAAAACCAACCGCGGGTCAATTAGACAAATCCAAGTTCGAGAACTGAGAAGTAGGGACACTCCAGAAATGCAGCGCACGGTTAAGATGTCATATGTATTTGCACATGTACATACATAGTGACCAGTAATTCAGTGCATCACTGCTGCCAGTACGGAGCGGCGCCGCGTACGAGCACACTTCGAAGCTCCATTTACTAACAACAAAAAAACCAACCGCGGGTCAATTAGACAAATCGAAGTTCGAGAACTGAGAAGTAGGGACACTCCAGAAATGCAACGCACGATTAAGATGTCATATGTACATGCACATGTACATCCAAAAGACTAATCTGCAATTGACAGATATATTTATTTGATTGTACAGCTAGGGCCCCCCGTCGGGCAGACCGTTCGCCGGGTGCCGATCGTTCGATTTGACGCCACTTCGACGACCCGAAGTCGATGAGGATCATAGGATGAGGATGAGGACAGCACTACACCCAGTCCCTGGGAGGAGAAAATTCCCCGACCCAGCCGGGAATCGAACCCGGGCCCCGAGGGCTGAGAATCGGTCACACTGACCATTCAGCTACCGGGGACGAACATTGACAGGTAAAAGCCTTGGAGATAGTTCATTGAAATACCTTCGAGCTACTTCTCTATCGTTCCACTCTCAAAAAGCTCGCGGGAAGAACGAACACCTAAATCTTACCGTGCGAGCTCAGATATCTCTTATTTTATTACAATGATCACTTATCCTTATGTAACTGGGCACCAAATAAAATATTTTCGGATTCGGAAGAGAAAGCTGGTGATTGAAATTTCTTGAAGAGGTAATGCCGCAACTAAAAACGTCTTTGTTTTAATGGTTGCCACCCCAATTTGTGATTCATATCCGTGGTACTCTCTCCCCTGTTTTGTTGATAGTACAGTAAAAATTTCAGTACTTTGAACTTTTTCGATGTCGTCTATCAGTCCCATCTGATGCAAGTTCCACTCTGCCCAGCAGTACTCCGGGAGAGGATGAACAGGCATAGTGCAGTCAGTCCGTTTAGAAGACATGTTACATATTTAAACTGTTCTGCGTAAATCACAGTCTTTGGTTATTTTTCCCCACTTTACCTATGTCATCGTTCCTATCAAAGTTATCCGTAATTTGTACTCTCCGAGTATGTAATTGAAATCTCACACTTCAGATTTGTGGGACTTATCGTATAACCGAAATTTATCGGATTCCTTTTAGTACTTATGTGGATGATTTCACGCTTTTCATTGACATTTTATTGTTTAGAGTCATTTGTCACTCCGTTTTGCAATTGTTTTTGATCATCTGATGTGTCTACTGCCACGTTATTAGGAGGTAGTCCATGACTTTTGTCACCTCAGTGTATGTACTTGCGGCTGAAATCTGCCTTTCTGTCTTCATTTTAAAACAGAGCTGCCTACCAGCACTGCCCTAGCCTTGTGACAGACTTCACTAACTTCGCTCCAGTTTATGTTAAACAATGGAGAGAGACAGTTATGTACCAGGACGACGTAGTGTATTGTAATATGCAGTTCTGTGTGGCTTGTGTGGGAAATTTCTATTGTGTTACCCCGTTTTCTCGTGAGAAAAAGCACATCCTCGTTCGTCACGTTGGCAGCAGCATCGAGTCACCCGTCCAAATTAAGTTTGGGAATATAGACAGTACAGGAGAGAGAACTTGAATGTAATATCCATTCGCTTCCTATCTCGCGTCTCGTCCTGACTGGTGGTCACTTGCTGTACTTGGAAATTTAAAGTGTCACTCAGGCCATAGCGCAATCCATCTCCTGAGTAACTCCAAGTTAAATAATTCCATTATGCCTCTCGTATTCTCAACTCTTTGTATTTAATATTTGTCTCATTTATCTGCAATTTGCGAGCTGTGTAGATAAGGAAATGTCATTCTATTTTGTTACTGTCGTCTTCGAATAAAATGCAAGTCCCGCTGTGTTTAGCATCAGCTTTACCTCAGTTTACTCCATTTTTAAGAGCATTTTTCTGTGCCATTTTGTTGCCAATTACTCACTGGACTGTCAGAAATAAAGGTTCTGTACCTGCAGCCTTGATCTACATTTCGAGGTCCCAGGTTTCATACAACCTTCGCATGGTTAGGCAAACTTCAGATAATAAATATAACCAGCAGAATTTTTAGGATGTTGCTTCAGTGCGACAAGATAACGTCACGTGCAGAAACTAAGCATTAGATTCAAATATTCGAGAAATGCGGAGATAGTGACATACAAACTGACGAGCCTTATTTTGAGCTCTTTCACATCTGACAGTGCTGTTATTCTTCTCAATTGTGTCATGGCTTCCATGATGAGACATTTTCATACTTTCCATCCAATTTAAGCATTGCCATAGCAAATTATCCGTTTTGTTTCGTTGGTTGTAGTCCTATATAACTTGCTGCACTTTATGAAAGGCGCTTAATATTTTATTGCAAAGCGGGGCACCGTAACTGGCCGGTTAATTTTCATGGCGGGCGTTTTTCCGGGATATACTCAGAAACAAATACGTAATTTTCAGTGCATTGTAATTATTAAAGAAATGTAGGTAGGTGGGAGATATAGATTAGGAATTGGATGGTAGACCGCTTAAGGTAGAAGGAAGGACAGAAGGAAGGAAGACTGGCTTTTACGTTCCGACGACATCGAGGTCATTAAAGAAGGAAGCTCGGATAATGTCAAGGATGGGGAAGGAAATCAGACACGCCCTTATAAGGGAATCATCCCGTAATTTGCCTGGAGCAATTGAGGTAAATCACGGAAAACCTGCCGGCCGTTGTGGCCGAGTGGTTCTAGGCCCTAGAGTCTGGAACCGCACGACCGCTACGGTCGCAGGTTCGAATCCTGCCTTGGGCATGGATGTGTGTGATGTCCTTAGGTTAGTTAGGTTTAAGTAGTTCTAAGTTCAAGGGGACTGATGACCTCAGATGTTAAGTCCCATAGTGCTCAAAGCCATTTGAACCATTTTTGAAACGAAAACCTAAAGCTGGATGGCGACCTCGCTCGGTGCGTGAGGCAGCTCTGTTAGATATTCAAACAGGTTTTGAAAACAGAAACACCTACCTACTGGAAACTGGGTACATGATGACTATGATGATGACGATTATTAAGATATACACGTATTAATGTGGACTGTAACCAAGTCAGAGATCAGCAATGATCTAAGGATAATATAAAACTGTACGAAGCTCGAAGGCAATTGAATTTGTTTGGGATGCATCGAGGTCAGAAGAGGCGAAACAATATGGCAATATCCACGAGAAAAAGAATTTTGTTGTTAGCATAGACGTCCGATCAAGTCTCGCAGGGCACAAACAAGTGTTCCAGATCCACCTTTAGTTTCCGTTGCTGTTGCTGGACCCGGCACGTGGTCCGCTTTTTATACGCTGCGTCCTCTGTTTGTGTGACGGGCATGTTCCGTTCCGATTGAGTACCTGTTGGGGGACAGGCGACTAACACGGGACTTCATGAAGTCTGCAACAGCGCGCCGGGCAGTGTGCCAGCGCCCCGCCAACGACGCGCCTGCAGCGCTCGGGCCATCGGCACGCCCACTGTGCGCAGTAAACAATGTGCCGACACGAACCTAATTTCGCCGATAACCCCCGCGCCCGCTTTTAGAGCACGGCGCGGCGCCGCCCGTATCACTCACACCGCGCGGGTATTTTTGTTCCGCGCTCCGTAATTAGTTGCGCGCGGGGTTCGCAGCGACCTGTTAAAAAGCGCAGCCGGCGGCGCTGGCGACGACCGCCGGCCAGTGTTTTACTGCACTGACGCTGCATTAAATCCAGCCAGTGGTGGGGGGAGGAGGGCCCGCAGTTCTATTGGGAACGGGTGTGAGCGGAGCGCTTGTACAGCGCCGCACCATTCAACAGCGGGTCCCAACTCCGCTGCGCTTAGCTGCGTCCGTAGAGTGCAACCTCTCACTTGAAGCCACCTGGTATTGTGGTATTGCAAAGAGTAGTTGCGTAAAACGCTGAAGACCACTATGAGTGCAACTAATGAATTTGCGGAGATATGTTAGGGCATGGAAGCTTTCGCTGACTACACGGAATACACTTCTTTATTTTCAGTGTCTGCTCCTCTCTGCTTAAACATGATATTTATAAAGATCGCCCATAATAAAATTTATGTTTCAAAACGCTTTAGAAAGAGGACCACTGCTCGGAATGACGTTAGATTTCAACAGCGTATGAGTGGCGCAGGGAAAACCGTCATCCCTAGACACGAGGAAAAAAGGGGAGAGAGAGATGTATATATAATTGACATATAGATGTAAGGGCCATAATATGCACAACAGACGCACTGCACACGGCCATGCCACAATTTGCGTCCGACACGCTCTCATGACAATCTCCATGAAGGATTGCTGCGGGTAAAAGTCTTTTACAAAAACGATGACTGTGCACCAGTAGCATTGCAGAAATACTGGACACTCAAGGGTCTGAGAAATTTTATTGGTCCTATGTCTGGTAAGGGTGTGGAGAAAATGATTACAGAATTCGAAAACACAAGTTCTTTTGAAAAGCTGTGGCAGAGGGAGGAAAGCAGTTGATCCGACGCCAGTCGAAGATATTACCGCATAATTGCGGATGGGTTTGAGCGGTGGTGTGCAAACTCACAGTGCTCGGAGGACTGCCCAGAAGTTAGACACGCCTGCCAGCACGGTGCATAAAATCGTACGAAACATCCTACACTGTTGTCCACGCAAAATCACACATGTTCAGGTGTTGGTTCCTGCTGACCTACCAGCATGATTGAAGTTCACTCTGGAATTACTTGTTCGCATGCATGTGGACAATGATTGACTATGGAAGATTCTGTTGATAGACCAAGCCCATTTCCAAGGACATGTCAATAAGCATAGAGTGCAGAATATGAGAAAAGGATAACCAGCATGCGACATCAACTGATACCACTTCATTCTGCAAAGGTGACTGTGTGGTGTGGGTTGACATCACCGTTTATCGTAGGACTGTTACCTGTATCGCCACTGTCAAATGTTATGAGAGTCCTTTGGGCTAGAGATGGTCAGTCCTCTCCTGCACTGATTTAAAAAGAGACATATCATTCTACGGAGTGGGCCATGGGTGATTCGGAAGAATTGAATTCAATTTCATCTGATTTCAAAATGCTTAAGGAAACGTTTCCAAAGCTATAAAACATGTGTTATAAACAATGTGCACCTAAGGGTATCCATAGATTATTAATAAATGAAGCTTTTCTCATCCCTGAAAACAACAGAATAGAAAAAAGCTCCTATTTCTTTCACTCTATTGGCCGTTTGGCCATACCCATCCAGCCATCTCTGTAGTAATGCAAATTATGACGATCGAAAGGGAATGACAACAGCCACTTCCTGAGTGGAAGAAAAATCTTTGACCCACCAGGAATTTAATGTGGGCCCTTCCACTTGGCTATCAACTGTGGTGACCACACAACTGCTTAGGCGAAGGGGGTGAACTTACTTCATTAGATCGGTACATTAATGCAGAAAACACTTCCACCATCATGTTTCTGCTCTTGATTTGAAGAGAATGTCTCAAATTTCAGAAACCCAATAAACGTTTACATACCTTTAAGTGAACTATTATGTGTTATCCTTTGACTTAGCATCACACTCTGAGTGAGCTGTCAGTGATCTGTAAGCTGCAGTGTTCAGCCAAGACACAGTTGGAGCATATTACTCAGCACTCCCCACCACCCTCACCGATCTGACCATAAGCCGTCTCACTAGCTCACTGCTCCCCACTACTCTCAGGGATCAGATTTCAAGGTGCTCACTAGTTTAATGCTCACCAGCATTGCTCACCTCCATTCTTACACATCGGGTTCCAAGGTAGCTCACTGCACCCCACCGCCCTACCTGAGCTAACATGGCGCAGCTCACACAGCGACGTGAGGCGTCACTCTGTCCTCTGCCCTCTTGGCACAGTTATGAGGTTTGCAACTCGCTTACTTAACTGAGTACGTCTCTATCATAAAAATAATGGCATATATGACACATAAGTATTTTAACACGCATGATAGTCCATGTATGCAGGTTGTCTCAGGAGGAATGGTCAGTTTTCAGGGATGAGAGGAATGATCATTTTAAGCAAAAAACTAAATATGGACACTTGCCTTATTCTGAATGGTTTCTGAGATGGAACACACTTGTAATTACTTTTGTACGTTTTTCTAGAATAACGCGAAATCCGTGGCCTTAGCGAAAACGTGTTGCAGTACAAAACTAAACAAAATTAAATTTCCTATAAAAATGTCCTTTCATATTTTCTCTAGATCTTACAGTTTACGTGATGAGAGCGAGAAAGTAAGGAAAATCCTGCATGTTGCACATGCACTGACGTGAAGATAGCGTTTGTAACCTAATTTGAGGTAGTGTTCCACTTTAATAGACCTCGTGCCCTATATCAAATTATTCACCTCAACTTTGTCTACACTGTGTGATGTATTATAGACGACGACAATGCACTGAATAGCAAAGAAAATAAATAACAATATACATTAAATTTGTCCTGTCCTAGTAATCATTCAGAATAGTGCGTATGTCAACATGTAGTTTTTGCAACAAATGATCGTTCCTGTCATATCCCTAAATACTGACCGTTCATCCTGGGACAGTGTTTAATTTTTTATTTATTCATTTAACCTGAACAGACTTTCCTGCGTGGAGCCGTACACGCACATTAACCTGGTCCAGGATGCTCAGAGCCACCTTCTCGAAGTGCACTTGGGTAACTCTCAGCAGGCGCGTCCACACCAAGGGGTGGGCCTGACTTCCAAGCTGATGGAAAACTTCTGCTGCGGACCCAGTACTGCTTGGTATAACGCGGCACCCATGCCCAGGGTAACGGGTGAACACAACGGCAAGGAAGGAAAAGAATATTGACTTCGGTACGACGGACTTGGCGTAAGTGGCACCCCATTCCCAGAGGAACCCAAAGGAGGCACAGACAGAGTCGATGAGCCCAGAACGGCAATCGTCTAGTGGAAGAAAACCAGGATTCAAAATCACCTGGTCCTCCAACTCAGAGGTTTAGGCGTTGGACCTGCACTCTACCCTAGCAAATGAAATCACCATCAAAACCTCCCAATTTAGCCTCGGAACGGAATGGATCAAAACGAGGACGACAACAGGCACGGAAAATGGCAATGAGAACTGCAACATGGAATATACATGGAATTTTGCAGAGAAACGTGAAGTCTTTAAAGAAATAAAGCGCCTTGACGTCCACGTAGTGGCCCTAACAGAAACCAAAGCGAATAGGCATGGTACAGAAGAGACAAATGATTACATGTGCATTTATAGTGGCATACCAAAGGAACAACGAGCCCAGAGTGGAGTTGCCATTACCATCAAGAAACATCTCAAGAAATACCTAACCAGCTGGGAATACATCAGTGAAATTATTCTGCAAGTACAGATGAAAATAAAGGGCCATTCTGGGGTGATTATTGTGGTCTATCCACCAAACGACGACGATGATGTTGCGAAGAAAGACTTATTCTACACCTGATTGACAAGCTCTCTTGAAAATATAGGGAATCGCAAAAAAAGCACTTTACTAGGAGACCGAAATGCCGGAGCAGAATGTAAAGCTAATGACAACATAGTGGGACAATATGGTGAACACACCATAAATAATAATGCTGAAAGATTGATAGAATTGTGCATGCAAAATGACTTAAAGTGACTTAAGAATTCTGAATGGATGGTTCAAGCATAAGGACATATACAAATACACATGGATGAAACCAAGCGTTAACCTCAAGTATTTTATAGATTATGTCATAATAAAGCAAACAACAAAACTAACAGTACGAGACGTAAGGGCTATGAAAGGTGCAGAGTGTGAATCAGACAATTTTTTGCTAATGTCCAATATATTACTCAAGTTTATCAAAGACACAGAAATTCAAGTTGAGACCGAGTCAGTGAAAACCAAAAATAATCAGTATAATTAACAAAGCCTTCTACCCGTTTCTTCTACCAGCAAAGGCCAGCAGAAAAACTTGCTGCCGTTGAAGAAACATCTGCAGATGAGATGAATGAGACGGTTAAAGAAGCCATTCATAACCTATCTTATAAAGCACTGGGAAAACAAGAAATCCAAAAGAGTAATAGAATATGTGATGAGTCGTGGAAGCACTCGGTACAAGAGAAGGTAGAAAGTAAGAAGAAAGCTTATAATAAATGGTTGAACTCAAGATGAGACAATGATTGGCGGGAATACAGAGAGCAGAGAAAAGATGCACAGAAAACCATAATTAATGCAGAAAACGAAGCCTGACAGAAAACCGGTGAAGAGATAGAAAAAAGTATGGGGAATACACGAGCTTATAAAGCCTGGAAGATATTAAAAACAGTGAAAACACAGAATGAAGATAAAACAGATATGAATCTCATTAGCATTCAGGAATGGGTAAAACACTATCAAGGACTACTAACTGAGAACAGAGCGACATTCACTGAGAACCCACCGGACATTGAAATCAGTAACGATAATATTCCACTGATAACCTCGAAGGAAGTCCCAAATGCAATTAATACCATGAAAAACTGAAAGTCGCCAGGTCCAGGATTAATTTATATAGAACTGGTGTAAGCAGCGCCTTCAAAACTCTTTGAGATATTGGCAGTGATTTTTAACAAATGCCTTAGAGGTGACGAAGCCCCAAAGGAGTGGAAAAAAGTAAAAATTACATCAATTTTTAAGAAGGGCGTCAGGAGATACTGTACAAACTATCGTGGTATTAGTGTGATGCCATGCATGGCGAGAGTCTGTGACTGTATCCTAAAGATGAGGATAGAAGAAAAAATAACCGAATCTGATGAACAAAATGGATTCAGATCTGGTCGCTCCTGTATTTACCCTCAAAAACCTAGTGGAGAGGCCTTACGATCCACCTTGTCTTTGTAGACCTCGACAAAGCTTCAGAGAACAAGCTATGGACAAGTCTAATTGACAATGGTGTGTCCCCGAGTTATGTGAAAGCTGTCAGACTCCTACCAAGTTCTAGAGCAACGGTAAAAATGAGAAATAAACTATCTCAAGAGTTTGAGGCGACCAAGCGACAACGCCAGGGATGCACACACGCCCCTACATTCTTTAAGATCTACCTCGAGGAGGTACTAAAATCCTGGAAAAGGAAATGGGGAGGAATGGTTATCCTTATAGAAGATTTTGTTCACTTTATTTTTTGCTGATAACCAAGTGTTAGTAGTTGGAGATGAGGAAGATGCAAATTACATGCTCCGCAAATTAAAAGAAGAATATGAAAAATGGAGTCTTGTCATAAACGTATCTAAAACAGAATATCTGAAAGTGGGATAAAATGCTGTTAACGACTTACAACTCGTGTTGATATTGTAAAAGAGTGTCATAATCTTAAATACCTGGGAGTGACACAGTTGTCCAATGGTAGAAATATGGCAAGCGAGCCATAAAACCATCGTATTCTCTGGAACAAAAACGTAATGCACGCAACAAAACATACCATCTACCACACAATTATTAAAAGTATCACAACATATGCTGCAGAGGTGTGGGGACTAACTCAGAGGCAGAGAGATCGCCTGCTGGCTGTCGAGATGGATTAATGGAGACGGAGTTGTGAATATTCCAGGCTTGATGAAATTAGAAATTATAGTATCAGAGAGGTTATGAATGTCGAAATCACAATCCTAGACTACATAGAAAGGAAGTGCCTACTCTGGTATGGTCACTTATAGCGTATGCAAGACACAAGATGGCGAAATCGTGTATGGCATTGGACTCCACATCAAAGAAGAAAGCGCGGTAGACCTGCGAGAGCTGGAAAGACGACATTAAAAAAGCAATGGCGGCGAGAGGTCTTAATGAAGGAGACTGGAATGACCCTGAACGATGGAGACTGGGATCCGAGAGGCGGCGGCAGCTGTAGAATCCTCATTCATATAATAAAAAATAAAATAATCCTGAACAAATTCATGTCTTCAGGACCCATCTTACATCAGATTAGGGTTTTATATGTGTGGTGTTCGTACTGCAAGACCTTCGGTACACACACCATCAGATTATCTGACTTGTCGCTCTACCGAAGTAGGCGAGTGTCAGCAATATGTCTCGTGGTCTTATCGTGGCGTGTTTATCTTCTACCGTTAGGTCAGACAATAGAAATGTCACTTGCACGCTTAGAGTAGCAGATTGACGGTGACCAACTTTAAACTGAACTTGATTAATTTTCACACACATTTATTAAAATAATAACAACATAAAATTACTTAACTTGATTCTGGATGCTATTTACAATTGACAATCTGAAGTTCCTTTGCTCTTGGTACGTTAATCTTATTCTCACATATCTCTGATACTTGACAAAGTGTCTATAAATTTATCTTCATGGCTATGTACAGGAATATGATAATCTTATTAGGCGCAGACTGAAACTTGACTACAGAGTAATGCAGACTAATGCAGACTGACTAATCGGAGGTCTGCACACTCGTTATAACACCTCGAGCGTTCAGGTATCACTGCGCGAGTGTGATCCGCGAGGAGAAAAGGTTCTACGTTAGCTGCAATCTCATTGGCTGCGTTACATATTAATACGGGGATCGACGGAAGCAGAATTTGGTCCGTCTCTAAGACAGCACCATCTAGTAGTGCGGAGACGGTCGAGCGCTGCGTCTGCGCTGTTGTGCTTAGCTGGGCGCGCTCTAGTGGGAAAGTTGTGTGCGCGCTGACTACGCGGAACTATGTACACAACATCCCTCCCTTCCGGGGGAAGAAAAAAAGCTTTTGAAGTTTGCTTGAAAAGCCTTTTTTTTCTGCTTCCTTGCTTTCCGGCGTGTGTGTGTCTGTGGGTGCACACATGTTGCTCCCCGTGGCATTTGCCCGCGGTCCGCTAAGAAAACCCACTCAAAACCGACGGAACAGGGAACCGGAGAAGCAAAAATTTTGTTACATAATAGCATTTCAAAATCAGTACATTGGTCACAGCCTAAATCTAATTTTTCTTCGACGTCCATCTTCTCTGGGGATGTCGGCTGTGGACGGCTGGTGTAGTCGGCTGCCCCTGAAGGAACTGAGGCGGCGGCGGTGGCTGCGTTGGCGGCGGCGGCGTCGGCTGCCGGTGACGGCGTCTGGAATCCTGCGAGCTGCTCGGGGTTGACATCTTCTTCTGAGTCTGCAAAAGGAAACAGCCTAGGCGTTCTGCCTATATGTGACTGCTGTCTTTGCTGTCGTAGTTGATTAGTATGGCGAATAACTATGCCGCTTTGCGTTCTTATTCTATACATGACATTTCCAATGCAGTCTACAATGATTCCTCGTGTCCAAGTACGCTTTCCTCGACTGTAGACAGTTACGAGGACTTTGTCGTTTACATTGAATCGTCGACCTTTCGACTTTCGTTGATCATTTTCAGGATGCATTGTGGGTTTTAGGATAGACACCAAAGTCCTGTGTTGTCACCCATGCAGTTTTTCTGCTGGTGACTGTACCTTGTGCGGAGTAGCTCTGTATTGTGACAGAAAAATTAATAAAGAAGTCTCTTTGTTGTACTGTTGCACCAACTTTGTCATGTGTGCCTTGGACGTTCGTACGAATCGCTCGGCGAGTCCATTAGCCTCAGGGTGAAATGGTGCCGTCCTGTAATGTGCAATTCCGTTCATCTGACAGAATGACTGGAATTCTTGCGACGTAAATTGCGTGCCGTTATCGGTCACTGTGGTTTGAGGCAATCCTTCAATGGAAAAGATCTTCGACAACGCTTGAATTGTGCCGCTGAAGAAGTTTTACGCATTTTTAGTACAAAAGGGAATTTTGAAAATGCATCAATGACAATTAACCAAGAAGTGCCAAGAAAAGGACCTGCATAGTTAATATGCAATCTTGAACAAGGTTCTGTTGCCTGTGGCCACGGAAAATATTGTTTTGGCGGAGCTGATTGATGCGTCTGACATCATTTACAGTTAGAAAGCATTGTTTCAATACCTTTATCAATGTTCTTCCAGTATCAATGTTCTCTGGCCATGCGTTTCGTGCGTACTATGCCCCAATGACATTGGTGTAACATTTATAACACTTTATTCCTGAAAGCTTTGGGTATAACTACTCTTGTTTTTCCCGTTTCACAGTGAACTAATATGACGCCTTTGTGCACTGTGAGAGCATGTCTCACGTTCCAATAAGACTTCACTTCTGACTGAGCTAACATGTTCTTATCGGTTGGCCATTTCGTAAGAATATACAGCATTATCTTTGATAACACTGGATCTTTGGGCACTAACTTAGCTATTATGGTGGCACTGACGGGGAAATTTTCCACGGCGTCCTCACTGATTTCGTCTACCTGAAAACATACGTCCTCTGATTTGTCAAAATGTTCATCTTGACCCGCCGGTATACGTGAAAGTACATCGGCATTGGCATGTTTTGCCACAGATATATATAAGATCTCGTAGTTGTAATTAGTCAGTAGCAATGCCCAACGTCGGAAACGCTGTGCTGTCTTAGTGGATACACTATTATGTGGTCCGAACATTGTCACCAATAGCTTATGGTCTGTGAGCAGAGTAAATTTTCGTCCACATATGTAGTCATGAAACTTCTTCACGGCAAAGTTAATTGCTAGTGCCTCTTTTTTAGAGAGTTAGTTATGAATATGATGTTGTGAGCTAATATTCCAGGCACAGATTTCTTTGATTGTGGATTTCGTGGCAAATACATGTATGAGAGTGTGATTATAGGCTGCATTGTGTGTAGGTGCAAGCTGGAATACTGTTACATTTGAAGAAGAAACTACACACTTGAATTTCACAGACAGGGGTCAAAACATTTATGTCATTGTTACCGGCATTATTTACATATTCTTAAGTGGAATGTAATTTGGAAGGTCAGTTTTGAAATAGGGTACCTCGCCTACGTAAAAAGATCTGTGGAGGACGCAGATAAGACAAATTTCGTTTCTGAATTTGCTATTTACGAAAATATATTCGATTAGTTTGTCTTCATTACTGTTGGATGTGAGTAGCATGTTCGGTAACAAGTCAAAGCGTTTGTATGATGCTACTGCACCTTCTCATATCTTACTTCAGTGGTGTCTTATAACAGTAGAGTCTATGTATACGGAACTAGAGGGCATGCTTGCCTTGAGTCAGGTGTCCAAGTTTGATATAAGAAAGGCAAGAATATAGATATTCTGAAATATACTAAAGAGTTCGTTGAAGTGAGCTGAATGTGATGGCCAATATGTTCTACAGTAACAATACAGAGACATTGGTAGAACCAGTGGCTCAAATGGCTCTGAGCACTATGGGACGTAACTACTGAGGTCATCAGTCCCCCAGATCTTAGAACTACTTAAACCTAACTAACCTAAGGACATCACACACATCCATGGCCGAGGCAGGATTCGAACCTGCGACCGTAGCGGTCACGCGGTCCCCGACTGTAGCGCCTAGAACCAGTGGCTGCATGCGTAAACAAGTTCATTGCTCCTAAAGCACAGGCTTTAGAGTTCATTTATATCGCTATTTTCCAGCTTTTATGAGCAACGATATCCTGTTACCTCTGGTTCACACGTTTTTTAGCTTTCAGTAGTGAGATCCTCGTGTACTGTCAGACTTGTCTTCACTAGTTTCTGAATCACTATGACTGCTTCAGACCTTTTGGTACATGATATAAACTTCACGACTGTGGGACTGTGTGTCTAGGTTTCGCAGATTACAATTTTATGTGTAATACTTTATAACTTCTGATTATGCATTTTGCTGTATGTATATTTGTTCACACTATAATATTATGCAATTTAAAATGTCTCTGTTAATAAGGAATATTTTAATTTTTCCAGAGTTCCTGTCGGTGCTCCATAACAATACGTCAACCAAATTGCCTTTATGTAGATGAACTACGAGCGGTATACGGTACTATTGTACCAAAATGAAAGAAACAGGAAAATGTCGCTACTGTCAGCATATAGTTTGCACGGCTTCTGGCTCAACGTCAAACCTCAAGATACATCGAAAATCGAAATATCCTGCACTACCTCTGGAACGACTTTCGGCAGGAAGCCGAACTAGATCGCCTTCAAACGATGCAGAGATTCGAGAAATCTTTTCTTGTGAACCGACCTCACTGACGTGTGGGTCCACATCTGGTGAAGGTATCCGCGTGGTAACAGACTAGCCCAGTTTGAGATGATTTCTGCAGTGTCTCTGTGTTCTAATTGCAAACATTCTAAAACGTATGACTTAACTTTACTATTCTCATCTATGAAAAGTACAATGAATGCATAGAAAATATTGTTATTTACATTCCTCAACACATGATTTTTAAGGCAGACTGCCGTGGCAAATGTCAAACTCTCTAATGCCTAGTTTGACCATGAGTTATTTGATAAAATTAAAAAAGAACTAGTCATCACTATGGCAGTCTGCCTTACCCTTATGTCTTGACGAGTGTAAATAACGTTTTTTTTCTGTGCACTGACTGCACATTTCATAGATTAGAAGAGTGAGCTAAGGTCATACCTGTTAGAATGCTCACAATTCGAAGACAGAGACACTGCAGAAATCATCTCAGACTGGGCAAGTCTGTTATCGCCAATACAATATCAAAAATACAAAATTATTATTCCTCATACTCTTTCAAAATAGAACCAAATCAGATAGAAATATACGTTTAATGACCTGAACTCAAAAGGCAGTGGGTCTTCCTTTAACTTACTCTCTTGAGTGAGTTGTGAGTGATGAATCATGAAAAAGAACTAGTTCATTCGTGTGAGTGACCAGTACTGATACGATCTCTGAGAAGACCAGTTTTACCAATCGCTACATGAGCACCATCGTCATTTCAATCCTTCAGTAGCGCAGATCTGTCGGTAGGATCATTTTTATGCAAGATGGCGCTCCTCTGCACATTGTACAGCGACTGAAGCGCCTGCTGCAGATCCGTTTCGGGAATGCTAGATTTATCAGCCGTCATGCCTTACAGCGTAGCTGTTTGATGTCAATCCATGTGATTTCTGCTTGTGAGGTTACCTGAAAGATGTTTTGTTCAGTGCTCCAATTACGAACGCAGCTGATTTGAACCCACGCATTGCGTAATGCAATCTGCATGTGACCGACTTGACACTTCTATCTCATGGGAAACATGTTGTTTCCCAATTTCATCTTGTGGCAAGGAGAGCATACTGTACTGGCGGAATTAAAGCTGTGGGGACGGGGCGTGAGTCGTGCTTAAGTAGCTCAGTTAGTCGAGCATTAGCCCGCGAAAGACAAAAGTCCCGACTTCGAATCTCGGTCCGGCACACAGTTTTAATCTGCCTGGAAATTTCATATCAGCACATACTCCACTGCAGAGTGAAAATTTCATTTTGTTAATATCCCCCAAGCTGTGGCAAAGCCATGTGTCCGCAATATCCTTTCTTCCAGGAGTGCTAGATCTGCAAGTTTCGCAGGAGACCTTCTGCGAAGTTTGGAAGGCAGGAGACGAGGTAGTGTCGGAACTAAACCTACGAGGAGGGGTCGTTAGTCGTGCTTTTGCAGCTCAGTTGGCACAGCAATTGCCGGCAAAGGCAAAGGTCCCGAGTTAAGAGTCTCGGTCCGGCACACAGTTTTCATCTGGCAGTAAGTTTGATATCAGCACACACTCTGCTGTAGAGTGAAAATTTCATAATGTACATATCTTCCACCAATCTTACGACTTTAAGAAGTGATGTCATTTCGCTTTACACTCAGTTTTTGGCCCCTGGACAGTCAAAAACACATGTCATTTATCTTTTTAATATGATACCTGACCTCAGGACAACTAAGAACCGATATTTCCCATCCGACATGTAACGACCTTGCTGGATGAGCTTATCTGACTAACAATGCCACAGATGTTCACTGCCGAACTTGTGCAGTTATGTATATTGAACAGTATGGGTGTTTAATGTGCAACTCTAACCATAGTCGTCGTAGTGCGAGTCATTTGTTGCCGACCCCATTTTGTTATCATGTTTAGAGAATGTTTTTGTGCATCACGATTCCCCTTGCGTAAGTAATATGCTGTTTAAAACTGACGTCAATGTAAGCAGTGATTCCGTTTCCGCAGCAATCTGAGCCTGGATCTTTAAATACGAACTCTCTGTGTAGTGGTGTGCAAAACATAATGATAAACGTAACTTTCGCTTGATGTGTCACTGCCCTCTAATATAGCATAGGAAGAACTCTTATACTGTAGCGTAGTTTACAGGGTAATACGCAACGACAACAAGAGAAATTACACTTTTATTCAGTGACAACAATGACACTGAAGTCACCACGATTCATGATGGTCAAATGGTCATTGCAAGGAGGCACATGGTTGTCGATAGCGAGTACCATCACTGCAGAGGGCAATGCAAGTTTGCAACATGCTCTAGACTAACCATTATGTTGGTTAGGAATCCTTATAGTAGAGCCTTCCATGCCTCCAAGAGTGTGGTTGACAACTGCCGGATTAAAAGAACTGCGCCGCAGCACGTAGCGTTATTCGCTCTGCGAACGTTGCGGAGTGCATAAGCTTAGCTCTGGGTCTCGCTGGGTGTTGGCTTGCTACGTTCACTTTGTGTTAACGTGCGTCAGCAATGCCGTTGCGACGAGCGTATCGTCGTCGCTGGCGGCGCAGTGCTCCTGTATATAAGACACTTAGAGCAATAGGCATTGATTTGACTGGATAGTTTAACAACCAGCAGCTTATGGGTGGCCCTAATGTATTGCACGTGCAGCAATACACCTGACCAACACATCCCACACGTGTTCGATGCGATCTATACTACTGGCCATTAAAATTGCTACACCAAGAAGAAATGCAGACGTTAAACGGGTATTCATTGGACAAATATAGTTTACTAAAACTGACATGTGATTACATTTTCACGCAATATGGGTGCATAGATCCTGAGAAATCAGTACCCAGAACAACCTTGATACGCCTAAGCATTGAGTCAAACAGAGAATGGATGGCGTGTACAGGTACAGCAGCCCATGCAGCTTCAACATGACACCACAGTTTATCAAGAGTAGTGACTACCCTATTGTGACGAGCCAGTTGCTCAGCCATCACTGACCAGATGTTTTCAATTGGTGAGAGATCTGGAGAATGTGCTGGCCAGGGCAGCAGTCGAACATTTTTTGTATCCAGAAACACCCGTAAATGACTTGCAACATGCGGTCGTGCATTGTCCTGCTGAAATGTAGGGTTTTGCAGGGATCGAATGAAGGGTAGAGCCAAGGATCGTATCACATCTGAAATGTGTTCAAAGTGCCGTCAGTGTGAACAAGAGGTGACCGAGACGTGTAACCAATGGCACCCCATACCAACACGCCAGGTGACACGCCAGTACGGCGATGACGAATGTGCGTTCACAGCGATTTTGCCAACAGGGATGCGACCACCATGACGCTGTAAACAGAACCTGGATTCATCCGAATAAATGACGTTTTGCCATTCGGGCACCCAGGTTCGTTGATGATTACAGCATCGCAGGCGCTCCTGTCTGTGATGCAGCGTCAAGGGTAACCGCAGCCATGGTCTCCGAGCTGATAGTCCATGCTGCTGCAAACGTCGTCGAACTGTTCATGCAGATGGTTGTTGTCTTGCAAACGTCCCCATCTGTTGACTCAGGGATCGAGACGTGGCTGCACGATTTGTTACAGCCATGCGGATAAGATGCCTGTCATCTCGACTGCTAGTGATACGAGGCCGTTGTGATCTAGCACGGCGTTCCGTATTACCCTCCTGAAACCACTGATTACTTATTATGCTAACAGTCATTGGATATCGACCAACGGGAGCAGCAGTGTCGTGATTCGATACACCGCAATCGGGATAGGCTACAATCTGACCTTTATCAAAGTCGGAAACGTGATGGTACGCATTTCTCCTCCTTACACGAGGCATCACAACAACGTTTCACCAGGCAACGGCGGTCAACTGCTGTTTGTGTATGAGAAATCGGTTGGAAACTTTAAAAAAACTGAACACTTTTCCCATAAAAAATTGGAGTAACTACTTTTCAACAGGACCTCGTATGTGCTATAAATAACCTAAACCACTTAACATACTGTAGCAGTCTGCATGCTGTTGCTGCAGTCTATTCTTGTCAAGCGTTCGTAGGAACTCGTCGTCGGTCTCATCAGATTAGATAAGGGTGGGCTTGGAAGTCGGCTGCGCCCTTTCAAAGGAACAACCCCGGCATCTGCGTGGTACATGTAACGAGGATCGGCGTCTGAGATTTTGTACCGTTGCACATGCTCTTTGGAAACTTCCATTGTTGTCGAAGAGCTCATTTTTCATAAGCACTTCTAGTTTTCGCAGGCTGATTCGTTAGAACTAACAAAGTTGCTGTAAACATGTTGGTATATTTTCGTTGAGGCTCAAGAGACGCCATTCTGCATCCCGAGACAATGTTTCATGGTGTGTTGTGAGTGTGACTCTCGTTCTGTTATTCAGTCTTTTGTGTAATGTTGTTATTATGAATGCCCAGGAAGATTATCACCTTAGTGAAACCTCGTACTGTCAGTTCGAATGATGCTTCCACTCTGTTAACTGAGCAATAACACCAGTTACTATTTCTTACGGGTTGAGACTTCAGCAAAGAACACAAAAATCTGGTTAGCCATAGTTACGTCAAGAGTTATCATTTTGAAATGAAGTTCGTGAATGAAGACCATGAGAGTGTGCTGCTGTATTCAAAGAGCTCACTAATGACAGAAAATTGATATCGTGTTTTATGATGTATAAATTATTGGATCTAACGGCCAAAACGGGTTGAATTACTAACATTTGTTCAACAAGTTTATCCATGAAAATGATCCGACCGGCCGTAAGATAAATTCGAACCAGTAATAATGAGGCTTACCATACGTCTGGAATTAGTCCGAAAAGTCCTGATATTTTTAGTGCTCTTCGCGTAATGCCAGGGATTGCAAAAATGTCTGTGGTTGACAAAATGTTTGACTTGCGAGGATTTTTTAAAAATTTTGGACCTCTATTTCGGACGTCGAGTTTTTATACAGCCTCTTTGCGCCTGACTCATCCCATCGTGGAGCAAAGCTGGCGTCTATGAGGAGACGTGGTTATCGGTTGCGCCATAACTTTCTTTAACCTGGCAACACTGGAGGGGCAGTGTGTTTATTTGTTTTCGAGGGTGAAGTTACTTGTCTACAGGTTTTCCATTACTTGATAATTACTAATTTTTTCGTCTCATTGTTTAGCAACGGGCAAAAGAATGTGCTTATTTAACCTTAATCTGCAACGGGAGTAAAAACTTCTGAAATTGAGGCGTCTAGTATCAAAACTAATCGAGTCACTGAATGTAGAGACTAAACAATGGTTAAAAACGTTTTCCTTTCATAGTTACTTTCTTAATAGTTTAATATTTGCGTGTCATTGCTTCATGATACCTGATAATGGACCCATATTTTTGTTAGTTTTAAGTTTTGACTTGTCCGTTTACGTTGCAGTTCTATACAATTTTACTCTTGTTTTATGAAACTGGGCTCCTTAAAATTCCAAAATCTTGAGAAAACACAATGTCTTTGAAATACAGTGACATTGCAATTATATTTCCTTATAACAGTAAAAAACAACATTTCAACATATAATGGATAATAACGAGTCAAGAAGAACACCAGAAGACTGAGGAGAATACGAACTAGGATTTCTCTTAGTAAAAGTTTCTAGTTCACTTACATCTTGAACACAATAAAAGGGAATGATCTATAAATAATTAAGTATGTTCACAGTTACTCAACAAGTTTGTTGTTTTAAATTTCCAGTTTTATCTCGTTTGGATTTGAATTTCACGAATGTCATGTGAAGCACTGACGCAAACTTCGGGGATTATGTTGGAATACTCGTCACCAGTTCAGGCCGTGTCGCTAGCTAATATTATTGTTCTATATAGATGTAATGACCGAATATCTTCCCATGTTAAGCCAAAATATTACTGTTGCAGATTCTTATGTCTTTTGTTTTAGAGACAAGAAGAACAATGCACTCTAATCACTGTGCTAGGAACAATACACACGTTACACTACACAATGACATCAAACTACAAGCGTACAGGGAACAGCATTGCTAAAACAGAATTGCTTTCTCATCAGTTACAGTAAGAACCCAACGAATACGGAAATTAGTGCAAAATACTGGTGTTGCCAAAAAAATGCTGATATTCTGAATTAAAAAGTTATTCATTATAAGGAGTTATTTTGCCTACTCAAATGATCACATTTTTCCGTAAGCTAACGACACCAGATTTCGCGCAAACGGGATGAGGCGTGAATATTGATTCAATTGCACGAGCAAGAATCTAGTGATCTATAGTATGAAAACATGATTGATTTTGATGCATGTTCATGTTTTATCTGATAATGATATACACACACACACACACACACACACACACACACACATATATATATATATATATATATATATATATATATATATTTATTTATTTATTTATCTATTTAAGATTGAACTCATTTTCGTAAATCTTGTCTTGGTTGGGTTTGATACTCGCCATCTAAACTGTTTGATGAGAGTAATAATAAATGAGATTACTGCACGCTCTGTGATGGAGAATTTGATGTCGCACATTAAACAAAAATTGATACAAAATACGATGTGGAAACCGTTGTTGATAATTCTTCCGGGTTATATGGCCGTGGTCCATGGAATTCTTCTATTCCTAACGTTTCGTCCAATGCTACGTTGGACATCCTCAGAGGTATGGCTGGTCCTGTTGAGTCCTGCCGACTGGACTCAACAGGACCAGCCATACCTCTGAGGATGTCCAACGTAGTATTGGACGAAACGTTAGGAATAGAACCATTCCATGGACCACGGCCATATAACCCGGAAGAATTATCACCAACAGTACCACCCGGTCGTGAAATACAAGTTCTATTAATACTATTGCTTCACCAAAACTAATAGATTTTTGAAATCCTGTGGGAATAGCAGATATGAAGTCTGCTGCCACAGAGGCAGCTTTTAAAGCGGCAAACGACCAGTATTTCATATTGCAGTATTTCTAAAACAGTTTGTGTTGTCTGTACGTGGGACGAGTGATATAGTTGAGAGAAATTTTTTTCAATTATCAGTAATACGTGTTCTTCAAAAAGCGACAGGTTTTCAGTATCTAAACAGCTGATGAAAATTTGAATTATTTCAGGACTTCCTTGTTATGAATTTACCTGATGTAATTAAAGCAAACAAACCATTACCAAAAAACGTCATGTCTAGTGAAAAATCAAACAATATTAATAAAGTATAATTTTTCAGTAAGTTATTTAGACTGTTCAGTAATTTAAAAAAATATGACCTCAGTTGGGTGCAACAAATACGATCATATGCCCCGCTTTGGACACTGTGTAACACTTATATCGATTAGAAGTTGGTTTATGTTATGTTAATGTTTATCTGCAATTATGGAGTGTGTATTCTTTGTTGTTTAAAGTCTTTGATTTGAGACAGGAAAGTTAGCGTTTTGTAATGTATGTATCAAAAAAGCTAAATTATTAGTTATAAGGATAAATTATTATAATATGTGTATGTTTATAAAAAGAAAAGTTTATTGAAAGTTGTTTCATGCTTAGGACACTGGTATTTATAATATATGAAAGATGTAGGGAAGTCCCTCGCAACGAAAGTTGCATGGCGCGATGTAAAAGGTGGTTTTGGCGGTCGAACAAAGCGTCTCGTTGGTGTGAACGGTACACTGTATGTGACCAGCCATGGCACGGTACACTTCAACGGTGCTAAAAGAGGCAATTGGAAGCCGCTTTACAATAGATTTGCCTAGGATGTCGATCTGGTAATTACTTAGTATTCTCGACAAAAAGGAATAGCTCTAATATGCTGAAAATTCGGCGCCAAGAAGAGATTTTATAGAGCATTCGAACATCAAGAGCCGTGAGAACAATTAGCTGCCATGTAGCTTGCCACCAGTCTTCGCCACTGCTTCACTAACTTCATATATTCAGAAATGTATATGAGCAATGACCACTTAATTTGAGTGTGGTTTGAATAATAATCACAAAACAAATTTGTGTCCAGAACCATATTTTGTATCCTGATGACGAACCTATGCAGGGTGCTCACCTAAGTGCTACTAAAACCGAGTATCCTGATTTAAATGAAGAATTCTTTCATTCAAGTGTTTTCAAATGATTTTTTACCTAATGTAAAAGGAGTTGTAAAAGTTGAAGTTAAACCACGTACGTGAAGGTAGATAGGATTTTTCTAAGGTATCCTTAGTTTATCACGAAGTATATTTTTGTAGGAATACAGTGCTAGATTGTGTAAATATTACTGTCTCAAATATCTGGTTCACAGGTAATAAAAAGAAAAATAAGTTAATCTCATTTTCAAAAATAGTGTCGTTCTGATTTCTTTCATGAACGGCTCCATTTTGAAGTTAATTAAGCCCATTGTTGTGTTTTATTGGCCCACAAAGTAAATTATGAACTACTCCAAGTGAAGTGTATGCCTATCTTTTTGGAATAGTCTTTTTTTACTGTAATAATCAGAGAGGGAGTTGACTAGAGAAACTATACTAGTTTATCGATCACCATTATATTCTCAACTTATTAGAACAAAATCGAACTATTATTGTTGCTAAGGAAAACTGATGTCTGTAGATGAGCTTAAACAGTATATTTATGAGATTATTTATCGTTACTAATTTTTTTATGTCAGTTAAGATAAAAGCCCCTCATTACCAAATGTAGTTGAGCGCTCCATGCAGTGACATTTTAGTATATAAGTAAGTAATACTTTTGAGTGTAGCTGTCATTAGTTGGGTTGTTTGGGGAAGAGACCAAACAGCGAGGTCATCGGTCTCATCGGATTAGGGAAGGATGGGGAAGGAAGTCGGCTGTGCCCTTTCAAAGGAACCATCCCAGCATTTGCCTTGAGCGATTTAGGGAAATCACCTGTCATTAGTATTAGCTTGGTGCAAAATTACTACTTATAATTTACTGACTTGTGCGTTATTGGTAACTGTTGCTACACACATTTCAGAGTGCACTATATGCCTTTGTATATTGTTTGCTATTCAAAGGGAAATCACGACGGAAGTAACTTCAATAACCAATATTCCATTTTCTTAAACGTATATTTACAAATATAATCTGTCTCATTGGGCTGACGACAGTTCATTTTTTTCATTCACTTATGATTTTATCACTTCCATTAACTCCGAAGGCTAAAGTCCGTGTGGCTTTTTTCTGTTGATTCACCAAATTCCAAATTATAGTCCAATACCCTTGTCCATCAAACACATGCGCGGCCAATCTTAAAAACCCTCCTACATGGTAACATTAGCTTGTTTCCCGGCAAGTTAGTTTTATAACGCCCCTCCAAAACAATAGCAAGCCTACCAATAATTCGAGCATTATTTTCCTCGCCGTTTTCGTTTGTAGCTGCAACTCAACCTGACCTGCAAATCGTTTAATTCCACGTCGTAAATCTGTATTCTCACTCCAGCTGTAATTTGGGCACTCAACACAGTCAGCGCATTCAAGTCAAGTGGTGATAGCTCAGAGCCGATTGTTCAGCGGGCCACCGAAAACGAATTTCAGTGCCGTGTGTGAGTGTGAGTGTGTGTGTGTGTGTGTGTGTGGCACACACGTGAAACAAAAAGCCTTTCACCTGCACCCAGCACCGCATACACATTGTTACAGTCCCGTCGGCTTCCGTACCATGACTGTCGGGATCCGAATGAATAATGCAGTGGCTTTTGTTCAAGTGGCGCTGAATTTGCATTGTTCGCTGTTCTCTTTCCTGCAAGGCTGTTGTTTCTGCTGAAGCATCAGAAAGAGTAGACAGTTTCCTGGGTAATATATCTATTTTATCGCACTTTACTACAGGGGAGAGAAAGGCAGGCAGACAAACACTCCAGTTTTTATTTTTGTTGATTCGGAAGCTTCTTACCCCGCAACGTTATTTCGTATTCTTGATAAAAAATTTCTGTTCACGCTGTGATTCGTCAACAAAGGTGTAGGTAATACTTAATGCAAAACCTGTTTTCTGTGGGATGTTCTTCTTTGTGTATGTAATTTGGGATTTTCACCGAAATATTTCAGTTCAGGCAATGTAGGCTTGTGGAATAGCTCCATAGGGTGCATATTTTCATAGAACTAAAAAAGACGAAAAGGCAGTAATGTTATGCAGGGATGACGATCGTACACTTCAATGTGACTACAGTTGCAAGTAAATGATGCGAAAATACGATGATCTACATCTACATCTACATCCATACTCCGCAAGCCACCTGACGGTGTGTGGCGGAGGGTGCTGCTTCAGCTACACAAAAATTTTCCAGATAATCACAGATCCAAAATACCATTGTGGGCTTTACGGTTCCAAAACCGTTGCCAAAAAGTGACGAGTGAGCAAAACTTTGTCCTTGTGGGGAGATGATACGTAAGTTTTGTGAAGCCGCGAAAATCATTCGCAATTTGTCAGGAACTTTCTCTTGACTGAAGAGAAAACTTTCGTTTGAGGATGTTAGTTTACGTGCAATACTAAGGGCAGATGTTTCACGCAATTATTAGTAATCTCTGATATTTTTGGTACAAACACACTTGAATACACACACTTTTTTTTAATTTTTTGTGTAGTGTCATCGTTTACAGTAACTGATATTGCTGACACAATGAGCGTACACTGAGGTTCTTTCTATATTAGCAAAACTGAAAGTACATGCCTATAAATTTCATTATTAATATTTAGAGTGGCAAAAAAGAGGGACGTTATGTAATATTATTTCCGTAATGCAGTTTGTTATCAGATGAAAAGAATTACAGGTATGTGAGCACCTGGGGAAAGGCTACTCATAGTAGACTCATGAAGTGAGTGGTTGGCGGTGGGGGGAAAAGAGTGCTATTTGTTACTAAACGAATCTCAATGTTATTGAAAACCTATGTTCGTAACTAAACATACTAACAGTTTACAATAGGTATAAGTCACCTACCATGTAGGTAGCGGGGAAAGATTAGAACGATTTTGAAAGTGATTGCCAACAGCTGTTACGTGGTTTTTAAAATGCTAAACACGCAGCTGTTCAGTCTTTTTTTATTATAACTACTGGTTTCCATTTGTGTCATTCAAAAATGGTTCAAATGGCTCTGAGCACTATGGGACTTAACATCTGTGGTCATCAGTCCCCTGGAACGTACAACTACTTAAACCTAACTAACCTAAGGAGATCACACACATCCATGCCCGAGGCAGGATTCGAACCGACGACAGTAGCGGTCCCGAGGTTCCAGACTGAAGCGCCTAGAACCGCACGGCCATTTTGTATCATTATCATCATCATCATCACGATATCTATTTACACTAAAATAAAGCATCAAACAGCTACAAATGCAAAAGGTCCAATCAGTGACACATATGTGGTATAAATTAAGATCTGCGTAAGGAAGTACTGTATTTGTTATGTGACATAGCTTTACGTTTATTTCATGTACCCACATGCTCCTTATATGATATGTGTACCTACATCCTATTCCATAGTACACATGTTCACACTGTTGGTTCTGAGGTTACTATTTTTCCTTTTCATTTTACTGTGGAATTGACTTTCAGTTTCATAATACAGTTATTATTCTGATGTTATTTCAACAGTGAGTGTTATGTGTAGCATATAATAACTTTCAGCGTCGAATGCATCATGCAACGTTGGTTATATCTTTGTTTTGGTTTGATCTTCCCAACAAACATGTATCTATGGATACTTAGCTGATTTACACTTAGCTGATGATCAGTTATAACTGTGATTTCGAAATAAACACACCATCAATTGTTGCAGGTAAAGGACTTCCTACAGCCAAGATAACAAAATAGCTATTTTCGACAACCGCTTACGACAGCCTTTATAGTCTTCTACTGGTCTTCAATATTTTTTGTTACAAAAGGCGTTCATTGTGAGTAGGAACCTCGTACCAAGCTGCCATGTTAGTGGATAAAATGTAGCACATTATTACACATTATCGAAGGATTGCTTGAAATTATACGTTTACAATCAAAAAGCACCTTGTGCACATGACAATGTCCATCTACGTAGCGCTCAAGATGATTGGTAAGTCTTAAAAAACACATTGTATATTTTATCCACTGGTGCGACAACTTGCATGGGGTTACAACATACAATTAACTGTTATCTAAAACAAATTTTTTTGAAGACCAGAAGATGGCAGTCAAGTCTATCAAAAACCGTTGTCGAAAATAAATAAATGTTTATGTGATCTAGGCTATAGGAAGTTTTTTACCAACTAAATCAAATCGCTCCTCATTTCTCAGTATGATAAATTTCAGTCTTGTGTAAGTATATTTGTTTGCTTGTGTGTATTTGTGCCACATCAGGTGGAGTTGTAATTATATAGATCGCGAACTTGATACAATATGCTATGCTATGTGATTAATATTAGTCCGGTTGTCTGTATTATTTATGGTACCAAGGTGTACTTGGTCGGACTTGGCGCATTTCTACTTATTTCAAGCATTTTTCATGTACACGGGAACCGTGATGTTGGTGTAAACCGAAACCAGTAGTTATAATACTAACAACTGAACAGCTGCGTTCCACGCATTAAAAAAAAGGGAGAGAAAATGTGTAACATTTGTGCATATTGTTTTGCGGTCAGAAAGGTAGCATACACATACATGTAGATACGAATACTTTTCGTATTCACATTTTTCTAGATTTTTTCTTTGGCTAATAACACACCAAAAAATAATCGCTAGTAGACGATACAAATCTACAAGTAGACAGCCCTTAGACATTTCTTTTGTTTCGTAGCAGCAAGAGTAGTGGCTAACGACGACCTAGTTTTGAGATTTCACAGCAAGGGCCAGCGGCTACATTTCGACAGGATAGGACCATGCTGAAGTGCTAATTATTAAACTTGGACAAGTGACATTTGAAGAGGGGGACGAATTTTACTGTCTCGAAAAGATTCAATAGAGAAGGAAGACGGAAGGAACAGCTACCAGCGAGAATTGTAAAATCTAAAAGTGCATGCTGCATGAACCAACAATTACTAAAGATATAAATCGTGAGAACATAAGAAGATTCGTGAAAAAAGCTAAATCTGGAGGTCAAGTTAGAACTCCTGTGAAACGTGGTCAATGGGGAAGACATATGAAGTGCCTTTGCAAAATCGTTCGACGGAAAGATAACACCTATCATGTGGACTGATGGAGTAAAGTAAAAATACGAGAAGAAAGTCTAATAAACAACGTGAGAAAACTAAGCCACAGTGTGGTTTGGAACATATTATGACATAAGTCGTTGACGAAACAAATGGTCAAAGGAATGGACAACAAAGGAATCACAGGGGCAGGCTAGTTATTAGTAGAACTGGCAAATTGTCAAAGATGTGTGTAGAGAAATTTTATTCTACTGGAGAGATTAGCTAGCAAGCGCTTGGAATAAAATGCTGCGTAAAACCGTGAGGGAGATGGCCATCCTCTCGGTTTCACGACTGTTCACATCCATTCAAAATGCTTGGCGAACCGGGGCAGCAGCGAAAATAATACACTTACGTCTGTCAGTCTAGGTTACTACTTGAGCCGCCAAATCACCGCGGACGAGATTTCGGTTTGTCACTATATTCTCGGATATAGAAGCAAAGTAATTAAAAGAAACATGTGGTTTCGCCACCTTCCCCTCCGCCCATAGAGCTGAAGTCCCAACCATATTCGACACGGAAGCCTCTGAGTGAACTTAGAGACGCGATTGTGTGGTCCTAACCGGCTGTCCTATGGAGTAAATACAGAATATTCTACCTACTGACAAGGTTACGGTACACTGATAAGATTAATTTCCGCAACACTTCGGCTCATTCTACACACTCTGAGTTTCTGCTACATTGGGCTATCAAAGTGAGAAAATCCCAATTATTCTCCTAGCATGGTAACCACTGACACCTTTCTCTTTCCGCGGATGAAGAAACCATTGCGAGGCACTCAAAGAAATGTCTCTGAGCACTATGGGACTTAACCTCTGAGGTCATCAGTCCCCTAGAACTTAGAACTACTTAAACCTAACTAACCTATGGACATCACACACATCCATGGCCGAGGCAGGATTCGAACCTGCGACCGTAGCGGTCGCGCGGTTCCAGAATGTTGCACCTAGAACCGCTCAGCCACCCCGGCCGGCCGCGGCACTCACTTTCGCTGTTACGGAGAGGTTATTTTCGAATTGGAACATATGCTGAACAACTAAGACGTGGACTTCCAGACACTAGATATGCACGAAGTCATCCATCGTCTGCATCTACATCTACGTCTATGTTACTACTTAGATATTCACATTTCAATGCTTGACAGAGCTTTCATCCAATCACCTTCAGCCTATGTCTCTGTCGTTCCACTCTCTCTCAAACAGCACGCTGGAAATACAAACACTTAAGTTTTCCATTTTGTTTGTCTTATTTTATTACAATGATCATATCGCCAGCGCAGGTGGGCGTCAAAATAATATTTTCTCATTTGGAGGAGGAAGTTGGTAAGCAGAATTTCATGGTAGGATCTACCTGACATGGGTCCCACACCGCGCAGAAAAACCTCGGAAGAGGACGTAGAATCATTGTGTAGCCAGTGTCTTCAGGTGACCTGCTGCATCTTCGAAGTGCTCTACCAATAAAACACAGTCTCTGGTTGCCTTTCTCCAAGACCTTATCTGTGTGATAGTTTCAGTTCCAGTTGTTCATAACTGTTATCCCTAAGTATTTAGTTAAATTGATAGCTTCTAGGTTCGTGTGATTTATACTGTAACAAAAATTTTAACGGTATCTTTTTAGTGCTTCTGTTGATGCCATCACACTTTTCATTATTTGGCGTCAAGTGACACTTTTCACACCTTACAGTTGTCTTGTGTATATCATTTTGCAACCGGTTTTCATCTTATGATGACTTTACTAGAAGATAAATAATATCATTTACAAAGAATCTAATACGGCTGCACATTTTGTCTCTTAAATCATATTCGCAGATTAGGAACAGAATAAGGGCTATGACACCCACATGGAGAACGTCATCCTGTTTTACCATATGACTGAGCTGTGGCCGGCTCGCGTTGATGCCTTGTTCTTTGGCACTTGTCATTATCGAGTGGCGCCTCATTTCTCCATGAGTTACTGCCATAAAGAGTTTCTGACTTGCCTCCATCAGTGGTAGCAGCAGTACTTATCGATACCAGTACTGATGTACGATCTTTGGTGTGACTGCTATATTTCAGTGTGTGGTGTGTGTGGCAGTCAATCGGTTGGGACAGAGCATGGAGGAAGTCTCAGCGGAGCACGGTCCGTCCAGGACCGCTGGTGGCGTGCACGCGCGGTCGGGTTGTGAGGCGCTAGCTGCAAGAACTACAAAGTTCATCATCCACCGAACCTGAACACTGAAGCTGAATGAGCAGTTATCCTGTTATGGAACCTCAACTGCTGTGACAGCTCTTCGTTCATTGCCGGTTGTTGCTTTCTGGACCATTCCCACAAGCAGCAACGTATGGTGCGTTGGATTCGGCGAAATTTTGCAACCGTCTTCCTATGAGGTGTTTAGCTATTGAATTGGTTCATACTTATTAGTGAAGTGCACCAGCGGTATCTTCTGCTTTGTGGTCGTTAACGTTTCAGTTACCTGCCCTGGTCATTAGTGTAGTTTTCTGGCAGTGTGTTTTTCCTCGCCGTGCTGATGCTGATCGACACAGCGTGTAATTCGACAGTCTTTGGTGTTGTTCATATTTTTTAGTGGTTACTGTGTCTTGACTGTATTTAGAAGCCAATTTTGATGACGTAGTGCTGCTGGTATCTTGGTCCTTGCTGATTTTTCTGTTGTGCTGTTGATCGGGCGGAAGGGTATTGATTAGGTTGTTGGTCGGTCCTTCAGCCGGCCCTGGGTCGGGCTGCCATCCGATTATTTCGTATTACGCTTGACTACCAGTTTCACCAAAGCTTGTGTTAGAGTTACCTCCTTAGGCCAACCCTTGGAGCACTTCGGAGCACCACTGTTCTGTTGTTTTAGATTGTGATTTTCTTTTAGTCTCAAGTGCTATGCGAGGCCTTTACCCATCGATTAATTTAGTTTGTTTTAATGTTAAGATAAAGCCTTCAGCTGTCTTAAATTAAAACTTTGAGGATCCCTGCTTAAACTAAATTTTAAAAGAATGGTATTTTGCCCATTGGAAATCCTTATTAATAGCCAGGCATTAAGCCTTGATTTGTTCTGTATTCAGTATGTGGCCTTCGGCCAAACCTTACGTGAAATATCTCAAGGTAAGGACTTCAGTCATTTTCTATTAAAAATTGTAAAATCACTTGTTTAAAACTTGGAAAATATTTTTCTCTATCTCAAATTCTAGTTATCCAGGTCTTAAGCTTTGAGTTGTTCTATGTTTAGTATGTGGCCTTGAGCCTAACTTTACATGAAATATTTTAAGATAAAGCCTTGAGCCGTCTTAAATTAAAATTGGAAAAGTCACTTGTTTAAATCCTTTTATAATTAACTTCTCTATCTGAAATTCTTGTTATCCAGGCTTTAAGCCCTCAATTCTTCTATCTCCAGTGTGTGGCATTCAGCCGAGTTCTATTTAATATTTTGTAACTAAGGCCTTCAGCCGTGCGTATTCCTTAAGGCAATTTTAATAACTTGTGTTCCGGCCTTCAGCCGTATTGTTTTTGAATGCTTTTAAGGGCATGTGTGATTAAGTGTTTTAGGAAAATAAAGTTTGTATGTTTTGTGCTATTGACTGTAACTGATTTTGGCCCCTTTTCACAACTTTAAACTGATCCACTCTGACATGCGAAACCAGATTTCAATGACTTTCTGTCTGTTACCACGAATTGTTATCTTCTTGAGAGAAATCACGAATCCAGTGGAACAATTGAGACGATGCTTCATAGATACGCTGTTTGAGGAGAAGTCGCTTTTCAGAATCGGTGTCAAAATCGTTCAGGAAACACATAAATATGAAATTAGCTGGAGATCGGCTGTCGATAACACTCATTATTGCTTATATAGGACGATATTTTCTGAATTCTTCCTGAAAATGTATCAATAGACTGTTTTCTTCGAACTAATTCACAATATCCAAACGCAGTATATGTTCCAAAATCCTACTGCAAGTAAGTCAGAGGATTACTTCTGTTTCCTTCCTTATTTCCTGGCATGCATCTTTTGTCGAGGGAACGGCTATATATGATTGCTAATTAAGAAGATGCTATATCAGCATATTCGGAAAGGAGCTAAATTTGTAGGAAATCAGAATCGAAGAACAAGCCTTCATTAGTTGCTGGGCTACACAGAGAGTATCTATCTCTAAGTGGCTCATATTGGCAGCTGTTTTTAATTCGAATTCTGGAATATTATCTTCGTCTTCTTTCGTGAAAATATTTCGGAAAATCATGTTCAGTAACTCCGCTCCAACAGCACCAATGACAGTGCTGTCAGTAACATTACTATTTCCGTCGTGTAATAAATGTACTGACTTACTTTACTGGCTTACTTTACATACTATCAATATCTCTTTCTACCAGATTTCAACGTAGAGTTTCGTTGTGAAAACGACTATTGAAAGCATGTCGCATGTAATTCCGAACCCAATTACGAGGTTCTGTAAAACGTCGCAGATCATGGAGATTTAGCGTTCTTTTAAATCTGGCACGCTTTTTTGCAGTTATTATTGGTTTTCCCGCTTTAAGCTTACTACAATTTAAGTAAAGAGAATTGTACACCAGATGCGTTTCACTTTTATTTATAAAGCGTCTTCCGTGGTTATTCTGCAAATCGGTTACACACGTTTCTTCATTTTTGGTTGTTTTAGGTTAAAAATATCGTTTTGTTTATAAAGTTGGAGTACAAATTGATAATGGTGTTTCTGCCTCTTGTTCACATAGTCTCCGACCATGGCTTCTTTCCTCTTGGTTAGCGGCGGTTTATGTCGAAAGACCTCGTTTCACATATACACTCGGCCGTTGTTTATGCTTCACCTCGCTTTTGTAAATCGAACTGAAGTTATGTGGGTTCTCACTCAGCACAGTATTTAAAAGGTGAGGGAAGGTAGAAGATAGGTGTATGTGAAGTGCGTTGTGTGAGTTACAGCAAATCAGTAAAAATGTCTTGAATATTTGGCTGAGATGTGATTGGAGATTTCGGGGCGATGGCGAGTTGTGGTTCGATCTCTCTCTCTCTCTCTCTCTCTCTCTCTCTCTTTCCTTTCCATTCTTGGGGGGGGGGGGGGAGGTGATTGTGGCCCTTATAGAAAAAAACCTTTTATGAGTTGGTACTCTTATCTTCTTTCTCTGGAACGATGTTCTGACCGGTTTTGTGTAACGTTGGGTACCTATTCCGCCTCTTAGTGATTTTTTTATACATGTCTCTACTGCTGTCAGTACTATTTCTCTGTGTTTAGGCCACATCTAGTCCATGAGTAGGTTTGAAAGAATGAAAGCTATCTCTTAGAAGGGCGCCAAACGAATGTGTATCTCCTTTTTGAAATAGATATGTTAACTGTTTATTTCTGACAGGTTTGAAGGTTTCCGTATTCAGCCTGCTACAACGACCATATGGTCACTATATTTTCCGTAAGTCCATCCTTATACAAATGGTTGCGGGGCCTCGGCTGTTCAGCACAAAATGTCGAATCAAAACACCTTCAGAACTCTAAATTTCCAGTTATTACTTTATATGAGCAACCACTGAACACTCGGCAAGTGATGATCGAAGAGACTCCGGTGTCAAAAATCTACCGTTACCAGTCACTGGATGCTGGCCCTTGTCTTGACTGGTCAAGCGTGGAGATTCTGACGTCGGTCGGGGGGCATGACGATGGCGTAATGACGCGCTGAACCTGGATGCTCAAATTGAATAATAACTGGACATTTAGACGGATTAAGGTGTTTGATTTGACATTTTATATGATCACTAGTACCTGTATACATCATGATGATCCTTATTTGCTCAGAATTATTTGTCGCCAAGCGATCAAATATGTGACCGCAACCATTTCCACTTTGAGTGGGCTTATGCACCAAGTGCTCAGAATAACTTTCGCAGAATGAATTTAGTGCAATTTCGAACTATGTTTTATGCCCACCACCGATTTTCAGCATATATTACGGGAAAAAGCATCGCAATGAAGGACGTACATATCTTCCTGGGTTAACAGCAAGTTATCTGGTCGTGGTTGGATAGCTTGTTGTCATAGTTGAATCTTTAGGTCTACCTCTTGGTGGCTGGCCCATGTGGCTGAGCAGTTCTAGGCGCTTCAGTCTGGAACCGCGCGACCGCTACGGTCGCAGGTTCGATTACTGCCTCGGGGATGGATGTGTGATGTCTTTAGGTTAGTTAGGCTTAAGTAGTTCTAACTTCTAGGGGACTGATGACCTTAGATGTTAAGTCCCATAGTGCTCAAAGCCATTTGAACCATTTTGAATCTACCGCTTGTCGACACTTCTGCTGTTGTGGTGTTCGGTCGGAAAACTGGCTCGAAGCAGCTCTGTATGCCAGTCTGACTGGAATAAATCTTCTTTTGACCACTGAAACCTAAATCTGTTTGAACCTCCTCATTGTACGAGTATTCATCCTTTGCTCTCCTTCTACAGTCAGGCCCCTCCCCCATTCTCGCACAATCACACAACCACACAAACAAACGTGCACACACACACACACACACACACACACACACGCACACACACACACACACACACACACACACACACACGATTTCCTCAGCTACTACGCTAACGATTCCTTGATGCCTTAGTATGCGCCCTATCAATAGATTCGATGCCATCCTTTATTCTAGCTGTGCCATGAATATATTTCTCCTATATTCAGTTCACTACTTATTCATTAGTTACTTCCCTACTATCAAATCTTCAATTTTATGCTGTAGCACCAAACTTCTGAAACTTCTCTTCTCTTCATGTCAGCAATACTTATCGTTTAGGTCTGACTTTCGTACAACGCTGCACTACCAACAAATACCTTATTCTTGAACTCTATGGACATTATAAATTCGCCCCAGAGGCGCTTACTGGGTGTAACAACGAAGACCATTATGTGTTTACGCTTTAAACTTTAACAAAAACTTTCAGGATAGCAGAACATGGGACTTCGACACAGGCTTTAAAATAGAAATTGGCCATCAGCAAATCGACGAGCATAAATAATCGTCCAGAAGAGCAATCGTAGACAAACGCAAAGCAAATAAAAGAGCGGAAACACATGGATTAATCAAGGCACGATAACTGGCTTCAGCTGGGCCCACGCCTCGAACGGTTGCTCTATTCATAATGGATTCTAAAACAAACATAAAGATAATATATTAGATTTATCTGCCATATAAAAGTCAAAAAGCACACGGGCAAGCATGACAGAGCATATGGTGGTATATTTTCGAGACCGTTTAACCAGCAAGTAACTCGGGTTAACAGAGTGGAATTTACACACCAACTAATTTACAAAGCTACTTTTACTCTTAACCGACAGTGAAAAAGAGTAAAGATACCTAAACCAGAAGAGCACACGCACCATTACTGCAGATAAAGGTAAATTTTTCTATATGGAATTTAATTGACAACAGATCTTAAAGATACTTAAACCTATGAACTACACACAGCAATGGTGCAGGTAAAGAAAAATCTTTGGAGATCCAGGTTTAAATAACATGCCTGTGAACGCCTGAGAAAATGCTAACAATTTTCAGAAAGTTTACATGGCTATTACTAAAATCCATTTACTCTTAGTAGGATGAAAACTGCAGGACAATAGGAGGCTTTCTTGCTGAACATTTTGATATACAGTTCATTAGTTCTCATACAGATGATATTACAATTTCTTCTAAAGATCTATAAATTATACGTTCCGTATAACGGTCAGTGTTTGCAGTTTATACATTGACTAAATGTCTCTTTTAGATGCTTGAAAATTTAAGTAGCTATTGACACCATGTCCATCTAAGATGTAGATTAGAATCACGTCATTTCAGTCTTCAATTTTTATTCTAGGAATATTTACATCTGATAGACTTAACTTTCGTTTTCTATAATTAATCTGTATACATTTTTCTTTCTGTTGTTAGTACGTTAACGCCTGTAGGCTACTTTCTTCCAAACAGTATCTACGATTTCCTAAAAAATTTAAACCTCCAGCTCAAGATTTTTTAAGCATAAAATAAACATGTGAGTAGCTTTAAGTACCGGAGAAATAAATTGAAATTATATGTGATTTGTGGCGCATCGCTATTATTCCCAGTACATTTAAGACGCATAATGTTCTTGGTTTACATGTTTTTCATGTATCTCTTTCTTTTATTGTTTCTACTTTTTATTCTGACGCCTTCAGTTGTCTCGAGGACCCGTTTTTTCATGTTAGGCTACTCTCATGGAATCAGTTCCAGCAGTGATCGTCTTATACTGAGCTCTGAATATATTCATAACAACGCTAGAACTATAAATCAGTACTAAACCACATTTTTGAAGGCATAATATCTTTCAAGAATCACAAAATACCAAAAACTCAAACTGCAGAAATGTACGTAAGCAAAACAACGCTCTAAAACCAAAAATATTAGAGAAAACATAAGAGCGACGCAATACATCTCTTCTGACGGGGCTGCCTTCTCAAGAAAGAGTTGTATAATACGAGTATATCTTTCTGGAACTGGGTCTAATGACAACATCTGACGTCTGAAAGCAGCGGAAACGTTGGTGTGGCCACACACCGAGAGATCTTAAGTTGGCTTTTAAATTCCTTCCTCACGTCCAGTTCAATTATTTTAACTACAATTTTGTTCAATAGCTCTGAGCTTTTATTTAAGATGAAAATCAAAATATCGATTTTTTGAAGCAGATTCACAAGCAAGCGACGTCAACAGACGTAGAAAATTGTTTAAAGACGTCCAAATCTGGAAAACAGACCCACTATTAATGCAGGTAAGAACAGATCTTTCTAAATCTGATACAAACAGAACAAGGTAAGATGGAAGCCCACTTATAATAGAGTAAATTTGTAACTCGGTAACGTCTTTGTAACTGGGATGCTGACCCACGGTAAGGCCTTCGAACAATTCAATGCCAAGCGGTGCAAACTATATCAGCTTACAACAAGAACATCAATGGAAATTCAGTAGGAGAAACGCAGGGGTTTCAAGAACCACAGCGGATATTTTACCGTACGCAACAAATGGTGCTCACCCTTATTGCTGCATCAGGCCTAAGAAAATTAAGGGCAGTAAACGTGACCACGTCCACAAACGATGGTAACAGGAAACAGGCCTAGTCGAACTCCAGAGTTCGGTCTGATACATCACGGGCTGATGGAACCACTGGAACCACCCACTCTGCGAGAGTCGTAGGCCATTCCAGGGCGGGGTGCTACCTGCAGAGAAGTCAGAGGAACTCAAAGACAGTCGACCTGATATGAATGCACGTGCTACTCAGTTTCTTATTTCCTGACCCAGTTGCCAAATTCATCTAATAATTTTAATGTAATTCTGTTCCTTCAGCATCAACAAGTTTAATTCGACTACATTCCATTACCCATGTTTTACTTTTGTTAAGATTTATTTTATAACATCTTTCTAAGTCACTGTCCATGCCGTTTTACTGCTCTCACAAGTCTTTTGCCGTCTATGAGAGATTTAAAATGTCATCAGCGGACCTAAATGTTTTTATTTCTCTTCCCTGCCCCTTAATTTCCTTTCCAAATAATTCTTTGTTCTCCTGTGCTACTTGCTCATTGTACAGACTGAATGACGTCAGTTATACGTTACAACTCTCTCACTCTCTCCAACCACTGCTTCCATTTAATACCCCATTACAGCTGCAGTCAGGTTTCTGCACAAGTTGAAAATAACATTTCGCTTCTGGTGTTTTATTCCCACTACCTTCAGAATTACAAAGTATTTCAATAAACACTGTCACAGACTTCTTGTAAATCTACAAGTGCAATGGACGGAGGTTTCCTTTTTTTTTTTAACTTATCTTCGAAGATAAGTCATGGTGTCAGTATAGCCTCACGTGCTCCGAACCTACCCAGAACTCAAACAGATAACGTTTTGCTTCCTGAGTTTTACCTTTCGATTTACGAAGTGTGTATTCCGTTGAATATTGTATACAGTTTGCTCTAAATGTAGAAATGTTATAAACATAGGTTTACCTTTTTTTAACTTACCTCGCGAGGTAAATCACAGGGGAAGTACAGCCTGGTATGAACCTACATTTCTCTGAAATGGAAAAATTATAACTTTTTCCTTCCCTGCTACTCTCAGAAATCCAGTAAACTTTCTGAAAAGCTTTCTCTTAATTTAAAAAATGCTCTGCAAAGAATAGTTGCAAGGTCAGTATAGCCTCACCTATTACTACATTTCCTGGAACTCAAACAAATCGTCCCCAAAGTCGGTTTCTACCAGTGGCTCCATACTACCTTATATAATTCATCTATGTAAGCGTGAACAGGCCGGAATGGCCGTGCGGTTCTAGGCGCTACAGTCTGGAGCCGATCGACCGCTACGGTCGCAGGTTCGAATCCTGCCTCAGGCATGGATGTGTGTGATGTCCTTAGGTTAGTTAGGTTTAATTAGTTCTAAGTTCTAGGCGACTGATGACCTCAGAAGTTATGTCGCATAGTGCTCAGAGCCATAAGCGTGGACATGTCTTATGAAAATGTTCTCACATGAAATCGTCAGCCTTCTTCGGAATTGCTGTATTCTTCTGTGGATCTAAGGGTAACCGCCCGCTGATATGTTGCCTATATTTTGAATTTTAGAAACTGTAACTGCTAAAATGGGCATAGAGCAAGATGCCTGTAGAGTGGTAGCACCAGATCCTCGGATAAGCATCATTCGCAGAACAAAAAAAAATAATTATTTAAGTGTTCCTTCAATGGGCATGACAAACAATGGCAACACATTTAAAAGCTGGCAGATGTCGAAAAAATTAGATTTAAGAGTGATGCAATAGTGGGGAGGTCTCAAACCTAGTACCATTTAAAAATACTGGATGCGGCATACTACAGGATCTGGCCAGATGCCGCAGTGACTGTTACTTCTAAAACACGAAATAGAAGTACACTTATAAGTAACCAGTTCACAAAGCGAACGCCTCTTTTACGTTCTCCAAAATTACCGATTTCACTGTCCTAGCTAGAAATATTTAGAGCAATTATTCAAGGCACCAATAAATAATTTAAGCTACACGAATAAAACACACAAGCAGAAACAACAATTATTATGAAAATTACTCTAAAAATGCTTGTTGATTGGTGAAGACATCTAGTAGCCGTTTTTGGATATTTTTGTCCACATTCACAACATGTTTATGGCCCAGTCCATCGTCTGGTGACCTGCCAGTAATTAGAGCTTGAGATCATAAACACTTCCTATAACACAAATGCAAGTATACACAATTGCAAGTTTCAAAAACGTGAAAAAACAGTAAAAAATCTAAATTTCACAACAGCCCAAATACACCATGTGATCAAATGCGTTCGGACACCCCAAAAAACATACATTTTTCATATTGGGTGCATTGTGCTGCCACCTACTGTCAGGTACTCCATATCAGAGACCCCAGTAGTCATTATACATCGTGAGAGAGCAGAACGGGGCGCTCCTCGGAACTCACGGACTTCGAACGTGGTCAGGTTACTGGATGTCGCTTGTGTCATACGTCTGTACGCGAGATTCCCACACTCCTAAACATCCCTTGGTCCACTGTTTTAGATGTGTTAGTGAAGTGGAAACGTGAAGGGACACGTAAAGCACAAAGCGTACAGGCCGAACTCGCCTGTTGATTGACACAGAACGCCGACAGTTGCAGAGGGTCGTAATGTATAATAGGCAGACATGTATCCAGACCTTCACAAAGGAATTTCAAACTGCATCAGGATCTACTGCAAGTACTATGAGGTGAGAAAACTTGGATTTCATGGTCGAGTGGCCGATCATAAGCCACACATCACGATGGTAAATGGCATACGACAGCTCGCTTGGTGTAAGGAGCGTAAACATTGGACGATTGAACAGTGGAAAACGTGGTGTGAACTGAAGAATCACGGTACACAATGTCGCGATTCGATGGCAGGGTGTGGGTATGGCGAATGCCTGGTGATCGTTATCTGCCAGCATGTCTAGTCCCAACAGTAAAATTCGGAGGACGTAGTGTTATGGTGTAATCGTGTTTTTCATGGATGGGGCTTGCACCCCTTGTTGTTTTGCATGGCACTATCACAGCACAGGCCCACACTGATGTTTTAAGCACCTTAGTGCTTCCCACTGATGGACAGCAATTCGGGGATGGCGATTGCATCTTTCAACACGCTCGAGCAACTGTTCATGATGCAGAGCCTGTGGCGGAACGGTCACAAGACAATCTCATCCCTGTAATGGACTGGCCTGCACAGAGTCCTGACCTGACTCCTATACAGCACCTTTGGGTAGTTTTGGAATGTCGACTTCGTGCCAGGCCTCACCGACCGACATCGACACCTTTCCTCAGTGCAGCACTCCGTGAAGAATGGGCTGCCATTCCCCAAGAAACGTTCCATCACCTGATTGAACGTGTGCCTGCGAGAGTGGAAGCTGTCATCAAGGCTAAGGGTGGGCCAGCACCATATTGAATTCCAGCATTACCGATGAAGGTCGCCAGCAACTTGTAATTCATTTCAGCCAAGTGTCCGGATACTTTAGATCATATAGTGTATATACATACTGAACGCAATTACGTATGCTGAAGAAACAGTTATAAGTGCCGTACGTCAATAAATGGGTACGATATAACAGATGCAGTAACATTTCACTTGCACAGACAGAAACCAAATGACCAGTGCCAAAGCGGCAGGTAAAGCGCACCGTGGCCGATAATGGTCACCTTGTGGTAGCCCAGAGCCATTTGGCGAAACCACCAGTATCATACGTAAGAATTACAATCACGAACAAGTTACATTGGAAAGAAAACTTAGAAAATGTTGTGGGAAAGGCGAACCAAAGACTGAGTTTCATTGGCAGAGCACTTAGAAGATGCTACAGGTCTACTTATGTGACTGCCCACACTATGCTTGTCCGTGATCATTTAGATCACTGTTACTGCGCGGTGTAGGACTCTTCCCAGATAACATTAACGGAGTACATCTAGAAAATTCAAAGAAGAGCACTATGTTTTGTATTATCGAGAAAGAGGGGAGAGAGCGTCACTGACATGACATATGACATGCAGTGGACTTCAGTAAAACAAAGGCGTGTTTAGTTGCGGCGGTATCTTCTAATAAAACTTCAGTCACCAACTTTCTCCTCAGAAAGCGAAAATATTGTGTTGACGCCGACCTACATAGAAAGAAAGATCATCATAACAAAGAAAATCAGAACTCTCACGGAAAGATATAAGTTTTCGTTTTTTCCCTGCACTGTTCGAGATTCGAATAATAAGGAATTATTGTGCAGGTGGTTCGATGAACTTTCTGTCAGGCACATAAGTGTGATTTGCGGAGTGTTCATGTAGCTGTAGATATAGATCAGGAAATTTAATAAATGTTATATATCAAGATTACTAACAATCACATAAAAACATGTAAGGTATGACACCAACTATAACATATGTGAAAATTACAGCGCATTAAAAAATGAACTCAAAATTGCGGGGAACGTCACCGAACATCTGGTGTCATAAACAGTGGCCTAAAAGAGCCCACGATTGTTACTTCCAATGGCATTTCAAGAAATTATCAACAACAAGAAAAAAAAACAATGCCTTGTTCGACAGACCTGGTCATTAAGTAATCGGTCATGGAAGCGTCGTCTGTGGACGAAAATCTATAGGTCATTTAAAATATCCAAATCAGCACCTTTATTATAATAATGAAGACTCTGTAAATTGTTTGAGATGTCACGAAGCTGACGGCACTGACATAAATTAGCCCGTAGAGCGGTAACACAGCTTGTATAACCGTGCGTCGCGTTTGGCACTCCCTCCCGGTCTGTCCTATATAAGACTTGTCACGAGCTCGACACTTAATCTCATAGAACCCCCCTTAGTTACAAAACTTATAAATCGCTTGCTCCATATTACATTGGAGGACCTTCTCCCACTTCTCAATAGCATTGTAATTATCATTACATTATGCTTTTAAAACTGATTCTTGATTTTCAGAGAAGGTGGGCCACCATACGTGATAGCAGCATATCTGTCTCCTTCGTTCATTACTCCGGTCCTTCGTGAATTTGTGACAGAAGTTTTGCATCCATTTTCCTAATATCACTTTCTCTGAATCATTTTTCAACCCATATCTGAATAATGGTACGGCCGGTAGAGCGGTATGCTGACCACGTGCCTCTCCATATCTCCATCCAGTGACGCCTGTGGGCTGAGGAACACGGCGGCCGTCCGGTACCGTTGGGCCTTCATGGCCTGTTCGAGCAAAGTTTAGCTTTTTATCTGAACAGTAGTGGCTATTTCTCAATCAGTGGCCCCTGGTCAGCTGCAAATTTTAGTAGATTGTGGAACACTGAAAGAAAAAGTGCTTTCTTCTGCGGTAGGATGGATTCGAATTCGCAGCAATAATGATATCTGTTGTTGTCGGCTTACAGAAAACCTCAGATTCTAAAAACTGGCCATTCCTACTCATCGGTAAACCCAAACTATTAAGAGAACCCTCAGATTCAAACTCAATACTGAAATTTAAATTTTGATGTAAAGTGTTAACAAATTGTTGTATCCTCACCGCCTCGTCCTTAGTTCCTTTGAAAACGGAAACTATATCGTCAACATAACGTTTGTAGAATATAATTTCATTATGTAGCTCATTCTGCTTCACGAACAGCTCGCACTCCAGGCTACTTACAAAAATCTCAGAAAAAACGCTTGAGAACATTGCCAAGCCGACATTTTGGCGAAATTATACGTCAATTAAATTATAAATACATAAAAAAGTAAACGGCTTATTAAGCCAATAAGTTCATTAATCAACGAGAACTCTGTTATATTATGCAAAATGAGATTACTCCGAACCAACTCTAGAGTTTCCGTAATACGAACACTGGTGTATAGATTAGTGATATCCAAGGAGGACAAAATACAGCCACTCGATAGCCTAAGGTCATTAACGTAATGAATAAATTCATAACTATGTTTCAGCCATGCACAGTGTGGAATGTATATAGTTCTTTAACTTTAATTTGATAGAAGCTACTGATTGAATAGTTTGGAGTTCGACAGGAGCTAACCATCGGGCGGTTGGATTTTTATTTTTTATGTAACTTGACCAGTGATGATAAAATAGGCACTTTAGATTTCATTATGAGTACACTATTCTTCTCTCTTTTGGTTTTACACAAATTTTTGTAATTATGATTTCATCGCAGTTATCAATTTAGAAAGCGGATTTCTAGGAAATTTTTGGTAAGGTGTTATGGGATCAAACTGCTGAGGTCATCGGTCCCTAAGCTTACACACTATTTAATTTAACTTAAATTATCTTACATTAAGGACGACACACACACCCTTATCCGAGGAAGGACTCAAACCTCCGACGGGGCGAGCCACACGGACCATGATAAGACGCCTAAGGCGACGCTCCTACCCCGCGCGGCGCGGATTTCTACAACCTCCAGAATATCATAATCATTACAGAATTTCAGAGTTTACTAATCTAACGACTGTCATTAGTTAACACTAGGGAGCTGCTCTTGTCCGCCTTAGGACCAATCGCATTCGTTGTGCAAGGTTAAACCAGAAGTACTACACAAACTATTCTCCCAACCTACCCCGGGACACAAACATATTAATGAACAGTTTCAGTTATAAGACGAAACATTTAATTCCAACTTGTAATGGCAACAGAGAAGTAACGGGCGGAAACCGTTTAACATGAAAAGTTATCCACTGCTTTCAAGCCTGCGACAAGTAATAACTACCAAGTAACAGCCGACTGCACGTAACAGAAAAAAGACTTTGCAAATGATGCTGAACAAATTGAACAAGGCAAAGTTGTGAAACGTGCTCACCGAGTTTAGCTCTCTCTGTTGAACAGGGACTGGCCAATTATCCAAAGATGCACCAGTCTTCCTCTGACAGCCTTCCGCAACACAGCGACTTCTTCGCCCGATGTACAGCTGTCCTCCTTCGCCTTCTGCTCGCACGCTCTCGTAGCTCCCCACAATCCCGTGGACTTGGCCACGTCGTGCTCTGAAGGCTTCCGAACAGCCTGTCCGCTTGGAGTGGAGATAGCGCTATCGTTGACAGGCGCTACTTTACCTCTTGAATGGCAGACCAAGACTCTAGTTTGCGATCCCTCTACGTCTGTAAAAGGCTCTGGACTAAACATGCATGCGTCCTGCGGCGCCACGTCCGATGCCGATGCTTAGTAACAGCCATAGAGTCTAACCAATTACAGTAACAATAGGAGCTGACATACCCAATTACGTCTAGTGCGGTTCTACGATTTTCAGGCTTACACTAGACTTAGGTGACAATTGTCATGCGATACCTCCAAAAATCGTGTCGGACCTGACGTTTGCCGGGCAGTCCCCTGCAGAAATGCTGAGCCATGCACCTTCTGCTGCCGTGCATAATTCCGAAAGTTTTACCGGTGCAAGGTTTTCTGCACGAACTGACCTTTCGACATGGCCCGTTGTTTGGGAACATAAAATCGAGGAATGGCTGCATATCGTCTCGAGTTACCCAGACATAACCATTTCTTGTCAATGATCGGAGCAGTTGCGCCAAAGCATCCAGTCCATTCCATTCATACACAACCCAAACCGTAATGGACCCACCACCAGCTTGTACAGTGCCCCATTGACAAATCGTGTCCATGGCTTTGTAGGGACTGTGCCACACACCATTAGCCTTTACCAACTGAAAACGGGGTTCATGTGGCCAGTCGCACTTTTCAAGTCGTCTAGGGTCGAACCACTACGTTCACTGGCCGATAAGAGGCGCTTTTAGCAAGGGCATTTCAGTCAGTCGTCTGCTGCCACAGGCCATTAACGCCAAATTTCGCCGCACTGTACTAACGGATACGGTCGTCGCAAGTCCCACAGTGATTTCTGAGATTATTTCACGCAATGTGGTTGTCTGTTACCACTGACAACTTTAAGCAAACGCTGCTGCTCTCTGTCGTTCAGAGAAAGTTGTCTGCCGCTTCGTTGTTCGTGGTGAGTGATAATGTCTAAAATTCGATAGTCTCGGCAGAATTTTGACGCTGTGGATCGCGGGATATTGAAACCCCAAACGATTCCAAGAGTGGAATATCCCAAGAGTCTAGCTCCACCTACCATTTGGTTTCAAAGTCTGTTAGTCCCCGTCGCACGGCCATAATATTGGCGGAAACCATTTCACATGAATCGCCTGAGTACAAAAGACAGCTGCTTCAATGTACTGCCCCTTTGCACCTCTCGTATGAGACGGTACCACCATCTGTATATATGCATATCGATATCGCATGGCTTGTCACGTCAGTGTAGAATTATAAAAAAGTATTCCAGCGGACATAGTCATGGGCTATCTCTAAATCTACAAATGTTACAACCGTATTTTGCCTTTGCTTTACTTATCTCGTAAGATACGTCATAAGGTTAATATAGACTGGTATAGTCGTACGTTTCTCATAAACACAGAATGATAACTTTTTGCTCCTTGTATTTTCCGCTACTACATTCAATATTAACAAAAAAATTTTCTAGTTAACATTCTCAAAAGCTTAGAATAAATCTCCAGATGCTTTAACCGTACGTTCGCCTTTCGTCTTCTCATCTGCTAAGTAGATCCTAGGGTCAGGAGAGCATCACGTGTTCCCACATTTCCCCGCATTCCAGATAGCGTTTGATTCTCTGTGTCTTACCGGGCTGCTAGCTTCTAAATTACAGTCTCTTCAAGTAATCTTCCTCGAAATGTCCAAATGTTGTGAGCATAGGACCTACTTACCTATTAAAATAAGTTATAGAATCAGTACATTTTTGTGTGTCCCTTCATTTGTCAGGAAATGAAACAAATAAATTTTCGCTCCTTGTCTTTTACCCCTGCTACCCTCAGAATTACAATGCATTCCAGAAATCGCTGTCAAACGTCTCCTCTCTGAACATACAAGCGATATGAGCGTAGATTTCCCTCACTTCTATGTAACTGTTAAGGTAAGATGTAGAGTCAGTGTAGCTCGCGCTTTTCTACATTTCGTCGGAAGTCAAACAGGTCTTCCCTAATAACCGCTTCCTCCATTTTCTCCACTCTTCTTTAAATTATTCTTGTCTGTATTTTGCGACAATGTCTTATTAGACTATAGTTCGCTAAATTAGTATTATATATTAATACCTTCAGTTGCTGACGAGCGATGATATATGTCAACGGGGACTGGTGAAAATTTGTGCTCCGATTGGGCCTCGAACCCGGGATCTGCTGGTTACAGGGCAGACGCTCTATCCCTCTGAGCCACCGAAGGCACAGAGGACAGTGCGACTGCAGGGAGTGTCCCGTGCAAGCCTCCCGCGAGACCCACATTCTCAGCTTATATGTAAACACACTACATTCGTAGTGTACCTGCGCAACACACTCATTACTCGTGGAAGAGATGTCCGAAAGAACAGACACCATATCCATACAAGTGTATAGTTCTCTAATTGTGACGCCTGTCAGCACTAACCTGCAAGAGAATGATTACAGTATTGTTTGGAACTGCGGGTAGCGGGTCGTAGATGTGTTCCCTATACTATCAATTTTAAAAGTATGTTTCTTGAATGAGATTTTCACTCTGCAGCCGAGTGTACGCTGATATGAAACTTCCTGGCAGATTGAAACTGTGTGCCGGACTGAGACTCGAAATCGGGACCTTTGCCTTTCGCGGGCAAGCGCTCTACCGACTGAGCTACCCAAGCATGACTCACGCCCCGTCCTCACAGCTTTACGTGTGCCACTATCTCGCCTCCTACCTCCCAAACTTTACAGAAGCTCTCCTGCGAACCCTGCAGAACTAGCACTCCTGAAAGAAAGACAAAGGTCCCGAGTTCGAGTCTCGGTCCGTCACACAGTTTTAATCTGCCAGGAAGTTTCATATCAGCGTCACTCCGTTGCAGAGTGGAAATCTCATTCTGGAAACATCCCCCAGGCTGTGGCTAAGCCACGTCTCCGCAATATCCTTTCTTTCAAGAGTGCTAGTTCTGCAGGGTTGGCAGGAGAGCTTCTGTAAAGTTTGGAAGGTAGGAGACGAGATACTGGCAGAAGTAAAGCTGTGCGGACGGGGCGTGAGTCATGCTTGGGTAGCCCGGTGGTAGGGCACTTGCCCGCGAAAGGCAAAGGTCCCGAGTTCTAGTCTCAGTCCGGCACACAGTTTTAATCCGCCAGGAAGTTTCAGTATGTTTCTTTTCAACACAATACTGAACATTAAGTTCTTGTTGGCCTGATTTTCTGGAAGCTCCCGAGACGCACGGTTAGACGACCATTGCAAGTTCTTTCAATTGGACGCTATTTCAGTGAGTTGAGCATCCTTTTCTACCACAGTATTCCAACCCGTAATCGAAAACCTGAAGTCCTACCACGTGTCTCCGCTAGCGAGGTGAAAACGAGCGTGAAAGTAGACTGAAAAATTCCGATATCTGACTAGGGGTCAGCCCCGTAGCTTTAAGATTTCCAGGGTCACACTATACCTTTAGGCCACAAAGCCCAACGCTGCGATATTGAGAACCGTCGTTTAAGGCACAACGCTATGTACACCGAAAATTGAATCGATACCACCCGAATGTCCACTGTCTTGAGCACAGCGCCTACCACTTTTCAAGGTAGAGCTTCCCAGTACGTGGAGAATTCAGGTATCACGGTTCTTTTACGCCCTCTCCTGAACTGGAGGTACTGTTGGTGCGCTAGTGGGTATCCGCCGCCGGCCGTCGCCTCCCGGAGCGGCTGCGAGAAGCCAATACACGGCCGCGCAGTCTGCGCAGAGCCCGTCGGCGGCAGTGGCGGGGCGCAGAGAGGTTTATAGGGGCGAGCGCCGCTCAGGGCCCGGTAATACATCTCCACGTAAATCCGGCGGAGCCGCTGCGAGGAGAGCGGGGATAAGTGCCGTGACGTGGCCAATGGTCCGGAATAAGTGTCCCGCTCTCCGTTCTGGCTGGCTGCAGACGCAGAGCAGTCGCGGCGGAATCAGCAGCGGCCGGTGGCGGCGGCCGAGCCGCGATTGGCGAATAGTCGCCGGTGGTCTGTTGTCGCCAGCAGGCGCGTGCGAGATTTCTGTAAGCCTCCTCTCCATCCACCTCAGAGGCGGTACTCTGCCTCTGTCTGACGACGCTTCCCACACCATACACAGTTACCAATGAGGCTGTCAAAAACATGTGCGACAGTCGTCGAACCTCAGGTAGCGATATGGTGCAGGAGATTATCACCGTTAACAGAATTATTATTTAAATAAAAATAAATTGTTCACCTAACACGTTTTCGAAGTAGACTAAAAAGTACAAAATAATTTCTCCTAGCCACATTCAAATTCCTGACCCCATACAGTCTTAAAAATGTGTGAGTCAGAATCTTCTAACAGCTATGAAAACAATTTGGAAAATTCGGGTTGCTTGTAACAGGTAATAGTAAGGAAGTGAACTACTCATGCATCTATTACATGTAGCTTGTGCCTGAGGTTTTTTGGAGCTGTTAAAACGTTACAATCATAAGGAAGCTGTAGGGGGTAATGAGAAATGACTTAATATTTTCGGCCCATTTTATAGACTTCTAGTATAAAGATATTTTTATTAAAGCTACTATTTTCTCAACTAAACCAACACTGTTTTTAGCCTTGTTTCACAATTTATTATTAATGTTATTCCACAACCCAGGTTTTGGGTTTTAAGCCCATTTTCAAGTACATTACTGATTCCCAAAGACGATAAAACACAGATAAACATAATGACAAGGCAAAGATAGTCTCAGCTTCTTAGGTATCGATCCATATAGCTTAATACACACCCACATCAATGACTATTTCTTTTTCTAACAACGGGCAGACCCAATTTAATTATTCACCTCTTTTAGATGAGATCACCACCCCAGCATAGAAACTAAACTTGGGGCCCCAGTCCATTGTAGTTAAAAATATCTTAGCTGATGCATAATTGTAGTCCGGTCATTGTAGTATAATTGGTGAGTGTGCAATAATGGATGCAATTTCTTAAGAAAATGGTTATTGATGTAGGTGTACATTAAGCTATGGGTCGATACCTAAGATGCTGAGGTTATCTTTGCATTGTCATCATGTTTATTTATGTATTATCATCTTTGGGAATCAGTAATGTACTTGAAAACGGCTTACAACTCGAAACTTAGGTTGTGCAATAACATTAATAATAAATTGTGGCCGGCCGCGGTGGTGAAGCGGTTCTACGCGCTTCAGTCCGGAACCACGCGACTGCTACAACCGCAGGTTCGAATCCTGCCTCGGGAATGGATGTGTGTGATGTGCTTATGTTAGTTAGCTTCAAGTAGTTCTCAGTGTACGAGACTGATGACCTCAGATTTTAAGTCCCATAGTGCTCAGAGCCATTTGAACCATTTGAATAAATTGTGTAACAAGGCTAAAACCAGTGTCGGTTTAGTTAATTAACAATTTTTCACCTAGAACCCACCGCCGATTGGATTAAAATGATATTTTCTCCTTTCTAATCTTGTGTGTGTGACATCTTTCAGTGAGTTGTAAACAAATTTATGAGATTACAAGGGAGACTTATCTCAAAGTTAATTCCAGAGTCATTTCATATGCTAATATTTGAAACGAAACACTGCTACGTCTACCTGTTAATAATATATCCATTTCTTTAAATGTTGTTTTCCTAAAAATTAAAATAAAGAATCAAGCAAAATAAATTTTCTTGTAACCTTCATGAGATATGGCTCTGAGCAGTATGGGACGTAACCTCTAAGGTCATCAGTCCCCTAGAACTTAGAACTACTTAAACCTAACTAACCTAAGGACGTCACACACATTCATGCCGGAAGCAGGATTCGAACCTGCGACCGTAGCGGTCGCGAGGTTCCAGACTGTAGCGCCTAGAACCGCTCGGCCACCCTGGCCGGCTCAGCGACAGTGTCAGAACAGAAACAGCGATTAATGATCATTACGTCATCATAGTGAGGATGGTTGCTGAAGTTGAGAAATTTGTTAAGAATGCTAGAAACTTTTTATACTGCAAAAAGCAGAGATGCAGTTATTAGCTATCGTCGTATTTAGACAATGCATTGGCATTAGTGGCATAGGGATTAGTGATCATTACGTCATCATAGTGAGGATGGTTGGTGAAGTTGAGAAATTTGTTAAGAATGCTAGAAACTTTTTATACTGCAAACAGCAGAGATGCAGCTATTAGCTATCGTCGTATTTAGACAACACATTGGCATCGATAAGTTCCAATGTGATGGACACACACAAATTTTGGACAGTGCTGTAGCTGACTGTGAATCGTGCTCTGGGAAAGTACGTGTTGTACAAGTGTGTTAAGTATGGTATAGACCCACCGTTGGTCACTAACATTATTTGGAAATTTCTGAGGTAATGGAGATTGTTGCGGCATCGGTTCACAAGTGAACGTGGAAATGTTTACAGGCAAGAATTAGTAGAATCTCGAGCTTCTATGAAACTGTCAATGCGTGAAGCAAACAGAAACTTTTTAAAGTTTCTAATCTAGGTTTGGATTTAATGAATGTAGTACGCATTCTGGTTTTTTCACTCGATGTGTAGTTGTTCACATTTTTACACTGGACTTTTCCTAACAGAAGTCTTTAATAGACGGTATGTTAGACCACAACGGTTCTGCGTACTTACAGTGTGATATTTGGTTTTTAGTAGCATCGTCATTGCCAGTAGTATTTGTGAGAAGTATTTGAGGCAGTCGGTCTTTGGTACAGCTCAGAATGTGAGGATTTTCTGGTAATGCTGTCGCTGCCCTGCTCGCTTGCGCATAATTCGTGATGTGTTTGAAAATGTAGAGTTTTTATTAGAATTTTAAATTTACTGTTTCGGCATAGTTAGTGCGACTGCGACGAGATCAAATAAAATTATCATTTCATCATAGCTTTCATTCAGACACAGAAATTCACCATGTCTTTACCATTCTATCAACTAATTTTATGAAAGAGCAACATTATTGCAAGAAGAAGTAATTTTTATAAAGATGGTTGTAATTTTTAAAAGCTACACTTGTTATTCACTGTATAGTTTTTACTCAGAAATATTTGGTATTTTAATAATGAGATGCTGCATTACACCCCGCGGAACACAATGGCTGAAACTGAATTATAATTTGCTTAATGTAGTTGTACGTCTTTGCATTGCACAACACAAAGTTTTCTTTCCATTGTACCTGGTTCGCTGCTGCGCTGTATTTTAATGTTCATTACTTTAGAACAGTACAGAAATTCCGTTGCCACAGGTAAGCCATGAAAATTTATTGGGGCCAATTTGACATCAGTTAGGAAATAATAAACCCATCCACAGTTAATCACTGCATTTCAAAAGTAATGTTAGGTTCAGATGAGGTAAAGTTTACGTCAGATTAAATTTTTTTGTGAGACAGATTTATTCTTATAACGCAGAGTTACAATTGTTTGGAATTTTCCTTAGTGAGTTTGCGTACGTAAAATGACAGAGCGCATCCACAGATACATATTAGTAATTTATTCATTATAAACTCGTTTTGTAATTTTACGTATGTATTTATTCTGTTAGTTTTGAGTGTTGGAGCTCCAAATTGCGTATTGTTATGTCACGCATTGAAGCACTGTTCGCTCTAATATGGAATACAGAATTTCATACGACACCTCATTTACTATACAGTTTTGCGTCTCCTGATGCTTTGCTAAAAGTTAATTAAAATACAGTCAGGATTTGGCAACTGCTTTTATCAGATAGCTTAATTTAATCACACAGCTTGGTTTATTCAGCGTCACAACAAAGACACACACCAGTTATAAGGAACAGGAAACCTGCTCACTTCAGTTATAGATCACAACATTCAAACTTTTTTTAACCCAAAAACATTACAAGTTTACCGCCATAAGTTAGCGAAACATTTGGCCGAGAAACAAAGAAATTTTGATTCTACGTAAAATCACCAAGTCATTTGTCGATCAGTCTCGTCTGACAGTAGTAAGCTGAGATTTTAAAATTAGCATTTGATTAATCATTGATGCAGGAGGATCGTACAGACATAGCACCGTTCGGCTATCGCACAGACTATCGTTGTCAGTGTTGGTTTGCTATCGAATGTGGTGACAACAATCCTATCACTGAACTATTCACAGCGGCTTGCTATCTGCCCTACTAACTTATCCATATCGAATCCTACACGCGTTGTATCTTCTTTTCCTACTGTTGATATTACCCTATATTCGCCTGACGAGAAATCGTTGTCTTCTGCTCGTTTTACTACATACAGACCAAGCCACAGTATTTTACTTTTCGGATTTTCTAGCTTTACTACTACGTTAAAGCTTCTCAAAGCTACAAATCGTAGAATTGTACTCCGTTGTCGGTAACTCCTTATTTTTCTCATGGTCACCTCCCACTTGGACGTCCCCTACCGGAGATCAGAATGGGGACGAGTCCGAAAACGGATAGATCTATCTACATCTACATGACTACTCTGCAATTCACATTTAAGTGCTTGGCAGAGGGTTCATCGAACCACAATCATACTATCTCTCTACCATTCCACTCCCGAACAGCGCGCGGGAAAAACGGACACCTAAACCTTTCTGTTCGAGCTCTGATTTCTCTTATTTTATTTTCATGATCGTTCCTACCTATGTAAGTTGGGCTCATCAAAATATTTTCACATTCGGAAGAGAAATTTGGTGACTGAAATCTCGTAAATAGATCTCGCCGCGACGAAAAACGTCTTTGCTTTAATGACTTCCATCCCAACTCGCATATCATATCTCTCACACTCTCTCCCCTATTACGTGATAATACAAAACGAGCCGCCCTTTTTTGTACCCTTTCGATGTCCTCCGTCTATCCCACCTGGTAAGGATCCCACACCGCGCAGCAATATTCTAACAGAGGACGAACGAGTGTAGTGTAAGCTGTCTGTTTAGTGGACTTGTTGCATCTTCTAAGTGTCCTGCCAATGAAACGCAACCTTTTGCTCGCCTTCCCCACAATATTATCTATGTGGTCTTTCCAACTGAAGTTGTTCCTAATTTTAACACCCAGGTACTTAGTTGAATTGACAGCCCTGAGAATTGTACTATTTATCGAGTAATCGAATTCCAACGGATTTCTTTTGGAACTCATGTGGATCACCACACACTTTTCGTTATTTAGCGTCAACTGCCACCTGCCAAACCATACAGCAATCTTTTCTAAATCGCTTTGCAACTGATACTGGTCTTCGGATGACCTTACTAGACGGTAAATTACAGCATCATCTGCGAACAACCTAAGAGAACTGCTCAGATTGTCACCCAGGTCATTTATATAGATCAGGAACAGCAGAGGTCCCAGGACACGTCCCTGGGGAACACCTGATATCACTTTAGTTTTACTCGATGATTTGCCGTCTATTACTACGAACTGCGACCTTCCTGACAGGAAATTACGAATCCAGTCGCGCAACTGAGACTATACCCCATAGGCCCGCAGCTTGATTAGAAGTCGCTTGTGAGGAACGGTGTCAAAAGCTTTCCGGAAATCTATAAATACGGAATGAACTTGAGATCCTCTGTCGATAGCGGCCATTACTTCGTGCGAATAAAGAGCTAGCTGCGTTGCACAAGAACGGTGTTTTCTGAAACCATCCTGATTGCGTATCAATAGATCGTTGCCTTCGAGGTGATTCATAATGTTTGAATACAGTATATGCTCCAAAACCCTACTGCAAACCGACGTCAATGATATAGGTCTGTAGTTCGATGGATTACTCCTACTACCCTTCTTAAACACTGGTGCGACCTGCGCAATTTTCCAATCTGTAGGTACAGATCTATCGGTGAGTGAGCGGTTGTATATGATTGCTAAGTAGGGAGCTATTGTATCAGCGTAACCTGAAAGGAACCTAATCGGTATACAATCTGGACCTGAAGACTTGCCCGTATCAAGCGATTTGAGTTGCTTCGCAAGCCCTAAGGTTTCTACTTCTCGGAAACTCATGCTAGCAGCTGTTCGTGTTTCAAATTTTGGAATATTCCATTCGCCTTCCCTGGTGAAGGAATTTCGGAAAACCGCGTTCAGTAACTCCGCTTTAGTGGCACAGTCGTCGGTAACAGTACCAGCGGCACTGCGCAGCGAAGGTATTGAATGCGTCTTGCCGCTTGTGTACTTTACATACAACCAGAATTTCTTCGAAATAATTACTATTTAAAACAGTCTTGATCACGATTTATTTAACAAGGTGACCTGTTTCGACCACTACTGTGGTCATCTTCAGACCATTGAGTAGGAACCTCTATCTGTTGGAGAATCACTAGTGAATCACTAGTGATTCTCCAACAGAAAGAGGTCCCTACTCAATGGTCTGAAGATGACCACAGTAGTGGTCGAAACCGGTCACCTTGTTAAATAAATCGTGATCAAGACTGTTTTTAATAGTAATTATTTATAAGACATTGATCACTGCTGTTCCCGTAATGCATTCAAATGTAATAGAATTTCTTCGGATTTTCTATCAAATTTCGAGACAATGTTTCGTTGTGGTACCTATTAAAGGCATATTGCATTGAAGTCCGTGCCAAATTTCGCGCGTCTGTAAATTTCAGCCAATCTTCGGGATTTCGCGTTATACGTTTTCAGTTACAGGCCACATGTCCTGTGGATGGGTATTATTTGTCTCTAATGCAGTAATTTCCACTACTTTCTGCATCCTCATGCCCTTGATTATTGGTATTCTTCCACCTCTTAGGGACATTTTTCCACCCCGACGGCAAGAGGATGTTCTGAACGTGTATCCGTTGATCCGTACTCCTTTACAAATCCATTGGTAGAAAAAGGGTAGGTGCTTATGCATGTGTCATTCGGCTGTCTTTGCTTATGATTGTTTGTTAAAATTTCAGCAAATTCTAGGTTATAACCTTGGGCAGAAGACCTAGTTGATTTGTGGACATTTTCTTTCATAGTGATATTTCTTACTTTCTAACATAGTATATGTTCTAAAATTGTGCAGTAAACCAATTGGATTCGAAAAATTGGTAGAGGTGGACCTCGAGGAAGCTTAGTTTGGATTCCGGAGAAACGTAGGAACACGAGAGGCAATACTGACAATACGACTTCTTTTAGAATATACGTTAAGGAAAGGCAAACCTACGTTTATACCATTTTTAGACTGAGAGAAAGATTTCGACAACGATGCTTAGAACACTTGTAAGTAGGCTGTTTAGGTTTTTATGTTGGTAACGCCACGTAGCGCTCTGTATGAAAATCACTGAGTACGCTGTGTGAAGTCTGTGGCTGGTTGGCATTGTTGGAATAGTCACTATTGTAGTGTTGGGCAGTTCGATGTGTATAGCGCGTAGCGTTGTGCAGTTGGAGGTGATCCGCCAGCACTGGTGGATGTGGGGAGAGAGATGGCAGAATTTTGAGAGCGAACGATCTGGACGTGCGTCCATCAGGAAGAGTAAATTTGTAATACTGTATATCATGAACTGATATATACGACTTTTGAATATTATTAAGGTAAATACATTGTTTGTTCTCTGTCAAAATCTTTCATTTGCTAACTATGCCTATCAGTAGTTAGTGCCTTCAGTAGTTAGAATCTTTTATTTAGCTGGCAGTATTGGCGCTTGCTGTATTGCAGTAGTTCGAGTAACGAAGATTTTTGTGAGGTAAGTGATTCGAGAAAGGTATAGGTTAATGTTATTCTTCTTTTGTAGGGATTATTGAAAGTCAGATTGCGTTGCGCTAAAGATATTGTGTGTCAGTTTAGTGTTGATCAGAATAAGTAAAGAGAGAAATGTCTGGGTACGTTCAGTTTTGCTCAGCTGTTTGAAAATCAAACAACATAGAGGTTTATCAGCACAGTAAATCATAAATTTTTCAAAGGGGATGTTTCACACTCTCTTTGAGATTCTGAAGGTACCAGGGGTAAAATACAGGAGACGAAAGGGTATCTAAAACTTGAACAGAAACCAAATGGCAATTATAACAGTCGGTGAGCATGAAAGGCAATCAGTGCTCTAGGAGGGAGTCAGACAGGTAGCTGCAAGCTGGGTAAGGCAACCACACACAATTATAAGCAGTCTCACCTCAATCTGGTCGTTTAAGCTGAATAGTCTCAATCTTTTTAGAGTAATATAGTTCTATATTTTAACTTAATTTCCATATTTTCTTAAGAGTCGTCGTAGATACTTATTTCGTGAATTATTTTCAGGAGGAATTTTTATAGGAGATAATGTAATTAAGTGTGTACAAACATACAGGTATTTTGTGTTTTCTAATTGAACCGTGCGTGGCTCACGTTCGTGCCATCTTTATTTAACATGTTGTTTTTACCATACGGCCGCCTCATCATTTTAATTTCAGTTGCTGGTGTCACTGAATTACTGTCTAGCCTGACCGTGAGTGGCAGTAGCAGCGCGTATCGATATTTGCCCGGCCCTATTATCTTTTCTGACAGGCTATTACTTCCCGGTCGTGAGGTGTCGTGGAGAGGGAGATCGCACCTGGCGGTCGTTGAGTTGGAACGCGGCCGAAGTGCTGTCGGGACTTAGCCAGCAGTCGAGGACGGAGCTCTAGGGAGGCGCGGACAGCCAGTACTGGCCGACCGCTCGCGACGCAGGATGAACTGTCCGACGGACGGAGATAGCAGCGGGATCGACCGTTGGTCGGTTGTTCTGTTGGTCGCCTCTTTGGGTGACGTGTGTTTGGTCTTTTGATCGTTTCTGGGCCTCGCCACTGAGTCATCTTGCTGGACGTGGCTCGGCTAATTCTTGTGCGGAGACGTCGTGGCCAATCGGCAAGAGATACCTGTGCATGATTGGGTCTGAGCCAGTGTGCCCGAATAGTCAAGACTCGCCCGACCGTTGCTGACACACGTGGTTCGAGTGGCAACGACCTTGGTTGGTTGTTGGTCGGTCGTCTGGTCAGACGACATGTGTTTTGTCACCGACCGTCTTTAGGTTTTGTGTGTGTGTCCTCCGGTGACTTGTTCTAGTTGTGCATCAGTGATTCGTTGTATGAGTGTTCGAGTTTCTTTTGTGGCATTGTTCTGTGCAACACTGTATACTCTGTGTCAGTTCGATTGAGCAATGTTTTAAATTAATGCTATCTGCGTACTGTAGTAGCCAGTTGGTCGGCTGTGACAGAGCAGCGAGTGAGTGTTTTGTTACCAAATAGATACTGTCCGCCACGGCGTGTAGTTCCACAACCGTTGCGGTGTTCATGTATGTCAGTAGTTATTGTGCCTTGGCTTATTAACAAACCAATATTTGAAGACGAGTGTTACTGGTCTCTTCGCCTCGCTGGCATTTTAGTTGTAGTGTTTCTGGTCTGGTGACTGAAATCAGGTAGTTGGTTGGTTCGTCGGCTGTTGGTCGGGTTGCCTTCCGATTTAGGTATTGTTGGTCAGGCTGAATGTCTTGCCTAAACGTGCGTTAGAGTTGCAGTTCCGAGCCAACCCTTGGAAACTTCTGAGCACCGTTCCGTGTCTGTTACATAGTAACTTCCCAGTTTGAATTTTAGAATTTTGGTTAATGTATGGCCTTCAGCCGTGTTTTAATATATCCTGAATTAATGTTCTTGTCTTGCCGTTAAGGCAAAAGAATGTGATGCTTTTGTTTGCCTGAAATGTTTTAAGATAAGTGCTTCTGCCTTTTGATTGCAACTTTTCTTATCGCTTAATATGCGGCCTCCAGCCAAGCTCCATTAAAATTAGATTGTTAAGGGATTCAGCCTGTAGAGATTGAAAATTTACTAAATATTTTAGGGTGTAATCTCCAGAAGAACCTTGTATGGCAATTTCTTGCTTAGGCCTTGCGTCTTGGGTTTTGAGTGTGGCCTTCAGCCGATCTAAAGTTAATCAAAGGAGATCGATTAAAACCTGAAGTGTTTTGCATTCTGGTGTAATGTTGTGGGTTGATAAATAAAGTTGAGTGCAACTAACAGGTACTGATTTTGGCCCTTTCCACAACCTAATCCGGTCCGTCCTGCCAAGCAGGCATTTCACTAACTTTGTTATGGTCAAAACTACACTCCTGGAAATTGAAATAAGAACACCGTGAATTCATTGTCCCAGGAAGGGGAAACTTTATTGACACATTCCTGGGGTCAGATACATCACATGATCACACTGGCAGAACCACAGGCACATAGACACAGGCAACAGAGCATGCACAATGTCGGCACTAGTACAGTGTATATCCACCTTTCGCAGCAATGCAGGCTGCTATTCTCCCATGGAGACGATCGTAGAGAGGCTGGATGTAGTCCTGTGGAACGGCTTGCCATGCCATTTCCACCTGGCGCCTCAGTTGGACCAGCGTTCGTGCTGGACGTGCAGACCGCGTGAGACGACGCTTCATCCAGTCCCAAACATGCTCAATGGGGGACAGATCCGGAGATCTTGCTGGCCAGGGTAGTTGACTTACACCTTCTAGAGCACGTTGGGTGGCACGGGATACATGCGGACGTGCATTGTCCTGTTGGAACAGCAAGTTCCCTTGCCGGTCTAGGAATGGTAAAACGATGGGTTCGATGACGGTTTGGATGTACCGTGCACTATTCAGTGTCCCCTCGACGATCACCAGTGGTGTACGGCCAGTGTAGGAGATCGCTCCCCACACCATGATGCCGGGTGTTGGCCCTGTGTGCCTCGGTCGTATGCAGTCCTGATTGTGGCGTTCACCTGCACGGCGCCAAACACGCATACGACCATCATTGGCACCAAGGCAGAAGCGACTCTCATCGCTGAAGACGACACGTCTCCATTCGTCCCTCCATTCACGCCTGTCGCGACACCACTGGAGGTGGGCTGCACGATGTTGGGGCGTGAGCGGAAGACGGCCTAACGGTGTGCGGGACCGTAGCCCAGCTTCATGGAGACGGTTGCGAATGGTCCTCGCCGATACCCCAGGAGCAACAGTGTCCCTAATTTGCTGGGAAGTGGCGGTGCGGTCCCCTACGGCACTGCGTAGGATCCTACGGTCTTGGCGTGCATCCGTGCGTCGCAGCGGTCCGGTCCCAGGTCGACGGGCACGTGCACCTTCCGCCGACCACTGGCGACAACATCGATGTACTGTGGAAACCTCACGCCCCACGTGTTGAGCAATTCGGCGGTACGTCCACCCGGTCTCCCGCATGTCCACTATACGCCCTCGCTCAAAGTCCGTCAACTGCACATACGGTTCACGTCCACGCTGTCGCGGCATGCTACCAGTGTTAAAGACTGCGATGGAGCTCCGTATGCCACGGCAAACTGGCTGACACTGACGGCGGCGGTGCACAAATGCTGCGCAGCTAGCGCCATTCGACGGCCAACACCGCGGTTCCTGGTGTGTCCGCTGTGCCGTGCGTGTGATCATTGCTTGTACAGCCCTCTCGCAGTGTCCGGAGCAAGTATGGTGGGTCTGACACACCGGTGTCAATGTGTTCTCTTTTCCATTTCCAGGAGTGTAGATCACAATTTAAAATGGACGAAGAGAAAGTGTTAGATGTTCAGGAAATTGGTGAAAATACGAGTGTGAAGGAGATAGCAGCATTGTATCAACAGGAAACAAATCCTATGGCTCAAATCTAAGAACTACTAAGACTACTGTCAGTATCGGTAATGACTACGTCAGGTGTGGTACAAGCAGCATCACAAGAGCAGAAAGACATGTCACAGAAGCAAATTGATATGTCATTCGTGGTGCGAACAGTATCACGAAAGTTAGAGACTTGTGTCAAAAGCAAACAGACATGTCATATGCAATTCAGGCATTAGTTAGTCAGCAACAACAAATCTCAAATGAGATAACCGAGTTGGGAGATGCGCAAACGCAGTTTCCTTTGGAAATCAAAAGGATTACCGAAGAAATGAGAAACATGAAATCGAAGCAGGAGGAAGTAGAAACTTCCGTTGTGGAATTAACAGAAACTGTGACTATCACATCTTCTGGATGTGATTATTTGATACGAGAGAATTTCAGTAAACATCAACAGGATTTCTCAAATAAATTAGGTGAATGGCCATCCGCTAAGGAAAACCAGATGATTCTATGTGTGGATGCAAGTATAAAAGAAGTGGTAAGCAAATTGCCTATTGACAGCTTACCAACTGCAGAAAATATTAAAGAAGACATTAAAGAGGTAAAAGAACAATTATGGGTGAATTTTAACTAATGGAAGGACGAAATTGTCTATTCTGTTGAAAATATGTCCAGGGGTATGGAACAGATGTGAGGCTCAGTAAAAGACTGTAAAAACGATCTGCGTTAAGTAGAACGAACACAGGGCTCAAGCAATGAATCATGTTATGGTAACAGACATGCTTCGCCAGAGGGAAATATAAATTACAACGGAATGCATACAGAGCCGCAAGCTAATAATGTGTACACTGGAATGCTAATGGAGGAAAAATTGTAGAAACGTAGGCATGGAATGAAGCGCAAAAGATCAGCTACGTTTCAGGCTATATTCAAGGTGATGGTGCGCAATGGGCCACGGATATGATAGATACATGCGAAATGTACGAGGAATTTCTTGCTAAGTGTTACTGGTCACGGGGTGTGCAAGAACGATAAAGAAAAGGTGTCTTTAGTCCAGAGCCGTTTTGTGTAAAAACAGGAAGTCTACGGCGATACATAGAGAAGTATTTAAATAAAGGAAGAAAGTATTTAAACAAAGCTGAACCTATAATGCATAAGGGTATTCTGCGGAATTTGAAAGCGGAACTTCGGACTGAGACCAGAGAGAAGTTAATACACGCATCGGAGGAGATTTTAGAAGAATTCATGCCAGTCTTGGACTCCATTGATTTGATCCTAGAAGAGATTAAGGCAAGACCAGACAGACACAGTCGAATAATGCTTATGGCAGCTGAGCGAGCAATCAGCTGATTCAGGAGACAAATGCAAATCGCGCTCCGCCGCACTGCAATAATTACAACCAACATCGTAATCCGCGTAGCTTAATGGAAACAATTTCAGATACGTGAAAAACAGACTCAATCGACACGACAGAAAGTGCAATCCAGATTACAATGTGAACTCGAATTCTACGAACTGGCAAAACAATAATAGGCAGACGCAATCTTCTGTGCCGGTTGATAATGACTGGAGGCAACGAACACCAATTATTACAGAAGTGAGAGAGGGTGCGGTTCATGAAAATGAATCGCGGTCGGAAAATTAATTCCGACCAAATCGTGCCCCGGAGGAGTCGTTGAGGTGAGGTATAGGAACTATGAGCAGAATGTAAATATGATGACATACAACGAAGGAAGATTAATAGAAGGGGAGCTTTGTGCTGACACAACTAAATGTATGGAGGAATACTCAACGTAACCCATTTCTGCAATGAAAGTTGAAATAGAGGGTATTCCAGTAATGGTACTTTTGGATACGGGCGCATCATCAACATCATTGAGTTTATTTAATAAAATAATGAAGAATAACCCGTTACACACTTTTCCTGCGCAACACTGTGAAACACTAGGAGCGTTTGGCACGCGATCACAGTCTTGTGTAGACACATACGATGCTAAAATCTGATCCAGGAAATGCAGCGATAAGTAGTGGATAAATTAATAGTCGACTGTGTTCTGGGATTAGAAACTGTCCGGGAGAAGGACGCAAAATTATACTTCTTTACCGGGAAAGTTAATTTTAAGATCGACGAAGACCTAGCCCGGGTAGATTTGCTAAGGAAAGAAGAAAAACATGGAAGATACTGCAGAGGGACGAAATTGCAATTGGTAATGAAAGAGCGCCATCAATGCAAAACAAGTTTGATTCAAGTCATCGAAGTAGTAGAAATATCCTAGCAGATAAAACAGAAGTTGAGCGAGCCAGAGCACCTTAAGCATTTACATAGGACACAATTGTCTATCCTATTAAGCAAGTATATGAGAGTGTTTGAAGAACAACTCGGTATCACTAAGCGTTAGACATGTCATTTGAATGTCGAGCCACACAGAACATAGTGTCATAGTTTCTATACCATTCCTTGGAAATAACGCAATGCAGTGGAGCAAGAAACACAGAGGATGTTGGATTGGAATCTAACCGAATCTTCTAACAGACCTTCGTGAGACAAGAAATATAAACGGATTATATCCTAATCACGATTTAGAAAGTTTCGTTCCTGAGGGAATGAAGAAATATAAGAAAAGGAAGATATTTTTTCTAATAGTAATATAAGTAAATTTTTCATAATTTCAGATAAGATTATGATGGGTCGACAGGAATCCATAAGAGATGAATTATAATGATTATGTAAATATATATGTTTTCTTTCAGAAACGTGATCTTGTATATTCTTAAGGAAAACTAATTATGACGTCTTTTAATTTCAGTAAAAAATCCAGTTACATTGGATACCTGTTTCAGTTTTCATGTAATTGTTAGTAATAGGTACACGGAAATATTTATTTTAAAGGCATAGGAGTATGTATATATATATATATATATATATATATATATATATATATATATATATATATATATATATATATATATACTCCTGGAAATTGAAATAAGAACACCGTGAATTCATTGTCCCAGGAAGGGGAAACTTTATTGACACATTCCTGGGGTCAGATACATCACATGATCACACTGACAGAACCACAGGCACATAGACACAGGCAACAGAGCATGCACAATGTCGGCACTAGTACAGTGTATGTCCACCTTTCGCAGCAATGCAGGCTGCTATTCTCCCATGGAGACGATCGTAGAGAGGCTGGATGTAGTCCTGTGGAACGGCTTGCCATGCCATTTCCACCTGGCGCCTCAGTTGGACCAGTGTTCGTGCTGGACGTGCAGACCGCGTGAGACGACGCTTCATCCAGTCCCAAACATGCTCAATGGGGGACAGATCCGGAGATCTTGCTGGCCAGGGTAGTTGACTTACACCTTCTAGAGCACGTTGGGTGGCACGGGATACATGCGGACATGCATTGTCCTGTTGGAACAGCAAGTTCCCTTGCCGGTCTAGGAATGGTAGAACGATGGGTTCGATGACGGTTTGGATGTACCGTGCACTATTCAGTGTCCCCTCGACGATCACCAGTGGTGTACGGCCAGTGTAGGAGATCGCTCCCCACACCATGATGCCGGGTGTTGGCCCTGTGTGCCTCGGTCGTATGCAGTCCTGATTGTGGCGCTCACCTGCACGGCGCCAAACACGCATACGACCATCATTGGCACCAAGGCAGAGGCGACTCTCATCGCTGAAGACGACACGTCTCCATTCGTCCCTCCATTCACGCCTGTCGCGACACCACTGGAGGCGGGCTGCACGATGTTGGGGCGTGAGCGGAAGACGGCCTAACGGTGTGCGGGACCGTGGCCCAGCTTCATGGAGACGGTTGCGAATGGTCCTCGCCGATACCCCAGGAGCAACAGTGTCCCTAATTTGCTGGGAAGTGGCGATGCGGTCCCCTAGGGCACTGCGTAGAATCCTACGGTCTTGGCGTGCATCCGTGCGTCGCTGCGGTCCGGTCCCAGGTCGACGGGCACGTGCACCTTCCGCCGACCACTGGCGACAACATCGATGTACTGTGGAGACCTCACGCCCCACGTGTTGAGCAATTCGGCGGTACGTCCACCCGGCCTCCCGCATGCCCACTATACGCCCTCGCTCAAAGTCCGTCAACTGCACATACGGTTCATGTCCACGCTGTCGCGGCATGCTACCAGTGTTAAAGACTGCGATGGAGCTCCGTATGCCACGGCAAACTGGCTGACACTGACGGCGGCGGTGCAGAAATGATGCGCAGCTAGCGCCATTCGACGGCCAACACCGCGGTTCCTGGTGTGTCCGCTGTGCCGTGCGTGTGATCATTGCTTGTACAGCCCTCTCGCAGTGTCCGGAGCAAGTATGGTGGGTCTGACACACCGGTGTCAATGTGTTCTTTTTTCCATTTCCAGGTGTGTATATATATATATATATATGGGATTCTAGGTACAAAATAAATTATGAACACTTGCTGGTGCATTGTCATAAAAAGAAACAAGTGATGAGACACAAGAGTGGTTATCGGTTTGCTAGTAAGCAAAGTTATACTCAAGTGCGCTATATTCTAAAACGATTTTGTGCTCCATTGAGGAAAAAGGTGAAGTCATGAAAAAGAATTGTCACTGGAGTTTACCAAGGACAACGAGTGTGGCGAAACATTACCGGAATATTGAGCAATAAAATGTATATTACTTCTTCCGAATCACTAAATTGAGACCAGTAGCGTGAGAATGAAGAGCATATGTACTAACCCGTTCTCTCACAACGCTTTCCCATCAGTAATGATTAGCATTGATACTTGTTCTGGGGTATGTTACACGTTCACACATCACTGCCCTGTGAATGGCCCTATGAGGGTATGATCCAGCCGTTCTCCTACCTGAGGATCAACGTTGTTCTTGACCATCCCTGCAATCCCACACACACTAGCAAGAGGGTCATTCACTGTCTCTACACACATCTGTCCTGCAACTTCCATCAGACTTCGCTACCAAGACATCTTCATACTAACGAGACTCCACCAATGCAAGAGCACCCTGTGTAAAGACAATGTCAGATCTGTTATTTAAACATTTAATTAATTTTTGTAAATTACTGAGTGGAACATAATGTTAAATCAACCCTGTTCCAGGTTTTCCATGGTTTCCCTCTGGCACCCTTGCCCGAATGGGAAGGCTATTCCGATCGAAAGTCCATGGCCACATGAGCCGTTTACAGAGTTACTTAAACGGCTGTTCCAAAACATTTAACCTTGAGAGAAGCAGCGAGTGATTATGAGAACTACACAAACTTCATAAGCGGCAGAAGTTGTCATCAGCCGCCAGCATTTTCCACTCAGTAATATTGTAGGAAACAGTAGGGTCGATTTTGTAACCGTTTTGGCCCCGTATTGTCTTGGTAAAAAAATAGGCGCCCAAATACGGGCATTGTAAATGATCGTTAATGGCGAAAACCTTGGCCCCGTATTGTTCTTCAAAGAAAGTATGCGGCCAAAAACGGGCATTGTAAATGATTGTTAATGGCGAAAAGTATAGAGACAGGTGCGGCGAATTGTTAATGCCGAGAGTAGCATAAACTGTCTGCGAGAATTGGACGTTTCGTGCTACGGACGCATCTCTCAGGAATAAGTAATCAAAGATATGTATTCGAGGACTCGGTGCGAAGCGATTACAGAGACTGGACGTGTTTTATGTTGGAGAGATTTTGCTATTGTTGTGATACGCTATTAAGCCGCTGGTGTTATGGTGTGGTCGTGTTTTTCATGGAGGTGTCTTGCACTCCTTGTTGTTTTGCGTGGAACTAATACAGCACAGCCGGCCAGAATGGCCGAGCGGTTCTAGGCGCTACAGTCTGGAACAGCGCGACCCCTACCGTCGCAGGTTCGAATCCTGCCTCGGACATGGGTGTGTGTGATGTGCTTAGCTTAGTTACGTTTAAGTAGTCCTAAGTTCTAGGGGACTGATGACCTCCGACGGTAAGTCCCATATTGGTCAGAGCCATTTGAACCATTTTTGAACCACCCTCTCAACAGTGATCCTCACACACTTGTGAGAAAATGTGCATCGAAGTTCTACAGATACGTCGGCACCACACAGGGATTTCTCCCGCTGATGTCGAAGTCGATCGCAAATCTATGCGAGGTTATGTTGGAGCGATGGAGATGGATTAAACAAAATAAATAAATAAAAAGGACAAAAGGTGTGAAGCTTGAAAAGTTCGAATCTCGGTACGGCACATAGTTTAAATCTGCCAAAAAGTTGCTGTTTAGCTTTCTTACTGGTTTTATATTTCAGAGTTCTATGAATTTTTCCACACATACTACGTTTAAACTTCCAAAGCTATTCTCGGTATCATGATCTATACCTGTGAATATTTCACATCCAAGATAGTGAAAGGAGGACACTTACTCAAATATCTTGCCATTTATCTCAGTTTTATTTTAATAACTATGGTATTGGTACTGATACCATCTGTTCGATGGTTTAATAGCATTATAAATAATAACCTAGTACCAGGATTGGAAGATTCTTATTATATTGCTGAAAGTAACAGCCTTTCCCAACACTTTCAACAAGAAACTATGTGTTTGCATATATGCGATTGCAGTCTTTCTCGGCGTATTCCACTGATGAATTCTTCTCGGGTTATCAAGCGAGTGGTGGCGTCGTCTTGTCGCTTCTGGCGAAATATCGGGATGCTGCTGCTGCTCTCGTCTGTTGCGTTACCCTCTTTGGGGAAGTGTCAGGGGAAGTTTGTAGCCTTTCGGCTTTTACTCCCCGGTGTACGTTTGTGTGTGATTATTTCTGTAGCTTTTTGGTGTCTCTGAAAAGTGATGATTGTTTTGTTTGTGTCTGGTACTTGCCTGAGGTTGGCGAGATGATTGGTGTTATATGGGAAGGAGCAGGATTAGGGACTGGATATTGGGATTTTCTCTTCAACTTAACCGTCGAAGATCGTTATGGGGCGCTTGTGCTTGTCGCGGGACATACCATACCGACCTAGGGAGTGGATGAGGGCGTTTCCTGATCTGGAAGAACCCTCATAGAAAGCCCTTGCCAGATCTTGGAAACGCTCTCTCAGAAGTGCGATTTCAGCTGCGGCATACAGATCATCTATGGGGAATCCAAGAGGTAAATACAATGCCCTCCTGAGGACGCGGTCCTGCAGCCTCTGGAGTTTGTCCAGGTGCTGCTTTGCCGCATATCCCCAGATAGGGCACGCATATTCCATGACTAGCCGGATCAGGGCATGGTACACGTTTACTGCTACTGGGCAGGGAAGGGAGCTGGTTGAGTTCAGGATTGGGTATAGGATGGACATTCTGGCGCAGACCTTCCTGTGGACCTCATCTATGTCGGGTTTCCACGTAAGACAATAGTCCAAGGTTACGCCAAGGTACTTGGTGGTTCTGCGCCAGGGGAGTTGGGTTCCGTTTAGGTGAAGTTCGAGGGGGGGGGGGGGATGTTGAAGAGGTTCGCGGCTTCCGAGCCTGCGGGTAATCAGCATAGCCTGCGTCTTTTCGGAGTTGATGGTGATACGCCAGCGATGGGCCCAAGTTTCTGTGTCGTCTAAAACCCTTTGTAGCCTACGGATGACCAGGTCCTTGTTCGCATTTCTCGTGTAGACGGCTGTGTCGTCTGCGTACTATGTAGTGTGGCACGAGGGAGGCCGTTGGTGTGTCCGCAGTGTACCGGCTGTACAAAACGGGCCCCAGGACCGATCCCTGTGGCACCTCAGCACGTATACGCCTTTTGGTGCAGGTGGCAGTTTCTACTTTGACGGAGAAACTTCTATTCGTGAGATAGCTTTTCATCAGCTTAACTATACTCCCGGGGAACCCTTGTGTGTACAACTCGTAGATTAGCCCTCTATGCCATACTGAATCAAAGGCTTTGGCTACGTCTAGCAGCACTATTCTGCAGTTGCCTCTGTGGTTGAAGTCCTCTGTCCCTACTTCCACCAATCTCATGACCTGTTGTGGGGCAGAGTGGTTCTGCCAGAACCCGAATTGGAAATCCGACAGAAGTTGCTCTCTGGTAATATGTTCTTGTATGGGTCTTAGCAGAAGGTGCCCATAGATCTTGCTGAGAGTTGGGAAGAGGCTAATCGGCCTGTAGTGCTGCGGGAGTAGAGGGTCCTTCCCTGGTTTGTGTATCGCGACCACTTCATGTTTTGAGCAAGCTGGGAACTCGCGTAATCGAGTAATCTCGTTGAGGACGTTCGCGAGGTGTGTGATCGCTGTGGGTGGGAGATTTTTGACTAACTGATTAGTGACACCGTCGTGCCCTGGCGCCTTTTTTGTAGGGAGGGACCTAATTACTCTTGCCACATCCGCGATGGAAAAAAGTATGGGTTCGTCCTCTGGGTCCTCCTCGGTATTGAGAAAGACAGCCAGTTGATGGCTGACTACTTCTTCATGCTCTTCATCCTGGGGTCTGCCGCTTGGAACTGCTTCTCGAAGGAGTCGGTGGGGGCGTAGGCCTTCTCAGCTTGGCTGCAGCCCAGACCCCGCTCGCCATGCTGTGAGGCGGTTTTGCCATTGCTGGTTTCCGTGCTCATTGGGCGCTACATTTAGTTCTCTCTGTAGACGACTGAGCAGCCTCCTGGTGGGATGATTCCTGGTGATCTTCCACTGTTTTGCCACACTGTTCTCATGTCGAATTTTATGTTGCAAGTGTTCCGGGAGCTGTATTTGCGGCGGTGTACCATCCCTTTGCGGAGGGGTGGCCTCTTCCGCTGCCTGCTAGATGGTGCCTGTTAAGTCTTGTAGCGCTTGTTCTACTGTTTCGGCAGTAGGTGGCGGAGCGCGAGCGATATCAGAGGCGACAGTTTCTTGGTGTCGCTATCAGGCTGTACGTTTGTAAGACGTCTGGTACCGTGGGAGTGCTACCCATTCTCCGACATTGACCTCTAGGATCACTGGGTTGTAGTCGGAGGACATTCTATTGTTTGTCCTTGCGGCCACAAACCCTGCTATGTCTAACATGTCGGCCCTTCCTCCATTTTTTGGAAAATATGTGGGCTTGACTGGACTCCATGTTTCGAAGTGGTGGATATGCGCTAGTTATTGCAGTTTGGCGCCTGCTCTGGAGGTTACTCTAGAGTTCCAGCCAGGGTGTTAGGCATTGAAGTCGCGCCCTATTATGAGTTTGCCTTCAATTTGCCCTAGAGGAGCTATGTCTCCCTCATCCATCTGGTCTTGTGGGGATCTGTTAATTGCAACAATTGTTAGGGGTCCGGTGGCCGTGGTTACTTCCACCACCACTGTTTCGATTTTGTTGGTAGCTTGTAAGAATACCTGGTGGTGGGGGATTCCTCTTTTTATGTATATGGCCACTCCTCCGCCTTGGGTTGGCCTGTCTTTACGGTAGCTAACGTAGTTGGGGCTGTCGCTTTTATTCGCAGTTTTAGTTGGGTTTTCCCCATCATGCATATGTCGATGGAGAACTCCTTCATGAGTTCTCTGAACTCGACCTCTTGATTAACAATGCCGTCTCCATTAAAGACACACATTGTCAGGCCTAGCATGTTGGGTCATCTGTCCATGATGGGGTTTTGAAACTACTGAGGAAGTTGCAGAGGGGAGCGACTGCTCGACTGCTGCCTGAAGGGCAACGAGGGTCTGTGTGTTCTGCCTCTGGGCCTCTCTAAATTCCTTCATCATTTCCATGACGACGTTCATGGTCTGCATCATAATGCCTAACATCTGACCCAAGGGTGTGGGCTGCATGTGGGGTTCCCTAGAGCTTTCTCTGTCACGGTGGACCTGGTCGTGGTTGCTGTGTGTTTCCCGGTGTTGTTCTTGTGATGGCTTCTTTTGTTGTGGTGATGGGGCTACGTTTTGCATGGCTTCTCGAAGGAGGGACCACTTCCGCATATGTTGCCGTTGGTGTGTCCGGTCTTGGTTTTACCCAGGTCTTGTCTTTGTGTGATGTTGTGTTTTGTTTCCTTGTGTATCTGGTTGGGTTGGTGATGTTTTGTTTGCGTGTGTGGGGGGACGGCCTTCGCGCCCTTTGCCTGCTGTGTGTGTCGTTTGTGGTCCTCACATCCTTGGTAACCCGCTGTGTGGTTTTTGCCACACAGTGCGCACCTTATTTGTGGGTCCATGTGTTCCAGTGTACATGTCCTTGTGTCGTGGGCCTCGGCGCACTTTCTGCGTCTTCCTGGCATGGTGCAGTGTGCGGCGACACGTGAAGCACTGCACCGTCTTGTTTTCGCTGCGCAGTGGCAGTGGTCATAGGGACAGCCAGGATCATCTATATTTCCTCTCTCAGGGCGACGACAGATGCTGTTGGGGGCGCCTCACAGGTTGATGGAGTTGTTGGAGTGGGGGTGGTGGAGTGTTTCTTTCCCTTGGTGTGCTTCTCCTCCCTGCCCTTTCTTGCACGCCGCTGTTTGGATGAGGTGTGGGGGGGGGGGGGATTTGAGGAACTGAGATCTTGATGCTGTGTTCTGCATATCTACACTCCTGGAAATTGAAATAAGAACACCGTGAGTTCATTGTCCCAGGAAGGGGAAACTTTATTGACACATTCCTGGGGTCAGATACATCACATGATCACACTGACAGAACCACAGGCACATAGACACAGGCTACAGAGCATGCACAATGTCGGCACTAGTACAGTGTATATCCACCTTTCGCAGCAATGCAGGCTGCTATTCTCCCATGGAGACGATCGTAGAGATGCTGGATGTAGTCCTGTGGAACGGCTTGCCATGCCATTTCCACCTGGCGCCTCAGTCGGACCAGCGTTCGTGCTGGACGTGCAGACCGCGTGAGACGACGCTTCATCCAGTCCCAAACATGCTCAATGGGGGACAGATCCGGAGATCTTGCTGGCCAGGGTAGTTGACTTACACCTTCTAGAGCACGTTGGGTGGCACGGGATACATGCGGACGTGCATTGTCCTGTTGGAACAGCAAGTTTCTCTTGCCGGTCTAGGAATGGCAGAACGATGGGTTCGATGACTGTTTGGATATACCGTGCACTATTCAGTGTCCCCTCGACGATCACCAGTGGTGTACGGCCAGTGTAGGAGATCGCTCCCCAAACCATGATGCCGGGTGTTGGCCCTGTGTGCCTCGGTCGTATGCAGTCCTGATTGTGTCGCTCACCTGCACAGCGCCAAACACGCATACGACCATCATTGGCACCAAGGCAGAAGCGACTCTCATCGCTGAAGACGACACGTCTCCATTCGTCCCTCCATTCACGCCTGTCGCGACACCACTGGAGGCGGGCTGCACGATGTTGGGGCGTGAGCGGAAGACGGCCTAACGGTGTGCGGGACCGTAGCCCAGCTTCATGGAGACGGTTGCGAATGGTCCTCGCCGATACCCCAGGAGCAACAGTGTCCCTAATTTGCTGGGAAGTGGCGGTGCGGTCCCCTACGGCACTGCGTAGGATCCTACGGTCTTGGCGTGCATCCGTGCGTCGCTGCGGTCCGGTCCCAGGTCGACGGGCACGTGCACCTTCCGCCGACCACTGGCGACAACATCGATGTACTGCGGAGACCTCACGCCCCACGTGTTGAGCAATTCGGCGGTACGTCCACCCGGCCTCCCACATGCCCACTATACGCCCTCGCTCAAAGTCCGTCAACTGCACATACGGTTCACGTCCACGCTGTCGCGGCATGCTATCAGTGTTAAAGACTGCGATGGAGCTCCGTATGCCACGGCAAACTGGCTGACACTGACGGTGGCGGTGCACAAATGCTGCGCAGCTAGCGCCATTCGACGGCCAACACCGCGGTTCCTGGTGTGTCCGCTGTGCCGTGCGTGTGATCATTGCTTGTACAGCCCTCTCGCAGTGTCCGGAGCAAGTATGGTGGGTCTGACACACCGGTGTCAATGTGTTCTTTTTTCCATTTCCAGGAGTGTATATAGCTGCTTGGCAATCGTCCGTTTCATTAGGCCGGCCAATCACATTCCTCCGGAAGGGGGCACCGCGATGGGGGGGGGGGGGGGGGGGGGGAGTGAGTGAGTGGGGCCCAGCGTCGAGACCCGGTGGCTATCCAATCTGTCTGCGGACGCCGCTGCCTTCGGATCGGAGCGTACCTGACGTATTTTGTCAATTGTGGGATTTCACACTGCACTGAGCTGGAAACCGCTATACCTGTTTACTAAATTGTTGTGCAGACGTATCTCCTTTGCCTCTTTGAAGATCGAGTCCCAGAAATCGCTGGCACTGCAGAGTTTCTTCGTTTTATCGAATTCGAAGATGTGCCCCTCGATAATGCTATGTTCTGCTACTGCAGACTCGTTTGTCTGTCATAGTCGTACGTTGCTCGGAGATACATCGTTGTGTCTGCCGGATATTACCGTCAGAAATTCGCACTCAATACTGTAAATGCCCAGCGTCGGCAACCGCAGCTGGTCTTGTGTGCAGTATTTCATAGGAGTAACACAATACTATGAATATTAAGAACGAAGCGATTCATGTGTTGATATTTTACTGTAGTTGGCTCATGTAAACATAGACTAATCCCCGTATCTGATGCTATATTCATGATGATGAGCCGTTTTGGGTTTCTGGTAGGATTTTTGGTCACCCGTTTAAACTCTACTCAAGTTTATTGATGAATGCGAGACACTATTGGCATATATCACACTATGTCGTAATTAACTCCTATCCTCATGAAATGATTAAAACACGAATCTGTTGTTACTTTTCGATGCTGTCAGTACTGATACTATCTTTAGAATATTACCGATATACCTATATAATTTTTAGTTCCGGTATCTATCCAGATTTTCTTTCGAATGTGTCGTTGGACCCACGTCCCCTTACACAACTTACCATATGATGTTCCTACTACTAACTACTTGATTATGATGTTATAAGGCGTAATGTCAAAAAGTTGATTTCTGCAGAAATATCCGGCGCTATGTGCGAGAGATCTTTAAGCTTTTATTACGTCGGGAAAGTCTAAAATAACAAAGGGCCATGCTTTATTAAATTAGGGATCTTGTAGATACCAGTAAAAGGAAACGCGCAAACAGGGTGAAAAGAAAATGTCGCTACATATCGCGACAAGTCTCTTTTGGGGAAAGCGCACTGCGAGGAATTAACCAGCAGCCAGGAAAATACAAACGCGGTCCTAGTTTATCGGAAGACAAAGCGTAGCGGGCGGTTGGCTTGTTCCGCAAATTAGAGATGTCTCACAGAGATAGGCCGCGTCCTCGTTGCAATTAAATTTGTGTTTTGGTCGCTGCGTTACCGCTCTAATTTATTCGAGATCAGTCAGCCAGAAATCCGAGATAACGAGAAACTGTACAGATGAACTAATTAATTTACTTCGGAGGGATAAATCGTTATATATTTCTTCGTGATAGTGTACCAAGTGTGTGGCGTTAGATAAAGGAAATCACGCCAGTTAATCAGCTAATTGTGCCTATTCATCTGACAAAAGAAGCCCATTCTACACTTCTCCATCTTTCTCTTCTGATTAACGACACCGGTCGTGCATTTGACAGAGATGCGTCGTTCAAGTGTCAACTGCCAAATTGCGCCCCTTAATTTTACATACGCGCGCAGAAATTCTCTTTTTAAAGGAACTGCGTAACAGACAGGTCGAACAGTTTATCGTGTGTAAAGAGGTAGACTGTTAGGACATGTTTCTCAATTCCTAGTGATCAGCACGTGTGTTATTGACAGTTTACTGGAGTGTAACTAACGTAACGCGGTTGGTTGTCACATGTGCATGAAATCCACTTCACGCATAGTCCTGGAATGTGTCATGGTGAGACATGATCTAGACAACGCTTTTGAAGAGAGCGATGTAGTTGACATTTTGAAACAAAATTTCTATGTGTTGGACGTTCTCCTCCCACGTACTCTCAGACATGTATTGTTGTGCTGAGGGTAGCTCATGCTGCACACACTAACTTACCTTGGTCCTCTTGATCTACTAAGATCTTGTAATAAGGTCATCAGATCGAGTGCAGCATATTGATTTTTTGCTCAAGGAATAACAGATGCTTACCATAAATTACAACATTGGTGCTCAGTTGTGGGAAGTCGTTTGTTATCTATTGTTTATCAGTAGACACATAGTTTAGTAAATTTTATGAGCAATGAAAAGGACTTAATCCATATGTAGCGATTTGTTATGTTTCTTTTATTTCACACATCTTTGTTTTAGTGAAGTAGAACCTTCAGAATACCTGTTTGATGAGTTAGACTGTTGGCTTCTCCCCAGACCACAGCGTCCAATATTACCTTTTCTGGTTTCGGCGCTTGGGGGAGAGACGGCTGCCACGTCCACACAGATATTCAGTTCGGTATCACCAGTGGAGTTCAAACCATGAGAAAGGCCGATGATTGGACGCTCCCCATAATGGAGTCCACTCATAGGTGTACAAATACTTTTGATCAGATAGTGTATTTTGCATAGAAAGATATCCTCTACATAGTTTGATACCCGACGGACATGAAGCTGATTTCTTACCACGAGGATTTTTTGCTTTCATTGGTGACTACTTTATTTCATTCCCTGTTATACACTCACGCTCATAAATAAAGGATAATTGCAGAATGTGGTGCCACACAACGTGGCACTACACAAAACAGGCGCTAATAGCATAGGCACATATGGAACACTCACGACACAGGTCTGTATGTCCACGGTATTGGTGGTAGTTTAAGAAAACAATCCCGAATCACATGTGTTACAAAACGCCAGTGTTTCCTGTGCATGTACCCCGACATCAGTATGGGATATGATTACCATGCAGACGTACACAGGCCGCACAACGGGGTGGCATACTCTTGATCGGGTGGTCGAGCAGCTTTTGGGGTATCGCCTCCCATTCTTGCACCAGTAACTGTCGGAGCTCCTGAAGTGTCGTAGGTGTTTGAAGACGTGCAGCGATACGTCGACCGAGAGCATTCGAGACGTGCTCGATGGGGTTTAGGTCTGGAGAACAAGCAGGCCACTCCATTCACCTGATATCTTCGGTTTCATGGCAGCTCGGTGGGGCCGTGCGTCATCATTTGTCAGGAGGAACGTGGGACCCACTGTTCCCCTGAAAAGGCGGACATACTGGTGCAAAATCACGTCCCGATACACCTGACCTGTTACAGTCCCTCTGTCAAGGACATGCAGGGGTGTACGTGCACCCATCATAATACCACTACACACCATCAAACCACGACCTCCATAAAGGTCCCTTTCAAGGACATTAAGGGGTTCGTTTCTGGTTCACGCCAGATGAATACCCGGCGAGAATCACTCTTCAGACTATACCTGGACTCATCCGTGAACATAACCGGGGACCACTGTTCAAATGACCATGTACTGTGTTCTTGACACCAGGCTTTACGGGCTCCCCTGTAATCGGGGGTCAGTGGAATGCACCTTGCGCGTCTCCAGGCGAATAAACCATGTCTGTTCAGTCGTCTGTAGACTGTGTGTCTGGAGACAACTGTTCCAGTGGCTGCAATAAGGTCCTGAGCAAGGCTACCTGCAGTACTCTGTGGCCGTCTGCGGGCACTGATGGTGAGTTATCGGTCTTCTTGTGGTGTTGTGCACGGTGGACGTCCCGTTCTGTAGCGCCTGGACACGTTTCCTGTCTACTAGAATCGTTGCCATAATCTTGAGATCACACTTTGTGGCACACGTAGGACCCGTGCTACAACCTGCTGTGTTTGACCAGCCTCCATTCACCCTAGTATTCTGCCCCTCATAACGTCATCAATATGTGTTCTTTGAGCCATTTTCAACACACAGTCACCATTAGCACGTCTGAAAATGTGTGCACACCTACTCGCTGCACCGTCCTCTGACATGCACCAACACGCCTCTGCGTATGTGTACTGCAGCCAGAGCCACCATGCTACGACCGCAGGTCAAATGCACCGCATGGTCTTAATCCGAGGTGATTTAAACGCGCAAACCACCCACCAAAGCGTTGTTTCACCATGTATCAGCATTATCCTTAATTTATGAGCATGAGTGTATGTCGTTTTGGAAGCTGGTGCGCGTTCCGCGAATGAGCTAAACACTCCTCGATCCATTAAGGGAACGGTGTCGATGTTGCACATAATACAGTAAATGATGCAGTCACGGCGCTATCGAGAACCGGATTCGCAATGGAGCGAAGAGAAACTAAGTTGTGCTAATTATATACTATATGTTATGATGGAAAACTAACAACAGCGCGACAGCTGAAAACTTTGTAGTAAAGTGATCCGCAGAGGTGACTCAATTCCATCACTCAGACCGATTTTTGTTCCACGTTAGTACTGACGTAAGACAGATAGTTAGTGTCCCTCGGAATGGAAATTTATCGGCTGTTCAAATGGTTCAAATGGCTCTGAGCACTATGGGACTTAACTTCTAAAGTCATCAGTCCCCTAGAACTTAGAACTACTTAAACCTAACTAACCTAAGGACAGCACACACATCCATGCCCGAGGCAGGATTCGAACCTGCGACGGTAGCGGTCACGCGGTTCCAGACTGTAGCGCCTTTAACCGCTTGGCCACCCCGGCCGGCTATCGGCTGTTGATATGACAATTTGTGCGTAGCTTTTTGGCGGCAAAAGACTGCACCCTATGACATTTATTTTACTAAACTGCTGAAACAGTCATCCGATCACCTATATCAAGTAGCAGGTTGCGTATCTAATGCCAAACAAGGCAAAAGAATTGCGTACCAGTATTTGGTGTATTTAGCGACCTTATTTCATAACTTATAATGCTGTCATAATCTTCTCATTAAGAGGTACAATTTTACGTTAGAGATTTAACTCGGTGAGTCGAGCACTGAAGTTAGAAACTGTGTACACATCAGTCAAAACATTATGACCACTGCCCACTGCGGCCCTAGACTCCCCTTGGTGCCGTTGCGGGCCCGTGACGAGGTAAATAAAGTATACAAGCGGATCAAATACGCACAAGGGGCCAACATAGCGAAAATATTGGCTGTAGAAGGAGGACGCATTGAGATAAGCGATTTTGACAAAGGGTAGATTATTATAAAGCATAGCCTATGGACGAGTATCTCAAAACTGGCGAACCTGGTCGAATGTTCAAGTGCTACAGTCGTGAGCATCTGCGAAAAGAGGTGGAAGGACAGTGGAACTAGCATTAGGTGCTAAATGATTGTTCGACGTCCAGTTCACAGAACGTGGAGCTCGAAGGCTTGTCTCCTTTGTGAAATAAGATAGATTATGATCTGTGGCATCTTTGTCAGAAGAGCACAGTGCTGGTGTACACACACATGATTTGGAGCACACCGTTCATTGCATGTTGTAGAACAGGGAGCTCCACAGTAGATCATCTCTACGTGTCCACAAGTTGACCCAACGAAATCGTCACTTACGATTGCAGAGAACACGGGACGGTTGGGAATCGACCGTCGGTCAATGGAAACGTGCCGCCTCTTGGCGTGAATGAGGTTTTTGCTACACTAGGTCGCTGGACGTCTCCATAAACGCCGTCGTCGAGGTGAACGTCGGCTCGACACGTGCAGCGCGCCGGGGACGCAGGCTGGTGGGAGCAGTATTATGCTATGGGAGACATTCCCTTACGCTTGCATGGGATCTGTGGTATTAATGGGAGACACGCTGACACCTGTGAATTAACTGTATCCCTTCATGTTTGATGTCATCTTTCAGCAGTATAAAAATGGCTCTGAGCACTATGGGACTTAACATCTTAGGTCATCAGTGTTATATTGCTAGAGAAGGCCGAAATGCACGCTATGAGCTCACGCAGGATGGCGTGAGGTCTGAAACAGGATACGCAATGAATGCTATAAAGAAAAGTACGTAGCTTCTGGAATACTTAACTTTAATCCATCATTTGTATACATCGTTCTTGATGAGACATGCTTCATACGATAACTATCAATTGCTATGGCGCCTTGCTAGGTCGTAGCCGTTGACTTAGCTGAAGGCTATTCTAACTATCTTCTCTGCAAATAAGCGAGGCTTCGTCAGTGTTGCATCGCTAGCTAAGTCGTCCGTACAACTGGGGCTAGTGCTAGTAAGTCTCTCTAGACCTGCCGTGTGGTGGCGCTCGGTCTTCGATCACTGACAGTGGCGACACGCGGGTCCGACATGTACTAATGGACCGCGGCCGATTTAAAGCTACCACCTAGCAAGTGTGGTGTCTGGCGGTGACACCACAATCAGTCCCCTAGAACTTAGAACTACGTAAACCGAACTAACCTAAGCACTTCACACACATCCTTGCCCGAGGCAGGATTCGAACCTGCGACCGTAGCAGTCGCGCGGTTCCGGACTGAAGCGCCTAGAAACGCACGGCCACCGCGGCCGGCTTTCAGCAGTATAATTGAACTTGTCTCGTAGCCAGAACAGTACTACACTGGTTTGAGGAGCATTATAGTGAACTCACGTTGATGTCTCATCCACCAAATTGGCCTAATGTAAATGCAATCAAACCCATTTGGGTTGCTATTTGGTCACATCACCTCGTACGCAGATCAGTGGCCCGTTATATACACGAATTACATGACCTGTGCGTGTACATCTATTGCCACGTGGTAGTCACACGTGGTCGACCAGAAATTCGCAAACGCGTATTTCTGCTCTCAAATTCTCATGCAGTCCTATATCGGGCCATCCGAATTCCCCACAAATCTGCATGATGCGATTACTCTGGATGCTTTACTTTTTTTTTTTTTTGTAGCCACTACACAGCGAATAACCAACGGCTTTGCCACAGTGGTAACACCGCTTCCCGTCAGATCACCGAAGTTAAGCCCTGACGGGCTGACTAGCACTTGGATGGTGACCATCCGGTCTGCCGAGCGCTGTTGGCAAGCGGGGTGCACTCAGCCCTTGTGAGGCAAACTGAGGAGCTACTTGATTGAGAAGCAACGGCTCCGGTCTGACATACGGCCGGGAGAGCGGTGTGCTGACCACATGCCCCTCCATATCCGCATCCAGTGCCGCCTGTGGGCTGAGGATGACACGGCGGCCCGTCAGTCCCTTTGGGCCTTCATGGCGTTTTCGGGAGGAGTTTAGTTTAGTTTATACAGCATACAGCTCTGGGCCTATGAAGTCAGAAGAATTGAGGTGCGTCCAAGACCAGTTGTTTTACACATGGGAGTTCTATTCCTTATAAAATCGGAAAAGGGGAATTGCTGGTAGATCACAGAGGAAGGTATTTCCTCAAGTAGATGCCTATGTTGTGCTGCATGTAAACCTCTGTAAACAAATTGTTACAAATCGGGCTACTAATCTTCCCAAGTAGGCCACGCGCCACGAAGACTGCTTATCGCATAGCAGTTTTATTTCGAAGTACCTGAAATTCAACCACGAAATAAAAAATTACGTTATTTACAGAGACATATGAAACATTACAATAAGAGTTCCATGCATACAGAGGCACCGAAATCTGTACACAGAATTCTGTAGCCGTCGTTTTGAGAGGAATTAATAATGTGTTTAATGTGTCGCCGCCGTTGAAAAGATACAACCTTGAACAAAGCGACTTTCTTGTTCGTAAGATGTGCACGAACACCGGAAAGCCCGGTGTTCTAACAGTTTGAATGGCTACAGGTCAGGAAACCCCTGGGGCTAAAATGAAGAGGCCGACTTTGTGGCGTTGCAGGCAAGAACAAGTCGTTGGCCTACACAGTGGGTTGGGTTGGCACAAGCCCTATTTTGTTGAACACATAGGTACATCAGTGTGAAGCGTCGGGACAAGCTAAAAAAAAAAAAAAAGAAAAAAAAGAAAAAAAAAGTTTGACTCCGCTTGCATCAGCCCCATTCCGCAAGATCTTGGAAGCATCAATAAACGCCGTTTCGCCCACAACCGCACCTTTGCTATAGGCACTTACTGCAGTGCTAGAGTAAAATTTTACTGACCGTTAGCTGGACATAGTTTAGTAATATCATTCGGATTCGCTCTCCGTTTCGGTCGTTCCGCAGTCGCAAGCATTTCGCGATACAACGACAGAGTAATGGCGCCATTCATGCCGGAAGGTTCACCGAAGTCTCCCCCTACGCCCCACCGCAAGCGCCCTTTTTTGTTGCCTAAACCCGGTTCTCATCGTTCACAATTCTCTCTCTACTTTCCTCTCAGTTACATGTGTGTAGCTCTAGCTCACTACTCATTCTGTTTACCCTTTTCTGATCGGGTTTATGTCTGTGGAGGCTACCCTCCGTTAAAAAGTAATTAGTTTCGCTGTGATTTCAGAATACAACACAATCGTTATATTTTATAACTCTCATACTTATTACTGTTATGATTCCATTCCCTAGTATCCATACAGATCATTGACCCGTTGCAAGTAGGTCGTAGTCATTGTCTTTCCGTCGTCTCATACTGGGTGGGAAATTAAACTGCGATCCGGCCAGTCTATTAAAAATTTTTCTCACCTGCAAACTGTAGCAAGCTACTTTCATTTAAGCCGCCTGGTATACGAGCGCTGTTCCAAGCAGTTTAAAGAATATTCAACAGAATTCTGGGGAGGTCTGAAGTGAATTCTATTTGTCGAATTCAATATCTTTCCCATTTCATCTCATCCAAACCAGGACCCATAAAACATCATAGACGTTTTCCTAAATTCGAGGCCACCTATGACCATATCTATAAATTGCATTTGCAAAGAATAGGCTACAAAGCTCATTTTAAAAACTGAATTTGGATTAAACAACGGCTCCGAGCTTTTATATCACCAGACAGAGTGAACTTGTGGCTACTTTCATCTGGGAGTGATATTTTCCGACAATTAGGTTATGAAGATAATATAAGTAGCATCACAAGTATGAAGCGTAGGAGCGAAGCAATTAAGTCAATAAAATTATTTGAAAGTATCATTTTAAGATTTGTCGTTTTGGGAAGCATTGTATCAGAAACAAATTGCTATCTTACAATTGCGTAAGAATGTGTTTGCGTCTACTGGTAGTACGTTATTTTTAAAAGTGAAGTACAGATTTTTCTGTCGGTTTAAATTGTTCCATTATTTATGAGTTCTTCTTTTTATAGTTTCTTCAACACAAAACTGGTCTAATAAAATTTTATGCAGTTAAATAATGAGCCTTAAATGGTGTTTGTAAGATTTTAATTCGAAAACTGATGTAAGTACAAGTGTTTCAGGATAATTATCGCAAAATTTCTGTAGATAAGACTCTGTATCCTAGTTATCAAGTTATCACAGATGCCGTCTGCGGGTCTATAGATCCCAAATATGGCTTTGAATAAAATCTAACTATATCTCATTCCATTATCCTCGTTTACCTGTTTGCTGCTACAGGCTTGACACTAGTGTCGAAAATGAACTAGAGCGTTAACCTTGGAAAGTTGACTGCAAGAAGCCCTGTGCACACTGAGGGACTTGCGCCAGACAAGTTGCTGACTCAGTCGCTTCCTTTCCGAAGTCGATGCGCCTCTGTTCCAGTAATGGCTGTTTTGTCCAGCGGTTCGTCCCGCTACAGCCTGAAAAACATTTCCGGCCATTACTGATTCATTCACATGCTACGCGCCATTCAGCCCTTGTTAGACGTCAGCCCAAATGATATTTTAATTACTGATGACTTTGTCATGGCGTTCGGTGTTTTTGTCCCTACAAAACTGCAAATGCTCAATGTGGTAATTAATATGTAAATGGCGGGACGCGCGGCTGAATAGATGTTCACATATTTTTGGGCGGCGACCCTCCGACATGTAATTATGTTGCTCCTCGTAAATCGAGTAATCGAATCGAATTGTTCAGTTTTAGAGCAGCTGCCTCGCTTGCTGTTATTGCGTTCGCCATCAAACTGGTTGCCGTGTGATTGGCTGATTATGAGGTCTACAGGCTAACGGGAGCTTCATTCGAGCGCAGTGATCAATTGAAGCTAATTACTGTATACAATGACGGTTAATCGTTTTGTCTTATATTGCTCCCACTTTCCACCTCGATTTACACTAGTAACAAACTGAGTGGTATTGCAAGTTAGTTATAAAATGAAATGGTTATGAGCACTATGGAACTAAACATCTGAGGTCATCAGTCCCCCAGAACTTAGAACTACTTAAACATAACTAACCTAAGGACAACACACACATCCATGCCCGAGGCGGGATTTGAACCTGCGACCGTAGCAGTCGCGCGGTTCCGGACTAAAGCACCTAGAACCGTTTGGTCACCGCGGCCGGCCAAGTTGGTTATACACCGGCGCTATGAGACCGAGTAGTCAATTGTACTTTTATGAAATATTTCACGTGCTAGCGACGAAACGGACCTCTAGTATCACACATTTAAAAGTTTTAATTTTCAAATATTCCTTACACATTTATTTTTAAACTCTGCATGTTGATGTTCCATCGGCTGTGATCAAAGCCGTTGAAGGATATAATACTTAATACAACGGTTAAATTTGTAAGGCCAATAGATATCTGACATATTAGGAATCTTAAGATACATTTCGACTGTGAAACTTAGAAAGTATTACGCAGTGAAACATACCTTTTAGTCCACGCATCATAAATTGTCATTTTACATCACTTACGTTACATATTACAAGCAGTAACGCCAGAAAATGTGAGCGAAACTAAAGTACCGGTAGTCTAAAATAAAACTGTAGTGAGATTACACAAAACGATGCGTGTTCGTGCGTGATGCTTCTAAGGTTTTTAAAATGATTGGTGCGCCAATACTTGTTAATCGGACTGACGTTTACATTATGTACGACGTGAATGTATCATCGATGATGCGTTCCTTGACCCTAGACTGAACACAACAGTAGAATGCCGCCGTGAAATAGTGTTTGGGCAATTTGACGCGACACCCAGATTAATTAGGTACCGCAGTATCGCTACAGACATAACATCAGTTGACCAACACACACTTGAGAACACACGGCTATCAAATCAGAAAAGTGGCGAAATCGAAAATGCACGGTAAAATGGAAACCGATGTGTTTTCGAGAAAATAATGAAAACAATTTCTCACGAATTATTAGGTATTACGCAATATTATTGGAAAACAGTGACTGTTGATGCGCTATATGTTTGAACAAAAAATATAGTCAACTGTAGAGAGGCAGCGAAGATAGAGAAAAGAAAATATCATAGGGTCTATTCATTAGTAAACAGTTGAAGTGTCAATCTCTGTGTGACGTATCTCTGTAAGGTGACATGAAATAAATCGGCTGGACGTGGTTTCTCGTGCGGTGAACAGTTATTATACTCAGCTTGAGAGTAACTATTTCGTAATATATTAAGAGAATACATGTCCATGAAGACTGTGTTAATAAATATTTATCTTCTGCTAATTTTTATTATTTACGTCACTAGATTTGCCAAACGGAAACACTTCCGATCTCGACAAAGCGTCTCTAAAGGGAACTGTCTAACAGCCCGGCGTGGACGATTGTTAACAGTTAAAGCATACTTGTGGCGTGGGTATTTTCCTCTGTTTGCTATGTTGTTGTAAGAGTATCATATCGCTATCTGCTGACTGAACCACAAAGAGTAATGTTATGTTTGTGATGTCCATGAAACAGGATAGCTGAATGTGAAATATGTGCCTGTAGTGTGAAGGTAGAAACTGTAAAAACGGTTCCCACTAGCACGTAATCAGGTATTATCAGTTTAATAATCATAGAACAGTTGCTTCGGACTTCTATTCAGGTTATATCACATGACGAACATACGGTGTTTGTACCTCGCATGAAACGTATTCACAGTTGCGAATATGGATAACCGTCAGCTTTTAAATGGAATTACGACAGTGGAAATTTTTACTTGACCGTGAGTCGAACCCCGATTTGAAGTTTATCGCGAGCGGTTGATTTAACATTAGGCTATTAGAGCACGTCTTAATGGCGAACCCAAATTTCCATATATCGTCAACCACATGTCTACAACTTGTACTCGCTTGTGGTGTGCACATCTCTGTCTGGCGCATTTTAACAGACTGCATTTTGTACCGTGATGCAAGGGCAGAAGCACAAGTTGACGGGGATCTGCCCTGTGTTTTAGCTAACGATGAGACGTGTGTGTCTAGGGTTTTAAAGTTTTGTGATGTGTCTGGACTCGGGCCTAAACTTTTCAAAAAATATTCAAATGTGTGTGAAATCTTATGGGACTTAACTGCTAAGGTCATCAGTCCCTAAGCTTACACACGACTTCACCTAAATTATCTTAAGGACAAACACACACACCGAGGCCCGAGGGAGGACCTCCGCCGGGAGCAGCCTCTAAAGTTTTAGGCTGGAGGTTTTAGTATATTGCAAATTGGCTGGCTGCTCCCGTTTTTCCTTGCGGCCAGTCAGCCACTTCTGTCTGCTATACTGTTTTAGCTCTCTTTACCACTTTCTTCTTGTGTTGTCCATGTTTTACTGCTGACGGCATGCTTCGTCCCATGTTTCGATGTGGGTAGGCACATATTTTTCCAACCTTGTTACCTGTGTTTTACGTTCTGTTTTAACTTACTGTTCTTTTTCTTGATACCCTTCTCAATCTGTTACTGAGCGGGCGCTGAAGACCTTGCCGTCGTGCGCCCATACAACCTTCTCCATCATCATCATCATCATCATCATCATCGCACGTCCGTTAGGTACGTTCCAGTACAGGGAGATGTTTTACATGAATGCTGCATGCCCGGTGTTGTTGGGAAAAATGCGATATTGGAGTTCCTGTGTTATTCTGAATGACGTTGCGATATCGTGATATATTTTGGGTGAATGGGGGAAAACATACCCGGAAACATTTAATAGAAAGCGTGGTTCTTTGGCCATTTTTGGTGGGAGCCATCTTCTAAGTCACAGCAGGCAGACTTTAATTATTTGAACAGTTTATTTAGAACAGTTTAAAATGAACTACTGAAGCAACATTGCTATTGTGCAAACGAGATCCTGTCGCTCTATCAACTTTGAAGTCATACATATCCAAACAGCCAACGGTATGAATACTATTGATCCTTAACCGACTTCTGTTAAAAGTTAATTGATATTAGCTTTTATGTGTGGTCCCATTGTCGTGTCTTCGTTCGCTACCTCGGCCGCACTCTCTGTCCATCTCCTCCTCTTCCCCTCGGCCCATATTTTCCTCCCTCTGTCTCTGTTTTTATCCTCCCCCGCCTCACTGCCTCTCTTTTCCTCCCCTGTGTCGCTCCATGTCTTTTTCTTTCATCTCTCTGACAATTTTCCTTCTCTCTGTCTATTTCAGCCTCCCCTCTCTCCGTTTATATCCTCCTACCCCTGTTCGTCTCTTACTGCTCCGTCCCCCTCGACGTCTGTCCATTTTTACCTCTCCCATTGTCTCCCTGCGTTATCACGCTCACTCTAATAGGGCACTGGTCGTTCTTACCCGCAAGTATTTCTTTTCCCATAGTAATCAAAATGTGTACCACATTTGAGTGAAACCGCTCCAGATGTTTACGATCAGCTGTTTAGCCGTGGGTTTGCCCTGACCTGTAACTCTAGAGAACTTCCCCATGCAGCTTCATTTTCACACAGTTGAAGTATGTGCTGTAAAGTGATTTAATTTTTCAGAAGCAACCAGTGGAATATGTGGCTACTGTCTGCGAAATATTTTGCTAGGAACGAAGTAATAAATTAGAACGTAATGCATGATGTGACAGCTTTTCACACTACTCAGTGTTTGTGACGTCGTATCACCTGAAATATTGGTCGTGCAATGATATGATTGTGCTGCTTCATTCAGTGGCATATGCCAGAAAAACGTGTCGACGGTACAGTTAGTACTGAAGAAGTAACACAATAAAATGTCATGCATTATGCAGCTGTTTCACTGCATGAATAACGAAAATGTAATAAAGGAAAAACATTTTTCCTTTCATTATTTTATGCCAGCTGCCAGCAAGAAAAGTATAATATGACTTTGAAATTAAGTGCAATTTTGTTCCATGTGACTGAAACCTCCGCCACTGATGCTGCTAGTAGTTAGAGCAACACAGAAGTGAACGCAAGATGTGGGACGTGGCTTGTGTGTACTACCGTCTGTCGAATCGAGGAAAAATTTGAGGTGCAATGCAAAAAAGACCAGCCAATGGGATTAATTCCCACTATTATTTTTCAGCGAATTGGAGAGTGAGGGTGCTGAATATCGCGAGACAAACTGAATTAATGAAGGTACTGGGGATAGGATACGCGCGCAACCAGACGATGCTACTACTTCACACCTCTTCCCTTCAACCAGTTGGATACGGAACAGGATGTTGGTGAAAAAGATTTTTAAAGGCCGGGAAGATACACTATTTATTTAGGTAAGCGAACTTGGCTGTCTGTGGATGCCACATCCTACTGAATGCAGTTAGTGTTTAGGGGATAGATGGCGAGGAGAACGTTATAAAATGTATAACGGTAACTCCGTCTTCTGTTGGAGTATGGGACTGCGGCTGTCCAATGTTCAATAAAAACAATACCAATCGCCGTTGTATAGGTTTATTTCCAGGCAACCACTTTCGACGATACACTACGTAATCTTCAGGCCTAAACCGCTCCACTACAGTAACCTTCGTGTTACAAATACAGCAGTAAAATTACCAAATATTCAGCAACCAGTCGCAAAATCATGTTTTGTTTATTCACTTTTTCAAATCGATTTCAACTGATTAACAGCCGTCATCGGTGCTACAAATACAAGAATAAAAATATTGAATAACAGTGACCAAATGAATAAATGTACATAAAGCAACGTAAATCAATTAAATGCATTTGGCCTTGTTTCATTAAGACGTTTGTTTCGTTCGTGTCCGTAATTTTCTTACCTCAACTTAGTTTACGTTACATGTGCATTCAGCAATGTGGCGCCATCTGCCGGAAAAAGTCCGATCTTCCTGAATGTCATTAACTGTACGCTAGATGGATGCCAGCACCGTTTCACATTTTGGCATTGTGATTAACTTTTGCTCTTGGATAGAAATATGATAAATAATTAAAAGTTTTTAAATTCTTTTTTTTAAATTTTTTCGATAGTGTGCTTCTGATCTATGTTTGTTCCTTTTTACTAATTTGTACAATCGCTTTTTGGTGTATGTAACTGTACTGTGTAAAAGCACTCCATCGTCAGGCCACGAGTAGCCTACCGGGACCATCCTACCGCCGTGTCATCCTCAGTGGAGCATGCGGATAGGAGGGGCGTGGGGTCAGCACACCGATCTCCCGGTCGTTATGATGGTATTCTTGACCGAATCCGCTACTATTCGGTCGAGTAGCTCCTCAATTGGCATCACGAGGCTAAGCGCACCCAGAAAAATGGCAACAGCACAAAGCGGTCTTGATGCTCACCCATCTAAGTGCCGACCACGCCCGACATCGCTTAACTTCGGTGATCTCACGGGAACGGGCGTATCCCCTGCGGCAAGGCCGTTGCCAAGGCTGCAGTATGTGGTTGACAAAATCTTCGTCAATATATCCATTTCCTGTAAATATTTTAGTATTATATAATGACATTTAACCTCACTTCGTATGTCATACCTCTCTCTTCTTCTCATTTTTATTTTATCTGCATCTTTCCGCGTAGACGGCGGGTTTGCTTTGCAGCGCCCCCTTATGGTTTCTCGTTGTCATAGTCCTTTCTCGATGTATCACTTCATGTTTGACCTCTGCTTAAGACAGTGTTACTACTCGGGGCACATACTGGTTGAAAGGTAAATTTGTAAGTTCATTTTAAATGGTTTAATGCGTCTATATACATTTAATTGATTTACGTTGCTTTATGTACATTTAATCATTTGGTCATTGTTATTAATTATTTTTATCTTGTATTTGTAGCACCGATGGTGGCTGTTAAGTAGTTGTAATCGATTTGCAGAAGTGAATAAATAAAACATGATTCTGCGACTGGTTGCCGCATATTTGGTAATTTTATGGTTTACGGTCTCTGCGCGACTTGGGAACTACATGGAGCCCACCATTCATAAATATAGCAGTGCCTTTAACTGGTCTCGTAATAGCCATTACGGCAATACGTGCACGCTGGACAACAGTCAGCCATATTTGCAACACGAAGGTTACTGGATTGGAGCAGTTTAGGCCTGAAGATGACGTAGTGTAACGTCGAAACTGGTTGCCTAGAAATAAACCTATACAACGGCGATTAGTATAGTTTTTATTGAACATTATAAAATATACTCCGCCCGAACAGACCTTGGATCGCCCAACGGCACTGACGGCCGCCGTGTCATCCTCAGCCCACAGGTGTCACTGGATGCTGAAATGGAGGGGCATCGGAGTCGGCACACCGTTCTCCCAGCCATTTGTCAGTGTACGAGACCGGAGCCGCTACCTCTCAATCAAGTAGCACTCAGTTTGCCTCACAATGGCGGAGTGCAGTCCGCTTCCCAACAGCGCTCGGCAGACAGGATAGTTATAAAATAGGCAGACGGGATAGTTATAGAATAGGCAGACAGGATAGTTATAAAATATGCATGGGCGCTGATGACCACGCTGTTTAGCGCCCGAAAACCTCAAACCACACACACACAATATGCTATGAAACCTCCCCTTGGAAAAAAAATGGTTCAAATGGCTCTGAGCACTATGGGACTTAACAGCTGTGGTCATCACTCCCCTAGAACTTAGAACTACTTAAACATAACTAACCTAAGGACATCACACACCTCCATGCCCGAGGCAGGATTCGAACCTGCGACCGTAGCAGTCGCGCGGTACCAGACTGCGCGCCTAGTCCCCTTAGAAAGATTTATGAATTTCTGTGCTGATAAACACCTTACGTTATTTGATTTTCAAACAGCTGAGCAAAACTGAACGTACTCAGACATTTCTCTCTTTACTTATTCTGATCATCACTAAACTGACACACAATATTTTTAGCGCAACGCAATCTGACTTTCAATAATCCCTACAAACGAATGGCCCTGACTAACAATAACCTATTCCTCTCATGAATCACTTATCTCACAAAAATCTTCGTTACTCGAACTACTGCAATACAGCGAGCGCCAATACTGCCAGCTAAATAAAAGATTCTAACTACTGAAGTCACTAACTACTGTTGGCATAGTTAGCAAATGAAAGATTTTGATAGAGAACAAACAATGTTATTTACCTTAATAGTGTACAAAAGCCATAGTATATATATCAGTTCATGACCTCCAGTCTTACAAGTTTACTGTCTCTGATGGACACACGTCCAGATCATCCGCTCTCAAAACTTCGCCATCTCTTTCCCCACATCCACCACTGCTGGCAGCTGACCTCCAACTGCACAATCCTACGCGCTGTTAACATCCAACTGCCCAACACTAACATAGCGAATATTACAACAATGCCACAATGCCAACCAGCCACAGACTGCACACAGCACAGCCACTGATTTTCATACAGAGCGCTACGTGGCGTTACCAATACAAAAACCTAAACAGCCTACTTACATAGCCCTCAGTTGGATGTGAACAGCGCCTAGCGTTGTGCAGTTGGAGGTGAGCCGCCAGCAGTGGTGGATGTGGGGAGAGAGATGGCGGAGTTTTGAGAGCGGATGATCTGGACGTGTGTCCATCAGAGACAGTAAATTTGTAAGACTGGATGTCATAAACTGCTATATATATTTTGACTTTTGAACATTGTTAAGATAAATACACTGTTTGTTCTCTATCAAAATCTTTAATTTGCTAACTATGCCTATCACTAGTTAGTGACTTCAGTAGTTAGAATCTTTTAATTAGCTGGCAGTATTGGCGCTCGCTGTATTGCAGTAGTTAGAGTGACGAAGATTTTTGTGAGGTAAGTGATTCATGAGAGGTATAGGTTATTTTTAGTCAGGGCCATTCTTTTGTAGAGATTATTGAAAGTCAGATTGCGTTGCGCTAAAAATATTGTGTGTCAGTTTAGTGATGATCAGAATAAGTAAAAAGAGAAATGTCTGAGTACGTTCAGTTTTGCTCAGCTGTTTGAAAATCAAATAACGTAAGGTGTTTACAAGCACAGTAATTCATAAATTTTTCTAAGGGGAGGTTTCAACAATTACGCCCTGTTGCCTCTACAGCTGCCCACAATTGAGAAGAGGCAGTGGTGCACGAACTGACCACTCCTTTACGTCCAATAGATGGGATTCAGGTGACCAAATCATTCGTTCGCATTAACCAGAATGTTCTTCAAACCAATCGTGAACGGTTCTAGCCCAATGACATGGACCATTGCCATTCACGAAAATGAAGGCCGTGAATGGCTACAAATAGTTTCCAAGTAGCCGAACACAACTATTTTAAGTCAGTGATCGGTTACGTTCGACCAGAGGAGTCAGTCCATTCCATATAAACACAGCCCACACCGTAATGGAGCCACCACAAGCTTACACAGTGCTTTGTTAACAACTTGGGTCCATGGCTTAGTGGCGTCCTCTGCCTCGTGATGACTGGGTGTTGTGTGATGTCCTTAGGTTAGTTTGGTTTAAGTAGTTCTAAGTTCTAGGGGACTGATGACCGTGGATGTTAAGTCCCATAGTGCTCAGAGCCATTTGAACCATTTAGTGGCGTCTGCGCCATTCTCGAACCATGCCCTCAGCTCATACCATTTGAAATTAGGACTCATGTCATCAGGCCTCGGTTTCCCCGCCGTCCAGGTTGCAACCCATATGGTCACGCGGCCAGGAAAGGCGACGCTGCCAATGTGGTGCTGTTAGCAAAGAAACTCGCGTCGGTCGTCTCCTGCCATAGCCCATTAACCCAAACTTTCGCCACACTGTGCCAACGGATACGTTCCTCGTACGTCCCACGTTGATTCCTGCGGTTATTCCACGCAGTGTTGCTTGTCTGTTAACACTGACAACTCTACGCAACCGCCGCTGCTCTCGGTGGTTAAGCGAAGACCGTCGGCCACTATATTATCTATGGTGAGAGGTAATGTCTGAAATTTGGTATTGTCGGCTCACTCGTGACACTCTGGATCTCGGAATACTGAATTCCCTAACAATTTCCGAAAGAGAATGCTCCATGAGCATAGCTCCAACTACTATTCCGCGTTCAAAGTTTGTTAATTCCCGCCGTGTTGGTATAATCACGTCGGAAGTGTTTTAACGTGAATCACCTGCGTACAAATGATAGCTCCGCCAGTTCACTTCCTTTTTATACCCTCTGTATGCGTTACTCTATGTCTGTATACGAGCATATCTTCATCGCATTACTTTAGTCATGTCATTGTGTACAGCAAAGTAGCGTGCATTGATTGTTCATCATCTAGCTCCTTCGACACTTTTAAAATATAGCAGTAACGTTTATAAAGGCAAGTTGTAGACCGCAATACAATAGATGTCTGTGCGCAGCGCGTTGGCTCACATCCGGCAGGCAGGTTTGTGTTGATGGCCGATCGCCGTCTACTCCCCCATGTAATCTAAGAGGCAGCCACAGCAGTGCATGAGGCAAGCCGGCTGTACTGGATGGGCCAATGGGCAGGCGGTGGGCGTTATGGAATGAATAAGATAATTTTTAGATAAAGGCCCATTATTTTCGAAAGCATGTTAAAAAGGGGCCACGTAGGCCTAGGGAGGTAGGGTGAGCCAGGGCGTAGAGTTCGGCGAAACATAGTTCGCGAAGCTAACGAAAGTGGTTGTCTGCCAAAACTAAGTCCACAGTGCCGCAGCACCGGGAGAAGCAGGAAGGTGTACACTGCTACAGGGCGCGCGTCCGACTCGCTGGTGAGCAAGAATGCAAGAGACCGGCCCCGGCTACGGGCAGCCGGGTATATTCTACGCACCAAGTGGCTTCCTCCGCCCTGATTGATCGGGACCGAGAAACCCGCGGGGGCGACAATGGAACTTTCCAGATCGTTGCCTGCTAAGCGACGCCTGGGGCGGCGTTACCTCGTCAGCACATGAGAGAGGCGCGTGCCCAAGGTGCCCTTCCTCGGTGCTGACTTCCTGTTGCCAGATCGTGGGACGAAAGAATTTACAGGCAGCTAACACCGCCGGCCGTGGCTTGGACGTGATGGAAAAATGAAGTTAGCGTTTGAAAGCACATATAATAAAGTAAAATCCCCTAATGTCTGGCTCAACATATTGAAGTCACGCTATTGAAGGAAAGCAGTAATGTTTTTCCTGATTGGCGTTTGCGGCCAGATTGGCGCATATAGCTGATTAGGGAGGTAGTGGAAAAGAACATGAGACTCTCTTGGTTTGATTGTGGGTGGAGACAGGTCGCTTGTTCGAAACGACGTGGCGCTTGGAGGTGTGCGAGTCTTGACGAGCAAGTTTCTGATTCTCCCCTATGTCCACGGTCCTCCGACTTACAGCAACAGCAGATTGGTGAGAGTATGCAGCATCACGGCTTACTAGATAAAAGTTTATGTGGGAAGCGTACCGTTGCCACGGCTCCACTAAACATGATTTGTGCCTTACTGTCGTTTGTTGTGGTATTCAGTCGACCACTGGAATCCCTGACTAAATCAATGATGTGGTGCGAAGCTAGGATACGGTAGCCATCTCTCCACTTGCCTATCTTGTTAGTTGTCGTCAGTAATTAACATTTTTTTCGTAAAATATTGAGACAAACGGCTTTGTAAATGGTTAATACAACAAATAATTTTTTTTTAATTTAAGGTGGACCTAGTTCCCTTCATGTCAATGATTTATTCCGTTGATCGAATGGATAGATGTAGTAGGATTACTGCATTTTCCGACCTTATGGTTCTGTATTAAAGCATTTCAACACAGAGATCCCACTGCGTTATTAACAGTCAACATGGCGTTTTGGTGAAAGTGTGATGGAATCTGGGTAGGTCCATTACTCTGATACCTTTCCGAATCTCATACACAGCGGGATATTGCAACACCTTGTGCTTTCTTTTACAACACACATCCGACTGCTTCAAGGTCTTTGTTCAGAATCAGTAATTCTGTCACCTGTTAAAACACGTACCTTACCTCCTGACCCACCCTGTATAACTGAATAAATAGTTACCTCGTTACCTGATCCTGGAGATGCAATCAGTTTTAAAATACACACGTCAAAAAGGTTTTGCATCACCTCGGATCCGAGAGCTTCGTAACCTATACAGAAAACTGGAATAGAGATCAACATAATCACCATTTCTGCCCTTTTTATTGCTCATGAAAACCATACATTGCATGTTATACCGCCATACAGCGAGAGGTGGTGGAGCAGATTGCAGTACACACCAGTACCTCTAATACCCAGTAGCACGTCCTCTTGCATTGATGCATGCCTGTATTCTTCGTCGCATACTATCCAAAAGTTCATCAAGGCACTGTTTGTCCAGATTGTACCACTCGTCAACGGCGATTCGCTGTAGATACCTCAGAGTGTCGTCCATAATCAGCCCTTTTCAATCCATCCCAGGCATTTTCGATAGGATTCATGTCTGGAGACCAAGGTTCATGTCTGACCACCCGCGTCGTACGTCGGCCCCAGATAATGCCACCCCAAAACAGCAGGGAACCTCCACCTTGCTGCACTCGCTGGCGATCAGCCTGACCGGGTTGCCTCCAAACACGTCTCAGACGATTGTCTGGTTGAAGGCATATGCGACACTCAACAGTGAAGAGAACGTCTTTCCAATCCTGAGCGGTCCATGCAGGCGGCTCGTTGTTGGCCCATCTGTACCGCACTGCATGGCGTCGTGGTTGCAAAGATGAAACTCGCCATGGACGTAGGGAGTCAAGTTGAACATTATGCAGCCTATTTCACACAGTTTGAGTCATAACACGACGTCCTGTGGCTACACGAAAAGCATTACTCAACATGGTGACGTTGCTGTGAAGGTTCCTCCGAGCCATAATCCGTACGTAGCGGTCTTCCACTACAGTAGTAGCCCTTGGGCGGTATGAGCGAGACATGCCAACGACCGTTCCTGTCTCTTGTATCTCCTCCATGTCCGAACAACAGCGCTTTGGTTCACTCCGAGACGCCTGGACACTTCCCTCGTTGAGAGCCCTTCCTGGCACAAAGTAACAATGTGGACGCGACAGAACCGGGGTATCGACCGTCTAGGCATGGTTCAACTACAGGCCACACGAGCCCTGTGCCTCCTTCCTGGTGGAATGACTGAAACTGATCGGCTGTCGGACCCCCTCCGTCTAATAGGATCTGCACATGCATGGATCTTTACATCTTTGGGAGGGTTTAGTGACATCTCTGAACGGTCAAAGGGACTGTCTCTGTGATACAATATCCACAGGCAACGTCTATCATCAGGAGATCTGGGAACCGCGCTAATGGAGAACTTTTTTTTATGTGTGTAGAATACAGACTCTTGTAATCTGTGGAGAGTAGATTAATCCTGTATAAAGCCACCACACAGATACTACAAGATAAAAGGGCACTGGGAGATGGGGATTTCTCCTTATGCCATTCGCGTACTTTCTGACGAAATTCATCTGGCGTAATTCAGAACCGTGATTCATCGCTGACCACATTGAGACACGTTTCAGCAGCATCCCCGCTTCCGGGGCACGGCACGACTAAAAACATACTCGTCTGTGTCCTGATATCAGTTGCAGCCTACCCTACCCGGCTGCGAAGTGCCACAGAATGTTGCAGGCAGTGTATTACCTTTTCTCGCAGTTCAAGAGCAGGTGGCAAGGGGTTGGTGCACAACACGGCCATCCTCTCTTGTGGAGGTCAGAAGACGATACGGACCTGGTCAGCGAGTACGCCCGTCCTCAGGTTTCTATGCTGTCCAATGTCGGACCAGCATCACATCTAAATATTCCAAAACTCTGGATAAAGTGCGATCCGACCAGCAGGCTAAACCTAGACCTAAAATAAGGCCACTTTAAAAATCTATTAAGTGCTGGTGACGCTTTTCACAGGAGTACACGGCATCTCCGTGTCCTTCGCAGTGACCACTCAACATCTCACGGTCTTCACGCCCCTTATATACGCTACCCGATCTGGTAACAACACTAAGCTCGGACAACATAATTGCTCTCAGGCGGCCGTCCCACTTGTCACAGGGTATTATCACTCCGGTAACTTTCATACCCTGCAATGTAGTGCACATGTACGAAGTTAGAATAACATCCTACCATGTCCACTGGGAACTAACATTTTTTATCAGATAGTGCATTTCACAGACCTTACATCTTATGCCTCAAATTCGGAAAGTATAAGACCGAATATACTTTTGTGGGCCAGTTTCATTCTGCCCATCCTGGAATTTCTACCAGCAAATGCGGTTTATTTCGGATATAGATCTACTGGCCATTGGTATCCTGGCGCGTGGTCACTGACATAGCACCATTATGAAAGACGAAAGAAGTACAGTTTTAGGTGTTGGATCTTACCCACTCGTCCCTTATAGGGTGCCTAAGGCATACAGCGTTCTCGAGAAGCTGTACAATATTCAAGCAAAAAACAATGGTAGTTTTATTTCTATAAAGCAATTGACAGTACTTGTCTTTGGAGTTACATCGGTGTCGCAAGTGACATGCAAACAGTAATATTCGTCGCTATAGACAATGTCCAGTCAAATAACTGATAATGATCAAAACTAGTGGTTCGTGTAGGATGCTCCGCAAATATGTTCCACTAATGGTACACTGAGCCGATCCAAGCGGCCGAAGCTGGCAGGAGCGGCGTTTATCTTCACTTCTTGCTGGGGGCGCTCGTGACACGTCTCGGTCCTTGTCAGCGGGCTATTGGCTGACGTTTCAACACCGCCTTCTGTGGTTTTCCGTTCTTCGTCTCCCTTGCAGAGCTTGTGGTTACGCCAGAACACTAGGACCGATAATATAGCATCCCAGAATACGCAGCACTCGATTTCGCTATTACAGAACAAATTAAAAATGTACGCTTGTGGCCATTAAAATTGCTACACCAAAAAGAAATGCAGATGGCAAACGAGTATTCATTGCACAAATATGTATACTAGAAATGACATGTGATTACATTTTCACGCAATTTGGGTGCATAGATCCTGAGAAATCAGTACCCAGAACAACCACCTCTGGCCGTAACAAAGGCTTTGATACGCCTGGGCATTGAGTCAAACAGAGCTTGGATGGCGTGTACAGGTACAGCTGCCCATGCAGCTTCAACACGATACTACAGTTCATAAAGAGTAGTGGCTGGCGTATTGTGACGAGCCATTTACTCGCCCACCATTGACCAGATGTTTTCAGTTCATGAGAGATCTGAAGAATGTGCTGGCCAGAGCAGCAGTCGAACATTTTCTGTATCCAGAAAGGCCCGTACAGGACCTACAACATGGGGTCGTGCATTATCCTGCTGAAATGTAGGGTATCGCAGGGATCGAATGAAGGGTAAAGCCACGGGTCGTAACACATTTGAAATGTAACGTCCGCTGTTCAAAGTGCCGTCAATGCGAACAAGAGGTGACCGAGACGGGTAACCAATGGCACCCCATACAATCACGCCGGATGATACGCCAGTATGGCGATGACGAATACAGGCTTCCAATGTGCGTTCACCGCGATGTCACCAAACACGGTTGCGACCATCATGATGCTGTAAGCTGAACCTGGATTCATCCGAAAAAATGACGTTTTGCCATTCGTGCACCCAGTTTCGTCGTTGAGTACACCATCGCAGGCGTTCCTGTCTGTGATGGAGCGTCAAGGGTAACCGTAGCCATGGTCTCCGAGCTGATAGTCCATGCTGCTGAAAACATCGTCGAACTGTACGTGCAGATGGTTGTTGTCTTGCAAACGTCCCCATCTGCTGACTCAGGTATCGAGACGTGGCTCCACGGTCCTTTACAGCCATGCGGATAAGATGCCTGTCATCTTGACTGCTAGTTATACGAGGCCGTTGGGATCCAGCATGGCGTTCAAGATTCCCTCCTGAACTCACCGATTCCATATTCTGCTAACAGTCATTGTATCTCGACGAACGCGAGCAGCAATGTCGCGATGCGATAGACCGCAATCGCGATAAGCTACAATCCGACCTTTATCAAAGTCGGAAACGTGATGGTACGCATCTCTCCTCCATACACCAGGCAACGCCGATCAACTGCTGTTTGTGTAGGAGAAATCGGTTGGAAACTTTCCTCATGTCATCACGTTGTAGGTGTCGCCTCCGGCGGCAACTTTGTGTGAATGTTCTGAAAAGCTAATCATTTGCATATCACAGCGTCTTCTTCCTGTCGGTTAAATTTCGCGTCTGTAGCACGCCATCTTCGTGGTGTACCACTTTTAATGGCCAGTAGTGTATATTAGTGCTTGATGTAGTATCATGTGGATAAAAACATAACAACTCCGTAAGTCCATTGCAGAGCTTGAAATTGTTCTTTTCGTTTTGGTCGCACATTTCAGAGAAACACTAATTGCGGCAGTGTACATGTACACTTATTATGACAAAATAAAAATGTTACAAGCAACAGCGATGTGCCGTTATACTGAGAACTGTTATATCTTTAAACTTTCCGCACATGATTGTGCTCAAAGTATCGTCTGCATCCGTAGTCATTCAAAAGAAACAGTTAAAAAAGACACTCTTTCATGTTGATATATCCATGTATTTCGTCTTCCCGCCTAATAGTAAATTTACGGAAAAACGAGGGAAGCACTTGCTCAGTTGTAAAATCTGTCATTCCCTGATGTTCGTCACGCGATGCAATTTCAAGAGATTGACGTCATCAAAGTTCAACCATTTTGACATACAATAATTTCAACACTGAGTCACGTCGTCCGATGACGTGTCTGAGCCTTCGTGAGCCCGTACAGAAGTTATTTAACAAACGTAATGGGCCATAACTAAAATTACCTTGTGAGATTATGAAAACGGCGAGTGTTCTCTCAATAAAGGCAAACAGCGTCTGAGTGAAATCAATTTCCCGTAACTTTTTCCTGATTAAATGTGGATAAAATTTCTTTGATGTTCACGAACACTTTGTAATGAACTTTAACTTTGATCAAGAAACTCATTTCAAGCCTGACGAAGCGAAACCACATCAAACGCGTAAAGGCCTCACTTTACATCAATTGCTCTCTATAGGGCACAGAAGCGTCAATAAAATACGTCGAACGCAAGCTCTTTGCATCGGAACTCTTCTGTGAGTTCCCTCCTGATATCGAATATCATTAAATCCCTCGTAGCTCAGTAATGAAATCATACATTTAATGAAAGATTCGCTTACCGCAGGAATTCGTTTTCTTTATGTCTCTATCCGCCAATTTCCCTTTCACTTAACCACTTGATTTGATTTTGCGAAAGACTATAAGGTATCTTATTTATGCATTTATGACTCGGAACAATGGTAGTACGTTTATCATGGGATTTATTTCGTAACGTATACAAAGTGTTAGCCAGGGTCCGTAACAGTGATGAAATGCAGGGGTACTGCTCAGCACAATGTACTCATGCTTTTTAAAATTTATTAGTCTACTTCCGTGTAACACATGCAAGTAACGTCTGATAGAACTTTATTTTTCTGCTTTAAGAACTATTAAATGCTCCTAGATCTGTGAACCATTACCAACACTACTCAAGACACAGTAATTATCCGATAAATCTCTTTCTTATTAACTTCTTCCATATAGCAAGTATAATTCCTATTTCTGAATAAAAAGTCTGTCAGAAAACAGAAACAAAGTTTTTGGACAGCTAACTACTTAGTTCGTGATTACACGGAAACCTACCTAACGAACAGGATGCACGTACTGATGTTATCGCGAAACTGGTACGAACTGTACCACTTTTTTATCCAGCACTAAAATTAACTGCAAGCAGAACCAGTGGTTGTTCGCTGTTGCAACCGTTAACTTCTTGCAGTCACGAAAATGACAAAATTTTTACACCTCACGTTGGAAAGTGAACTGTAAACTTATAAAATTTACATAATTTCGACAGACGCCATAATACATCGTTTGGTTCGAGGAAGTATCAACAAATGATTTTTTGGCGTTTTTGTTAACAATGTCAATCATGGTCAAAAATATTATTTTGCAAGCTCTTAACAACGCACAATGTACCATAGACGAACGGAAGCCATAAATTAAAGCTTTATATCTCTTTGTAACAGGTAAAATGTCATTGAATAAAACAGAAATGCGTCGAATTCAAACTTCAGTTACTGGAAATACACACAGATTTATAGCAACTATCTACGTTTGTAGTGGTTTAAAATACTGCACAGTAATGCGTGTATAACTTCCGGCAGGCGCGCCGAATGTTGTCACATCAGCAGGCACACGTTGTAAAATTTACAACAGGGATATTTTGAAGTAAAAGCAACCCTGTGTTGAACAAAATAATTACTCTGTAGAAGGAAACGTCCAGATACATTATCGTCATCTATTTTAACAAAAACTTGAGCTCGCCATTAATTTTCCCTCGAAAAAATAGCTTATCTGATTGTGGAGCTGCAGACAGCTACGTGTTCTAGAAAGATAAACCAATTCTCCCTACGAAAAAACTACTGTCATTTTGGAATCCTAGTTGTCTTTACAAATATAACATTTTAATAAAGTTTACGAAAACGACATTTACCATACATGAAAGACGAATTCCCCTATCTTGGGACTGGATTTCTCGCAGATAATTTTGTCACTTGACCGTCGGACTGGGATTATACTACATGGACAAATGGTGAAGCGAAAACATTATCTTATACTTATAATTTTATATTTTCTAAATAAAAATGTTATTTTTCTGTTACTTGGACAAAATTGCAATGAAGTTCAGGTCATACAGGTAGGTGTAGGCAAATGCAAGTTACAGGAAAAAATTAGGGCAATGCTATATAAATTTGAGGAGGAGGTATGTGTACGTGAATTTTGATAAACACAACTTGTTGGTAAAGGAGAATCAATATTTGAGTAACATTAAATTTTGCGTCAGAACGATCCTGAAACACATTCGTCACCCGACTGCATGCCTACATCTTCATAATTCCTCTTGGCATTCCTTTCAATACATTTTGTTTCTTTAGTAGCTTGAAGAGCGGCAGTTTCACGTTTCTGAACGCATAGTCTGTCATAGACGAGAAATTCATCTTTGCTATTAGAACCACATTTTATACCCGAATTTCTCAATACTTCCACAGTTGCTATTATTTAGTGACTGAATATTACCAGTGTATCTATTACACCGCTCTTCAGTGTTTTCGGTCGTTCAAAAACGCGTGGTGGGACCCCGTTCCACGATGCAATTGCGAAAATATTCATCTGGATTGTAAGTGCACCCATGAAGATATTTACTAACTAAAGCGGAGTCACCCATGGGGGAAAAAAAAAATTCTTTTTAATTCATAACACAAGGGGAATGCTTTTGTGGATACGTTTCCTACAGTTTCTTCTTTTTTTTCCGAAACGACGCCAAGTGTCTGCTGCTTTATTGCGTCGTCCTTGAATAGGGTGGTAAACAACATACTAAAGCCTAAAATCAAAACAAATAGGAGCAAAGGTGGTCATTTACAGATGCTGGAAACGAGCAGTTGTACCAATGCATACGATTTATCCTGAACAGAATCGCTGAAAAGCAAAAGCTTTCTAGCTCGTTTCCGGCATACTGGTGGTTTTCTGTAATTGAATTGAAGTGGTATAACAGTGTACACGACCCTTACTCCAAAATTTAGTATAAAACAGTTATTTTTCATTCCAAACGCAATAACGTAGGTGTCTTCTCAATCATGATAGCGGATAGAGTTTAATAAAGTTAAAAAAAAATATCGATTTTTCCATCAAACACGAGTGCAAAATGGTTCAAATGGCTCTGAACACTCTGGGACTTCACATCTGAGGTCATCAGTCCCCTAGACTTAGAACTACTTAAACCTAACTATCCTAAGGACATCACACATCCATGCCCGAAGCAGAATTCGAACCTGCGACCGTAGCAGCAATGCGGTTCCGGACTGAAGCGCCTAGAACCGCTCGGCCACAACGGCCGGCCATACACGAGTGCACAGAGCGAACAGATAACCAGCGGATAGCCTAGCGAAACTCTTAACGGCATACCCAATTGTTTCTCAGCTGCGTGCAGAAATGAAAATCTGGCTAAATGGTTGGGTTCTCTCCTTCAGCCGCAGCCAAGAACGTACCAAACCCACGCACAACCCTTGATCAGGAATGCTGACAATGGAAGTTTGCGCTCTTCAACTTCTTCATTGAAGCTGCATAGCTGCAATACATGAAAAGTGGCTTCGTCTACTGATTCTTTTATTGTTGGAAGTTTTTCTCCTGTTCTCTTGACAAGTACCGGGTGGTTATAAATTAAAGTGCGGTTACTCACAGAGGTCCACTGTTGGTTGTAATTATCGTATGGTGGTGAGACCTGGTAGAGATTCTCATGTATTAACGTGGAACAGATTTAATCTGAAAAAAAAGTTACAATTTTGGCCACCTGGTGCACATCGAGGGCGAGATACCTGATCTGGAATGTGTTCTAACGCGCAACCGCTACTCCACTAGTTGCATAATAAGTTTCACGAAACGTGACACTCGACAAAGTGGCAACCGGAGGAACGATTGTCGGACGGCTTTCCGGCGACAAAACAAAAGCGTGACGGGAGGAATCAGCCGCATGTTGCGCAAACGTGCGTAAAGACCGTGTACGAAGCTACGAAAGAGAACAAAGAATATCTCAGATTGGCAAAGGACAAAGGGCATATGTTTGCAATGTCTGGAGTATGACACGTATCGTATACGTGAGAGATTTGTATGTTGAAATCACCGTAAAATCCACCAATACCAAGATCGCCGAGCATAAACGGTGATTCAAATGGGTCCGGCAGAGATATTGGGGTGGCACAGCACACTATGCCAGTCTGACTACGGAAAAAAAACTCTCCGACGCGTGGATTCTTGCTGGGGAGAAGCCATAGAAATTCGCAAGATCCAGCCATAAAGGAGGAACTTTCAAGGTAAACGGATCATCGATTCACGTACTTCAGCGAACGACTGTTGCAGGTACCAAGGACAGAACTATAGCAATGATGAACAGCTGAAAGACCGCAAATGTTGGCACGACACATACATATCGTCTCAACTGCAGACCCGATACCAGTTCGCCACCATCATGGAGGATGTATTACCGATTATGACAGCCACTCGTACTGGCGAAACGTCAGGGAAATCGTTAAACGTCAGCCAAAGATTCCAAACTAGAGGCCTGCAGGTAGTGCTTCACCATGTGGCCTCAAGAACCTCAACAATTTTTCATTACTATATACATATTTCGCACACTATGTTGGAAACGCTCACTCTTATTTTAAAGAAAAGCCTGCAAAACCGAACTATGTACTATTGTGTTGTTTGCATATTCTCGTACCATTTTTGATGTCTTGGGAAGGTGAAAATTACTGACAAAAAATCGTGGTTCACAGAAGCTATGTTTTATTTATTCTCATACAAAATATGCCCTGACAACGTTGAGAAGTACTTGGGAACGGGAAAAGTTAGTTATTCGGTTATCTTCATGCTCCATGGATCATTTCCAAGGTTGAATCCTAGGGATCGAACGAGTCATTTCACATTCAATCGCAAATAAATATGTGAATACGGTTACCTGCTGGAAAGTTATAAGTTTACCTTCTTTATTTTTCGTTTTACATTATTTAGCTTCTTTATTTTGTTGTAATGTTCAAATGTAGGTTAATAATTCTTACTCCCACCTTTGACACATTACAGTAATAGAAATTCTTGTACGAAATGGCAGGAGCTGTCAGGGAGCATATTTTGCAGTTTCTTTTCGAATTTTAATTTTCTGTTAGTCAGACACTTTGCATCCCTGGGAAAGCAATCAAAATTTGTTTTTGCAGCATTCTACACTCCTTTTTGAGCTTAAGACAACTGTAATGTGGAGTAATGAATATTATATTCCCTCCTGGTATTGTAATTCTGTACGTCATTGTCCTTATGAAACGTAGTGGATTATTTGTAACGAACATCATACGGAAACAAGTATACTATAAAACAGTAATGAGAAAGCTTAAATCCTTAAACAGATGACTACAAATGATAGTGGGTGAGTACCACATATTATACTTACATCATGTGTTTGAGCAACGAAGATTTTCTTTCTTAAAGATGAGTTACCTCTGTACTTGTTCTATATGACACTATTGAATGAAAGTATGAAGACTTTCCATGATTCTAAGTTCTAATGCGGCAGTAATAAGTTGTTTTAGGAATTTAAAAGTGTGATTTTTCCAGTTTAAATGCTTATAAATGTGAATACATTCATTACTGCCTCTTCACACGTTACACTTAACATTAGTGTAGTACCCCTTGATGTGTAGAACTAAATTTTTTTCTACCTTTTTAAGCTGAGGGTGAGACCAGCCGGGAGAAAACCAGTCTATGATACTTTAAAAACATTTTTACCATTTCTTCAGTTTCTGTACGTGTGATAGGATTAATTACAGTACTAATGTCATCTGCAAGAAATACTAATTGTGCTGCTGTATATTAGACGGAGGATGATTTACAATGGAAATGATCGTATGGCACTGTTGACCGAGAGGCCCCATTCTGGGGCATACGTGATTCCCTCCCAATCAGAATTATGTCCCTCAACCATATTGATTAAATTACTAAGTGCAACTTTCACAGTCTTTTAGTTGAATATAACTTTATCCACTGGTTGGCTACGCCATCAGTCAGAGAAAACTTCAGTTTACTAGGAGAATACTGTGATTCATCCAGTCAAGTGCCTCAGATAGGTCGCAGAAAATACCAACAGGAGCTACTTTATTGTTTAATGCACGTAAAATTTGGTTGGAGAAGTTGTAGGTGTCATTCTCAGAAGACAAACTCTTCTCAAAACCAAATTGTAATTCGCTGGGGATACTGCTGTTGCTATAGTGAGATATAGTTCTAGAATACATCGCATTCTCAAAAAATTAGAAAAATGTTGCCAGCAGTGAAACAGATCGGTTGTTGCTAACATCTCTCTTATTACCTTCCCTAAATAGGGCTTCAACAATTGCATATTTCAGTATCACTGCAAATATGAAATTTTTATATTCCGTTTCCCCTTTGTAACATGCGTGAGAAGAGTTACATGTTTATTTTGACTGCACTTATGATCAGATAATAGGGATTGTATTATCATATATACATGAGGCTTGATAATTACTGTATGGTTGAAAGTGACCGGCACTGAAGTTTAATGTGTGTGTGTTTGTGTGTGTGTGTGTGTGTGTGTGTGTGTGTGTGTGTGTATTCTACGTTTGGCATATGTAAATAATGATAGGAGGTTCCAGGTTCTGAGGGTGCTTATGAGTAACTGTACTTAGTAGCGATTCTTAAGTTGGTGATTTATATACCACTTCGTGGTTTTATTAAATTCTACACTTGTTACATTATATATTGGTGGGGAAACTCATATATATATATGGGTAATGACTGCAAATAAAATGAAACATTTGATATTCATCTAAGCTGGAATTTTTTCCCAAACTGTAGTGGATTTGTTGTGTTTTATAGTCAGACCCGACAATAGATTTTCCATGCAGGTTGGCGGCTACTGCTAGTGCGTGTCCTTCTTTCTTGCTCTTGCCATTTTTTCATTGAAACTGACGTCATATAATGTACCTGACCGATCTTTGAAGAAGCAGCTCCAGTGCGAGAGTTTAATTTTGTATACACCTATATGGTGTGGTAGTCTTCCCGTGCTGCTGCACTGAGGTAACTTCCTCCCAGTTTTGTTGCCAATGGTGAAAGATATTTTATGAATTTTGTTTAAGGACATTTGGAGTTAGAAGTCTTTTTTTTTTTTTTTTTTTTTTTTTGTGTGTTGTTTTGTGGCTGCCTCGAAATTACTGAGTCCTTCAGTGGGTCTACTGTGGAGCTGTTTTAGCTATTTTCAAAAGTTATTGTTTCGTTATTATAGTTTCTTGCTAATATTTAATGTGAGAAAATGATACTTTCGCAGCTTTCTTAGCCACTTACCGACATTCTATCATTTTGGCCTGTGGGATGACAACGAGGGTTGTGTATGGTAGTGTCTATTGTTGTAGGTTTACGGTAATTGCGAAATGCTGTCTTTACTCATTACTCAGGTCTAGGAACTCTCACAGTAAAAGCCAAACCTAAAATATTCGTGCTTCAACTGTACCATTACTGATTCCTTCCCGGTATGGGAAAAAACAACACATAGTACTGCCGGATTAGAACCGACAGGGCAGTATCTAATCGATGGACCTTAGGTCTACCTTTTTCTGTTACCGTTTACTAGTGCTTAATGTTATCGCATCACGCAGTATGCCAGTAATATAAATAATAATGACATGTAAAATAGCCTCCTATGGATCAGAAAAAATCATCAATCACAGTATAACTATAAACTGTTAAATCCATTTAAATTATACTGAATATAGTATGACGCAATATTCACTGTATACTCGTCAAGTCATAACAGCTGCAATGCAGAAAAGTATCATATTTCTATCCAATTTTAAATATAGCTACCAAACGAAATCTTGCATGAGAAATAGATGTATAGTACACAAAAAATTTGCAAAATGCTAATTTACTACCAATAAGTCACCTAATAATAGTTTGTTTAAGTAACTAATAGCTTCTTATTTTATTGTACAGTAATGAATAATGACACCTAACCATCAATGTTCTCTTGGGATGATGAGATGATTTTTCGATTTACTTGGGTAGCCACTCACACATTAAAATATTTCCTTCTGTAAATATAGATTAAACAGCTGACTCTTTTGGAGCATTCCGGAACACTCGAAAGCAATGGCCAGTATGCGAAGAACAAAGGAATTGCTAAATGCAAATTAAACACAGGCACCACCACTTTTCTGATAGGGCAGGAATATAGCACAGACCTAGGGAATAGCAGCAGAAGCGGGACTGGTGTACTTTAATGCACAGCAGCGAAGATGGAAGCAAACTTTTCGACACAATAAGGCGATTCGTCTTCCCGCATAAGCCTGGAAATTGCTGAAAAACGACCTCACCAAATCTCCGACCAGATAGACGGTCGCAGCAGCAACATCTGAGTCTCGGAACGGGTTGCCCGAGCCACTCTTGTCGCAGTTTCGCAGCATCTTATGCAACAATTTTTGTCCTCCGAGGAAGAAATAGAGTGTAACTTAATCAGCTTGAGAAGTCGCAATCAGATCCTTGCCATTAAATGTAAACGAGTTTAGAAAGTTGGGCGATTGGTGCCCTGATGGTAGCTGTGGAGAGGAGGTGGGGGAAGGGTTTCAAATTGATTCCAACGCCCATCCCGCGCTCCCCCACCCACCTCCGGCGCCCACCCTTATCTCCGTCAAGTCTAAATCAATCTAACGAACTGCGCCGTCCCCGCAGTTCCACCAGCCCCCGCGCGTCTTCTGCATCTTCTTCGTGGTAACGGCGGAATGGGGAAAACCTCGTGCAGTGGAATCTCCTCTCGTAAGGCTCCAGGAGGCCCTTTGCTCCTCGCGTTCCATCTCTCAACTCTTACGCTTTGTGTAAATCTACATTAAAAAATAGCTATTGCGTTACTACCTAAGAAATATCTTTCCTTGATCTGGACAGAAATACATTTACTTTCGAAATCCGTACAACGATACATATCGTAAAAGTGGATGTACGTGTATATGAATCGATTTGTAACGGACTTGGTGCACATACGACTTACTCTATGGAAAGAACCACTGTCTGAGAACCACCTCCCTCTCAAAGGTTTGGTGTGCGTGTGGGAAAGTAGCATAGCTCCCGACGCACAAATAGTCAGAAAAATTCATCCAGTGTCAAATCAAACCACGTAGCACATTGCACCCAACTTTACATATAATTTCACACCTCGAAGAGACGTTTCATTGAACTCCCAAAAACTGATGGAAGAAAACTATTTTATCGCGTAGAACATTGAGCTATTCACACCGTAAAACCTCCACAATAGACACTACCACTTAACGTATTACTGCTTTACTACAGATTCAATTTCTAACACATTTCTCAGACAGTATTCACATATACCACTGAATTTATTTGCAAAAATATGTCTTTCTGACACTCATAGTTCAGGAGAATACGTTATACATTCAGAGATGCGTGAAAATCTGTCACATCTTGCATGACGTTTTAATTTATTACTTCCTGATCACCACTTCTGTTCACATCACGTTTCCAATACAGTGTTTATATTCACTACTAGATGGACCTACCACATTATGGCTTAATGTGACACATAGTTTAGGTGATATGACGTCATAAACATTGAGCTGCGTGAAAATGAAGTTGCACGGCGAAATTCGCAGGAGGTGCAGGTGAGACATGTCTACCAATACGTGAGAAACATCTTAAATAGGCTTGAAATATATATAGCATGTGTTTGCGTGGGCTAAGTGACGGCTAGAACTTTTCTTCCTAAACCACTAGATCGATATCAGCAAACTTAGTACACGTACCGCAAGCTGTCACTTGCTCTAATCATAAATACACTATGTCATTAAAAGTATCCGGACACCTGGAAGAAAATGCCAAGTTCGTGGCGCCCTCCATCGGTAATGCTGGAATTCAATATGGTGTTGACCCACCCTTAGCCTTGATGACAGCTTCCACTCTCACAGACATACGTTCACTCAGGTGGTGAAACGTTTCTTGGGGAATGGCAGCCCATTCTTCACGGAGTGCTACACTGAGGAGAAGTATCGATGTCGCCGGTAAGGCTCCACACGAACTGGCTTTCAAAAGCATTCCAAAGGTGTTCTATATGATTCAGGTCAGGACTCTGTGCACACCAGTCCATTACACGAATGTTATCGTCGTCTAACCACTCCGCCACAGGCCGTGCATTATGAGCATCCTCTAATTGCTCTTCAACAGTAGGAAGCAAGTAGGTGCTTAAAATATCAATTTAGGCCGGTGCTGTGATAGTGCCACACAAAAAAACAAGGGGTGCAAGCCCCCTTCATGAAAAACACGACCACACCATAACGCCACCACCTCCGAATTTTACTGTTGGCACTAGACACGCTGGCAGATGACGATCACCGGGCATTCGCCATACCCACACACTACCATCGAATCGCCACATTGTGTACCATGATTTGTCACTTCACACAACGTTTTTCCACTGTTCAATCGTCCAATGTTTACACTCCTTACACCAAGCGAGGCGTCGTTTGTGATTTACCGGCGTGATGCGTGGCTTACGAGCAGCCGCTCGACCATAAAATCAAAGTTTTCTCACCTCCCGCCTAACTGTGATAGTACTTGTAGTGGATCCTGACGCAGTTTGGAATTCCCGTGTGATGGTCTGGATAGATGTCTGCCTATTACATATTACGTCCCTCTTCAACCGTCGGCGATCTCTGTCAGTCAACAGACGAGGTCTGCAAGTTCGCTTTGGTGCTGTGCGTATCCCTTCACGTTTCCACTTCATTACCATATCGTAGACAGTGGACCTAGGGATGTTAAGGGGTGTGCAAATCTCGCGTACAGACGTATGACACAAGTGACACCCAATCACTTGACCACACTCCAAGTCCGTGAGTTCCGCGAAGCGCCCCATTCTGCTGTCTCACGATGTCTAATGACTACTGAGGTCGCTGATATGGAGTACCTGGCAGTAGGTGACAGCACTTAATACGAAAAAAGTACGTTTTTGAGGGTTCGGGATACCTTTGATAACGTAGTGTATATATAGGAGTGAAGCTACTCGTGTATCACAACAATGAAATAAAAACAGTGAACAGTAGAGGGTGTGAGCAAGATAAGTGGCGTATTAAAATTTACAAAACAATGACCAGTTTTATTAAATCTTCAGTACTAACAACTAGGTGATAAATCTTACACAAAAATGGCAAACGCAAGTCAGATAAGGAATGGTGTTTGGTAGTCACAGCATACATTGGGGTGGATGCTATGGAAATTTTTCCCTGAATTAATTCTTTTTACAATGCAATCTGACTTTATTTAGATTAATCCACTGTGAGACCCTGCTCCATTCAAATGGAATCAACTACTACCAAGTATACCTCAAACTGGGTTGCTGTGAGTATAATTTAACAACCATACAGTGGTGCCGGAGCACTATTTTATCCTTTCATCTTGATTCAGGCGGCAGCAGAAATCGGCGCACTCTGAGCAAGGAGTGGTCACTATGGCAGCTGAAATCGTCTGATGCGCCCACAGATATATACAAACTACGGGTTCTGGCGTTCTGATTGTCAGAATGCGAGGGACTTCGCTATCAGAGACCTGAAAGACCAGCAGATTTCAGTGTAAGATGGGTCCGTTCGCTGGTAGGTCCAAACCAGTTTGACTCACAGGCACGATCGTGCTGGCTGGTATTATCAAACGTCAGACGGCCGATTCAGGACGTATAGGTGCACCCCCTTGGCACACGACATGCCCGAGATGATATGCAGTTCCATTATCGATAAAGATGGATACTTCCAGAATGAGATTTTCACTCTGAAGCGGAGTGTGCGCTGATATGAAACTTTGTGGCAGATTAAAACTATGTGCCCGACCGAGACTCGAATTCGGCACGTTTGCCTTTCGCGAGCAAGTGCTCTACCGTCTGAGCTACCCAAGCACGACTCACGCCCCTCCTCACAGCTTTACTTCTGCCAGTACCTCGTCTCCTACCTTCCAAACTTTACAGAAGCTCTCCTGCGAACCTTACAGAACTAGCACTCCTGAAAGAAAGGATATTGCGGAGACATGGCTTAGCCACATCCTCCGGGATGTTTCCAGAATGAGATTTTCACTTTGCAGCGGAGTGTGCGCTGATATGAAACTTTCTGGCAGATTAAAACTGTGTGCCGGACCGAGACTCGAATTCGGGACCTTTGCCTTTCGCGGGCAAGTGCTCTACCGTCTGAGCTACCCAAGCACGACTCACGCCCCGTCCTCACAGCTTTACTTCTGCCAGTACCTTGTCTCCTACCTTCCAAACTTTACAGAAGCTCTCCTGCGAACCTTACAGAACTAGCACTCCTGAAAGAAAGGATATTGCGGAGACATGGCTTAGCCACATCCTCCGGGATGTTTCCAGAATGAGATTTTCACTTTGCAGCGGAGTGTGCGCTGATATGAAACTTTCTGGCAGATTAAAACTGTGTGCCGGACCGAGACTCGAATTCGGGACCTTTGCCTTTCGCGGGCAAGTGCTCTACCGTCTGAGCTACCCAAGCACGACTCACGCCCCGTCCTCACAGCTTTACTTCTGCCAGTACCTTGTCTCCTACCTTCCAAACTTTACAGAAGCTCTCCTGCGAACCTTCCAGAACTTGCCCGCGAAAAGCAAAGGTCCCGAGTTCGAGTCTCGGCCGGCACACAGTTTTAATCTGTCCGAATGTTTCAAGATGGATACTGTCATAGGTACTTAGTCCACCACAAGGTACAGATAAGTTTCACCCTCCAGGGAAACACCTGAAGTTCTGCACTACGGGAGTATCAGAAAACGAAGAAAACCCAAAGAATCGCAACGACTTCCCACCAACCCTCCGTCTGGGAGAGGAAAAAGCGAAAACGAAACCGCCCCCATCTAATATAGACCAATCGAACTATCTTTTACTCATGCAGTCTCATCTCTTGATTGCTCTCTTGGCCTCGTAGCCAGTCAAGACACCTTGCCATTGTTCCTACACTGGGGAGCAAGCGCCTTCTTTGTGTATACTGAGAGAAGCCAATCAGTGACTACAAACCCTCTTGTATGAAAAAAGAAGACTAGGGAAGTCTCGTTCTCGAGGTAATCATAGCCATGTTTTTGGCGAAAAACATCTACCTAGATGGAACCACAGTCCCCCTTTTATGGAATGATCTAGTTCTTCTGGGCTAACTATTTCCAATTTCTGAAAGAAAGATGTTAAGCTTACCAGGCAGTCACGCCCGAGAAATATTTGTCTTTGCCGCTTAGTAAAAGAGCCTGGCGACTTCTTGATATCAGGGGGGATTGGAGCCAAAAAATGGTTCAAATGGCTCAGAGTACTATGGGACTTAACTTCTGAGGTCATCAGTCCCCTAGAACTTAGAACTACTTAAACCTAACTAACCTAAGGACATCACACACATCCGTGCCCTAGGCAGGATTTTAACCTGCGACCGTAGGCGTCGCGCGGTTCTAGACTGTAGCGCCTAGAACCGCTCGGCCACCCCGGCCGGCGGCTTGGAGTCCTACCTCCACTAGACACGTATGCCACCCACTCTAGCCACAACTCTCAGCTTCTAACATGACAATGCATGAAGTTTTATGATCTTCCCACCACATGCAAAGAAGCTGGGTATACAGCAGTCTCTCTCAAATGGCTACGTTATCCCACTTTCAGCCATCCGGTCATTTTGTGTGACGGACTGGCAGCTGGCCTACGTAAAATGTTTTGCAGTCCGGTACCGTTCCATCCAATTTGAAGTGGAAGGAGGAGAGTGCTTCGGCCAGAAGTCTCTCTGCAGGTAAGAACGAGTGAACGCTGCTTCCCAGAATCACTTGCATGGCCAGATGGCAGCACTCAGCATTTATGGCCCCCAATTCTTCTTACAACTTGTTGACAGTCGCTTTTGCTACAGCCCCCTGGGTACAAGCTCTCTACAGGTTACACATGCAGTTACAAGAACATTCTGCCCTTAATTTCTTCATGCAGGAAAAGTCATTAACTACATATGGCAAATGTGGTACCAGTACAGAGATCATAATCTAAAATATGAATGTTTATCTGACTGACAATGTTGTTAAAGTGAGATGGTGGTGTACCACCAATTAATATTTCGTAATACGTGGAAAGAAATACTATAGGGGTACTAACTAGCAAAAACATATTGGCTTGGGGGCAATAACATGGAGAGAAAGGCGATGAGATGAACATACAAAGAGCAAGAAGGAGGATATTTACAGAGACAGTGGGAGGATGAGATGCTAGACAGGGATAGGGGAAATGGGCTGAAAAGGAACGCGAGAAGAAGGGCGGAGAAAGGGAGAGGAAGTAATGGACAGAAAGGAAAAAGGGAGGTGTTGGTCATTAGAGGAGGAGTGGAGGAAGAAATGAATAGAGAGGGGAAAGGGGAGGAGGTGACCAGAGGGAGAGGGGAAGGAGGAAATGGTCAAAGACAAGGAAAAGACGTATATGAATAGAGTCACTGGATGGGAGGAAATCTAAAGAGAAGAAAAAGAGGAGGAATTGTACAGGCGGAAGGGGGAGGAGGAGATGGACAGAGAGTGGAAGAGGAGATCGACAGAGTAGTGAAGGGGAGGTGGACAGAGAGAGGGACGAGGAGGATATACGCAGAGGATTGAGGAGGAGATGGACAACGATAGGAGCACAAGGACAGTGGGGAAGGAGCAGATGGACAGTAAGAGGAGGAGGGGCAGATGGATAGAAAGTTTGATAGGAGGTGGACAGAGAGAGGAGAAAACAGGGTATGGACTAACAGTAGACTGGAATAAATACATACCTGGATAATGCTGGCTACTGAGCTAATATGTGAATAAGTACAAACCACATACTAGATCCACACTGACTTATAATTACAATTTTACCTAAGTTAAATTTCATGATTACACATTCTTTTATGTAACTTAAATATTGTGAATCATTACGGCTTGCACCTGTTTCGACTACTACCTGCTACCTAAAAAACGAGATAGGGTCTATGTTCAGCATGCGGCCAATTCCTCCAGTCGTTGTTGCCTCTCCTTATCTGGACTCTCTAGGCTGAGTGGAAGCTGCTACAGCCCTCCCTGCCTCAGAAAAATCTGAGGCTGGAAGAAACCCGGGTGCTCCTGCACCGAATGCAGCCACGCTAAACATTCGGCTCCTTTTCCTTGGCTAGCTTTTCTGGCTGTATTCCTGAACGAATTTTTTCTCCTCTTCTTCTAGTCCTTTAATATAAATTGTTGACATTAAATTCCTTCATTTTTAAAATAGAAAAACTGTTCCTTCTGCTGGATTATGTCCTTCATTCAGGTCCAATACAGACCATTAACACTCCCAGAAAGTTTTCGGTCCTCGCTGACTTCTAATTTGTGTCCCTCGTCAATGCAGAGCAAGAGAGGCTATTAACATGAACAGCTCAACATATTTTATGCGGCACCTTCGCTGCGTGATCCTTTGTTGTTGTAGATAAATTTGAAACGACAATATGAAGTACCTGTAATTACAGAATACTGAGCGAAATAAGCCACATACCTATTATATTATCAGTGTTTTGTCCGAGGGAACAAGTGCTACTCCATTTGGAAAATAACGCTGGAGTAGTGCTCATTTTGGTAAAAATGCCTATTTATTCCTTCTCCAAGACCAAAGTGCATTTGGGTCTGAGCAAATGAATCTACGTGGGAGTATACCCCGTAACTGACACTTTCTCCACAGGAGGTTTATCGTTACACCGATGTTGTATACAAGTGAGGAGATCTGACATGTGACGGTACGATTTGTTTATGAAGATTTCGGCAAACTATGCTCCAGTCTGTCAATGGCTAAATGGTTCAAATGGCTCTAAGCACTATGTGACTTAACATCAGAGGTCATCACTCCCCTAGACTTATAACTACTTAAACGTAACTAACCTAAGGGCACCACACACATCCATGCCCGGGGCAGGAGACTGTAGCAGCAGCGTGGTTCCGGGCTGAAGCGCCTAGAACTGCTCGGCCACAGCAGCAGGCGATGGCTAAATGCTGTGTACTGTGTACAGCTTTACTGTGTAAACTATGTGTATTGGTGAATGCTGAAATGGTTGTTTGTGCAAAAAAGTTGTGGAATGGTGAAGGGATTCGTCTCCCATTCAACTAGCCATAATGAAATACGACTGAACACAGCTTCGCGGGGGTTCTGTTGTAGGATAAACATTGACGGAGAAATGTCGATTTTCCTAGAGGTGTTGAACAAGTTTTTAGCTGTAGAATTAGCAGAGGCTAATAAGAAACTGAAAACAGGTATGACTAAAAATGTCGAGATGCACGAGAGGCTTGCGCAAACCCTACCCGGCTTCGGAAATGGCTGTGGCTGTCGTTATAAATAGTAATCTGAGATGTTAGGCGACCAGACACGCAAAGCAGCGGCATCTAGAATTTGTTTCATGATTTTGACTGGGATTGGGAAAACTGCTGCGACGTGTGGAGCTTAGGTAAAACATACAGGGACTACATAAAAATATGGAAACAGCGTCAGAAATGTATGCTTTGCTAAAATGTAGATGCTAGCCAAGCCTGCAGGTTGCGCTGTTGTGTTTGGCCATGTACGACACCTGCGCAATATACGCAGTATCAAGCAGGCGCGAATCATGGTCAGAACAGCGTTCTGTATAGACGTGAATGTAATATATCGGCGCTAAGTGAATTCGAACGTGGTAAAATTGTTGGTGCTCATATGGCGGGTCTTTCCGTAACCAAGGTAGACGAAGTGTTCGGTGTTTCAAGAGGCACCGATTCCAAGATTTATAGTGCATACAGGGGAAGCAGGAAACATCATCTGCCACTAAACAACGCAACGGAAAGCTTGTGTTGATATTCGTGACAGACGGTCACTGAAGAATATTGTGAAGAACAATCAGGGGACGACAGCTGCAAAAGTCACTGAAAACCTGTCACACACACGAATACTGTCAGCGCCCAAACAACAAGAAGGAAGCTCCAAAAAGCATGGAATTGCAGGGCGAGCTAGAATTACAGAATCACTCGTCAGCTGTGCAAATGCTCATAACAGGAAACGCGATGCTGAAGCAATAAAACCTTTGCTATGAAGCAATGTGTGAAAGTAATTTGGTCAGCTGAACCTTGTTTCACGTTGTGAAGCAATGTGTGAAAGTAATTTGGTCAGCTGAACCTTGTTTCACGTTGTTTTCAACTTATGGCCGTGTTTGATTGCCAGGAGTGAAATATGGTGGGGGTTCGGTGATGATTTTGGCAGACCCATCGTGATATTCCATGGGCTCCATTGTTACTCTGGAGGAGGACATTAGTGTTTAACGTCCCATCGACAACGAGGTCATTAGAGACAGAGAACAAGCTCAGATTAGGGAAGGGTGGGGAAGGAAATCGGCCGTGCCCTTCGAAAGGAACCATCGCGGCATTTGCCTGAAGTGATCTAGGGAAATAACTGAAACATAAATCAGGATGGCCGGGCGCGAGATGGAACCGTCGTCCTCCCGAATGCGAGTCCAGTGTGCTTACCCATTTTTACTCTGCATGACCGTATTACGACCAACGATTATCTGAAAAATCTGGCTGATTAGGCCCATCGCGTGGTGCAATGTTTGTTCCCCAATGGTGATGCTGTGTCCCAAGAGGACAGGGCCCTGTCCACGCAGCTCGCTACTTCCAGGACTCGTTTTATCAGCTTGAAAATGAGTTAACGCGTCACCTCTTCCTATCACCTCTCAATATTATAGAGCCTGTGTCATCTACTTTGGAGATGGTGCATGATCAGTGTCCGTCTCCATAACTGTTACAATTATTCATGACGAATGGTATAAGATTCTACTGAAAACCATACAATACCCGTACTTAAGCAATCCATGGCGTTTAGAAGTTGTTTTGAATACCAGAGGGTTTGATACACCGTATGTGGCTTCTAATGTGTTTTAGTGCTTCCATATCTTTGTTTATCCAGTGTACGTGCTAATGATGTAAGCCATTTGCAATATGTCAGAATGCCTCAGTCAGTGAACCACATAGTTTATACGAAGGAATGCATTTCGTTCACCCAATTTTTTTGCAGTATATCCATACTGCTGGCTGAGGAGTATAAACCCAGCCGGCTGCAGAATGTGACTTCTTCAAGGAGTATTGATTGGTTAATGCCATGCTCACAACACATCTGTAGTAGAGCTGACCCTACAGAGGCAGTCTATATAGCCCTCCTCTCCTTTTTTTTCAGTACTCAGTCCTGTGACTGGTTTGATGTGGTGTACCACGATATCATCTCCTGTGTCAAACTTTTCATCTCAGAGTAGCACTTGTACTCCGCCCTCCTCCGTTACTTGCTTGACTTATTCCAATCTCTGTCTCCCTCTACAATTTTCTCCCTCGACAGCTGTCGCTAGTTTCATGTTACTTACTCCGTGATGTCTTAGAAAATGACGAAACACCCTCTCGCCGCTCCATGTCAGTGATCGTCATATGTTCCTTTCCTCGTCGATTCTGTGGAGAACCTCCTCTATCCTTATCAGTCCAACTAATGCCATGTATGGCCTATTTGCCAGTGATGGTCTGCTTTTATGTCCTCCTAGCTCCATCTGTCGTGGGTTACTTTGCTGCCTACGTAGCTTAATTACTTCATCTTCGTTGAGATCGCCAGTTCTGGTGTTGAGATTTTCGCTGTTCTTACTTCTGCTGCGACCCATTACTTTCTTATTTCTTCCATTTTCTGTCAATCCATATTCTGCATTCTGTACATTCCGTTCAACAGATCCTGTAATTTTTCTTCACTTTCATTGAGGATAGCGATGTCATCGTCGAATCTTATTATTCGTAACCTTTAACAATGAATTTTAATACCATTCTTGACAATTTCTTTTATTTCCGTTATTGCTTCTTGGAAGTGCACATTGAACAACAGTGACGGTAGATTACATCCCTGCCTTACGCCCTTTCTATGTTGTACTCTTCGTTCTCTATCTTCCACACTTCCTAACATGTCGGAAATCACCCGTGTTTCGCCGGTCGTGGTGGCCGAGCGGTTCGAGGCGCTTCAGTCCGGAACCGCGCCTGCTACGATCGCAGGTTCGAATCCTGCCTCGGGCATGGATGTGTGCGATGTTCTTAGGTTAGTTAGGTTTAAGTAGTTCTAAGTTCTAGGGGACTGATAACTTTAGAAGTCAAGTCCCATAGTGCTCAGAGCCATTTCACCATTTTGAACCCGTGTTTCCCTATAGGTCACTCTTATTTTTCTCAGACTTTATAACATCTGACACCATTTTCATTGCCCATCGCGTTTCCAGGTTGACAGGTCCAATGAGCATGTCTTGATTTTTCTTTTGTATTGCTTCCATTATCACCTGCAACGTCAGCTTAGCGTCTCTGATGCCTCTATCTTCCCTAAATCCGAATTGATCGTCACTTAACTGATGACGATTAATTCGGATTTAGGGAATATTGCTTCCCAATCTTCTGCATTTTACTGTTGTCACCTGTTCGGATGAATGAGCTGTTAAGCTATCTTCGGAATTGAGTGGATGACGTTTACCAGAAAGTCTAACGGTGTATCGCCAGTCTCATCATACATTCTACACATCAACGTGAATGGTCGTCCTTTGTTGCCACTTTCCCCCAATGGTTTTAGAAATTCTGATAGAAAGCTATCTATTACTTCCAAGTTATTCGATCTTACGTCTTCCAAAGTTCTTATAAATACTGTTTCTAGTGCTGGATTCCCTATCTCTTCTACATCAGCAACCGTTATTTCTTCGATCACATCAGACAAGCCCTCATAGAGGCTGTCAGTGTACTCTTTCCACCTATCCACTCTCCTCTTTGCATTTAACACTGTAATTCCCCTTGCATACCAACATTTTGTCCCCTCCTTTTAATTCCACAGAAGGTTGTTTTGACTTTTCTATATGATGAGTCAGTCTCTGTTACAATCATTTCTATCGCGATTTCTTAAATTTTTTCATGAAGCCATTTCATGGTAGCTTCTCCGCACTTCCAATTTATTTCATTCCTAAATGACTCTTGCACGCCATCCTCCACAGCTACTGATCCCCCCCCCCCCCCCCAGGCACAGGTTGCGTCAAGGAAACAAGGCAATCATTGTATAGCAGGCGCTGACCTAAGAGCGCCTGTGACAAGAAAAGACTAAGACACAGACACACCCCTGGGCAGACTGGATATAGGCCTCCACCGCCCACAGAACGGTCTGTGTCTGTCTCAGTACCTCAGTACGTCGCATCGGGAATCAGTTCATATTGTACCTCAATACATAGCACTGTGCTCTAATCTTGCACAGTGATAGGCTCCATTATTACACTGATGTGGTCTTTCCACGAACGTCGTGGTCTCCCTCGTTTACATCTGCTAGGTGGTTTCCATTAAAAGATATTCTTTGGCCCTCAACGATGTGGAATTCTCAACAGATGTCTTTCAATTTTACCGGTCAGTGTTTCATCTGCCTTCGCTCGAGCTCTCACTTCGCCATTTTCTTTTCGATTCTGGCACTCCTTCGTAAATAATCCATATTCACAGCTGTTATTATTCTTTTCAGGTAACTATTTAAAATCTATAGTTCTGTCTCATTGTATGGAACAGATTCAACCATCAGCCTACCCCCTCTTATTATTATTAGAGTTGTTCTTGTCCCATCAAAAAGAATTCATACACCGTATTACTTTTCTGCTTTGTTGTATTCTGATTTTTTATTTCTGTAGTAGCATATCCATTTCTGTCAATATCGGTCCCCATATATTTAAATTTTGCTACCTGTTTCATAAATGCTCCGTCATTGCTGTTAACTTCAAATTTATTGTCGCTATTCACCGCCAGACACCCAGTTCCTGTCACACTCATTTGAAGTCCCCGTTTATCTTACTCCTGATGCAAACGCAGTATCATGAACTCAAGATCGAATACATCTTGTGGTTGCGCAGTTTGATCATCAGAAAAACTTAACGAAAACAGCTGTACATCGGTAATAGAAACTCCCACTCATCCACAGCTGTTCTTCCACCTTTGGAGAACCACTTCTGCATATAACTTGAACAAGGCGGGTGACATACTGCAGCCTCGTTTCAGCCGTTTTGTGACATTAGTTTTGACCCTCTTTCAATCCGTACCATTTTATATCTGTACATTCCAATAATAGTCTGTAAGAGTTTGTCATCCAAATCTAAATCTTTCAGAGCTTCCCAGAGTTTTGATCTAGACTTATGCTAAGCCTACAAGGACGATGTGAAACGACTTCCCTGCTTCTATGAATTCATCGATTAGCTGTTGGAAATTAAAGAGGTTATCTGTACAGCGTCTGTCCCGTCCGAACTTACTCTGGTCTTCTCCAATATTCTGTCCAACATTTTGTCTTATTTTCTCATACATAATTTTGTCGAATAAGCGGCTCGTCGTGTAGTTCATACTGAGCTCCTGTAGCAATTACTATTCCTTTTATTTCCATTCTTGAAAAAGGTGGCTGTATACAATCATTTCCACTCCAATGGAACTACAGTCCATTGACAGCAGATGTTCGTAAGGTGCAGTATTATCATCTTAAAATGGTGTCCTCCAGCTTTCAGTAATTCCATAAGAATATTTCCAGGAGCCAGTGATCAGCCATTCTTCATTTTAGCTAATGCGCTGTGTACATCTTGTATTGTGATGGTCACATTTCAAACTGTTTGTTCAGTCCTGCCTTCTTCGTCTCTAATGTAATGGGGTCTGTTTCAGTTAGAAGATCTGTATAAGGCTTTTTCCATTCGCTTAAAGGAGTTACGTTGTCTACGGCTTCGTTTACTGGTGTTTTCTTCATACCAGTGATTGCTCTCTGTACTTCTGTAGTTTGTGATCCGCCTATTAAACTCTCAGTTTCTGTTCCGACACCTAGTTCTTTTCTGATTTAATTCTGTTTCTTAAGTTTTGATTTTTTGCCTTTAATTTTGTCTGTCTGTGTGTGATTTAGTTGAAAATGATTTTTATATAAATTTTTCTTTCCCCAAATCAGCTTCTTAAGGTCATCTGACAACTATAGAGGATTCTATTTGTGTAAAACCTTACTGTCAGTCCCCAGTATCTCTAGAGAAGTTTTCCTAGTTTCTTGTTGAATATTCTCGTAATCCCTTTCAATACTGTCATCTTCTAGCACCATTTTTAGTTCATACTCTAATCTTCACAGAAATAAATCATGCTGAATTGCTTTAGGAGAGCGAGCATGTACCGTGTCTGTTCCAGTTTTTCTTTATTATTCTGGATTGTCATTTGTCTATTTTCTGATGGTTTCCTTCCAAATGGGTGTATCGTCGTTGATAAAATTAAGTAGTGATCAGATTCAAAATTGGCTCCCTGCATGGCTCTACAGTCTTGAATTACCATTTTGGATCTCTGCTTCGTAATGATTTAATCAATTAGTGAGTTGTGATGCAAGGAGGATCTTTCCCACGTATGTCTGAATATGTTGATGTGGAAAATGTGTGTTCAAATTTCTTAAGTTATACCGGTTACAGAAGTCTATTAGATTTTCTCCAGAACTATTAACAACACTTTCTTCGTATCTTCTTACCACTGCATCATTTACCTGTGAGCCCGCTCTTGTATGTCCTCTTTAATGTCATATATACAATGTAAATGGCTTGTAATTTATGTGAGGAATCACATAAAAGTACTGTGTCAGACAGGTTAGTGTTAAATCTATATATCTTCTACTACAGATGCTAGTATGGTTCAAGTGAACTGAGACAAAGCGACACAAACTTCTGTATGAAATATTACAGCACATTTTGCTGTTCAGTTACCGCTACATTTCATCAGAACTGAGAGGCGAGAAGTGTGATAGTTCAAATGGCTTTGAGGACTATGGGACTTAACATCTCAGGTCATCAGTCCCCTAGTGCTTAGAACTACTTCAACCTAACTAACTAAGGACATCACACACATTCATGCCCGAGGCAGGATTCGAACCTACGACCATATCGAGAAGTGTGATACCTGGTGTCTGTTGTGTTTGGTGTTTACGATTTTGAACCGTTTTTTTTTTTTCTCCAGAATGTTCTTGATGGGTAGTAAGCCTGCATATAACGCATTGTGGAGAATATCTTATACGAATATTAGTTGGTCGAATTTCCTGTTTCACTTGCGTACGGGGCAGCAGGAGAGGTGCTCACATATGGAGCAATGGGAGATCGAATGTGTGCCTATGGCAGGTGACTTTAAGCGTTCAATTGTGATGAACCTGTGGCACTTGTACTCTGCAATACGGATCCCTATGGAGTGACTGACAGTAGTGGACATATCTTAACTGACCTTCAGTTATGCTGTGACATGAACTATTATGGCAGTACCTCACTACTCGGATTCTAATGTCGTAGAAAGTGTTCAATTTTTTGAAGTGTGAGCCAGTGCACCAAAACTGTACACTTTTCTAAATAGCCCTGCAGGTCTGAGCTGTACTGTGACGTCACAGAGCCGGTGGTAGCATTTCAGGCCTTGGATTCTCGCCTCTATTCGACATGCATATGTAGCAGCTGGAGAACCAATATGTGCTTCTGCAAGTAACTTTCACCGTTTAATTGTGTGATTTCTACAATGCAGTACAGATCGCTACGGAAAGACTCAGTAGGTGGTATGCATATCTTAAGACTACTCTTTGATTAGGTTGTCAAGCATTTGTTGGAACACAAATTTAGCGTCCCTCACGTCTGGTCAGTGTTAAATGTATGGTGTGCTGTGGCGTGAAGACTGTATCTAGTGTTGATATTTCCACTATTCCTCTGCTAGGATGTTGCTGCTTTGTAATGTACGTTTACCATCGCTGATGATGTTTTTATAGAGGATCATGTGAACGTACCATAATTTCTGAATCGTAATCGGATATGAATTTCATAAACAGTTATTGTTAACGCCTTCAGGAATGTCAGTAAGAATCGATGCTGTATTTAGTGTTCAAGGTAGTAATTTCAACCTCTTGAAGTTTGCGAGTGTAGTGTCTCGAACTTGTTAACTGGATGTAAGTTTAAGGACTCCTGAATGGCGTTCAGCCACCATCAACGTTTTCGGACTGTGTGTTTTTTGCACTCACATCTTGTGTGCGTACGTCCGATTCTAAAAAAGGCGAAGAAGTGATCTACAAGATCAGAAGTTGCACTGAACTTTAGAAATGGTTATGGAACGTTTAGCTTCCAAGTTGTTGTGGTGTCTATAGTAGAAATGTGGATATCTTAAAGTGTATTCAAGCATTTGTTAGTAAAATCAAAAAATAATCCAATTGCACTAGTTTGCTCTAACTAGCGCTAGTCGGCTGTTCAGTTTTGGAAAACGTGTTATAACCGTTCTGTAGACAGAATAACAACAGCATGTATTCCCTACCTTTTAACCTATCACGAGCTTATTTAATCCATGTAACACAGAATCGTGACAGTGAGAGGAGGTGGACCAAAACAGCAAAATTCAGTGTTCAGTTACGAAGTATTACAACGCAGGGAGGTCACAGAATGTTTATGCATTAATTATAAGTAAACTGATGAGAGGCTAGCAAATACCCTATTGTTTGTAAATGTTGTGGTTCACTGGATTTGGTTCACTGGATTCATTCACGACACTAGATAGTGCAACTTTCGATACATCATTCGTTGATGTCAAAATAAAACCGACGTGTACGTCCCATGACTTGATATGTGCCACCAGTTAGAAACTCTGTGGAGGCGGCTGATGTCACGTATGCACAGTAAAAGTTCCTAGTCATTACTGCAAATTTGGGTGGCTGTGTCATTTAGGTGCGAGAGGGCGGGCCCAAGCCGCTTGCGCTGTTCATAAGCCATGGTGTTCGCTGGGTCGATCGCCTGCTTGCCGAAGTGTATGATTCATAACGTATTTACTGAGTGCTGCCGCTTTCACCGTTTAGACCACACTGGAGTTACCGTGTTCTAATTCCCTCTTTCATATGGAGCTAGCAATCTGTGTCCTGTCGCTTTGCGATGTTACAGTCATCTGACACCAGTTGGCGCCGCACTCAGTTAGTGGTGGCAGTTGAGTTCTTCGTCCTGACAAGTGAAGTATGAGTATGTTGTAGACCATTGCTCTCGTAACATGTCACTATTTTTCATCATCTACATTTGCTGCGTTTTTGTTGGGTGCGACAAAACTTGTCAATAAGTACAGGCACATTCATTCCCAAATGTCGATGCTACATGCCTTCCGCGGCTCTGTGATATTGGATGTATGTATGGAACCTGGGACCCAGAAGCGATGGAGAGGTTTCGTCACCCCACCCCACCGCCGACCATACCGAATCCATGGTTATTGTGCGGTTTGGCCCCTAGTGCCCCCCATCCCCCCTCCCCAACCATCCGAGAACTTCTCATACCAGACGAGTGTAATCTCAAATGTTTGCGTGGTACAATAATTATGGTGTATGAGTATGTGGCAACAGTGTTTGCGCAGCAATCGCCGACACAGTGTAACTGAGGCGGAACAAGGGGAACCAGCCCGCATTCGCCGAGGTAGATGGAAAATCGCCTTAAAAATCATCCACAGGCTGACCGGGACCCCGGACCTCGACACTAATCCGCCGGACGGATTCAAACTGGTCCCAGCATGCCTTCCCGCTGAGATAGCAGGTCGTTAAACTGCAGTCTACCTGGGAGAGCACTGTGATATTGGTCTGTTCCGAAAAGAATATATTTTTTTGGTGAATCTTACAACCAGCTCACCTGACTGTTCTTTTTTTTTGGGTGGGGGTGGTTGGTGGATGGGCAGTGAGTTCACAGCCTGCACACATGTTTCTGTTTCTAACACTAGGTGGGTGAATGTGCATATGTGCATCTCTTAATGTTGAGTTTCCACCCACAACATATGTATGTATCCGAGGGCTATAATTCTGCTGCTCAGTAGATGTCCTCTTATGCCTGCCTCCTCTTCATTGAGTAAAAGTGGTTGTAGCAACTTTCCTGTGCTTCTCAATAGTTGCTATCCTGGCACTTTCCCTTGATCATTACACTTGACTGGAGCGACCCTACCGTGATGCTCAATACTAACCATGCCAGTACATTTCCTATTTAGTAGGTTTGGCCAGAACAACCCTCCAGTGCTTCTCCATCCATGTAGTCAGCTCATTCACACTGCTGTTAACCCTTACCTGCCACCTGTGTTAATGTACAAGAATGGTCTACCCAACAGGAGGTGCTAGTCACATAACATCACTTTAATTTAAGACACGGACGTCTTACACAACGTGGCGACCCCTTTCGCCCTGCCTTCCATCTGTCATCAGTGGTGTGTGGTGGCATACCTCTTAGTGGCCGCAGGAAGACTCCTCAATCACATACTTTGCAATCACAGTAAGAGGACTTCTCACCGGTTTGGTATTAGTTTGTATGGTTAAACAAAGATGAACTGTTACTGTACTACTCACTGAAGCTGTCAGAACCGTAGCTAATATGGAGTTAAGCTTAGAACAAGAGCTGTCGTCTACTTCGCGTGGGGTTGTTGGAACTGACAACGACGCAATACCAAGGCGAGTTAGAGGAACTGGAGTTGTGGAGTTAGAAAGAGCAGTAAGCATGAATTCTGTAAGTAACCATACACCTCACAGTGAAAGCCTTCCGCTTCTGGTGTGGTTTTAAAGAAATAAAGTAAAAAGATCTGTGGTGTCACCGCCAGACACCACACTTGCTAGGTGGTAGCCTTTTAAATCGGCCGCGGTCCGCTAGTATACGACGGACCCGCGTGTCGCCACTATCAGTGATTGCAGACCTAGCGCCGCCACACGGCAGGTCTAGAGAGACTTACTAGCACTCGCCCCAGTTGTACAGCCGACGTTGCTAGCCATGGTTCACTGAGAATTACGCTCTCATTTGCCGAGACGATAGTTAGCATAGCCTCCAGCTAAGTCAATTGCTACGACCTAGCAAGGCGCCATTTATCCTTTGCTATGTATCTAATGAAGCATGTACAGTAACTAGACCAATGTTCACCAGTTGTGGATTAAAGTTAAGTATTCCAGCAGCTACGTACTTTTCTTTATAGCATTCATTACGCATCCTCTTTCAGACCTCACGCCAGCCTGCGTGAGTTTAAGCGCGTGCCTTTCGGTTACCCGTCACTGTGGATTGGCTGTCTTGCCAGTCCACAACAAGAACCAAACAGAGTTAGGAAAAGCAGCGACCATACCCACGAGTGAATAGTAGGAAAATATGACACACAGCAGGACCTGCACATACATCCACTGTTTCAGATGTCATTGTGCCAGGATTTTGGAATGTGAATAATGACATCATAGAACCAGGCTCAAAATTCCAAGCCCTGTACCAGTATGACAGGTTGGCCATCTTGAATTCTGAAATCACAGAGAGGCTGTTGCCAGTATTCAGAATCTTGGATTTCCTTTTCCAGCATTCCAAGTCAGCCATCTTGTATTCTGAAATCATACAGTGCCAGTATTCCAAGTTTTGGGTTGTGACATCATACTAACACTGCACCAGAATTCCTGGTCTCCCATTTTTTATCGGCCATTCTGTGTCAACTATACTTTATCCAGGTCCTCCATGTTATATTCTGACGCCATAGAAAGACTGTACTAGTGTTCCAAGTCCACTAGCATGACAAGGCAGTATCTTGAGTTTCCCAGAAATTTGCACTTAAGACAACAACTCCACTTCCATACAAGTGCATTTGGGCTATTTCTTGAATTTCCCTCCAAACTCTGAAATCCTGCCATTTTATACATAAAGCAATTGACCTCTCTCAGATGTGGCAGGTGGGGGCGAGGAAATCTCATGGCTCATCGATGCCATAATCGATGATGTCATAGATGACGTTATCACACAAGAAACGGCGCTGTTATACTACTCGAAACTAATCTTCAGAATATATCTGTAGCACAACACTTCGAAAGATGTAATTTTCGTCTCAACGTGTATATTCTTATTGTCTATGTTATTTTCCTGAACAAGACTACATTGCATCTCAAAGAAGTTGAGAAAAGTTTTCCTTACACTTACATTTATATTCGATAATAACAAATTTCTCGTTCTCAGGAACATTGTTCTCCTTGTTCGAGACTGGTCTCCAGTTTATATACACTCTAGTTTGGCAGTAGTGTACTATTTTCCACCTGAGTAAAGAAATTCATTTACTACTTTTAGCTGGCCGCAGTGGCCCTGCGGATCTAGGTGCTTCAGTCTGAACTGCGTGACCGCTACGGTCGCAGGTTCGAATCCTGCCTCGGGCATGGATGTGTGTGATGTCCTTAGGTTAGTTAGGTTGAAGTAGTTCTAAGTTCTAGGGGACTGAATACCTCAGCTGTTAAGTCCCATAGTGCTCAGAGCCATTAGATTTTACTACTTTTGGCGATTTCTTTCTATATATGGTCTAAGTTTCATCGAGCTGTATGACACATAACGCCAAAGTTGCTTTCTTCCTTATGTTTTGTACAAATGCGTATTTTCCTACAGAATATGATTCCTGGTTCGTTGACGCCATTAACAAGACTATTAGTGTTCAACTCCACGCTTCAGCTGCGTACTGTTCTCTATTTTCCGTCAAACTGTCGTTCAAACTTTCAGGCAAGCATGTGTTCGCATTACTGCAAAAAAATGGTTCAAATGGCTCTGAGCACTATAGGACTCAAATGCTACGGTCATTACTCCCGTAGAGGTTAGAACTAGTTAAACCTAACTAACCTAAGGACGTCACACACATCCATGCCCGAGGCAGGATTCGAACCTGCGACCGTAGCGGTCTCACGGTTCCAGACTGCAGCGACTAGAACCGCACGGCCACTGCGGCGGCCGCATTGCTACGTGAAACAGGCTTATCCGAAAGAATTTGTCATTACCATATTTCCCCTTGAAAGGTGAATTAGCTTATTTTACGTTACGTACCTAGTTTTAAATACTTTACGTAATACATTACAAATTAAACTTGTGTACCGGGAAACGCCCCATAAATGCTGAGTAACATATAATTAAGTAATCTCCTTCACCCGCTGAAGAGTGGTTATCCCTATGAAAAGAGTCCTCATAGTTGTAGAAAGAGAACTCAATATTGTAGTGTATAGCAAAATACGAAGGATGCCTTATACATAGCCATCCAGTAGCTGCGGAATGATAAATACACATTCTGTGATCAAAGCCTGGAGAACTTTTACCCGCAATGAGTTGAAATGAACGTTGTCTGTGAGAACAAGAGCAAACTAGTAGCATACATCCTGTGTGTACATGGTGCCAATTGTAGTGCACTGTTACCGTGTAATATGGACAAAAAGTAAAGTAATTAAAACAAGCGAGAATATTTACTATCAACGGTGATGGTTGTGTAGAGAAGCCCACTAGTTAGGTGTTAACTTTGTTATGTTAATATGTTTCAAATCTCAATTTAATGACCTGTACATTAATAATGAAATAATTTTCTGGGTGGGCTCCTACCGGCTCCATGCCACTACACAGCAGAGAACCGATTGCAAGTGAAATTCACCATTAGTATTAAAAGCTGAACATTTGCATCAAATTTGTCTCAGTTACGAATATTATTTATCAAAAAGCAGATATAAAATAATTACGTTGTGGATGGAAGTCTGTATTAAGCCCTTCCACTGATTCATCTTTCATTTTGGCACTTACAAATTAAAACATTTTATAGGTAAATTATTTCGATATTCATTTATATGGAAAGAAACGGATTTGTTCGTTCTTCCATATGCAATTTTTGTGAATTTCTTTTAGTTAAAATTAAAAATTAGTTGCGTGAGAGGACTTATCGTTACCGTTAATGTAACTCTTGACTGATATTACCAGCACAGAAATCACGGAATATTTTCGTTTCGATGAACAATCTCGTTAACATTTAATATTCAACTGGCCAGTCTTTAAAACATTTCAGTGAAAATATACAGATGGGATTGGTTTGAGGGGAGGTTGGTATCCACATACACAAACTCTTCTATCTTTTTCTGTCAATCCTACCTAGTAACGGATCCCATATGGATTAGAAATAGTCGAGAATCAGTAGAGCAAATTTCCTAGAAGCCACTTCCTTCCAGGTGAGTTACGTGAGCCATGACTGTTGTCTTTCAAAAATCATTTCGGTCAATCTGTAGCACGTTACTATTCTTCCGAAACACTGCAGGAGGACTATTTGCTGCAAGTACGATTGTGCGACGGAACATCTGTCTTCAGGTAATGTTGTTTCATTACTAAACTGGGAGAAATATGTCCACGAAGACGTATGTTGGTATATGGGTATATTATTCCACTCTAACAGAAATAAACGATACAGAAGTCTGATAATTTCAAACAATGATGAGCTTCAGTGTCTGACGAATACCATGACAATAGGCACCAACCAATACGTAGTTCCTCTCTAGCACATGATGGATGCTGTATGGGCAGATCTCTAGTCCGTTCACCTCTCCAGTTCCTCATGTACTCCACCTTTGCCGATCCATGTTTCAATGGGTAAAAACGGAGCCATTATAGGATCAATTTGTTGTCCGTGTGTCTGTCTACCTGTCCGACTGGTAAAAGTCCTTTTTTCTCAGTAGACGTATCGAGCTGAACTTTATATCACCTGCTGATGTCTACAGGGCTCTTGCCAGTGTGTAAAATTAAAGCTTCTAAGTCAATTATGTCAAAAGATACGGCCATTTACTTCACATATTTTGACGCTCGCAAACACACTCATCAAAAGCTATAGGACACTTCCCATTGGCCTAGAATAAAGAAAATTGGCAAAAAGGAAGATTTCATACAACAACCAAAGGAAAAAATCCGAAAATTGTAAGGAAATAAATCTTTTTCATTTTCATCAGACTGACTGTTCGTCCGTGTAAGGCCCCTTTTCTTAAGAAGTTGTGAACGTATCAAGTTGAAACTTACGTCACATACTAAGGTATATAGGCTCTTGGCGGTGTAATAAATTTAAGCATCTACTTCAATGCAGCCAAAAGCTACGGCCATTTATGTCATATCTCATGTTACTCGGAAACTCACTCATCACAAACCTTAGGGTACCTCCCGTTAATGTTCAACGATGAAATCTGCCAAGAAGTAAGGTTTAACAGTAAAGGGAAAAATCCAGAAACTGTAAATAGGTAATTATATCACACGAAAAAATTTTCATTTGTAGTCCTACGTCAAACTTGAAATTAAAACTATCTGTAGTTCTACATTCAGGCCGACAGGGTCGCAATGGTAACAGCCAAACATCAGGCTAGGAATGACTTTGTTGTTTGTACGACTCGTTTCCTAATATATCCATCAGATATGCAGGAGCGGTTACTGCACGTAGATATGGGGTTTCAGGTTGTATGTGTAACATACATTTGCAGACTAAAGAACTACTGATTATTACAATAATGATCGCCAGCCTACATCATGACTTGTTGTCACATTTATTTGATCGCAGTTAAAACATTGAAATCCCTGGAATCAGTATCTTGCCAGTATCAATCGATAACAGTTCGAAATGGTCGAGTTTCTCGATTCCAGGAATGGATTGTGACCGGGCCAAATATTTCACGAAATGAGCGTCAAACGAAAAAACTACAAAGAACGAAACAGCTATCCTGAAGGGGGAAACCAGATGGCGCTATGGCTGGCTTGTTAGATGGCGCTGCCATAGGTCAAACGGATATCAACTGCGTTTTTTTTTTAAAAATAGGAACCCCCATTTCTTATTACGTGTTCGTGTAGTACGTAAAGAAATATGAATGTTTTAGTTGGACCACTTTTTTCGCTTTGTGATAGATGGCGCTGTAATAGTCACAAACATATGGCTCACAATTTTAGACGTACAGTTGGTAACAGCTAGGTTTTTTAAATTAAAATACAGAACGTAGGTACGTTTTAACATTTTATTTCGGCTTTTCCAATGTGATACATCTACCTTTGTGAACTTAACATTTCTGAGAACGCATGATGTTATGGCGTGATAACCTGTAATTACCATATTAACGTAATAAATGCTCAAAATGATGTCCGCCAACCTCAATGCATTTGGCAATACGTGTAACGACATTCCTCTCAACAGAGATTAGTTCGCCTTCCGTAATGTTCGCACATGCATTGACAATACGCTGACGCATGTGGTCAGGCGTTGTCGGTGGATCACGATAGCAAATATTCTTCAACTTTCCCTACAGAAAGAAATCCGGGGACGTCAGATCCGGTGTACGTGCGGGCCATGGTATGGTGCTTCGGCGACCAATCCACCTTTCATGAAATATGCTTTTCAGTACCGATTCAACCGCACACGAGCTATGCGCCGGACATCCATCATGTTGGAAGTACATCGCCATTCTGTCATGGAGTGAAACATCTTGTAGTAACATCGGTAGAACAAAACGTAGGAAATCAGCATATATTTCACCATTTACAATGCCATCGATAAAATGGGGGGAACAATTATCCTTCCTCTCATAATGCCGCACGATACATTAACCCGCCAAGGTCGCTGATGTTTCACTTGTCGCAGCCAACGTGGATTTTCCGTTGCCCAATAGTGCATATTACGCTGGTTTACATTACTGCTGTTGGTGAATTACGCTTCGTCGCTAAATAGAACGCGTGCAAAAAATCTGTCATCGTCCCGTAATTTCTCCTGTTCCCAGTGGCAGAACTGCATACGCCGTTCAAAGTCGTCGCCATGCAATTCCCGGTGCATAGAAATGTAGTGCGGGTGCAATCGATGTTGATGAAGCATTCTCAACACCGACGTTTTTGAGATTCTCGATTCTCGCGCAATGTGTCTGCAGCTGATGTGCGGATTAGGCGCGACAGCAGCTAAAACACCTACTTGGGCATCATCATTTGTTGCAGGTCGTGGTTAACGTTTCACATGTGGCTGAACACTTCCTCTTTCCTTAAATAACGTAACTTTCCGGCAAACGATCCGGACACTTGGATGATGTCGTCCACGATACCGAGCAGCGTACATAGCACACACCCGTTGGGCATTTTGAACGCAATAGCCATACATTAACACGATATCTACCATTTCCGCAATCGGTAAACAGTCCATTTTAGCACCGGTAATGTATTACGAAGCAAATACCGTCCGCACTGACGGAATGTTACGTGATACCACGTACTTATACGTTTGTGACTATTACAGCGCCATCTGTCACAAAGCGAAAAAAGTGGTCCAACTAAAACATTCATATTTCTTTACGTACTACACGAATATGTAATAAAAAATGGGGTTTCCTATATTAAAAAACACAGTTGAATCCGTTTCACCTATGGCAGCGCCATCTAGCGGGCCAACCATAGCGCCATCTTGTTTTCCTCTTCAAGCTAGACCAGTTTCGCTCTTTGTAGTTTTTTCGTTTGATTCTTATTTCGTGAGATGTTTGGCCCGGTCGCTATCAATGGACCACACTGTATACATAGTCAAGCTTTCACGAAATCCTCAATGCACTAGTTTTATTCGCACATGTCCTTCTTTTTTTTTTCTTTAACCTCTGATTGTCGCTCTCGTATCGAAGACAGGGCATGCTGTAAAGTTACACACCTTAGATATAAATAATGTTGTATGGCTTCTATCCCGACCTGTGGAAAACCTCCCGTATCCTGATGTTCTCCAAACCCAACAAGCCTCCATCTGATGCCTCTTCCTATCGTCCTATCTGTCTCACATCGGTGTTCAGCAAGCTCTTGGAATCCATCCTTTCCCGGCGCATCCATAACCACCTCCGCCAACACCACCTCCTCCCAAACACCCAATGTGGCTTTCGACCTTCCTTCTCTGCTGATGACCAACTCCTCTGCCTCACACATCTCCTCTCCCTCCAGCTTAACTCCCGTCGCTCCGCCATTTTTGTCTCCCTCGACCTCGAAAAGGCCTACGACAGTGTCTGGCATCCCGGTCACCTGTTTAAACTCCAAACCTACGCCCTTCCTATCAACTACAGCCGTCTGGTGGCCTCCTTCCCCTCCCACCGCCACTCCTATGTTACCATCCATAATGCCACTTCCTACACCTTCTACCCCTCTGCAGGTGTGCCCCAGGGCTCTGTCCTCTCACCTCTCCTCTACCTCCTGTACACGACAGATATGCCCCAACCCCCCCCCCCCCCCGCCCTACCGTACACCTCTTGCAATATGCGGATGACACCGCATTCCTCGCCCTCGCTCCTACCCTCCAACGGTCCCAACGGCTTCTCCACAATCTCCCTTGACCTTTTTGCTGCATGGTGTCACCAGTGGCTCCTGAAACTCAACCCTTCGAAGACCCAGGCAATCATCGTAGGTCGTACCACTAGCTCCTTCCGGCTCCTGGATTTCTCCCTTACTGTCTGCGCCCGTCCTGTCCGCCTTACCACCACCCTCACCTACCTTGACCTCACCATTGACCGTCACCTCACCTGGATCCCTCATCTCCGCTCCATCCAATCCAAAGCCCACAACTGCCTCCAACTCCTCAAACTCCTCTCCGGCCGGACATGGGGGGTTGCACCCCTCTACCATCCTCCACACGTACAAATCCTTAATCCGTCCCATCTTCTGTTATGCCAGTCCTGCCTGCATATCTGCCCCCCCCCCCCCAAATTCTATAAGTCCCTCCAGATCCTTGAGCGTCATGCACTCCGCCTCGCCTTCTGTATACGCCTCCCATACCCCATGCGCGTCCTCTATGATCTCATTGCTTTCCCCCATCTGCTCCTATTCCTCGAACATATCCGCATCCTCTACACCTCCCGCCGTCTTGAACCCCCTCACCCCCTGGTTGCTCCTCTCCTCTCCGATCCCTGCCCCCTGCCCCGTCTTCACCATTGTGTCCCCCCTACCCTCCATCTCTACACCCTACATCTCCTTTCCCACGGTGGCTTCCATCAACTCCCCCTCCCGGATGATGCCCTCTCTCCCTCCATTTATCCCTCCTATCAACTCTGATCCTCACTCCCCCTCCTTTCCTCTGTCCTTTTCCCGGGCTCCCTCTCCCCCCCTTCCATCCTCTTTCTTCCCCACTTCCCCTCTCTCTGCCCCCTTCTCTCCCCCGCGTCCTTTTCCATTTCCCTCCTCTGTCTCCTCTCATTCCTTCTTGCGTCTGCCCTTCTCCCCCTTTATTAGTCCTCTCCCTCCTTGGTCCCCCCCCCTTTCGTTTTTTCCTCTCCTCCCTCCTTGTTTTTCCCCCTATTCTGGGTCCCCCCCACCATCTGCCTTGGATCGGGAGTGCCATCTTTGTGCCGCCTTTTTCGTGCAGTGTTTTACAGTGTGTTTTTCCAGTGCCTGCTTCGTGTTGTGTCTTTTGGGAAGCGTAGCGAACAGCCATCATACTGTCGGTGGGTGTGCTTTTTATCACTTGCGAACAGAAATCAGACTGTCGCCATGTTTTTATTTTTTTTTCTTTTTTTTAATTTTGTGTCTACTCTGTTACTTGTCTGATTCCTGTGTCTTTTATCTACATTGCCAACTCCTTTTGCTTTCTGTTTTAACTTTCCGCAATTTTACGCCATTTTACACTTTAAATCGCCATTTTATCGCCTGTTTTTCCTTGTTTCTTTCTTCTTCCTTTATTTAAAAAAAAGTCTGTAGGCTGTAGAGCAGCGTAGTAAGCTGCTGCCGGCCCGCTCCCTTTGGGGGGGGGGGGGGGGGGGGGGGGGAATTGAAAATCAATAAAGAAAAAAAAATGTTGTACTGCAGATGAACACATTTGCTCTACTTTTTTTCTTCTCTTTTTCCCTCTCTTTTGTTTTACTCAAAAAATAAAAATGAAAAGAAAAAGAAACAGAGTGAGAAGTTCCAGTATGTCTACTAGTTTGAATCAGTTCTCTATCTGTTCTTATCTTGCATTAATGTTTTCATATGTAAGTAACTATATCCGTACGCATCACTTCCAAACTGTTCTGCAAATTCTGTTCTTGGTCTGTCTGTACTATGTGTCCATTGTGGTACCTTTTCCAGTAGTATTTCAAATACTCCTGAATGCTGTAGGAAATGTCCGAGTAACCTATCCCTTCTATTTTCCAGGGAAATCTATTCTCGCCTATTCTTTGCAACGCTTCTTCATTTCATATTTTATCTGCCAACTCAGTTATAACACTCACTGGTACCGCCACATTTCAAGTGCTTCAAGTTTCTTCTTCTCCGAATTCCAATTGACGACGTTCCACGTATATTCAATGCTTTTCTCCGTACATATTCTTCTCGGAACATCTACGCATATCAGAATCTAATTTCTGCATAGCTCCTCAGCTGAGGGCTTTTCTCATTGCCTTTCTTTCTTCTTGTATCACAAGTGATAATCCTTCCTATATTTTTTCACTGATTTAACTAATGTGTCCTGTCGACTGTGACGTGCAATAAACAGTTATTCTCTTCTCTGTTACGCTTCACAAACCTTCGGCTTTCCCATGTTTATCCTTAACTTACAACCAGAGGTTGAAAATGCCGCTACAGTGGTAAGATTCTTTTATTTAACACACAACCTGTTTCGGGTTCTTACACGCCCATCTTCAGGTGTCGTACTGAAAATAGCAAGAAACTTCTCTTGCTATTTTCAGTTACACCTGAAGACAGGCGTATAAGAGCCTGAAACTGGTCGTGTGTTAAACAAAAGAAGCTTATAACTGTAGCGTCATTTTCGTCATCTGGTATAATGCCCAGTTGCGTATGTTCCTCCGACAGGTTTGTTTGTGGCTTAACTTACAAGCAGATTGTTTATTCCTTCCAACAAGTGACAGACTTCCTCGCATCCGGTGAGGAGTGCTACACTGATCCCCCTGGAGAAATTAATATGGTGTTTCCGGACACGCAGCTATCCACGACGCCAGGAAATGCACTCGGGTTGTACGAGGACTACTGCAGCGGGAATCCAAGACAATGTCTCCCAGGACTAGCTGCAAGGTGATTCGATGGCCGAGGCGTTGCGGAGAGTTCTCTGCGGAAGCGCCGCTCCGTGAAATGGACAGCGGGTGCCTCAAAGAAGGCGACGCCCGTTGGGACGCCTCGTTTCGCCTGCAGAGCACAGTGGCGGCTCTCCTCAGAAGGTCTCCCTCCGTAAATTTTACTGTCAGTGTGGCTTTTCCCGTATTTCCTTACAAAACTCCCTCATGTTCAAAAAACGACGAATTATTGTTGGTGATAGCTGCCTGTTTACATATATCTGTATTTGAATACACATGCTGTTACGCACCTTAACACACTATCATGTGGTGCTCAATCAATAAGTTTAACTTCTTCCATCCTTCAAACATATAATGTCTGTGTCCTTGCGAGCTTGCTAATGTGAACTGAAGCACCAAAGTAACTGGTACAGGCATGTGTATTCAAATACAGATATATGTAAACAGGCAGAATACTGCGCTGCGGTCGGCCTTTACGATGTCAGGTAAGTGAGCCAGTTTCTCTGTCTCTTTAGTGTATATGCTCACCACACATTAACAGTATCCTGTTATCCAGCTTGATGAATATCATGTGGTATATAGTATTCACTCATCGTACTGCCCCATGTGGATGAATCAGTAAAGTTTAACTTTTGCTATTTTTCCGGCATGCTACATCTGTGTCACGCAGTCTAATTACAGCATTTGAGTAGTGTATCAGTTCCCATACACCCTAAAGGCCACGTCGTATTATGAGGTTATAATATTGACGGGAAGCCATACTAATGTACCGATGTTCCACTGACTAAAACCAGCGGAGATAGGTCGGAGCTGAAACCGGTTCATTTCCCGCTAGATTTCTTCGCTGATTCTGAGGAGCTGTAGGCTATGTCAAACCTACCTTTACGTCATCTCAGATGAAAATATTACTACCGCCGTGCGTAGTACCCTGTTACGCAACTCGATGGATTGTCATGTGGTGAGCAGCATTCACAAGTTTTCCTGTATCATAGGCATGTATAAAAGAAGTGCAAGGTTTTCCATTCTTCGAGCACGCAAATGGCTGTGTCCTTGGGCGCATGCTAATCTATATGCCCTATGACGTGTGGTCAGAAAAAGAATATTTATGGGACAGTGGCTGCTGTAGTCCCTAATCAGAAAATGTTTTCGGATCCAGTGGCTCCTAATTAGTCGTTATTGGCCCTCATTTAACTATCGCGATGTTAGGAACTGTGACTGTTACATGATGCATTACAATGGTTTGGAACATTTATGTTACTTCCTCTCGTGTTTGAAATTAACTGAATATGGCCTCTACGCCGATGGACGAAACCGCAGACATCCGTTTACATCAAGAGAACATAACTGGCAAAACACTAACCAAATACCTGTACAAGGAAGCAGATGTCTGACCGGTCTGCATAAATCACTGTCAGTTGCAAAGCATAACTACCTGGTGGTACTGCGTCCTCGAAGTCCATCCACACATACTTGACGTGCTAAACTTACATGTAGTGCAGTTCGCAGCAAGCTATGCTCCAACATATACTATGTGATCAAAGTATCCGGACACCCCTAAAAATATACCTTTTTCATATTAGATGCATTGTGCTGCCACATACTCCATATTAGCGATCTCAGCAGTCACTAGACATCATGAGAGAGCAGAATTGGGTGTTCCGCGGAACTCACTGACCTCGAATGTGGTCAGCTGATTGGGTGTCACTTGTGTCATACGTCTGTGCGCGAGATTTCCACACTACTAAACGTCCCTAGGTCCACTGTTTCCGATGTGATAGTGAAGTGGAAGCTTGAACGGTCACGTACAGCACAAAAGCGCACAAGCTGACCTCGTCTAATGACTGACGGAGACCACGGACAGTTCAAGAAAGTCGTGATGTGTAAAAGGCAGACGTCTATCCAGACCATTATACAGGAATTCCAAACTGCATCAGAATCCACTGCAAGTACTATGACAGTTAGGCGAGAGATGAGAAAACTTCGATCTCATGGTCGAGAGGCTGCTCATAAGCCACACATCAAGCCGGTAAATACCAAACGACGCCTCACTGGATGTAAGGAGCGTATACATTGGACGATTGAACAGGGGAAGAACGTTGTGTGGTGTGACGAATCACCGTACACAATGTGGCGATCCGATAGGAGGGCTTGGGTATGGCGAATGCCCAGTAAATGTCATTTTCTAGCGAGTGTAATTCCAACAGTAAAATTCGCAGGTCGTGGTGTTATGGTGTGATCGTGGTTTTCATGGGAGGGGGGCTTGCACCCCGTGTTGTTTTGCTTGACACTGTAACAGCACAGGCCTACATTGATGTTTTAAGCACCTTCTTGCTTCCCACTGTTAAAGAGCAATTCGGGGAAGGCGATTGCATCTTTCAACACGATCGTGCACCTGGTCATAATGCACGGCCTATGGTGGAGTGGTTACACGACAATAACATCCCTGTAATGGACGGGCCTACACAAAGTCCTGATCTGAATCCTACGTAAAAAATGTTCTATGTTTTGCAACTTCGTGCCGCGCTTCACCGACCGACGTCAATACCTCTCCTCAGTGCCGCACTCAGTGAAGAATGGGTTGCTATTCCCCAAGAAACCTTCCAGCAACTGATTGAGAGTGATAGCTGTCATCAAGGCTAAGGATGGGCGGACACCATATTGAATTCCAGCATTAGCGATAGACTGCGCCACGAACTTGTAAGTCATTTTCAGCCAGGTGTCCGGATACTTTTAATCGCATAGTGTATGACCCCTGGTGATGAATTAGTATGGGACAGCAACATTCTGCGAGATGTTGGCACATCCCTAATTGAATAGAAAACATATCTGGTAAAATCTTAATATGTTGTTGCTGCTCAGTATCCTCCAGTTTGGTAGGTGTACAATCGTTATACACTCCTGGAAATGGAAAAAAGAACACATTGACACCGGTGTGTCACACCCACCATACTTGCTCCGGACACTGCGAGAGGGCTGTACAAGCAATGATCACACGCACGGCCCAGCGGACACACCAGGAACCGCGGTGTTGGCCGTCGAATGGCGCTAGCTGCGCAGCATTTGTGCACCGCCGCCGTCAGTGTCAGCCAGTTTGCCGTGGCATACGGAGCTCCATCGCAGTCTTTAACACTGGTAGCATGCCGCGACAGCGTGGACGTGAACCGTATGTGCAGTTGACGGACTTTGAGCGAGGGCGTATAGTGGGCATGCGGGAGGCCGGGTGGACGTACCGCCGAATTGCTCAACACGTGGGGCGTGAGGTCTCCACAGTACATCGATGTTGTCGCCAGTGGTCGGCGGAAGGTGCACGTGCCCGTCGACCTGGGACCGGACCGCAGCGACGCACGGATGCACGCCAAGACCGTAGGATCCTACGCACCGCCACTTCCCAGCAAATTAGGGACACTGTTGCTCCTGGGGTATCGGCGAGGACCATTCGCAACCGTCTCCATGAAGCTGGGCTACGGTCCCGCACACCGTTAGGCCGTCTTCCGCTCACGCCCCAACATCGTGCAGCCCGCCTCCAGTGGTGTCGCGACAGGCGTGAATGGAGGGACGAATGGAGACGTGTCATCTTCAGCGATGAGAGTCGCTTCTGCCTTGGTGCCAATGATGGTCGTATGCGTGTTTGGCGCCGTGCAGGTGAGCGCCACAATCAGGACTGCATACGACCGAGGCACACAGGGCCAACACCCGGCATCATGGTGTGGGGAGCGATCTCCTACACTGGCCGTACACCACTGGTGATCGTCGAGGGGACACTGAATAGTGCACGGTACATCCAAACCGTCATCGAACCCATCGTTCTACCATTCCTAGACCGGCAAGGGAACTTGCTGTTCCAACAGGACAATGCACGTCCGCATTTATCCCGTGCCACCCAACGTGCTCTAGAAGGTGTAAGTCAACTACCCTGGCCAGCAAGATCTCCGGATCTGTCCCCCATTGAGCACGTTTGGGACTGGATGAAGCGTCGTCTCACGCGGTCTGCACGTCCAGCACGAACGCTGGTCCAACTGAGGCGCCAGGTGGAAATGGCATGGCAAGCCGTTCCACAGGACTACATCCAGCATCTCTACGATCGTCTCCATGGGAGAATAGCAGCCTGCATTGCTGCGAAAGGTGGATATACACTGTACTAGTGCCGACATTGTGCATGCTCTGTTGCCTGTGTCTATGTGCCTGTGGTTCTGTCTGTGTGATCATGTGATGGATCTGACCCCAGGAATGTGTCAATAAAGTTTCCCCTTCCTGGGACAATGAATTCACGGTGTTCTTATCTCAATTTCCAGGAGTGTATAAGTTCACAAAGCCATAAGTTCGTTTATCAGGAATCACGGAGTTCACGTAACCATAACCTCTTGCAGTGAACACAGAACTACAGCCCCTAACAAAACCGTTACGTACGAATTTACCAATCTAAGCTGCCGCATCTATAGCATACTGTACAGTATATGACTCATGCTCTCTTCTACATTGGACTTGAAACTACAACGCTAGGATAGTTTTTGATCCACTGCACGTAATTACTCTGTACTCTCCAAGACATAAAAATAATTAAACTTACTATCTTCACCATGAAGTCATCAGTCACAATATAATCACAACACTGAAGTAGTAAATACTCATCGAAGATATATTATCTCACCTACCGACATGGGTTGGAGTGGTGCCACATTGCACAGCATAAGCTGTGCTCATTAACTGCCATCGACTAAGTTTATATAGACTGTAAAAGAGAAACATATTATGTATTACCAACGACCCGATTCACTCCCTAAGAAGAAGAACATTATTAGAATCTTTTTACTTGATATAAGCAAGATTAAAAGAGCGTTCAGCCGTAGAGGTGGGGCTGACTTTCGTTGCATGTCCGACCTGTATCAATTCCAGCTGCCTTCTCTCTCAACAACGGTTTTCCATTCCCACTGCTAATTTTCCTTGGCTGCAGTGAAGTCAGACAGTCCACTTTAGGAATATTCCGGTTCTGGTATCGAATGGCTCAACTCGATTGCTCCGGTGGAGAGACTCAGAATGACACTTAACACAACTTTTACTAACTCCTTTGTCTCATAGTCCGTAATTTTGTGATGGACTGTTTTTCCTTACTCCTTCTGCATTGCCTCTGACTGTTCCACCAGGTCTTAGCTGAGGGGTATCCGTCCCTGCAAACCGCAGAGCTGTTTTTGTCGCTGTGAGTATTCTTACGCCAGACTTCCAGAGGTTGTAGTCTGAACTCCCACCATACTCACTCGAAATTTTCGTGTCCATCTACGTCCTCCTATCTGACAACAGCTCATCGCGGCCGCGCCGGTTACCGTGCATTTGCATTACTATTCTCAATCAAAATGAAAACACCTCGTGATCGTTAATTCGGAAATCTATGCTGTTTTCAACAACCTTACTTCAGTAAAATTCACTCCCATCTACATATGTCTGCACCTGATGCTTTCTCTCCACCATTATTTTCATCTATCAACACATGAACTCTGAGATGAGCATGTACAGTGACGTAACATCTAATGTTACCAGTCATTGCAGGCTCCTGTAATCAGTACATGGTTTCTTCCTTTGGTAGCATCCAGCTAACGCCAAAAAATGCCTCATATATTCATCACTGTGATGACTATCCATTCCTAAATTATGTACCTATCAGACGCTACACTAGGAGGAACCTAGTCTCCAAAACATGTTATTTTCGTTAGTACTTCGTTCAGTAACAATAGAAAGTATCAACCACTCAGAACTGACCTTTCCTCGACATTAATTATATCTAAGAGATGCAGTCATCTCGATTAGTTAACGCAATCACAATTAAGTCGTTATTAGAGTAACGATGGTCTTAGCCTACAGCGCGAAGAACAATGTAGAGAGACTGATACTTCCACAATAGGCACCGTAGTGATAAGGTGTGTGTTATCTGGAAAATAAGATCGAAACACGATAGAGATAACGAACGTACCGGGGGTGAATATATAGTCCAATTTATTTTAATATCTATAAAAACTGGCTACTTTTAGACATAGTGACTAGCGTTATTGACAGATTTATCAGTCTGATGCACCAATATTTATATTCGCTTACGGCAGGAGTTTGCTGCCGACCACCTGGAGTCCTGATGTCAACGTCTGTGCCTCAGAATCGCTGTGGAAACGTATTTCTGGGATCAAAATGTGCCTCAAGAGATGGAACATATGAAAATTACTTGGATGAAGGTCTCGCATAAATCTGAAACAAGTGATACCTATGATATGGTCTGTAACGGGCAGTGTTTTGTTGTGCAAATTCTAGTTCCTCTATTGAGTTTTCCACGTCTCCTGGTCTTGTCCGTCCCTCTCAGGCTATGCAGTGTCGTTTCAACGTTTGTGGGCTCCAGTTGTGGTAAATATTCAATCAGGACATCTTTTTAATCCCAATTGACAGTGCATATGTCGCTTCTGTCGGAGACTGTCATCAGCTTGGTCTTCTCAAATTTGTAGCACCTTTATAAGGATTGGCATATTGTTCCTAGTACGGAATACGATATGGGTGATACATCATGGGTGACTATACTAGCTAGAAACTTATCACATTTCTCGTTTTACTGCAGAAGGATAGTCAATGTAGTGGCCAAAGATGTGATTTTGTGTTGCTCTCTCAGCTATCTTATCCACACTTGGTGAAAACCTAACCGTCGGGGGACAATTTCGAACTGTCCTGATGGAGACTTAGTTTGGAAATCGTGAAGCGTCGTTTCAGGGAAACCGTTTGCCGCCCACTTCATCCGGTCTGAGGTAATCAGAAGCGGTCGCCTCTAAGCCTTCGCCTTTCTTTCAGTGTGTTACCTGCCCCGTAGTCAAATCAAGTTTTTAACCTGACCTGGGGTAGACTGGGGGGAGTGAAGGGGAAGGTTACAACCGGTAATAGTTTCGTGGACGGCGAATGGTTGAAAAACAGCACAATATCTTGAAAACTAAATCTCAAAATTATTCAAAAACGGTATTTGTGAATCACTAAACACAAAAATGTTATCAGTTAGTAATAGGTGTCTACAGCTGACAGTGAGCTTAACTCGGAGGATCTGCTTTAATAGGAATTGGGAATACTTTTCTGGCATATGGGAACAGTTCAGACAGAAAATTTTTTAGCAGTTTCTTAGAGAAAAAAACAGGAATTGGAAGTACAGTGCCAATCGAAGTTTCATGTAGCTAGAGCCAGCCCCCTGGAGTTTTTGCTCATAAAGCGAATTGCAGAGAAAGGCAAAATAATTTTGGGTTTTAGCGACAAATGTCTCTGGATATTAAACATTCTTCACATGTTGTATCCTTCCTGCACTGCTGCACTGCTGCGTCTGCTCGCAAGGCAGCGCTGGATTACGAGTTCCCTTTGCGAGGACCATAATTTTTTTCTACAGAAGTGGGGGGTGGACAGCTACCGTCCGCTGACACTGGATTCCTGCGGTCTTGGATATGATCATAGTGTGGCCTTAACGTCCGCTCCATAATTGACACAAAGTTGATGATGATATTGTGGAAGTTTGTTTTTGGTTCTGAGTACATTTAGATCGTAGTTTGTGAGGTAGGACATTGACACAATTTTGGACTTACAAGTGGATCCTATATATTACAAACAGAAATATAAAATACGAATCTGTATATGAGGAAAGTACTAACGATAAGAAAAAATATGCTGGTTTGAAAGATATTGAAGCAACTTATGACATAACTGAGCGAATGTTACGAAAAAACGCTTATAAATAGGATTTAAAAGATCAGAAAATTTAAAATTTCGTCTACGATTTCATATAAGACACACAGACAGTACGTTTACTTATTGTACCTCTACAACATTACATGTGATAACTGTGAAAAGCATTATTTGGCCGAGACTGGCACAAATCTGCTGCATTACAAACAGTTTACATACGTTAGTAACGGGACATCATTGGGTTATCGATTGAAAATGAGAAACCACCGAAAATTTTACATACAAGCATCTAGGTACATTAGCAAGTCACAAAAGAGGAGCTATAAATTATAGCGAACAGGAAGAAACCAGATAAATTGGAAAATGAAAAAAAAAAGATTTTATTAGAGACGCGTTTTTCTTTACACAGTATATGATGAGCTCCCGCCGTTGAAAGCTGCCAGACCCATGTTCTTTACTCCGGGGAGAACGCTAACGTCTACGTGAGTCGACTGATTACATTGTAAACAAACTAATAGTAGAAGTGGAAGGGTCTCTGGTAGATCCTGATCAAACCTCTGTAAAATTCATACCAAATTTTTGGAATCGTGGAGGTAGCAGGGTAAAATACAGGGAGAGAAGGGCTAAAACTTGTGCAGAAATCAGACGGCATTTGTAGGGTTGAGGGGTATAAAAGGGAAGTTGTGTTAGAAAGGGAGTGAGAGAGGTTTGTAACCTATACCCGTTCTTAATCAACCTGTACATAGTCCAAACAACAAAGGAAACCCAAGGAAAATTTGGAGAAGAAATCAAAGTTCAAGAGCAGTTGAATGGAATGGACAATTTCTTGAAAGGCGGGAATAAGGGGTGCATCAAAAACCGCAGAATACAGGTTATGTAATATAGTTCAATTGAACTAGGTAATGTTGAAGGAAACAGATTAGGAAATGAGACATGAAAAATAGTAGATGAGTTTTGCTATAAGGGGCGACCAAAAAGTCTCCGTTCGTAGGCCATACAGTTCAGAATCTGAGCATTAACCCAGTCATCCCAGCGACGTATAAATTGAATTGATTCGCAGGCAACCCACATAACGCAGCTCTCTAGCAGGTACTCTAATCGCTCCGTGGTACAGTCTTTTGACTATTGAAAATGGTTCCAACAAGTAACCATTAGAAAACACTGCTCAGTATCACAATAACTCAAGATGTAAAATAATACCACGATACTACAGATTCCAGGGAACTCCTTATAACAGATAAGACCGTCCTTAAGACTTGTAAGCTCACATTTATTACAATAAACGACATACCTGAAATGTTACCACTCTCATTATTACGTCAGATAGGTAATGCACGTAGTAAGTTCGTCGTATTCATGATTTCCTCTTCAAAGTAACATACCGTAATTATTATTTAACACAAAATTACATTAAAAATTTAAGTTATTCACGAGCAGCTAGTTGGAAGTATGTATGAACTTCAAATGACATGACGAACCGTCTCGTTCTGCATATGGATTCAAACCCAGATCATGCAGACTGAGCAAAGATTTCGTGACTGAGGAAAACTAACAGTCATTCCTGATTAGGCATACAGAGAGTGATATACCTCGATCTTAGACACTATCAGTCAGCAAATATCAACTTTAATTTACATAACGCAAACATTTTTATCGGACACGAATTCCTACACAGCACCTATTGTCCCTGTTAGTGAACTACAAGAGATTTTAAATATTGCTTCTTAGCAAGTTACTCACTTGAAACGCCGTGAGGTAAAGCTTTGTTTTGGAGAGGGATTCGAACCCAGAACCTAATCGGATAAATATCGAAGCACAATCAACTGTGACATATCGCATTTTCTCGGCAGTAGCTACATGTTGTAACTGAAATGACGAGACGAAACATAAATTTTTTCCTTCCCAGGACTCCAATCCAGCACCTATCGCAGTTATATTCTAGAGAAAACGAACGTTAAATATGGGTTTGTTGCACCAGCAGCGACATGTGAGCATGTTTGAACTAGAAATAATATGACGAAGAATTCAGTGCTGACTGGGAGTAGAGCTCCACACATATCGATGTTGACTACACACAAAAGGGCGTCAACTACCGAACGTTTCTCCACCAGCAGATCGGAATAACATCTTGAACTTACAGTGATCTCGCAAATAGTTCTTTGACTCACTGGGAGTCAAAAACGTCAAATATCATTAATGTTGACAACGAATGAAAATACATTAAAAATCGAAATTATTATCCACCAGCAGATAGGGGTTCTCATGTCAGATCTTTATAATACATAATGAAATCTGTAGTGCCGGGTAAGGATTCGAACCCATTCATGCGCAATATGTGGAGATGTTGAGGAATCTGCAGTTTTGAACAAACAACAAATTGTAACCGAGCTGTATTGTCACAAAGGGATCAAATTCCGCGTCAAGGGCGGTCTGAGTTGTATTCTCAGTTCAGAACCAACTTTATCGACATACAGAAGATCCGATAAAAGATGGAATAAGTATCCTGTGATCCTACATAGCGTTTGTTTCGTCACTAGAAATAAATAACTAGTACTAGAAAGGTTGCTGGTGATAGAGTTTCAACATGTCGCCACTCCAGACTTTATTGTGGCTCAACCTAACGTCCACTTGGTAGAGAAGGCGTATCATCTTTAATGTGAATTTCAGACCACAATGCCATTATATCTTCTTCACTTGATGTAGCCAGAAGAGAATGGAATCTGTCTCTCTCTATCTAAAATCACTGATCGAAGTTGGAATCGAACCCAGACCATAGATATATGAAAATATCATCAGCCCAACAGACCACCAAATCCTCTTCTCAGTGGCTCATTTTTCTATCATAGCGCCGTTGTGCCACACTGGCTGAGAATTCTGACTCACAGGCTCCCTGTATCAATTTGCTGCATGTAATTTCACTTACTTGTTTGACCGAATCACCATGAACTAGCTGCCTCGGCTACCCAGTGCATACATTCAACTTTATTTTGTAATCACCGAAATAAAATCACGTAACTGCCTCCAACACAGAACTGCCGACAGTGTAGGATGCAGAAATTTAAAAAGGAAGTGTTCCTTTCCACTTGAGCTACTCTACTGCGCTATCTGTTTGTTGAAAACGTCGCGCAGTGCAAAAAGAAAAGGTATAACTGTTTGTCTCTCAAACGTATTGTCCTGGCCATATACATTATCCCACAGCGCTGTGGAATGCAGAAGTTCTTTAGGACTTATTGACATCTGGAGCTGTTATATCTACGTGTCAGCTGGTAGCGTAATGGTAAGTATCGCGCATGGTAGATAACATGTCGCGAGTTCGGGTGCATTCACTGCGATATTTTTTAAAACACAACTCTGCTGTCTGGTAAAGTTATCAATCTAATGGAACTTGTAAAATAATTCCCTTCACTTCTCAACACAAAATAGTCGTATGTGAAAAATGACCTAACTACTGAAACATTTTGTTCATTTCAGGTTTAACAGACAGCCAGACAGTGGATGCATCTAGAAACTTTTGTATTGTGTATGGGTAGAGCGCATCGTGCCAAAATACGTCGGAAAAGTATTTTCTACATTAGCTGTTGTCTGATAGTGGCCTTTTATTCTTCTTCAAACCTTGTTTGAGAGCTTTAACTCAGATCAAGTATTCTACAGGCGTGTAATCAATAAACCGCATGTGCATTTTCAGACAGTTATAGATAACATTCAGAGAATTAGCAAAAATCGGTGATAATTAATTTCTCTCTCATGTTTACTATTAGTTTAACAACATTAAAGGAAACCTTACGAAAATTGTGAGCTGTATTATACGAAACGTAATAAAACAACCCCCTATAAACTTACGACGAAAGTCTGTTTTAATAAAACTGAGTATCTGTACACATGTGCGCCTCCATCGTCACGAATTGGTAAAATACTACTCACTTGGATTTTGATTTGGTCTGTGTTTAATTGGTATGCTGTGTCATACTCAAGAGGTATGCAAATGTGGCATTTCATAAATAAAGTTATGTATTCCTAGAAACCCAAAATTTGCTTGTCAGCAGCGGAAAATGGCTAGAACTCGTAAACCGCTAGTTGAAGGACGAGATTAGTTACGATTTACACGTGCAACGACTTTCTTGGGCTGATAACCGTAATTTTACAATCTTTTGTTACACCTCAAACGATAATAACTCAGATTATTCAATGGAAATGACGGGTAAAATCAAGTGAACTTTGAGGTTTAATTCCGTGCACACCACGAAGTAACTCGTCGCTCACAGAGTTGCCAAACATACTTTGCCTTGTTGCCAAATCTCAGTTACAATACCAACAGGAAGAAGACGAACCGATGCGATCTCATAGCGGGATGGGAAGTGACCATAGCTGGTGTCACCAGGTCGCGGCTGCAACGGCTTGGAATACGTAATGCGTCTGATTCGCATTTCGGTAACTAGATTTAGGGACTGGAGCGTAGTTGCTATAGTTGCTAATAATACTCAGAACTGACTGCAAACTAAGCATCATAAATCAGTAACTCTCATAGTTGTTTTCATATTTCTTTCGTAAGTGCACTCAAAACTAAGTAATTCATTCACAGACGTTGTCGTTCCTCGCCGATAGTCGAGCACAACAAACATATAAAAATAAGAAAAGAATGTGTGTGTGTGTGTGTGTGTGTGTGACGCAGAGAGAGAGAGAGAGAGAGAGAGAGAGAGAGAGAGAGTAAAAAATTGTAAATAAATTAGATCATGGTATGTAAAGAAATCTTTCATTAAAATGACACGTTCCACATCATTACGAAATATGATATTCATGATCTATGAAACAAGAATTAATCTAATGTAATCTAATCCAATCATATCATATTGATAACTAGCCACGAAGAGTCATGAATTATCGAAGTTTTTGCCCATACCAGTAACCAAATCTAAACTTGAAAATAAAAGACGACAATTTTTGTAATAAACCGGGACTTCTATCAAGACTCTTTCGTCCCTGTTAATTAACCATGAAAGATGTGTGATATACCTCTATTCTGAAGTAACAAAGTGTGCATGCATTTAAACATGAAGTGCATGATGTGAAGTTCTGTTACAGAGATACGAACCCAACACGGTTCTTTCCCTGTCTACGGAATCCTTTTCATGTTAATATCAAATATGAGCAATTACTCGTAGATTACATTAAAACTAAAGTAATTGATGAAGACGTTGCTTGATAACAAAAACGCGCTGCCTTTCTTCATTTACTTGCGCCTAGAAATGGCTATCGAGTACTGCCAAACCAAAAGGCAAGAGATCTTACTGCCTTCCGATATACGTCGCTGTCAGTTCTTCCGTATGATTTGGTCGACATGACCTGTTTCAAGTTGTGTATGACAAACAATATTTTCGATAATCAATTGTTTTCCTTTGCAATAAACAGAAAGATTTCATTCTAAGCTAACCAAGTACAACATTTTCGCAATATTACTTCAAATTTAATAATCGCTTCTATAATGTAGGAATGTATTTCACAGTTGCAAAACTCGCATCTGACTCATTGACCTTACACTTAGTCGCTGTCCATAAATTCTAGCTCAGAGTGACACCAGATTAAGTAACCTAATGTAGCGAAGACTGTTTGACAGTGCTCTTTCCCACCGGAAAATACGCAATTCACTCATTGGGCTCGATAAGTACACTGTAACAGTAATTTCTGTGTGTATGCAACGCATACGGATTAGAATTTAGTGGTGCTCTCTCTTCCACTTCTGTATACAATATGTCTCACCTAAAGGGGCCCTTTACCATTATAGGCCCTGGGCAGTGCAACATCATACTGACAACAGTAATGTTCTTATACTGACAACCTGACAGTTCGTTTTACCTGATTTTGTAATCATTTAAATAAAACAACATGACCTTCCAGTGGGAGACATTTCGTCCCCCTTTTGCTTCTGTGAAATTTGTCAGTAAGCGTTTTGCCTTCCAACCAGTGAAATGCGGCAGAATACGGCCGGTAAACGATTCACAAACCACAATTTAGTGCCGCTAAGACGATTTCTTTAAACATTGCCGTAGCTGAAGGAATTTAGTTTCGTCTTAAATCGTTTCAAGCAGCAATGTTCACAGACATCTCGAATAGGAAAAAGCTCATTATCCAGGTACGAAGGTTCTAAAACAAACCTCCCACAGTTTCTGTCAGGTTAATCTTTTCGTCTCATAGCACTGCGTATGTATTTTGTCTATGAGGTATCACAAGTAGTGTACCTGTAGCTGTGTGAATCATAGGTTGAAAACGAGTTTAACACCAATGGGTACAGTACTGCTAAATATTCAAAATGATTATCAATCTGAGTTCATCCGCAAACTGAGGCGAATTTATAACATTGAAGCGAGACTGTGTATCTTTGTCTGCCTTGAGTGGGCATTGGAAGGCGTTTACTCACACGTATACTTCACTATGAATACTTCGAACGCTATAGTTAACGTTGCTCTCATAAACTACTTTGGTTTTTTAATTCTTCTGGGTCTTCAGCGTGCAATATGTGATGTAGATACAGTCTTAGAGCAAAAAATTGACCTCCGAGTCGTTCACGTAAGGTGGGCAATAGAGTCGTGTTCCTCTCAGAATCCTATGTCCGGCAATATGCTCGATCTGGCAACACTGTAGACTGCGGCACTTCCGAGATGAAGTCTTGACTTCAGTCTTAGCACTTTATTCTTGACTACGACCGTAGTCTTGAGCTAAAACGCGAGACTAGCTAATACGACGTCTGGTAACTGAAAGCACACGTCGACAAAATTTTTATCGCCCCTTTCCTCTCGGTGCTCAAGATATGAGTGTAATTCAAGCGAATCTACAATAGATTTAGCTTACTGTCACACTGGTAATAACAGTTTGGTCCAACAATGTTTTAGCGAAAGATTTCTTTGCCGACCATCTGCCTCTGAACACCGCATGCGTCTGAGTTCTCCGGGACCCGTTTACTGCCTACCGGCGGGGGCCGAGGCACTGCAATGTTTCGCCTTCTCCCGACAACGTCTGCTCCACTCTGCACTCTCGACCATGTAAAATGCCTTAATGTTGTTGAGTGGTGACCCATAAAATCTGTCTACGATCTGTGTTTCACTCTTGATAGCAAAGCAGGCACAAACCGTTTTTATTTGATGATTATTTTATTGCACTAGAATGCAATACATCAATGTGGCACAGAATTAATTTCATTGTTTCTGATCCAGTGCACTACAATTAAGGCGTCACATTCTGTTCTTTTTCCTTTCGCGGTAGGTTCCTCAAATAATTTATTATTGTCATGGATTCATATGTGTTAGTCAAGGCACAGAGAGTAAATGCAATGTAATGTGTTTGATTTCTTTCTTTGATTCTCTATGGTAAATGGATGCAAAAGATTGTGTCAATACCTTTCAGAATCTGCTCTATAGCTACTCAGGAAAATTACTTGTTTTGAGGTCTATACCTTAATTAATGGAGACATGAACGCTGTTCACAAGTGATATTTAAAATATTCAATTGGAGTTAAGGCGAGAAAATTGCCCATATTTGAAGCTACCCAGAGAAAAAGAAAGTTGCTAGAGCTTCTGTTAGCAAATGTCTGCAGGGAGTTCCTAATTGCTACTGTGGAAATTTACCGCGAGGCCCTATAGTAATCAAGAGGTTCATTTCCTTCATACTTATCACCCTGGCATGTGAGTCTTAAGTGAAGAACAATATTGAAATTCGTATCGCTGATGGCCCATTCGAATTTCTTCAGAGACGTTGGTATTGCGAAGCAGCTTGGCAGATAGAAAGCCAAGATCTATGACCATTAACACAACTTACTGAGTCGAGCTACCAAGAGGATTTGAAATGTGAGGGTTTTCTTCCGATTTCGATACAGAATTTTTTCTGGAAATTCGCAGCTCCATAAAATATATCAGAAAAAAACCTCGCTTATGCTGGCCTCTACCACGTTTAGAACTGACAACTGATTGAGCCGTTCTGACCCGAGACACGGGCGGTACCACCGGGCTACGGACGCACTGCTGCCTGTACGCCACTCGCATTATGGTATTTGTCGCTCAGCCTCATAACGCATCGTGAAAGATAATAAAAGTTGTCAATTGTGTGAATTAGAGCATTTCTTTAGGCAAAAAATTGAATTATCTGTCTCAGTGTCAGTTTACATGAGGATTATGTAGCACGAGTCATTCAAATGGAAAGGGAATATCAAGTGAATTTAGAGAGTCAATTGAGTACCATACGCAAAAGTGATTGCACTGTCACAGTGTTGCCTAATGTTTGGACGATGTTGCCAATTCTCAGCTGTGCTAGGAACAACTCTATAGCGGTATGCGAAGATAATCCTGTGCTCGTGTCATATGAGGATATGGAGAGGAGGCGCGGGGTTTGGTTAATATGCAGCATTTTCTCCTACCAGTTGTGTCAAACTTTCAGGTGTGTAATCTTCCATCACGATTACAGTTTCCTACAAAATATATACGAATAAAACACTTACCTTGTTACTTTATGACAAAAGATTGTTTCAGTACAATAAAAAATCTATGGAAATCATTTATGCCCACCTGTCACAAAAGTAAGATAAGAAACACTTTGCATCTCGAAATCGATTGCACCTATCTGCACTCTTCTGAAGTTTAAATAAATCCGTGAAAGAGCTACAAGCAGTCAGATCAAACATCGCTAAGGACATCTCAAGAAAATCCTTTCGGGTCATGGTGAAAATCTTACAATGCTACACAACAGATAACTCCTCTTTCCGCTGCTGACAAGCAAATTTTTGGTTTCTAGGAATACATAACTTTATTAATGAAATGCCACATTTGCATACCTTTAGTGTATGAAACAGCATACCAATTAAACACAGACCAAATCAAAATCCAAGTGAGTAGTATTTTACCAATTCGTGACGATAGAGGCATACTTGTGTTCAGATACTCAGTTTTATTGAAACAGACTTTCGTCGTAAGCTTACAGGGGATAGTTTTATTACATTTCGTACAATACAGCTCACAATTTTCGTAAGGTTTAGTTTAACGTCGTTAAAACAATAGTATACATGAGAGAGAAATTAATTATCACCGATATTTGCTAATTCTCTGATGTTATCTATAACAGTCTGAAAATGCACATGCGGTTTATTGATTACATGCATGTAGAAAACTTGTTCTGAGTTAAAGCTCTCAAACAAGGTTTGAAGAAGAATAAAAGGCCACTACCAGACAACAGATAATGTAGAAAATACTTTTTCGACGAATTTAGCACGATACCCTCTACCCATACATAATACAAAAGTTTCGAGATGCATCTACTGTCTGTTAAACCTTAAATGAACAAAATGTCGCAGAATTTAGGCTTTTTTCAAATACAACTATTTTGTGTTGAGAAGTGAAGGGAATTATTTTACAAGTTCCATTAGATTGATAACATTAGAAGACAGCACAGTTGTGTTTCAAAAAATATAGCAGTGAATGCACTCGAACTAGCGACATCTTATCTACCGTGCGCGATACTTACCATCACACTACCAGCTAACATATCGGTATAACAGCTCCAGAAGCCAACAACAAGTCCTCCAGAACTTCTGCATTTCACAGCGCTGAGGGATAATGCATATGGCCAGGTCAATACTTATGAGAGACAAACAGTTATACCTTTTCTTTTGCACTGCGCGACGTTTTCAACAAACAGATAGCGCAATAGAGAAGCTCAAGTGGAAAGGAACACTTCCTATTTAAATTTCTGCATCGTACACTGTTGGCAGTTCTGTGTTGGTGGCAGTTACGTGATTATATTTCGGTGATTACAAAATAAAGTTGAATGTATGCACTGGGTAGCCAAGGCAGCTAGTTCATGTTGTTTCGGTCAAACAAGTAAATGAATTTACATGCAGCAAATTGATACAGGGAGCCTGTGAGTCAGAATTCTCAGCCAGTGTGGCACAATGGTCTTATGATAGAAAAATGAGCCGCTGAGAAGAGGATTTGGTGGTTTTGTGGGCTGATGATAGTTTCATATATCTATGGTTTGGGTTCGGATCCAACTTCGGTCAGTGATTTTAGATAGAGACAGATCCCATTCTCTTCTGGCTACAGCAAGTGAAGAAGATATAATGGCATTGTGGTCTGAAATTAAAAATGATATTCCTTCTCTACTAAGTGGACATTAGGTTGAGCCTCAATAAAGTATGGACTGGCGACATGTAGAAACTCTATCACCAGTAACTTTTCTTATACTAGTTATTTATTTCTAGTGACGAAACAAACGCTATGTAGGATAACAGGACACTTATTCCGTCTTTTATCTGAGCTTCTATATGTCGATAAAATTGGTTCTGAACCGAGAATGCAACTCAGACCCCCCTTGACGCGGAACTTGATCCCTTTGTGACAATACAGCTCGGGTACAATTTGTTGTTTGTTCAAAACTGCAGATTCCTCAACATCACCACATATTGCGCATGAATGGGTTCGAGTCCTTGCCCGGCACTACAGATTTCATTATGTATTATCAAGATCTGGCATGAGAACACCTATCTGCTGGTGGATAATAATTTCGATTTTAATGTATTTTCATTCGTAGTCAACACTAACGATATTTGACGTTTTTGACTCCCAGTGAGACACAGAACTACGAGGGCTACCCACAAAGTACATTACGTTTTGGAATTAAAAATAAATAAAGTATTGGAAATTTTTTTTATTATATACGGATGAAAGCCACACTTAAATACTACTTTTCTAAATAGTTGCCATTTGAATTAAGTCACTTATCGTAGCGATGGACGAGCTTGGAAATTCCTTCGTCGTAAATTCGGCCGCCTGCGCCTTCAACCACGTGGTTACCTCTTCTTGAAGCTGTGCGTCGTCATCAAAACGCTGCATAGTCAACCACTTCTTCATTGCTGGGAATAAGTGGAAGTCGCTCGGTGCCAGGTCGGGACTGTACGGCGGACGAGGAAACAACTCCCACTTAAAAGATTGGAGAAATTCACGAGTGGCATTTGCCGTGTGGGCCCTGGCGTTGTCGTGAATCAGCAAGATTATTAAGTCCAACTTTCCCCTGCGCTTATTTTGTATTGCTCTTCTGAGGTGTTTGCAGAATTTGGCAATACCTTTGAGAGTTCATTGTAGTGCCTCCTTCCAGGAAATCCACAAAAATCACGCCTTTTCTGTCCCAAAAGACAGTCGCCATCACCTTCCATGCCGACATTGTCTGCATGCATTTATTGGGTTTTTGGGGGGAATTTGTGAGCTCCCACTGCATTGACTGCAATTTTGTCTCGCAGTTCACATGCTTAACACATGTTTCGTCACCAGTAACGATGCGATCGAGTAATGAGTCGCCATCTTTCTCGTAAGCGTCCAAAAACGTTAACGCTGCAGCCATTCGCTGATTTTGTGAATCTCTGTCAAGATTTTTGGTATCCATCTAGCGCAAAATTTGTGGCAACCAAGCTTTTCGGTAGTGATTTCGTGCAACAAACTTCGTGAAATTTGTGGAAAACTCATAGAGAGTTCCGTTATTGTGAAATTACGGTTTTCATGGATCACGGCATCAACTTTTTTGACAAGTTCGGCAGTCACACTTCGCTCTCCGACGTGAACGTTAGTTCGGCCATTTTTAAATTTTATGACCCATTGACGCACTCAACCTTCAGTGATTATGTTGTCCCCATACACTTCACAAAGCTGCCGATAGATTTCTATCGGTGTACAGTTTTTTGCAGTCAGAAACCTTATTACAGCACACACTACACACTTCGCGGCATTTTCAATTAACGCTGACATTTCAAACTGTCACAGTAACTCAACGGAGTACAGCACGAACCTCTCACTAGCACGGCAGGATGCCGACTGAGCGGCGGAATGCCATGACACCAAGATGGGCGCGCAAGCCCCGCCCCTAACGGACACAAACGAAAACGTAATGTACTTTGTGGATAGCTCTCGTATTTATGAGATCACTGTAAGTTCAAGATGTTATTCCGAGTTGCTGGTGCAGAAAAATTCTGCAGCTGACGTGTCTTTGTGTGTAGTCAACAACGATATGTGTGGGGCTCTATTCCCAGTCAGCACTGAACTCTTCGTCATATTATTTGTAGGTCAAACATGCTCACATGTCGCTGCTGGTGCAACAAACCCATATTTAACGTTCGTTTTCTCTAGAATAAAACAGCGATAGGTCCTGGGTTGGAGTCCTGGGAAGGAAAAAAATTAATGTTTCGTCTCGTCATTTCAGTTACAACATCTAGCTACTGCCGAGAAAATGCGATATGTCACAGTTGATTGTGCTTCGATATCTATCCGATTAGGTTCTGGGTTCGAATCCCTCTCCAACACAACGCTTTACCTCACGACGTTTCAAGTAATTAACTTGCTAAGGAGCAATATTTATCATCTCTTGTAGTTCGTTAACAGGAACAATAGGTGCTGTGTAGGAATTCGCGTCCGTTAAAAATGTTTCCGCTATTTAAATTAAAATTGATATTTGCTAACTGATACTGTCTAAGATCGAGGTATATCACTCTCTGTATGCCTAATCAGGAATGACTGTTAGTTTTCCTCAGTCACGAAATCTTTGCTTAGTCTACATGATCTGAGTTTGAATCCATATGGAGAATGAGACGGTTTGTCGTGTCATTTGAAGTTCATACATATTCTCAACTAGCTGCTCGTGAATAACTTAAATTTTTAATGTAATTTTGTGTTAAATAATAAGTACGGTATTACCTATCTGACGTAATAATGAGAGTGGTAACATTTGAGGTATGTCGTTTATTGTAATAAATGTGAGCTTACAAGCCTTAAGGACAGTCTTGCCTGTGATAAGCTGTTCCCTGATATTTGTAGTATCGTAGTATTACTTTACATCTTGAGTTATTGCGATACAGAGCTGTGTTTTCTTGTGGTGACTTGTTGGAATCATTTTCAAAAGTCAAACGACTGTACCAAGGAGCGATTAGAGGACCTGCTAGAGAGCTGCGTTATGTGGGTTGCATGAGAATCAGGCGAAATGCAATCGAGGTTGTTCGGATACTTTTGAGCACGACTGTACCTGTTTGGTAAACACCAATCCAGATCCGTGAAGGAGTCCGTAACTGCCTGCTGCACATCCTCGTCCCAGAGGGATCGGCAACGCTTCGAGGACTTTTTTAACGGACCGAAAGTGTGACAATCGCATGGGGAGGCATTAGGGCCTTCGGGCGGGAGTTCGAGCGTCTCCCATTCGAGATTGAGTAACTTCTCCGTTACGTTACAACATTTGCGATATGTGGGCGTTCGCTAACAACCTACAGCAGCAACACCCTTGGTGCACCATCTCACAACAGTAATTTTTGACAGACTATACATTCTCTAAACTGCCGGCAATAAAGTGGCTGTTCTGCTACCTACTCCGCTGGTAGCCGCTGCGCCCGAAAGCAGCTTTAGGCTGTCGAAGAGGAAGACTCGCTTGCAACGTTACCACAATTTCTTCACCTCAGAATACTTCATGCAATATTACAGGATAACCAAAAGCGTGTCTGATCACTGTTATTTATGTATATTGTTCGTTGAACTGCTCCATGCAACTCCTTAACGCGACGTTAGTATCCTAATCTGCAGAGTGTCCACAAGTCTGATCAATTACACTACTGGCCATTAAAACTGCTACACCACGAAGATGATGTGCTACAGACGCGAAATTTAACCGACAGGAAGAAGATGCTTTGATATGCAAATGATTAGCTTTTCAGAACATTCACACATGGTTGGCGCCGGTGGCGACACCTACAACATGCTGACATGAGGAAAGTTTCCAATCGATTTCTCAAACACAAACAGAAGTTGACCGGCGTTGCCTGGTGAAACGTTGTTGTGATGCCTCGTGTAAGGAGGAGAAATGCGTACCAACACGTTTCCGACTTTGATAAAGGTCGGATTGTAGCCTATCGCGATTGCGGTTTATCGTATCGTGACATTGCTGCTCGCGTTGGTGGAGAACCAATGACTGTTAGCAGAATGGTTGGTTCAAATGGCTCTGAGCGCTATGGGAATTAACATCTGAGGTCATCAGTCCCCTAGAACTTAGAACTACTTAAATCTAACTAACTAAGGACATCACATACATCCATGCCCGAGGCAGGATTCGAACCTGCGACCGTAGCGGTCACGCGGTTCCAGACTGAAGCGCCTAGAACCTCTCGGCCACCACGGCCGGCCGTTAGCAGAATACATAATCGGTGGGTTCAGGAGAGTAATACGGAACGCTGTGCTGGTTCCCAAAGGCCTCGTATCACTAGCAATCGAGATGACAGGCATCTTATCCACATGGATGCAACGGATCGTGGAGCCACGTCTCGATCCCTGAGTCAACATATGGGGACGTTTCCAAGACAATAACCATCTGTACGAACAGTTGGACGACGTTTGCAGCAGCATGGACTATCAGCTTGGAGACCATGGGTCCGGTTACCCTTGGCGCTGCATTACAGACAGGAGTGCCTGCGATGGTGTACCCAACGACAAACCTGGGTGCACGAATGACAAAGCGTCGTTTTTTCGGATGAATCCAGGTTCTGTTTACAGCATCATGATAATCGCATCCGTGTTTGGCGACATCGCGGTGAAAGCACATTGGAAGCGTGTATTCGTCATCGCCATACTGGCGTATCACCCTGCGCGATGGTATGGGGTGCCTTTGGTTACACGTCTCGGTCACCTCTTGTTGGCATTGACGGCACTTTGAACAGTGGACGTTACATTTCAGATGTGTTGCGGCTCGTGGCTCTACCCTTCATTCGATCCCTGCGAAACCCTACATTTCAGCAGTATAATGCACGACCGCATGTTGTAGGTCCTGTACGGGCCTTTCTGAATACGGAAAATGTTCGACTGCTGCCCTCGTCAGAACATTCTCCAGATCTCTCACCAATTGAAAACGTCTGGTCAATGGTGCCGGACCAACTGGCTCGTCACAGTACGCCAGTCACTACTCTTGATAAACTGTGCTATGGTGTAAAAGCTGCATGGGCAGCTGTACCTATACACTCCATCCAAGCTCTGTTGGCGCAATGCCTAGGCGTATCAAGGCCGTTATTACGGCCAGAGGTAGTTGTTCACGGTACTGATTTCGCAGGATCTGTGCTCCTAAATTGCCTGAAATTGTAATCACATGTCAGTTCTAAAAAAATGGTTCAAATGGCTCTGAGCACTATGGGACTTAACATCGGAGGTCATCAGTCCCGTAGAACGTAGAACTACTTAAACCTAACTAACCTAAGGACATCACACACATCCATGCCCGAGGCAGGCAGCTTAGAACCGCTCGGCCACTGTGGTCGGCCATGTCAGTTCTAGTATAATATCTTTTTCCAATGAATGCCCGTTTATCATCTGCATTTCTTCTTGGTTGTAGCAATTTTAATGGCCAGTAGTGTAGCTGAAAGAGAGTCTAGGCCCAAAAGACAAGCCACTGATCATCACGCTGCCCCATTCACATTCTTCATTCTCCGTTGGATGTCAACCGGTGTTTTTCCTTACGCAACCAAGAAAAGAATAAAAACCCGTGTGTCTTGTCGGACGCATTTGTTAATAACCGTGTCGCAGTTCACGTTTCCGAATTTACGGCACTCTCGTCGCGAAGGTAGAAATGTCACAGTAATCACTTGCCTATATGTCAGTGCCTACAAAACGGACTCAGAGTAGCGCTACGTTACATATAAGCTTCAGAAGCGTTCACAGATGGAAATTTTTGATCGCACTTTATATTTGGGCATTCAAATAACTGACGATGGCCGAAGTAGAAAGTATATAAAATGAAGACTGGTAATGCCAAGGTCAAAGTTTATGATGAAGAGAAACAAGTTCATATCGGATGTAGATTTAAGTGTTGCCAAGTCTTTTCTGAGGGCATTTGTCTGGAGTGCAGCCTATTATGTAAGCGAAGCGTGTGCGATAAACAGTTCAAACAAGAAGAGAGTACAAGCTTTTGAAACTGGATGCTGAAGAAAATGTTGTTTATTAGAGACGTAAATGATGCAATTAATGAGGAGCCACGGATAAAGAAGATCTCACATTCTGAAGTATCAAGGGATCAGAAATTTAGTACTTACAGAAAGTGCGGGAGGTAAAATTGTGGAGGGAAGCCAAGGAATTAATACAGTAAGCAGATTATAAAGGATTTAGGTTGCAGGACCTATTTGGAGCTGAAAAGGTTAGCAGAGGATGGAGTAAGTAGTATGGAGAGCTGCATCAAACCAGTCTTCTCGCTGAAGGCCACAACAATAACAACATAGTATTTACATTGTAAAAAGAACAAGAATATTCTGCGTAATAATAAAATAATGAAATCTTATGTAGGTTGATTCATTATGGTCATCATTTCAAGGAAAGAGTTTAACACACGTTAAGTTTTTTAGCGCTTTTCTGATCACCTTCAGCTGTCGATGTTGGATAGATCTTTACGTGTTTTTCGATTCTGATATATAACATGTAAGGCAGTGGTGGCCAAGGTTTCGGGTCGCGGGCTACGCTCATGCACGAGTACCAAAGCGCTCAACCTCGCTTCACATATACTCCACCGCCATGTCACGCTGTCTGAGCGAGGAGAGGAGGAAGAGGAGCAAACAGAGAACGCGGCGCCATTAAATGGCAGAGCACTCACACGTAATGCGACTTGTTTTTATACGGTGAAGAGTCAAAGAAACTGAAACACCTGCATAATATAATATAGGGCCCCGGGAGCACACACGAGTGCCGCAACACGACGTGCCATGGACTCAATGAATGTCTGAAGTAGTGCTAGAGGACACCATGAATCCTGTAGGGCTGTCCTTAAAACAGAAAATCTGGAACAAATAGGCTCAATAATGGTCGGTGGTCAGCAGAAGCGTTTAAACTGAAAAGAGTGTTTCTGGAGCCTCTCTGTAACAATTTTGGACTAGTGGGGAGTCGCATTGTCCTGCTGGAATTGCTCAAGTCCGTCGGAATGCACAATGGACAAGAATGGATGCAGGCGAACAGGCAGGATGCTTATGTACGTGTCACGTGTCAGAGTACTATTAGGGGCAACATATGACGTCAACTGCACACACCCCAAACCATTACAGAGCTTCCACGAGCTTGAAGAGTCCGTTGCTGACATGCAGGCTCCATGGATTCATGAGGTTGTCTCCATACCCGTACACGTCCATTCTCTAGGTACAATTTGAAACGAGACTCGTCCGACCAGGCAACATGTTTTCAGTCATCAACAGTCCAATGTCAGTGTTGATGGGCACAGGCGAGGCGTAAAGCTTTGTGTCGTGCAGTCATCAAGGGTGCACGAGTAGGCCTTTGGCTCCGAAAGCCCATATTGATGATATTTGTTGAATGGTTCGCAGGATGTCATTTGCTGATGGCCCAGCATTGAAATCTGTAGCAATTTACGGAAGGGTTGCACTTTCGTGACTTTGAACGATTCTCTTCATTCGTCCCTTTGTTACAGGATCTTCTACCGGCCGCAGGGATGTCTGCGATTTGATATTTAACCGGATTGCTGATATTCACAGTCGTGAAATGGTCGAACGAGAAAATCTCCACTTCATCGCTACCTCGGAGATGCTGTGTCCCATCAGTCGTGCTCCGATTATAACATCACGTTCAGACTCACTTAAATTTTGATAACCTGTCATTGCAGCAGCAATAGCCGCTATAACGACTGTGCCAGACACTTATTGTCTTATTTAGGCGTTCCCGACCGCAGCGCCGTAATCTGCCGGTTTACACATCTCTGTACTTGAATACGCATGCCAATACCAGTTTCTTTGGCTCTTTAATGTACTTCACAAACAAAGCAGGTTTTCCGTATTAGTTAATATTTTTGACTCGTTAAGGGTATAATAAAATTTTTATTTCATACAATCTGACGGCATAGGGGCAGAAACCAACAGTTTGACACCATTTCACACTCAAGTTGCCTCGTTGTCGTGACTTACTTACTTCCAAAATCGAAAAAAGCTATTTTTCACAAATATGTCGATTGAAATATTTCAGCATTTTTGCAACAACATTACGAAAACTTGGAAAATCTATCTGAGAAAAGCAAAGTAGATGGCCTGGACATAATAAGATCTGTCACTGAAACGTCAAACGAGTCTCGAAAACAGCTTGAGAAGAGATGTAAGATTGACAGTGTCCCCAAATCCTTTATAAAACTATCTTTTTAATTCTAACAAGGCCACAATGATCTCTTCAAACGTCCCACTTACTTCAACGTCAGAGAGCTTAGGGAACTGGACTATCTTCGTCAGAATTTGTCCCTTCTACAACGCTATTCTCTTTTTAAATGCACCCCTTCAAGTAAGAAAGGTTACCTGACAATGTTTTGCTGTGGACAGTGTGCAGTCGAGTCCACTTAAAATGCGATGTCTGCAATCCATTGCAGATGTTCTGATTTTCGTTCCAGCAATCTCCTTTATTCTTTAAGAATTTAGCAATAGCGATTTTGAAATGAAAAATCACTCCAGGCATTCCTCTTGATTCAACTAACGTACTTTGCAGTAGTATATAATGTCTGATGCATAGTTTTCATTCACTTCTATTAAAAACTGTGCAGCTGTCAATGGAATAACGGGTGCAAAATCACGAAATTTCCTATTTTTACCACCAGTTTCTACAAGTCCTCCATGCCGGAAAATTTAGCACAAAGTACTTCTTTATGTAGAGAACAATGGATCCCGTGCGTTGATCGTTGTTACTTCTCTGTGTAGAGTACTGTAATGTCGTTTCATAGCAAATAAGTAGTACCTGTCGCTTATACGAACGGACAATTCTCATCCCTCTCTTCTGCCATTCCCATTCTTGTTAATGTATTGTGACAACAGATCGCTAGACTGCCTCTTTTCGTGCACACAGTAACTGGACAGTTGAACGTCCATCATACCATGAACAAATAGCGAATAGTAAACTGCGCTGACACCGCCATTCAGTCAAACCCGAGAGTTGTTCTGACCGAAAAATACCACACGGTAATGCTACGAGAAGTGTAGTGCTGTGCTCTGTACATCCAAGAAGGACTCATCTAACCCAAGAGAAAGACCGGGCCATTGCCAGCACGCTGCCCCCATGTGCTATACGAAAGGTGGTTGGCACGCCTGATGCGAAAGAAAACTTTAAGTTTGGACAAGGCATGGTTCACTTTGAAGCGGTAATGTGACTACCCTTCATGAATAACCCGGCTAATGGACGTGTAGAAGGCAACTAGGTTTTTTATTTACATTACTTTTTCAATGTGTCACACGTCCTCGATCTCTCTGTACTTTTCCAGTGTGTAAGAGGTCATGTTGTGTAACTGTGTTGGGATTAGAAAGGTGAAAGGCTGTTTAAAAAATTGTCGTCACTCGATGCGGTAGGATTCTCAAAAGAGAAACTAGGGGAGCTAAACACAGGGTTCGCTTGAGACACTTCGGAAGAGTCTGTTCTGAGGAGTGTAGAGGGTGGCGGTCGGCCCTCTGCCAATAGGAACTGGCAGTTAGAACAACGGCAGCCGGAACATGCTGTGGAGAGGACGCAGTGCGGAGACGTTCCGTCTGGAAGGTGATAAGATGTGAACTGCGGTGTATCACGGTAGGTACATTTCGCGAACCAACTTCGTCTCGTTGGCTCGTCTCAAGAGCATACCTTGAAATTAGGCGCTCGAGCATCTCTGTGGATAACTTCCCAGCCCTGTGCGGAGGCGCTTGTGCATTAATTTATGTTGTAGGTGTGCTTCAGCGTGGCGACGCGTGGAAGGGTTCTGCCCTGGTGTGTGACAATAAAGCCCTTCGCCCTCCCTACAGTCTGACCATTGATCGGTTTATAATTTGAGACCAGTTAGCTATTTCAAATACTTCTCAGCCCGGATAATACATATATCAATAGAAGTTTTGCGTCACTTCGGTACCGAGAGTTCCGGAAACTGTACAGAAAATTGGAAGAGACGTTAACATAAGCATCATTTCCGCCATTTTTAATGCCCATAAAACCCTCGCATTGCATGTTGTACCACCATACAGCGAGACCTTCAGAAATGGTGGTCCAGACTGCTGTACATGCTGGTATCTCTAATACTCAGTAGCACCTCCTCTTGCATTGATGCATACCTGTATTCGTCGTGGCATGCTATCCACAAGTTCATCAAGGCACTGTTGGTCCAAATTGTCCCACTCCTCAACGGCAATTCGGCTTGGATCACTCAGAGTGGTTGGTCGCCCACAAACAGCCCTTTTCAATATATCCCAGGCATGTTCGATAGGGTTCATGTCTAGAGAACATGTTGGCCATTCTAGTCGAGCTATGTCGTTGTCCTGAAGGAAGTCATTCGCCAGATGTGCACGATAGGGGTGCGAATTGTCGGTCGGAGGATGGCATTCACTTATGGTACAGCTGTTACGGCGCCTTCCATGACCACCAGGGTCGTACGTCGGTCCCACACAACGCCACCGCAGAATTGCAGGGAACCTCCACCTTGCTGCACTCGCTGGACAGTGTGTCTAAGGCATTCAACCTCACCGGGTTGCCTCCAAACACGTCTCCGACGATTGTCTGTTTGATGGCATATGCGACACTCATCGGTGAAGAGAACGTGATGCCAATCCCGAGCGGTCCATTCGGCATGTTGTTGGCCCGTCTGTACCGCGCTGCGTAGTGTCGTGGTTGCCATGATGCACCTCGCCATGGACGTCGGGAGTGACGTTGCGCATTATGCAGCCTATTTCCCACAGTTTGAATCGAAACACGACGTCCTGTGGCTGCACGAAAAACATTGTTCAACATTGTGGAGTTGCTGTCAGGGTTTCTCCGAGCCATAATCCGTAGGTAGCGGTCATCCACTGCTCTAACAGCCCTTTGGAGGCCTGAGAGAGGCATACACGAGCCGTGTACCTCCTTCCTGGTGGAATGACTGGAACTGATTAACCCCTTCCGTCTAATAATCGCCGCTCATGATTGGTTGTTTTCGTCTTTGGGCGGGTTTAGTGACATCTCTGAACAGTCAAAGGGACTGTCTGTGGTACAATACCCGCAGTCAACGTCTATCTTCAGGAGTTCTGGGAACTTGGGTGATGAAAAACTTTTCTGATGTGTGTGGTATGGACCAGTGATTCCTGATTATGTTCAATTATAACACCTAAATTTGTAATAAAATTTCGCCGGCCGCGGTGGTCTGGCGGTTCTATGCGCTCAGTCAGGAACCGCGCGACCGCTACGGTCGCAGGTTTGAATCCTGCCTCGGGCATGGATGTGTGTGATGTCCTTAGGTTAGTTAGGTTTAAGTAGTTCTAAGTTCTAGGGGACTTATGACCACAGATGTTGAGTCCCATAGTGCACAGTGCCATTTGAACCATTTTGTAATAAAATTTCAGTCACCTAAAAGAAAAAAAAAAAAAACGAGTTGGAGTTTTAAGACAATTACCTCTCGTCTCCCATACCTCAGTTCCATAAAAGTAAGAACCCCCTTGTCTTCTTAGTAAATAATGAGAAATCATGTAGCATTACCCCTTTTGATAACTCAGTAGGAATATTGTCATAGACTTGAAAAAATGTTAGAGGTTTCCGCTCTCGTTACTGAGTTCGTTGGTTTTGTGTGTGTGTTCTGTCATCCGTTGAATGTACTAGTGATTTATCAATAATTAAAAATCAGGGTCGTAGTCACACGAAATATTATCACGCACATCCAACCACAACATGCAATAGGGGAGATAAGAATACAGTGCCATGCTAATGTTTGAGCACCAAACAACCAAGCAGGCAAGCAGCACAGGCCAGCAAAGCTAACAAGAAAGACGGTTATTGCGCAACCTATGCAGCACTGTGAAAGGAAATTTGTGTATGAAGGTTTTATAATATTACATACATTTTATGTGTGAAAGAGGATTTAAGCTTTTCTTTTCTAATTTTTATTTGTAGATACGAAGTCGGCTGTTTGAGGGAATCCAAACTGATAATCTGAAATGATAATAAGAGATTACTTCGGAAAGTGAGAAAGGTAATGTAATTAAATAACGTAAGCACCATGAAAAACGACTGTCTTCTCAACGCTGAAACTGCATCGCGTTAAAGACTCATAATAGTCCCCCTATTACCACGCATTCGCATATGCTGTTCGTGTATCCAAGCAGTCTCTAACGGTCATCATAACTTCCTTTTACCCATAAATGTTATCACCGTAAAATGTGACGAGAGACTGATTATGACAGCAAACATTTCGTAGAATCAGTCTAAATAGAACATACGTGAATGACATTAAAAACAAAATGATATTTTTTGCGAAATGTACTGTCACCAGGCTTAGCTCGAAATAATGGCGTGCGAGTAATTTTTTACGAATTCGAGACACAGGTATTTAACTTATTAATTTGGCACCACTACTTAGAACAGTGAGGAAACTGGTCACATAAAGTCAGATAGGAATATAATTACTTAGACGGTGGGCCAGTCGTGCAAGAATTCAGGCGTACACTGTTCTGTATTAGGTTATAGAAAATTCCAGGATGCAGCAAAGCGCGAAGTACATTGTTATATGGAGCTATATGGTTACAAAAGGGACGTCGGCTTGCTTTGCAGTGATACCAGGACAAGCGAACACTGTCTACAGGTCTCTAAAGTACATGATCCCGTGCTCAAGATGGCGCTTCTGTCCTGTTATGGCAGTTGCGACGCACTATTTCTTTTCTTACAAACTATCTTCCTCCAAACGACGTTAGGAAAGTGTGTGACCAATTTTTATACACTGGAGGGCCAAATAAACTGGTATTGGCATCTGTATTCCAATACAGAGATATGTAAACACGGAGAATAATTCGATGCGTTCACCAACCCCTATATAAGACAACAAGTGTCTGGTGCTTTTGTTAGATCGTTTACTGCTGCTACAATGGCAGGTTATCGAGAGTTAAGTGACTTTGAACGTGGTGCTATAGTCGGCACACGAGCGATGGAGACAGTATACCCGTAGTAGCGATGAAGTGAGGCTTTTCCCATACGACCATTTTATGAGTGTACCGTGAATATAATAAATCCGGTAAAACATCAAATCTCCGAGATCGCTGCAGTCAGAAAAATATACTGCCAGAACGAGACCAACGACGACTGAAGAAAATAGTTAGCATGGTAGAAGTGCAACCCTTCCGCTAATTGTTGCAGATTTCAATGCTTGGCCATCAACAAGTGTCAGCGTGCCAACCATTCAACGAAACATCATGGATAAGAGCTTTTGGAGCCGAAAGGCCACTCGTGTACACATGATGACTGCACGACACAAAGCTTTACGCCTCGCCTGGACCCGTCAGCATTGACATTGGACTGACGATGTTTGGAAACATGCTGCCAGGTCGAACGAGTTTCGTTTCACATTGTATGGAGCTAATGGATGTGTCCGGGTACGGACCCTGCATGTCAGGAGGGGGCTGTTCAAGTTGTTGTGGGCTCTGTCATGGTGTGTGGTGTGTGCAGTTGGAGTGATATGGGACCGCTGATACGTCTATATACGACTCTGACACGTGACATGTACGTAAGCATCCTGTCTCATCAGTTGTCTCCATTCACGTCCTTGTACATACCGTCCATCTGGGGCAATTCGAGCAGGACAATGCGACACCCCAAACGTCAAGAATTGCTACAGAGTGGCTCCAGAAGTACTCTTCTGAGTTTAAACACTTCCTCTGGCCACAAAACTCCATAGACATGAACACTATTGAGCGTATCTTGGACGCCTTGCAACGTGCTGTTCAGAAGAGATCTCCACCCCTCTCGTACTCTTAGGGATTTGTGTACAGCCCTGCAGGATTCATGGTGTGAATACCCTCTAGCACTACTTAAGACATTAATCGCGTTCATGCCACGTCGTGTTGCGGCACTTCCATGTGCTCGCGGGTGCCCTACACGATATTATGTAGGTTTACCAGTTTCTTTGCGTCTTCATTCTATAAAACCAAGTCGCATACAGTGCGGCGCGTTATCTGTTCTCTGCATTAAGGATTATCGTTGACGATATAACTAACGGTCTTCAACAAACAACTGGACTACCGTACAGTAGTGAACATGCTTATAGAAGCTATGCTCACTACTGTGAATTCAGCGACTGTTTTGCGAGCTCGATTAAGATTGGTCGTAGTCCAGGTGACAATAATGATGTTGGAAAAATCAGTTGTGGGCAACATATCAAAGTCAACGAACCTGTGTTAAAATTTTGCATGTTTTTAAAACCGACGTGGTTAGTGACGAGAAGCGCGACTCTCAGGAAACTTCCTTAAGAACTTGAACTACTGCAGAAATTCCACGCGTCCTTAGACTTGTTGCCCGACAAATAATTTAATTCCTACCAACACGCCGTTCATTGGCGCACGTTATTAGGTACCGGCCTAACAAAGTGGATTAACCTAGAACACCATGGTCGCCACCATTGTAAGGCTTCAATCTCTCGTTGTAACACACAAAATTACTCTACATATTAGTGTAGACACTATGCGTCTAAACACTTCGAATAACGAATTAGGGGATTAAATGTGTTTTCGAAAAAGTCACTATTAAAGCAATTTTGAATCTAGACCAACGAAAATTGGTAGGTGCTTTCTTAGTAACAAATAAAGAATCTTTTTCAGCATTTATGAAAATTTAAACCTATTGGAGGTGAAATCGCGGGTGAAAGTCATTTTTCAAAAATATATTATTATCAAAAAAATACTAAAGCATTTTTCAAGCTAAATCTATGAGTCTAGTTGACTTCTCGGTTAAAAATACAAAAACACGTGTTTCAGTGTTTTGAGAAACTGGACCTGTAATGGGGTGATATATTGGATGAGATCTTTTATGAAGATGTTTTATTATGAAAGCATGTTAAAAAGTTAAATCTATTAAAGATTAAATCTGGCTTATCAGAAATTAAAAAAAAAAGTGTTTCACTCGTTTTGGAAATTGAACTCTTATGGAAGTGAAACGGGGGATGAATGTTTTTATGGAAACAGTTCATAGTGTAAGATTTTTGCAGCTACATCTATGAAAATCTGTGACTGACTTCTCTGTTAGAAATAAAACGTATACCCTAAGTGGATGAAATATGGCGTGAAATGTTATATGAAAATATTTCATCACGAAAGATTTTCTAAAGGTAAATGTTTGAAAATTGGTGTTTGGCTTCTCGATTAGAGATGAAGAAATACGTGATTCACTGTTTATGCAAACACAACCTCTAAGGTGGCACAAGAGTGGATGAAAATTTTTAAGCATATATTTCGATACATTACACAGTTTAAAGCTAAATTTATGAAAATTGGTATTTCACTTCTCGGTTTGGTGTAAATAAATCGAGTTGAAAGATGCACTCGCCAAGCCCGAATTGCTCTTCAACAATGGGAAGCATGAAGCTGCTTAAAACATTAATGTCGGCCTGTGCTGTGATAGTGCCATGCAAAACAACAAGGGGTGCAAGACCACTCCATGGAAAACACGACCACACCACCACGTCCGAATTTTACTGTCGGCTATGTGTCGATCTGGATAGATGTCTGCCTATTACACATTACGAACGTCTTCAACTGTCGGTGGTCTATGTCAGTCAACAGAAGAGTTCGGCTTGCATGCTTTTGTGGTGTACGTGTGCCTTCACGTTTCCACTTCACCGTCACATCGGAAACAGTGGACCTAGGGATGTGGAAATCTGACGTACAGACGTATCACTCCATCAGCTGACCATGTTCGAAGTTCGCAAGTTCCGCGGATCGCCCCATTCTGCTCTCTCACGATGTCTAATGACTACTAAGGTCACTGATATGGAGTACCTGGCAGTAGGTGCCAGCACAATGCTCCTAATATTAAAAACGTTTGTCCGGATACTTTTGATCCCGTAGTGTGTATTATCACATGATAAGTAACTGTCGTTATCGAAAACTGCGTGTTTATGAATATGTCAGCCAATTCGATTTAGATATCTTTGACATATACGACTACATATAGAACAGTAACGGTCATGCAATAGGCATTTCGTATTATGGGTTCCGTCATACAGTTTCATGCTGTTCACTTAACAAAGTTTACAAAAGATCAAGTAAAGTACATTCTTAATATAAGTAAGGAAATTCGCACTAGCTACATCAATACTTAACAGCTCTATCCAAATATAGACATAAGGTAACGACCCCATTATTGTATAAATAATGTGGTAACTTATTCGTATCTGTATTTGTAGGTATGAAAATTTGTATGATTGTGGTCTCAGGACTATCTTTTATTTGTATTGCCATAAATAACCTCCGTCTAGGTATACATTCATTTCTGTTTTATTTTGATAAAGACTGTAGCGAATGTGAATACAGTAATTCGTGTGCTGGTGAGTGCTCGATAACAATCCATCAATCATTCCATCATGCATGTGTTGCGGAAGTAATAGCATTAAAGTATACTTCACTGGGGTTCCAGTTTCTTTTGTCCAACATACTGCTTATAACAGTGTTAAACTGAAGAAATGTTACTGTATGAGAAAATATTTTTCCAGATCCTGAAAATTTTGATTCGGAGATGCTATCGTGCTTTTAGGGGATAAGGCGTGGTGGCAAATGCTTACGTATGTCCACTTCGTTACTTCACCCAGTTGGTCTCCATATAAAAGTACATCATCAGTGTATATTTTGAACTGCTCATACCTGTTATACGTTCGATACATCTTAGTAGTTTGGAGTCAACTAGAACATTCCATCTGGGTGTTGCACTTTTGAAAAATGTTAAATTATTAAAAGGGATGGAAAAAATTTCTAAGAGGTATCTACCGTACAGATTATTTCACTTTTATATTTTTTTATACCAGTGCCATTCTCAACAGCGGATACGAGAGGTAGAAACAGTGTGAGTTAGTATAATGAATATTATCTGGCTACAGAAAATAAAACGAATAACCTATTTGGCAGGATTAGTCGTGCAATCAGAGTTATACTGAGAAAAAAATTAGGAAGCGGCTATGGCAAGCAATTCTTCTCTAGCTTCTGCTTTGAGCTTACATCGATTCTTCTACAGACAAAGCTTCCCGCGTAACTTCAACGTGATACAAGAATATTAATATTCCTTAAAAGAGGGTGACTAGATTCTGAGATTTGGGAGTTAATAAAAAATGTCGTCATAGAAGGGGAAATTATTTTGTATGTCTCGTAAAATGTTAATTACTATTGAGTTTTTGCTCTTGAAGAAAGTGAAGGTGGACCTGTTCATTATTTATCAGACAATAGTGATGACAAAAAGAGTTCATTTAGAGTTTGTAATATATTTGCAATTAAAATGCGGCAGATATTCTGTGAATATTGCGGGCAGCACAAAATAAGGCAATAAATTGATTTTAGGAAGCATAAGTGGTATGAAAGTATGATGTTGAAGGTAGTGAGGTGTTATATAGCCTCTGATGGTATCACAGTGAAGGGTGGAAAAACTACTGTTGAAACTAAAACAGGCAGTTATAAATTTTCAAAAGTTGTAAATTGCAGACAACATGTACACATTTATTCAGTACTGAAAAAAATGACGTACATAGCGGAGCTACATAAGGCTTCTCTTGTCAATGGAAGGAACCAGAAAAATCACTCTAGGGCCTTAATACGAGCACATCCGATCACTTCTGTGTACGTAATCTTTGCGTGGGTAACCTGTATGATGTAACTCTCAATAATTCAGTTGGCACGGACACGGATTATAATGTAGCCGGTGGTTTATTTATGGCACACGTGTGCCTGCCCGTAACTGAGTGACCGCTGGTGACATGCATTAAGCATGCCGCGGCCGTGGAGCCGCTCTGACGCACACGTGTCGTCCGAGGTCGACGGTCTCAGGCCGGGCTGCCCCCAACACCTGTCTGAATAAAACAGCGACCGCAACCTGATCACAAGCCGGTCGATGGGCGGGGGCGATTCCCACCTCACGGCTGTTACGCTGTTGCCGGGTCCAGACAGCTGAACACGTCCAGTTATCGTGTTGCTGACACATGGCGGAACGTTCACATAGGCTCATTGCGCATCAAAGACAGTTCATGTGTGTTACTAACTAACTACAACCGTCATCGAGTCACCTGGCAGCAGTTGCAAGTTGATAGGCAAAAGGTTGAGTTGAGTATTTTATATAATTGTGACGGAATTCAGTAATTTAGAATACTGTCATAATGTTCTCATTGAGAGGTGTGACCAAATTGCACGGACTATATTCCGCCTTTATTTGAGAATGAGAGCGATCTTCAAACCTTTTCGAAACGATTTTTCTCTTACATCGCCCACAACATATTGACTTTTGCTGTTCATGCAGTAAAGCTCCAGCTTCAGGCATGTCTTTACTGCTAAGTTTGTACGCAGCGCATTTGGCAGACAGAACCAACATGAACCACAAACTGCCACTACAAAATTTTACCACTGTTAAACACTGCATGACACAACGAAGGGAGGTTTAAACTTCCATAAAACGGAGCGAAAGTCGCCCAGACAACTTTTACACGCATAACATAAGATATTTAAATCATTCACTCATTTGTAAAATAATCAGATGTTTGAAGGTCTTGAATACTTGAGGTTCCGATACTTTCAATAATTGTGGGTGGGTGTACTCCTACATCACAATCAACAGCACAAACTGACAGCGGTCAATGCTTATCGTAACTTAAGCAAAAACGTTCCAGTGATTTAGCAGCAAATGTCTGGCTACGATCCAGCGTTTGTGTTTGTATGAAATATTGTCGTAGTTAATCAAAATACTCTGGAACACTTTTCAGACCTATGCCTCTAACTACTTGTATAAAAAGATCTAATATATTTCTATATTCTATATAGAAACGACAGCATTGATTTTCTGTGAAGAAAAGTTTTCCAATTGTGGAAAACTGTTTCTATGTTCGAGGGTCAGTCGAAAAATAATACCTCCCACTTTTTTTCCTGAAATAAAGTATGTTAAGTAAAGGATTTAAATATGTCGCTATTGTGCAAAGATTCCTCTCCAATCCACTAGAAACGCTTGCAAAATGGCCAATATCGATGTTCGCTGTAGACAGCGTTCTGTGATGGAATTCTTGAATGCAGAAGATGGAAAGTCCATTCGCATCCATCAAGGAGTGAAATGTATATGTCTTGATGGAATGTTGGGTAGCAGCACTGTTAGAAGATGAGTTCCGACGCGCGGGATTAGCCGAGCGCTCAAGGCGCTACTGTCTTGGACTGTGCAGCAGGTTCCGGCGGAGGTTCGAGTCCTCTCTCGGGCATGGGTGTGTGTGTGTGTTTGTCCTTAGGATAATTTAGGTTAAGTAGTGTGTAAGCTTAGGGACTGATGACCTTAGCAGTTAGCCGGCCGCGGTGGTCGTGCGGTTCTAGCCGCTCCAGTCCGGAGCCGCGCTGCTGCTACGGTCGCAGGTTCGAATCCTGCCTCGGGCATGGATGTTTGTGATGTCCTTAGGTTAGTTCGGTTTAACTAGTTCTAAGTTCTAGGGGACTAATGACCTCAGCAGTTGAGTCCCATAGTGCTCAGATCCATTTGAACCATTTTGAACCAAGAACGTTAGCAGGCCAGAATAAAGAGTCGAGAAGAGCACTTTCTTCCCAATACTTGCAGCGCCTCCGTTTGGATGGAGAGAATTTTCTGGAAAAGAATGTGACTGGAGACGAAACGTGGGATTCACTTTGAAGGTGAGGACGCCGTGAAAACGTCCTTCCGCCAATGGTTTCGGCAGTGAGATCATATGTTTCACCACAGTGGGACAAATGCCCTTGTGAGATGATGGACAAAAATTGTGCAAATGGACGGAGATTATACTGAGAAGTCATAAATGAATCATTAACGTTGTAGTTTTCACCCTATGTAGTTGCACCTGAAATTCTTGAAATAAATAAAAATAAGATCCTGAGGAGAATACTAGGACCCATAAGAGAGGAAGACGGTGCCTACAGTATCAGGCACAATAACAAGCTCTGCGAACATCAGGAAGACATACTAACATGTATGAGGGAAAGGCGACTGACCTTCTACGGGTACATGACCGGCCTTTATCACTCTAGGCTCACCAACAGAATCCTCAAAGTGATAAGTAGGGGAAAGGCGTCCAAAGTGGATCAATCTGTTAAATCAGACATAGAGGGACTGCTGGCCTCGTGATGACTGGGTGTTGTGTGCTGTCCTTAGGTTAGTTAGGTTTAAGTAGTTCTAAGTTCTAGGGGACTGATGACCATAGATGTTAAGTCCCATAGTGCTCAGAGCCATTTGACTGCTGGCCCCATTTAAGTCAACCGAGAACCGAACTCAATACCGGCAGGCCGTACTGCAGGGAGTCTTTCCAATGTCTCTCACAGGCAAGAAGAGTACAGGCAGAAGACAGAAGATGAAGGCATACTGCGCTAAGAAAAAGCAGAAGACCCTAGGTGAGAGTTAAGACGAGCCCCGTGGTCCCTAGCAGGCCGAAACGAATATATCACACCAAAATGTATACCAACCCTCCTGTAACACGGTCATATACCTAGGACCAAAGGATTAATATACTAATCAGATCGAAAATTGCTGAAATTGAGGCTGTCTTGTCAAAATTATGCAAGGATTAGACAAAAATGTGAAACACCTACAGATATGCATACTTCAACTTATATACAGATGTTAGACAAGCCTGCAGGTTGGTCTGTTATATTTAACTACGAACGGCACCTGTGAAATGCCCTCAATACTTTGTAAGTGTCAGTCGTGTTCAGAATGGTGTTCTGTATGGTTGTAAGTGCATTATGGCGGAGCTAAGTGAAGCCTAACGTGGGAAAGTTGTTAGCACTCGTATGGTGGATGCATCCATAACCACGGGAGCTGAAGTATTAGGGCATCGAAGACTTACAGCGCACACATGGATAGTGGGAAATAAACATCCGCTAAGTGACACCGTGGGCGAAAGAGTGTGTTGAGCGATCTTGACAGACGGTCATTGATTAGGATGATGAAGAAAAATAAGAGGACGGTAGCTAAAAAAGTCACAGCAGAACTGAACGTCCTGCTCTAGAGCTCTCTTTGGACCAAAACAGCACGAAGGGTGCTCCATAAGCAGGGAATTGCAGGGAGAATCTGGAAATCCAAAACCACCAGTGATACAAATGCGCGTAACAGGAAAACGTAGTGTGAAGCCAAAGAACCTGGTCTGTGGATCAATGGAAGAAAGTTATTTGGTCGGATGAGTCTTGTTTCGCACTGTTTCTAGCTTATGGCTGAGTTTACAAAAACGAAACTTGATGGTAATTCAGCTATGATTTGTGCAACGATATCGTAATACTCCAAATTTACTCTAAGGTCGCTTTGTTGCCAATGATTGTGTGCCTATCTAGGCTGATGAGGTCGATCACATTGTAGAATGTTAGTTCCCGAGTGGTGATGCTCTGTTCCAAGACGACAGGACCAAATACCTCGTATTGCTCAAGACTACGAGGGTAATTGTAGCGTTTCTCCTGACAACTTTAGTCAACAGAGCTCAGTATTATTGAGCCTTTGTGGTCTACTTTGCAAAGAATGGTGTGCGATCGGTACTCATCTCCATCGCCCTTACCTGAAGTTGGCAATTTTTGCAGGTCGAACGTTATAAAATTTTTCTTGAAAACGGTACAAGAGCTGTTCTTATACAATCTGAGACAACTGGAAGATGCTCCGAAAACCAATGGTTCCTATACCAAATTAGTTAGTTTTTTGACACCTGAAAGAGGCATTACTCCAATAAGTCTTTTGTTGCTTTCTGTAAACTAAATGAGGTACACATTCAGATTAGAAAGTATGGACTACAAGAAAAAGAACTGTAATACCCTGTCAACAGATGGCTACTAGTTTTAAATTATAGTTTCAAATTATAACAGAAGCCCTTTATATGCAAATATAAAGCATAACTACACTGTCAATTAGCCGTGTATGATTTTATATATGGATACTCATTTTCCAAAATTCTGATCAACAGCAGGTGACAATTTACTTTAAATTATAGCCTCGGATTATCGCATAGAGAAGATATAATGTGCAATGTGTAAATTAACGTGGCCCTACATCTTAGAAATTGAAATATAGAACAGTTGTTATGTGGCTAAAGTGCGATATTGGACGCCCACTACGCCACCGCCACACACACCCCTGAAAACTTGGTGGTGGTGAGCCTGACCTGCAGCAAAGCGTAATGTTTGCATTCGCCCCATATTTAACCGCACTTTTTCGTATGTAACGCACTTTCCGTCATAAAAACTAAAACTCCGAAAACATATATTAGATAATGGGCAAGTCGCCTGGTGTTCGATTCAATTATGTAGATATATAGTAAATTAGGAAAAATTCGTGGTGGGTCTCTTACGTAGCTATGGAAAATTTGGCTCCGTGTATAAGAAGAAGAATGTTAGATGTGAAAGACATGGTAGTATATTGGCTATTATTTTGAAACACAATGAACCTAAAGCTTCATTAATGTTCGACTGTCTGCGTGGCTTCGATAGTAATAAACCTGTTGTGTGGGGTGGTTTCTCCTTTCTCAGTGCTACACAGTTTTTGCTTTGAATGTGAAATTAGTTATACACGCATTTGTAATTAACTTTATCTCCAGTAGAACGTTCGTCTCTGGAACGACTGTAGTTCTTCGAAAGTTTTCTGTAGCAGAGGGTGTATGTACTACAACACATGAAGATGGATCCTAAACTAAATATTACAGAACGTCTCTTTTACTTGTAAATTAACATCTGTGTTTAGGGCATTTAAATGATAGCTACTGGAACGGTGTATACAATGTGTAAGTGAGCTACACTCCGAGATAATACTGTTAATAAACCCTTACGGTTGCAATTTCGTAATTTCATTGCACTGCGATACGTACCATTCTCCTTCGCTTTTACTTCCGAAAACATGCCGGAGACTTGTTCAGCTTGTTTCACTGTGTCGCAGTGTTCCCTCTCTATGGTATTCTATCTCTCTTTGGTTAAAACAATGTTATGCGGGCGAGCATTTTCTTGTTGTTGAAAACCTTCCTCCATCCCCATTCCACCCCCCCCCCCCCACCCCCCCTAGGACGCTGTTCATCAGAGGCAGCACACCGGGTCGAATCACCAGACTGATGTACAGTTTTTCACAAGGGTGCGAGGCGTAATCAGGAGAGTGCTCCTCCTATCATACCAAATCGAATCCCAGATCATAACTCCACTGTAGGTCCAGTGTGCATAGAACGTTGATTGCAGGGCGTCAATTCTAATCAACATACAGCCATCAGCGGCAGAGAGGCACAACCAGCTTTCATCAGAAACCACAGCAGACCTCCATCTTACCCTCCAATGAACTCTCGCTTGATACCACTGAAGTCGCAAACGGCGATGGCTTAGGGTCAGTTCAATGCACGTTATATGGCCTCTGTCTCGGATCTTTACATGAAGTATCCGATCTGTAACAGTGTGCGAACTGCTAAACAGAGCCTGTTCTGTTGATGGTGCGAATGGAGCGGTCTACTGCCTGTCTAATCTCTGGAACAGTTCTGAAACGAATGCCACGAAGTTGTTTCTTCATCTTAGAGACCAAATCAAAGTCACAAGGACTTAGGTCCGGGGAGTATAGTGGATGGTACAATACTTCCCAGTCCCATCGACCGAACAGAGCAGCCACAGCTTGCGCCGTATGCGCCCGCGCATAGTCGTGCATAATGATGGGTGGGTTATGCAGAAAGTGTTGCCGCTTCTTTCGCAAAGCTGGTCGCCGGTGATGCTCCAAAAACGAACAGCAATACCGTGCATTGACGGTCTGCCGTGGAGGAACGTAATGCTTTAGGATAACACCATCACAGTCGTACACGCGAATCACCATAAATTTAGACCGCTCCGTTCGCACCATCAACAGAACAGGCTCTGCTAACGGTATACTACACCTTCCACATCGCTGGCGCCGGGTTCTACACAACGCTGGCGACTCCTTTGAAGGACAGTAACAGGTGCAAACATGTAACTCTTTAGTATCGGTTGTGAATAGATAGTTGCCACTAATTAAGTTCCTACCCTCGTATTATTTTCATTCCTGCTGGCCCCATGCCACCACTAGAACCATCATAATTCTAGCTGTAAATTATTTTCTGTTTTATTCTCCACTGTCTCTCTTCTTCCTTATTGTCTAACGTCTTCCTCTGTTTACAAATAGAACAATATTTGGACATCACCTGCAAATCCAAAACTTTTTTGTGTCAACACATACAACTGATGAAACACCGTGTAGGGCGGTGTGGCCCGTTTTCAACCATGTGCTATCACATGAAACACATAGATCTCTAGAAGGCAAAGGGTCATTTACTTCTGTCTTTGTTAGAAAAAAAAAGCTGCGTCTTTCACTGCTGATGACAAACTGCTATTGCATTCTGTTTCCAAGTCGTTCAGAGGATGATTATTTAATGTTGAGTACGAGGCAGACGGAGATGGCATATTCAGTATTGCACTAAACAAATTGCTACCTTCCACTGCAACACCAACACATCTCATCGCTTGGCAGAATATTACGTTGGCTTCATGCACACAATTCTTAGCAGTTGATGTTTTGAACTGAATGTCAGTTTGACAGCTGTCACAAAAAACTGCATATTACACACAATACTATCTCTGTCATTGCTGTGATATAATCTTAAACATTTATTGCCACAGTTATCACATGCACACGAATTTCTAATGATAGAACACATAACTTCAAAATCATTTATCCTAAAACCAATATTCACTTCATCTTTAGTGGACTGAAATTGTACACAAGTTCCAAGTTTTTTCTGTGAACTGCTAGTCGTCTTAGCTTCACAATATCTTCCGCTGAATAAAGGTGACTCACTTGTACTGTTTATTCATACGTAAATGGCGAGCTATAGCCACTTTCTTAAACACTTTATATCTAGGCATTTTTAAACGTAAATCATTGAGAAAAACCTTCAACACAGTCGTAGTTCTCACACTAACAGCAGAACTGAGATATTTATATTTCTGCACCGCAGACAATAACAGCTGCCAAAGGTAACTAGCGGAAGGCAAAGCGTTCTTCCGATGCTTTTATGACAGCAACAAGTAATAAAACATGGCAAATGAGAAGAGTGTTGTCTAGAAAAGTGGGCGTGGCACTGCACAGTGACTGAAACGAGACAGTTTTTTCATCATTTGAAGTTCGAATTAAACTGTGAAAATTGGAGGCAGTATTTCTAACATGCAAGAGAACTATTTGGTGGCAAAATTTTTTAATCGTTTTCGACCAGTTTTGTGTACGTCTCCCCTTAAGGCTGTTACTGTTTAGGAATGCCTATAGAATGTAACAGGAAAAGGTAGCGACTAACAGATCCTATGTGCTTTTGCCGAAGATAGTGCCTCTGCCGGTTTTCGTGTTACCGAAAAATCCATGTGATCATCCAATGACATAGCGCGTTTGTTAGTAGGTTGAACCGTTTTGTATGTGTAGTTAGTGACATCTTATTTTCGTTAGTATTTTATTGACACGCCCATATCTTCTACCTTATACGAGACAGAATACCTGTATCTCTAGAGCATGTTTAAATTTAAAAAGAAATTTTTTATTAAAATAAGAGTTCATACACGGCAAGGAAGAACCACCCTAGTGTCTAAATCTCCCACAAATACACTGTAGTAAAATCCCTACATTAAAGGAGTTTCCAATAAAGGACCCGGGGTATTCAATACATTCTGTCATTTCTATTCTCCAAACAATGCCTGTAACACAGGTGGATCCAGAAACATCGCAAACACGGAACCTTCTATTCTATAAATCAGTTACGAAGCATCACATTTTCGTATTTATGCTTGTATTCAAACTACATGTACCTGTCACCCAATATTGCTCACAAAGGATTTGAAGTGATGGACATCCGCAGCTGAGTAACGTATTCGTAAAGAAAGAATCCGGTTCATTTGTTTCTTAATTGCCCAACCGATTTCAGAGGATTACAATGCCATTCGCTGGTGCTAATAATCAATTAAAGGCAGTCATACTTACGAATGTCTGTCTAGTCAGTATGAATATTTGTAGCTCCCTCCAAAGTGCGGAGCGCGTCACCTAGATGAGAAAGGGTCTACACAGTTTGGAGGTCGCTGTTTTATGTTTAATCTTGAATAACTCGGAAACCCCGGCTTCCAGTGGAAGTGATACCCAGTGCTAAATTAAACAACATTACGTATCCTACATAGTAGATGCAAAGGGTGGTAGAATATCTGATTATTATAAATGAACTTTTAATGGTATAAAATTAACGTTTATTGTTAAATGAAGTGGGCAACGGCCTTGCCGCAGTGCATACACCGGTTCCCGTGAGATCACTGTAGTTAAGCGTTGTAGGGCGTGGCCGGCACTTGGATGGGTGACCATCCAGGCCACCATGCGCTGTGGCCATTTTTCGGGATGCACTCAGCCTCGTAATGCCAATTGAGGAGCTACTCGACCGAATAGTAGCGGCTCTGGTCACATAAAACCATCACAACGACCGGGAGAGCGGTTTGCTGACCACACGCCCCTCCTACCCACATCCTCAACTGAGGATGACACGGCGGTCGGATGGTCCCGATGGGCCACTTGTGGCCTGTAGACGGGGAGCTATAGACGGAGATCTATAGATAGATTGTTAAATGGAGTGGGTTAGGAAGAAATATTGAATGCATGTTCCTATCTAAGAACAGTGGAACGATATTAAGGGATAAACTGTATTCTGATGATGAGACAAGCTGGAGGGGTGGAGGATGGGGAGAGGTACGAGAACCGATGCCTGAGGGAAAGAATGTTGCCATAGTATGAGGTTTCCGAGTTACTCAAGACAAACTTAAAAATGTGCCCTTGAAACGCTCTTCCCCTCTCCCCCTCCCTCTCACCCTTCCCCCATCACAACCACACAGTCATCACATCTGTCACTATTTTCAATACATTTTTCACGGCAGTGCACCCATCTACTGCGCAACCACTTGAATTTTGTCCCCTAATTTCCCTTCGTTGACCGGACTATAGCTCAGCCGGTAGCGTGACCACTAGTAGGGTGCATTCCAGTACTGACTTCAGTTTCTTGAAGTGCACAAATAGCCGCAATATATAGCACGTATCAGCAGGCTGATCGACAAGGTGTTATTCGAATCCACCCGTCGTGGCGCCAAGGGATGGTATTCCAAGGTTATCTTAAGACGATGATAAACCACCAGGGCACGATTTGAATCACACAGAGGTTTGTTTGATATGTCGAATTTTGCTTGTTCCTGACTTCCATCTAATTTAAAGATTTTTTTCAGATAATTTGTTGTTGCCTGCATTGTTTGTTTTCTCATGCCTCTTAGAATAAGGACGAAATGTAGCTGTTATAAGAGCTCAGTTACACCTGTAGAATACAGAGAGTACATTATTTCTTACAAGCAAGTTAAGCACTTTTGCAAATTGTTGACGTAATACTTATGTTACGTATGTATACACGATTACTAAAAGCACATGGCTAATTAAAAAAAAATTGTTCAAATGGCCCTGAGCACTATGCGACTTAACTTCTGAGGTCATTAGTCACCTAGAACTTAGAACTAATTAAACCTAACTAACCTAATGACATCACAGACATCCATGCCCGAGGCAGGATTAGAACCTGCGGCCGTAGCGGTCGCTCGGTTCCAGACTGTAGCGCCTAGAACTGCACGGCCACTCCGGCCGGCCATGGCTAATCGAGAAACCTTATTATTTCAGGTGTTAGTTCTTCGTTTGTGCTTTAAAACATTTGTAAAAAAAATCAGGGGCCATTAAATTTTACTACTCATTTTACGCTTGAAAATTATATTTCGCCCTTTAAAAAAAATTTAAAATTCCAAGATTTTATGCTGTATTCACTTTTCCTTGCAACATCAAGAATTGTTAAATTATAATTTGCTACATTTGTCGAAAGAAAAACAATTTATAGTATTAGAATTTAATTATAGCTATAATATTATTTGCTAAAAAGGGACTGGACATGTGGTTGTAGTCTTTGTAAATTTGAAATGCTTCCCCAGAAGCTTGCACTTGTGATTAACAGCCGACAGTATTTGTTCTTTAAATGTGGTGAAAGAGAGGTAGAAAAAGCAGCAAGCTTGACTTCTCAAATCTGTTGCTCTTCCATCTCAGTAACCATATGAAGCACCTCCTGGAGTGCCAACAGAGAGACAGCTTTAACAGGACAGATTATCTCGTATGTAAATAACTATTTGTTTTCAAACATATGTTAAAAAAGTTCGCTTGTACTTTTCACAATTACCATCTCCTTTAAAAATATGCAACACTTGTTTTAGTCACTTTATAGTTGTCCCTGAGTTGACTGGGAATTATAGTTTAAGTCAGTGATAAAGTTACTGCTTACAGTCGCAAGGTTACCAAGGTAGTGATAAGGTATACAACTTAATTCAGAAGGAGGCCGAATTAAGGATGATTTAATGTTCTCTAAGTTATTCAAGTAATTTCACTTTGTGGACTCTCAATTTCTCAAGGCGTGGGCTAGCAGGTGCGTGATCATACAGAAAGAAATAACAGTGTAATTTGGACACAGACATAAATGGTATTGCTGAGTGGAAAATTTGTTATGGCATTAAAGCCATGCCCCTCTCCTCTCTCCATTATTGTAGTTAATAGACCACTTCTGCGACATCTATGTTGTGCACTGCAGGGAAGGGTGAAAAAATGGGGGGAGGAGGGGCAGAGGAACGCGAAGACGGCTGCCAACTGTCACCTTCGTGGGCAAACTCCTGGAACCCTCAGAGTCCTGTAACAGTGCCTTTGCCCCCTACTTCCTGCCATTTCCCATCTTCGTAAAGTCACCGGCGTTCGATTTCGAAACTGCTGTGCGGAAAGATTCGGCCGGCCGGCGTCGCAGCGGAGATCCCGTGGGGTGCCGCCGCGGCCAGTTCCTCCATCTCATTGTCCGCGTCTCGGCTCCGCTCTCTCCTCTGCTCCTCTTCCTCTTTTCTCCCCAGAGTCCTCCCGCCGCAGGGACCGGCTGCGCGCTGCGCTGGTGCAGACTGGCGCGTCGCGGCCGCCGGAATGATAGCTGTAGGCGTGCGAGACTAATAACGCGGGCCGCACAATTAGGAACACGGCTGATGGAAGGCCTGCGGAATGAAAAGTAAATTGAGAAATAATTGAGACGCAGCTGGCGGCTAATAAGACCGGCAGGATGTCCGCCTCGTGTCCGCGTTCATTACACACCGCACGCGCGCCTCGACGTGAGGGTCTGATGGACGGTCACAGAATGCACATATACTCTGTGTTAATACTCTGTGTTAATTGGTTTCGTTCGAGGTGGAGCCCGCTGCACTGTTGTACTGTACAACGGAATGAATCCCTACCTGCTCACTTCCGACAGCTATATTTTTCTACGGTGTATACCAAATGCTAGCTGTAAGTGAACACCATTGCGGTTTGTAGGACTGTGATACTTACGGGTTTTAACAATGCGTAGCATCAGACCTGTGAGTTGTTTGAAAACTGCGTGGTAAACAGATATCAGTATGTCGTTATCAGGAATTATAAAAATGACAGTAGTCTGCGCCCTACATGAATATGTTCATGGCACACACGGATCAGACAAAATATTGGCTGTTACATGCGCATTTGGTTAGTGCAGTGGCGACCCAGATCCTCACATTATATGACTATCCAGTATTGTAGGGATATTTTCTGTCGTTGTTTATTATTTCAGATTTCAGCTGTTAGCAACACCAAAACTCTTGCTTCTATCTATTTCTGCTTACAATTTTTTTTATCAGTGACATCAGTACGATGTACACTGAAATAGCCTCATTATAACGATCGCTTATATTAGTCGCTTGTTATAAGACCTTGGAGGAAATATCCAAATGGGACGTTTATCAATAAAAGTGATGTATATTTACAGACTAACAAATGATTACAAATTTTGAAAAACTAGAGGATTTGTTCAAGAGAAAGAACTTCACAAGTTGAGCACCCGTTTTCCAATCCCGACTCTTGTGCTAGCAGTTATTCGGCTTGTCACTGACAGAGTTGTTGCATGTCCTCCTCAGGTATGTCACGCCAAATTCTGCCAACTGCCACGTTAGAAACTCAAACTCCCGAGATGGTTGGAGGGTTCTAACAACATTGCACCAAGCGTTCTCGGCTGGGGAGTGATCCGGCGACCTTGCTGATCACGGTAGTGTTCGCAAAGCACGAAGACCGCCAATAGAAACTCTCGCCGTGTGCGGGCGGGCATTATCTTTCTGCAATGGAAGCCCAGGATGGCTTGCCGTGATGCGCAAGAAAACTGGACGTAGAATATCGTCGACGTATCGGAGTGCTGTAAGGGTGACACGGATGATAACCAAAGGGGTACTGCTAGAGAAAGAAAGGGCATCCCAGGATGTCACTTCTGGTTGTCAGACTGGTACCCCACTGCTCTCCAGACACTTGGACCAGGAATTTCGTTGACTACAGTAGAACTGTCTTCAATGAAGGCGTTCTGGGCAGCTGTGGGATATCCTGGGCTGCTATCCTCTGGTACTTTCTTCACCTATGTGCATGGGTGGCTAACATCGGTCATTCTGTTTACGACCACCTCATGTAAACTTAGACAGTCGCTGTCCCTAGACGCCGTGACTACTTTCTATGACACTTTGGATATGCAACAGCGGTTCCTGACTATACTTATTATACTCATATTAGAAGCAAGATTTCGAAGGTATGCCTTTAATCTAATGTTTCATGTAACATTTACGCTATTGTCATATATGACATACACTCCTGGAAATTGAAATAAGAACACCGTGAATCCATTGTCCCAGGAAGGGGAAACTTTATTGACACATTCCTGGGGTCAGATACATCACATGATCACACTGACAGAACCACAGGCACATAGACACAGGCAACAGAGCATGCACAATGTCGGCACTAGTACAGTGTATATCCACCTTTCGCAGCAATGCAGGCTGCTATTCTCCCATGGAGACGATCGTAGAGATGCTGGATGTAGTCCTGTGGAACGGCTTGCCATGCCATTTCCACCTGGCGCCTCAGTTGGACCAGCGTTCGTGCTAGACGTGCAGACCGCGTGAAACGACGCTTCATCCAGTCCCAAACATGCTCAATGGGGGACAGATCCGGAGATCTTGTTGGCCAGGGTAGTTGACTTACACCTTCTAGAGCACGTTGGGTGGCACGGGATACATGCGGACGTGCATTGTCCTGTTGGAACAGCAAGTTCCCTTGCCGGTCTAGGAATGGTAGAACGATGGGTTCGATGACGGTTTGGATGTACCGTGCACTATTCAGTGTCCCCTCGACGATCACCAGTGGTGTACGGCCAGTGTAGGAGATCGCTCCCCACACCATGATGCCGGGTGTTGGCCCTGTGTGCCTCGGTCGTATGCAGTCCTGATTGTGGCGCTCACCTGCACGGCGCCAAACACGCATACGACCATCATTGGCACCAAGGCAGAAGCGACTCTCATCGCTGAAGACGACACGTCTCCATTCGTCCCTCCAATCACGCCTGTCTCGACGCCACTGGAGGCGGGCTGCACGATGTTGGGGCGTGAGCGGAAGACGGCCTAACGGTGTGCGGGACCGTAGCCCAGCTTCATGGAGACGGTTGCGAATGGTCCTCGCCGATACCCCAGGAGCAACAGTGTCCCTAATTTGCTGGGAAGTGGCGGTGCGGTCCCCTACGGCACTGCGTAGGATCCTACGGTCTTGGCGTGCATCCGTGCGTCGCTGCGGTCCGGTCCCAGGTCGACGGGCACGTGCACCTTCCGCCGACCACTGGCGACAACATCGATGTACTGTGGAGACCTCACGCCCCACGTGTTGAGCAATTCGGCGGTACGTCCACCCGGCCTCCCGCATGCCCACTATACGCCCTCGCTCAAAGTCCGTCAACTTCACATACGGTTCACGTCCACGCTGTCGCGGCATGCTACCAGTGTTAAAGACTGCGATGGAGCTCCGTATGCCACGGCAAACTGGCTGACACTGACGGCGGCGGTGCACAAATGCTGCGCAGCTAGAGCCATTCGACGGCCAACACCGCGGTTCCTGGTGTGTCCGCTGTGCCGTGCGTGTGATCATTGCTTGTACAGCCCTCTCGCAGTGTCCGGAGCAAGAATGGTGGGTCTGACACACCGGTGTCAATGTGTTCTTTTTTCCATTTCCAGGAGTGTATATCTACCTACATTCTGACGCATCTATGTCGATTTTACGTCATTTTATGAAAGATAATATAGAGGGCTTCCGAGAATAAGGCTTTAGAGACATGTTCCTTACACCATAATAATAAAAAATATCAGTAAACATGTGCTCTAAAAGGCATACCTTGAGAGCTATGAGCAAATGTTTAGTAGAAGAGATGTGTTTCGCACTAGTGAAGTTGAATACCTGCTCGTATCTTTCAATTTATGCGTTTTAGAGCCAATGTTCATTAGAAATTTTTGCCTTCTTTTGGTGTAAGGAACCTGTCCCTTTAGCACGCCTATGTTTCTTTGGGACAGCTGAAATATGATTTACAGTTGACAATCTCTTCCGTTGTTAACAGCCAGATGACAAAAGAGTCCTCTTATGTGATACACGCCTTCTTACGTTCAGTTCAATTTTGTTTAAATCTTTTGTAAACGCGATTATTATTGAGTACAATTTTTATCCTATAACCTTTCTTTTCAGTATCTTTCCGATTCGAAGGTGACAGTAAAGGGCCTAGATAGTTGCTTCTTTTCTCACACGCGATGTTGGCTAAGAGAGATTTTAAGTAAAATCATCGTTTATTGAAAGCATTTACAGCCGCCTGCTTAGTAGCATGTCCGCATACTTTTAGATCGCAGTAGAGCTTCGATTCTGCATGACATGAATTCGACTTGACTATTTTCTGGACGTATATGATACCAGATGTATACGCAAAGGTCAGATACTCCCCAAATGACGGGCCGGTGGTTTCTGGGCGCAGAGCTGTCTTCCGATAGCGTCCTAGATGAGTTCCATCGAGTTCAGATACGGTGAATTTAGTGGACAAGAAAACCAGGTCAGTTCATTAAGGAATTGAGTAACGGTTATGTAACCCACAGATGTCACTGTGACGTCGATTACTACGGTACATCCGATGAAATCCCAAGTGAATGAGCGCCCTTCCCCCCCCCCCCCCTCCCTCCCAATCCCTCGCCATGTCACGGTCTCCTTCGCATCCGGAAACGACTGTGGACGTGGAGTAGCATGAAACTTAACTCATTCGACAAGGCGACACGTTACCGGTGATCCACGATCCAGTCTCGATGATCCTGTGCCCACTACAGTACTAACTGACGATGCCGTTGGGTCTACAACGGAACAGGTAGGAGCCATCTGTATAGTGAACGGTGTACTCCGAAACACTTGTGCCTGTACAAGCATTATAGTTTGCCGTCAAATCGGCATCGGCCAATCCTGCTTTACAGAGCTCCAAGACTCCGACACCCACGTTGCGTGACGGATAGTAGAATTTTAACACCACCTCGCCCACTCATGGCCTGACCATCTATCAACCACTTTCCATAAAAATTCCTGACAATAGAGCGCAAACTGCCGAGCAGCTACACTAGTTCCGAGACTCTCTTCACCAGGCATAAAGGTCTGCTCTTTGTCAAAGACGCTTAAGCCAGTGGATTTTTCCATTTGTACTCAGTGTTGTCGCTACAATAACTCCCCATTCGTCTCTGCTATATCTCAGGTAGTGGGATGTCCGAGAAACTAAACGTTTCATATCAACAAGAGAAAGGGTTATTACAACACAACAGGATATTAGCTAAACAAAAACTTCTTCTTACAAAATGTATTAACAAACTCTCACAGACTTCTTTTCCCAGCGAGGAGGATTTTTGGTTGCGCTTGCCCCGCCGCCTGTCCCGTTGTGACTTAACAGTCACGAGCGGTGGAAGTCCTGAGAGACGACGCCTTGGAGGTATATGTGTGTGCTTTGCTCTTCCGTCCGCGGGGTTGACGGTCCGTCAGGCGTACGGATCGTATACGGCAGCCTCGTCTTCTCTTACATTGTATACATTTCTTTCTGGATCAAGTACCCACTATGCCAATAGGCACGACAGCCTCTGCTTCTCTTAAGCTGTATACTTTTCGTTCTCGATCAAGTACCCACTACGCCATCAGGCAACTCTCAATTTCGAGAAGGGTGGTAATCATAACGTCTTGAGATATTTGGGAGCCGCCATGTAAGAGAGGGAGTTGGAAAATAAGTTTCACCTATCGACTGTGGGCAGAGTTATGTGATATGATCGAAAGACGACACGGCAGGTGAACGTGCATGTGCAAGACACTGATACACCATTGGGTAGGGGTCGACCGCGATCAAGCACATGACGCTGTCACAGTGCGTGCGCAAAGCGGAGGCCAGCCTCGCAGTCTTCGCGGAGCTATGGAGAGAAGGTGCGTTTTGGACTCGTGTTCATAGGCGGAAGTGAGAGCTGTTATCCGCTATGAATGCGCGCGTGGAGTATCAGGCACAGAAATTCATAACCTCCTTGTTGACGAGTATGGGTCAGGTGCGATGTCGAGGCAAATGGTGCGGAGATGGTGCCATAAATTCAGTGATGGACGTCAACAAGTACAGGACATACCGAGACCTGGACGTAAGCGCACGGCCACGACAGATGCAAATTTTAGGAAGGTGGATGACATGATTAAAGCGAACCGGCGTGTCACCATCGAGGGAGTAGGGGCAGAACTTGGAATCGGACGTGAGCGAGCTCACAAGATGATCCACGACATTTTTCGATACAGGAAGGTGTCAGCACGATGGGTGCCCCCTCAACTGACCCCGACAGACATGGAACAATGTATGACGTTCAGAATAGAACAGCTTGTGCGTTACCATGAATCAGGCAATGACCTTCTGTTTCGGATTGTGATGAGGGATGAAACGTTGGTCCACCATTACACGCTCGAATCGAAGGCCGTATTCATGGAGTGGAAACATCCGTCATCACCAGTCCGAAAGAAGTTCAAAAGCACTCCGTCTGCAGGGTAAAGTGCTACTCACCGTTTTCTGGGGCGCCAAAGTAGTTTTGCTGCTGGACTTTCTGGAGGATGCAACCATCAATGCTGCGCGGTACTGTGCCACTCTATCGAAATTGAAAGAGGTGATTCGGAAAAAGCGGCCTGGCCTTCACAGATCTGGCGTTCTACTGTTGGATGACAATGTGAGACCACACATGACGACAACAACGCAAAAACATATTGTACTCTTGGTTGGGAGCGCCTACACCATCCGCCTTACGGTCCAGATCTCGCATTAAGTGACTTCCATCTGTTTTCTGCTTTGAAGAAGACTCTCGGCGAAAGGCGCTTTGGCAGCGATGCTGACGTCAAACAAGTCGTTCAACGCTTCTTCCGTATGCAGCGCCCTGATTTTTTCCTGGAAGACTTTTTGAAACTATTAAAGCGGTATGACAAATGTCTCAATGTACTTGAAAATGATGTAGAAAAATATAGATGTCTTATCTTTGATGTCTCATTCTCTTTTTTTTCCCTTTCACACACAACTCTGTCCACAGTCGACAGGGGAAACTTATTTTCCAACTGCACCACGTAAAACGTATCTTCCTCGCCATTCCTTGATTTACCAGCAGGCGCACCGCTATTGGTAATGTTGAGCAACAGAGCAAAGGCTATAACCACTGCAATTGGAGCTTGTCACTGAGGTAGTCTGAGTCTCAGTGTCTCCTATTATTGTTGGCATTCGTGTTTCATCACCACTTAAAGTAAGCTTTCTCTGGGGTTATATTTATAAATCAGTTATTCTGAAACGACAGGGGGCTATGTAAGTGAATGGTAAGATTTTGGATCAAATAAATTGCACAGTTTCAATTAGTTTATTTAACAGTAATATGAAATATAAAAAGCAATAAGTTTCTATTTATGAAACAATGATTTTGGTCATGTTTACTATCAATTAAATCGACATGTCTAAGCTACGCTTGCAAGTGGCAACCTTTAATCGTCATCTTCGAGATCCTCAAGCTCCAGGTAGTTCTGATTACAATGGACTAAATATCATCGACACTAGCCCTAGTTTGGGATATGTGAAAAAGTAATAGTAGATAAGTAGGAGTGTTACAAGTGTACAGCGGACGGTACTCAGCAGAAATATTAGTGGCTTTCTTTCCTGTCTCTTTACGCATTTAACGAGGGAAATGTGGCCAGATAAACTACTATCTCATTAAATACGCGTACAACTGTAGTTAAGCTGGCTTCATCGCTTGAAATGCTCCACAGAACTTGAAGAATGATTTTATTCTGAGGCTTCTCGTTTGTTTTCGAAGGTACGTTATTTTGACAGGATGGCTGGTATATCCCAATACCGTTTTGAAACAGACTTCTGAAAATTTCGGCACGCAGCAACAACTTACAGGAGTACTACGGGCGTGAACCGGCAGTGGATGACGTGTTTCGGAATTATTTGCATCTTCAGAAATCCAAGTACAAAGTTACTACAAGGATAAGAGTTGTGTACATAACATGAGATGACAGCCTGATCATGGTACGTACATGATGCAAAAGATTCAGAAACGCGTAATGCCTACTTTGTGATCAATAAACTCATTCTTAACCTACATTACGACTTTCTGTGCGACCTAGCCAGCTTAACCACAGATCTACGCATATTAACTAGAATGGTCGCTAGCCTCCTGCCTTTGTTATCTTATTCTCGTGACTCTACGGGAGACACGAATGCCAGCAGAATAGTCCCACTGTAACGTATCGTTTCCAGGACTCGCAAGTCGGTTGGTGCTGGTTTTTATTGCGAATGCCAGTGACAGTTTTCCGGTCTCTGCAGAATGGTGGTTGTTCTGCAGTCTGGTGACATAAGGTCTGTTATCCCTTGTTCCGGCTAAAAGTTGGTGCTCTGTGGCTACCCGTTTGTTTTCTAAGGTGAGTGATTTCCACAGTATCGTTAGTGTACCCCAGTCCTCTTTTCGAAAAAACTTCTGAAAGTTTCGGCAGCCAGCAGCACACCAGAACTACTTACGTTAACAGGAAATGGCCAGCCGAAGCGCCTCGATTCTGCTATGGACGCTGATTGGTCCGACGGCCTGCATGTTAAAACAGTTTCGTTGAGCGGTTTGTGTCTGTTTAAATCGAGCCCATCGAGCCTATCTTCCTACCCTCTTGGGCGAAGATGGTGTGGCGATGCAGAATTGGGCAGTTGGCAGTCATTATATATATATATATATATATATATATATATATATATATATATATAAAAGGTTGAAAAGGTTGTTCTCCGTGTGCGGAAAGTGTTTGTAAGCGCGTGTGCGGGTGTGTCAATCGGCAAAGGCAATTTCCTGTTTTGAAAGGCTGGCGTTGTTGTTTAGTGAGCATATACTCAGCGGATGCAGACTCAGACAGCGATTCAGTAATGATGACGAGTAAATTGATGTTCAAGAGCCGGTCGGAGTGGCCGAGCGGTTCTAGGCACCACTACAGTCTGGAACCGCGCGACCGTTACGGTCGAAGGTTCGAATCCTGCCTCGGGCATGGATGTGTGTGATGTCCTTAGGTTAGTTAGGTTTAAGTAGTTCTAAGTTCTAGGGGATTGATGACCTCAGAAGTTAAGCCCCATAGAGCTCAGAGCCCTTTTTTTTATGTTCAAGAGAATCGTACTGAACACGCAGTGTGGGAGGAGGTGCAGCACTGCAGTACTGAGGAATGATGAGCCGCGTTTGGATTTCGCTAAGGATGTGGCAATCACAGATTTGGGACAGGTTCAAGAGGTAACTCCAGAAGGACATTGGGTAACAGAAGAAATAATTAAACTCATCGACAAATGAAGTTGACAAATGTTCGGGGACAGACACAAATACAGCAATGTACACGACTTAGGAATGAAATAAATAGGAAGTGCTGGGCAGTCAAGAGAATATTGCTGCAGGATATATGCGAAAAAAATTTAAATACTGATTCAGAATCTAGAAAATTCCAAACAGCCTTCAGAGAAATTAGAAACAAGGGCGGTAACATTAAGTGTGCAGTGGAAATTCCCACTGTTAAACGTAGAAGGAAGGGTGGATAAGTGTAAAGGGTACATAGGGAAGGGCTTGTCTGATGACTTCACTGAGGAATGAACTAGAGTCGCTAAGAAAAACATGGGAGATTCAGTATTAGATTGAGAATTTGGAAGAGTTCTGGAACACTACACTTCGAGTAAAGCAGGAGGTGTTGATAAAATTCCGTATGAATATCTAAAATCATGAAGGGAAATGGCAATCAAACTACTTTTCATGTTGCCTTTTAGAAACTATGAGATTGGAAATACACCTCAGACTTCCGTAGAAATATCCTCCACAGAATTCCGAAGATAGTAAAGCCAGGTACCTGTTGAAAACTACATTGCTGTTTGGAAAATGTGAAACACCAAGACCGAGAGACGTAACTACACTGAAATTTATTCCACTGATCAGGGAAAAAAAAACTAACAAATGATCTGCACTTCAGACATGTACGTCCACCCGTGGTCTAGACGTAGCGTCTTTCACAAGTAATCTAAGCTCACCACCGCTTAAATTTTGATGAATAATTAGCATTGCAGGCCGAAGACTTCCGACAGAAGAAGTCACCCTCATTCTACAACGGCCTTGTCAAAGAGGGCGGAGGAGCGCACAGACGTTCAGGGCACTCTCTTCTCCATGGGCTGGGAAACTGCCACTAAAGGCGGAAGGATCACCAACGATCAACGGCATGAGGATGCAGAAGGCAATGGAATCCACAGCATGAATGTCACCTAACTTGTATCCACAGGACATGAGGCTTGTAATTGGAAAAGTGTCATGATGATCTCTCCGTTGGCAAAATATTCCGCAACAGTCCCCCATTCGGGTCGGAGGGGACTGCGAAGCGGGAGGGAACCATGACAAAAAGACTGACCAATCAACGAATGGATAACTTTCTACGAGTCGGGGCGTGGAATGCCAGTAGTCTGAACGTGGTAGGAAAGTTCGAAAATCTGAAAAGGGAAATGCAAAGGCTCAGTCAAAATATAGTAAGGGTTAATGAAGTGAAATGGGAAGGTCTTCAGGTCAAATTAGTACAGGGTAATATAAACAGCAATAGAAACTCGTAGGATTCGTTATGAATAGTAAGGTAAGTTAGAGAGTGTGTTACTGTGAACATTTTTATGATAGGGTTGCTCTTACCAGAGACGACAGCAAACGAACACCGATAACGATAGTTCAGGTTTACATGCCAACGTCGCTATTTGAAGATGAAGGTATAAGGAAAGAATATGAAGACGTTGCAAGAGTAGTACAGTACGTAAAGGGAGATGTAAATCTAGTAGAGATGGTTTCTGGAATGCAGTTGTAGGTAAAGAAGTAGAAGAAAAGGTTACAGGAGAGTATGGGCTTGGCGTAAGGAATGAGAGAGGAGAAAGACTAATTGAGTTCTGTAATATGTTTCAGCTAGTAACAGCGAATACTCTGTTCAAGAATCACAAGAGGAGGAGGTAAACTTGGAAAAGGCCGAGTGATACGGGTAGATTTCAGTTAGCTTACATCATGGTCAGGCTGAGATTCGAAATCAGATACTGGATTTTAAGGCGTATTCAGGAACAGATATAGACACAGAGCAGTGTAGTAGTGATGAAACGTATGCTGAAATTTAAAAATGGTTCTAATGGCTCTGAGCGCTATGGGATTTAACTTCTGAGGTCATCAGTCTCCTAGAACTTAGAACTACTTAAACCTAACTAACCTAAGGACATCACACACATCCATGCCCGAGGCAGGATTCGAGCCTGCGACCGTAGCGGTAGCGGGGTTCCAGACTGTAGCATCTAGAACCGCTCGGCCACTAAGGCCGGCTGAAATTTAAAAGTTTAAGCAGGAAGTATCACTATTCAAAGAAGAGGGTTACGGAAATAATGTGGAATGACGAGATATGCTCTAGGTTGTCTGAGGCTATGGATACAGCAATAAGAAATAGTTTTGTAGGCAGTATAGGTGAAGAATAATGGACTTCTCTAAAAAAAAGGGCAATCAGAGAAATTGGAAAGAAAACCGTAGCTACAAGGAAATTAACTGTGAAGAAACCATGGATAACGGAATAAATGCTTCAGGTGATCGATGAAAGAAGGAAGTACAACAACGCTCAGGGAAATTAAGGAATACTGAAATGCCAGTCACTGAGGAATGAAATAAAAAGGAAGTGCAGGGAAACTAAGACGAAATGGCTGCATTAAAAAGTGAAGAAATCGAAAAAGAAAGGATTGTCGGACTGACTGACTCAGCATATAGGAAATTAAAAGCAAGAATGATAAAATTAAGAGCGCAACGGTAATTTCCCTGTTAAATGCCGAAGAGAGAGTGGATAGGTGGAAAGAATACATTGAAGGCCTCTATGACGCAGAAGATTTGCCTGATGTTATAGAAGAAGAAGCAGGATTCTATTTAGAAGAGATAGGAGATCCAGTATTAGAATCCGAATTTAAAAGAGCTTTGGACGACTTAAGATGAAGTAAGGCTGAAAGGATATATAATCTGCAATCAGAATTTCTAAAATCATTTGGGGAAGTGGGAGCAAAATGGCTATTGGCGTTGGTATGTAGAACGTATACGACTGGCAACATACCATCTGACTTTCGGAAAAATATCATCCTCACAATTCTAAAGACTGCAAAAGTTGACAACTGCGAGAATTACCTAACAATCAGCTTAACAGCTCATGCATCCTAGTTGCTGACAAGAATAATATGCAGAAGAATGGAAAAGAAAATTGAGAATTTGTTAGATGACGATCGGTTTGGCTTCAGGAAAGGTAAAGGCACCAGAAAGGGATTTCGGACGTTGCGGTTGATAATGGAAGAAAGACTAAAGGAAGATCTACACACTTTCATAGGATTTATCGACCTGTAAAAAGCGTTCGACAGTGTCAAATGCTGCAAGATGTTCGAAATTCTGAGAAAGAAAGGGGTAAGCTGGAGGGAGAGACTGATAATGTACAGCATGTACAAGACCCAAGAGGGAATAATAAGAGTGGATGGCCAACAACTAAGTGCTTGGATTAAAAATACTGTTCAATCTGCATATCGAAGAAGCAATTATGGAAATAAAAGTAAGGTTCAGGAGTGGAAATAAAATTTAAGTTGAAATTATTTCAATGGTACAATTTGCTGATGATATTGCCATTCTGAGAGCAAGTGAAGAAGTTTTACAGAATATGCTGGATGGAATGAACAGTCTAATGGGTAGAGAATATGGATTGAGGGTAATGAGGGAGAGTAATGCGAAGTAGCAGAAATGAGAACAGCGAGAAACTTAACATTATGATTGGTGATCACAATGGACATGAAGTTAAAGGCTACGGCTACCTATAGAACGAAATAAGAAACGACGGACGGACCAAGGAAGACATCAAAAGCAGACTAGCACTGCCAGAAAGTGCATGCTTCGCCAAGAGAAGACTACTCGTAACAAACATGGGCCTTAATTTTAAGAAAAGTTCTGAGAATGTAAGTCTGGATTACAGCATTGTGTGATAGTGAAACACAGACTGTGGGAAAACCGGAACAGAAGAGAACTGAAGCATTTGAGATGTGATGCTACAGACAAATGTTGAAAATCAGGTGGATAGATAAGGTACGGAATGAGTAAGTTCTGCGCCGAATCTGAGAGGAAAGGAATATGTGGAAAACTCTGATAAGAAGAAGGGACGGTTTGATAGGACAATTGTTAAGATATCAGGAAATGACTTCCATGGTATTAGAGGGTGCTGTAGAGGGCAAAAACTTTAAAGGGTGCTGTAGAGGGCAAAATCTGTAGAGGAAGGCAGAGATTGTAATACATCCAGCAAATAATTGAGGACGTAACTTCCAAATGCTACTCTGTGAGATGAATAGGTTGCAACAGGAGAAGAATTCGTTGTCAGAGAACTGATGAAAGAAAAGCACTCTGAGCTTGGGAATTCAGTATAGAGTAGCGACACCACGTGCTGCAATCAGAACCATGTCGCATGTGGAACGGTCTGCAGAAGGGGCAGTGGCTCGGGCTGAAAAACCTCCCTGGGATACTGGTAGCTGTTCAGTTTGTCCTCAAGACGTAGGAGGCGTGATCGCGTGTAAGAGGAAATGGCGTCCCAAACCATCACACTTGGCGTCTTTCAGCTATGCTGGTCAATAATACAGTCTTTCAGATTTAATTTACCACAGCGGTGTTGAACACGTATGCATAAGACAAGCTGAAGCGGGACTCTTCCAAAAATACTACATTCGGTACTCACCACAACAGTGTCGGTGTCCACTTGCCCGTTGCAGTCTGCGGCGTTGATGAATTCTGGTCAATGTAAGCGGACGCAATGGCGTGCGTGCCACCAGTCCAGCCCCCAGGAGACGCCTTAGTACCGTTGTCGCTGACATGTCCACTCCCGTTGCAGTGCTCCAACGTCGCGCCAATACTGTGGACGAAGCTGTTCCCTTTGTTATGACACAACGGACAAGATGGCAGTCTTCTCGCGCTGTGAACACATTCAGGTCGTTCAGTATCCTGTCGGCGCTGTGTGCGGCCCTCTTCTTTCCACTGGTTCTACACACGCTTCACTGTAGATGCAGCGTGCCCTGTAGCAGCTGCAGTTTAGCGGAAGGACGAACCCGGCTCCCGTAGACCAATCATTTTGCCCCGTTCTAACGCAACCACGTGCCGATTTTCAACCCTGTGATGTGGACGAGGAACAGTGGTACTTAGCTACATGTCTCCATTTCGTATGATGGCTCCCCACCGACTGAGCATAATCTAACACTAACCTGTCTGGTCACACAAAGGAGGACACTGTTGGCCTTACGTGCCATTTAATTAATTATGATTCCGCTGTTCTACAGACCCCCTTATCGTGGCGTGTAGCAGACCATTCCATCTGAGTGTTTCACATTTTTTCAAACAGTAGTGTGTCTCACAATAAGCTTCACATCTAATACATCCAAGCTATTGCTAACAAGATTAGTACATAGAAGAAAACTGATAACGCATGTAAGACTGAATAAAACTCGAGATACCCTAATATGATTTGTATCTCTGGAAAAAGTGTTCGGCCATATGAAATGGTGCAAGGAGTTCGAAACTCTGAGAAAAACAGGAGTAAAGAACAGGGAATAACGGGTGTTACACCCTAAGTATAAGAGGGAACAATATCAGTGGAAAATCAAGAACGAAGTGCTCGGATTAAAAAAGTTGTAAGGTAGCGATGTAGTCGTTCACCCGTACTGTTCAGTCTGCATATCTGAAACACACTAACGGGAATAAAAGAAAGATTGAATAGTGTGATTAAAATTCAGAGTGACAGATTATCAATGGTACGATCCACTGATGACGTTGCTGTGTTAACTGACAGTGAACAACACCGGTACTGTTGACCGGAATTAACAGCCTAATGAGGTCAGTAGGTGGACTGAGGGTAAACGGGGAAAAGTCAGAAGTAATGAGAAGTAGCAGACATGAAACTAGCGAGAAATTTCACATCAGAATTGGTGATCACGGAGTAGATGAAGCTAAGGAATTCTGCTACGTTAGAAGATAAATAACCCATGACGGACGAAGCAAGCAGGAGTTATGAAGCAAACTATCACAGGCAAGGAGGACAGTGCCGGATTAAGGCAGCATGGGTCCTGTAGTAAATGCTGAGACTAGGCACATGGTTTGCTTTACGCCTCAAACATTGTGATATAAAATTTGAAAAAAAATATCTCTTCTTCGGTATCAAAATGATACGTATCACTTCTTTTGTGGTTATCGTCATACAAACATTGATAACATAAATTCTTTTCATACTGGAATCACATTTTTTTATCTACGAATTTCTTCATCAAATCTGACCAAAATAGGAAAGTTTATACAAATATTGAAATGAGGCTTCAAGGATTACAAATTAAATTTAAGAAAATAATCACATTAGCTAGCGAATTAAATATAAACAATCTGAATTAAACATAAAGATATCCTGTAACACACGTTATGCTCCTAGCCTCTGACGCCAGTAACGGAGAGTTTTCGATGACGTCGTCATATCTTGAAATTATATTTTTTTTTTTTGTTTATTGTGTTTCTATTCCACCTGAAGGGAGTGGGCTGCAGCAGCTTATTACGCCCCTCTTCAGCCTACAGAATTTGTTTTAAAAAGATGAAGTTAATAAATAATAAAAGTTGGCGATAAAATCGGTGACTTAAAGGTAAAATGGCGGAAAATTATGGAACTTAAAACATAAAACAAAGGGTTGATGATCCTAATAAAATACACAGACAATTAAAAACACATGGCGACAGTCAGGTTTTTGTTCGCAAGACATATAAAATTCACACCCAACAAAAGCATGATTTGTGTGCGCAACACTTTGGAAAGACACACAACACCGAACACTCACTTAAACACTGCACTAAAAAGTTGGCACAAATATGACATACCACAGCCAAGAGCAGGTGGGGGGAAACTGGACAGATGATGGGAAAATAAAAAAGGAGGGACGGTGAGGAAAAGCGAAAGGGGAGGGGGAAAGGAGCCAATGGAGGATGAGGACCCATAAGAGGGATGCGGGATGCTGAGCAGACGGGACAGGGAGTGGGGAGGGCAGAGGAGGGTAATACAAAAGGACACAGGTGGAGAAGGGAGTTAGGGAGAGAAAACACAGGATGGAAGGGGGGAAGAGGGAGCCCAGGGAAAGGACGGAGGAAAGGAGGGGGATTGAGAATCAGAGTTGATAGGAGGGATAAATGGAGGGAGAGAGGGGATCATCCAGGAGGGGGAGTTGATAGAAGCCACCTTGGGAAAGCAGATGAAGAGTGTAGAGATGGAGAGAGGGGGGGGGGGGCACAACAGAGAAGATGTGGCAGGGGGCAGGGATGGGAGAGGAGAAGAGCGACCAGGGGGTGAGGGGGATCAAGGCGGTGGGAGGTGTAGAGTATGCAGATATGTGCGAGGAATAGGAGCAGATGGGGGAAAGGAATGAGGTCATAGAGGATCTGCGTGGGGGACGGGAGGCGTGTATGGAAGGCAAGAAAGAGTGCTTGAGGATCTAGAGGGACTGATAGAACTTGGTGGGGGGGGGGGAGATATCCATGTGGGACTGGCATAACAGGGGATGGGAGGGATTAAGGATTTGTAGGTGTGGAGGATGGTAGGGTGGTGCAACCCCCATGTCCGGCCAGAGAGGAGTTTCAGGAGTCAGAGGCAGTTGTGGGCTTTGGATTGGATGGAGCGGATATGAGGGATCAAGGTGAGGTGACGGTCAAATTGTTCAAATGGCTCTGAGCACTATGGGACTTAACTACTGTGGTCATCAGTCCCCTAGAACTTAGAACTACTTAAATCTAACTAACCTAAGGACATCACACACATCCATGCCCGAGGCAGGATTCGAACCTGCGACCGTAGCAGTCGCGCGGTTACGGACTGCGCGCCTAGAACCGCTAGACCACCGCGGCCAGCGGTGACGGTCAATGGTGAGGCCAAGATAGGTGAGTGTGGGGTGAGACAGACAGGACGGGTGCAGACGGTAAGGGAGATATCCAGGAGCCGGAAGGAGCGAGTGGTATGACCTAAGATGATTGCTTGGGTCTTGGAAGGATTGATTTTCAGGAGCCACTGGTTGCATCATGCGGCAGAAAGGTCAAGGTGATTCTGGAGAAGGCACTGAGACCGTTGGAAGGTAGGGGTGAGGGCAAGGAATGCAGTGTCATTGGCATATTGAAAGTGGTGTACTGGGGGGGGGGGGGGGGCGTTGGGGCATATCTGCTGTCTACAGGAGGTAGAGGAGAGGGGAGAGGACAGAGTCCTGGGGTACACCTGCAGAGGGGTAGAAGGTGTGGGAATTGGCATTATGGACGGCAACGTAGGAGGGGCGGCGGGAGAGGTAGGAGGCCATCAGACGGATGTAGTTGACAGGAAGGGTGTAGGTTGGGAGTTTAAACAGGAGACCGGGATGCCAGACACTGTCGTAGGCCTTTTCAAGGTCGAGGGAGACAAAACTGGCAGAGCGATGGGAGTTAAGCTAGAGGGAGAGGAGATGAGTGAGGCAGAGGAGTTGGTCATCGGCAGAGAAGGAAGGTCGAAAGCCACATTGGGTGCTGGGGAAGAGGTGGTGTTGGTGGAGGTGGTGATGGATGCGCCGGATAAAGATGGATTCCAAGAGCTTGCTGGACACCGATGTGAGACAGATAGGGCGATAGGAAGAGGAATCAGATGGAGGCTTGTTGGGTTTGGAGAACATCAGGATATGGGAGGTTTTCCACAGGTCGGGGTAGAAGCCAGTGGCAAGGATGACATTGTAAAGAGTGGCAAGGACTGAAAGGAAGGAGGGAGGGCAGTGTTTGATGTGGCGGTAGGTAATGCGGTAGTGGCCGGGAGCAGTGTTGCGTTTAGTGCAGAGTGTGAAGCTGGTGTCCTGTGTAGTGATGGGAGTGTTAAGTTCAGATGGTGGTGTGTGGCCCAAGTACTGAAAGCTAGGAGCAAGGGGAGGGACAGAGGTATTCGTATGGTCCATGACGTCAGGGAAGAGGGAATAATCAAAGTGGGGATCATCTGGGATGGAAAAAACATCGGAGAGGTGAGAGGCAAAGTGGTTGGCCTTACTGAGGTTGTCAGGAAAGGGACGGTCGTCAAGGAGGAGAGGGTACTGGGGGGTGGGGCGGTTCCCAGTAAGGCAGTGGAGAGCAGACCAATACCTGGAAGAGTTTATGGGGAGCGTGGTGTTTAGTTGTGTCTTGAAATTTCATGATTTCTGCGCTTTAGTTACATTAAAATAATATATATTTTGTGAGAACCTTTAAAGAAAAGTCTGAACGTTATAACTACATAGAATAACTCGAATCCGAACAATACTTTTAGTACAAGAAAATAGACGATTCACGACACGCCTAGTTTGTTTCCCTGCCAGGTGGCCGAGCTAGCAGTACTCTCCTAGTGCGTCTCTTAGAGGCCCTGGTGGAGCCACCTCCAGCCCTGCTGTACAGCGCCAAGGTAAGGAGTGGCTGGCTGTTGCTCAATTTCGAAGGGAGGATGTCTCCCGCAGCCCAGCGCCGTGACTACGGTCGGGTAGCAACCGTGAGGCACACAGGCTGTGCAGACGGCCAATGTTCGCGGCTTGGGCTGCAGTGGCGGTAGGCAGCGAAATCGGAACGTGGGCTTGGATCATAGAATAAAAATATCTCTGGACTGAGCATTCATATGGGCAGAATTTAGTTTGTTTCGTCAATATATATTGCCTCTATAGTCATGTGATATCGGGATGGCGTAGATTTTTCCGTAACGCATCGTATAAATTTTGAATGTCATTATATCGCTAGAACAGATTCCCTTCGTAGGTGCTGTGAATTTGGTGTATTAATTTTGTACCATAATAACAATCTATTTTGATACCTCGAATGTACTGCGCTCTTAGCTTTGGAGAAATGAACGTGCACCTCGTCACGGCACCCCGTATTTAAACTGTCCGTCACGTCTCGACACGTCACTTCACCTCAATTCGCTTAGCCCAGTGGTGAACGGCGAAAGAGAGGTAATGAGACACAATTGTAAGATGCAAAAAGCCTGAGAGTAGTACTGGAACTGAGAAATTAACAACTCAAAAGTTTATTAGTGGCCAAAGAAAACTTCATAGCGCATATTCTTCATCAGTTTTGTTTGGTTATAGCCTGGGAGGTAAAGTAACATTTCAAAACATCGATATTTATTTGCTAGGAGACGATACACATACAAACACATCAAATGGAGCCTTTTCACTCTATCCATATGTTATTTCTCTTAAAATGTTTTGAAATGGAAACTGCTTCGCTAAATCGTATTCTTATTTATATACGTTGTGGGTTTCAGCTCTGTTCTGTTATTGTAAAGTCTATATAATTTTTAGCTTTCAGGTATCTGACCTCGCTTGTTTAAAAATCAAATGGAATGGAAAAAATGACTAAACCATCATGAAACATATGCAGTTTGCCACAAAAGAAGGTGAGAATGGTTTTACCAGGAGGAAGGTAAAGGTCAGCGCAAGGGCTGTTTTGCGGAAGGGGTACCCGTGGGTAACACAACAGCAACACCATTCACAGTGCAAAAACGTTTGACGCAAAATTTATTTAACTGCTGGCAAGCTTAATTTGATGTAGAATGTATTCATGATAACGAAATATTAAGGAAAAATTTCTTATTTCAGATATCGCTCTTCTCGAACAACCTCAGATATATCTAAAATAATGATCTCTTAAAAAGAAAGAAATTAGCTTTAACAAATCCGAAGGAAATGGTATTTTAAGTAAAATGGTTGCTTTACATATTTAGCAATTATTAAGATAATCAAGATCTTGGACCACTGACAATTCCCTGAATTCGTGCCAAAACTTGAGGCTAATAAATAGGGACGTTAAGAAAAAGAGTAATTAAATTTATAACATCAACAATACCAACACAAATAACACCATTAGACACTTCATTTCAGAAAGAATCATTTCTCAAGATACAATTGGCTAAAATCGTAAAACCCACATTTAATAATTGGCTAGTAACAATTTACAGAGATTAAAACATGATTAAACGAATTTCGTGCACTCGCACAGAATACAAGAAAATACTGCTGGGCACACACTTAACACAGTTCTATTGCCAAGTGGCAATCAAATTAAGTGAAACACTTTCACAAACCTTTAAACATAATAACTTTAACATAACTGTTATGCACAAAACGTAGCCCTTAATAAGCCACGCCAAGGCGCCAACCCATTCTCGTTTGTCACAGCAATATTACAAATACGGTTATTCCATTGGGCTGTTCCCATGCCAGACCATTTGGACGGCCATAAACGACTTGAACTGCTTGCCCAAGAACATGGAGGGAAATGCGATCAACTGAAGTCCCCGAGGAGTAGTGCATTAAGACGGACTAAGTTTATAACATTACTAAGGACCAACAGTTCGCCACACCGAAAGCCTATAATCGCTTAAAGGGGCGCTAGAATGAAACAATGTACCATGTTGTTACTGCAGTAATAAGGTGCCATGTATGTAATTACAACAAGCATTACCCGGCAAGGGAGCGTTTCCAATTACGCGTGCCAACAGACTTGCACTATGTAATTCTTCTGACCAAGCCCGGAGGATACCTGACATCCCCCCCCCTCCCCCACCCAAATCTTGCGGGGCCGAACTTATTGTCACCCGCGCCGCCTCGGTCAGTCAGCCCGCATGCTATTCGTTCGTTTCTTTCGTCAGTCGACTCGACTGAATCGAGCTATCGAGTAGTTGTACTTTCATATGTAGCACGCGGGTCCGCATCATCGTATTTCATAAGTTTCTGTCTGGCACATAGATGTAGCTAACACATACCTACGAGAAAAGTCGCAGCCATTCAAGTGGTCTCGATGAGTTATTCTGTCTTGCATTTGTTCGCGAAAAGTCGCGAATAGTCTACTGCTTTCTTGTACAGACAACCTTCGATGCTTAGTTTTATAAATACGGACTATTCGCCGAATAGAAAGCTACTTCAGAGTCAGAAGCAGAAATATTAAGACTGAAGAATTAATATGTAAAAAGTCCTAGTTGTAGCAAGGGCAAGTGTGAAGATTAGTCAAGAGTGAGAGTGATCAGTTTATTGTGAAGTATTAATAATAGTAATTCATAGAAATTTCTCAGTAAAAACGTTGTTACGAGACTCGTAATAATACTTTCGCATACCAAACTCTTAAAAAGAGTTAGGTATGGGAAAATATTAATGCGTGTATCTCAGGTAATAGTGACTTTCGAGAAGATTCCTGAAAACGCATTATTCCTATATAGGTCCTCTATCGAATGCGTTAGGAAGGAAGGGAATCGACAATAAAAGTTCCACACACATAAAGTGCCTGATTGTCCTATTGACTATGTAATTAAACAATTTGCCAGGAAGAATAGGCGCATAGAATTCATCATTTAAGGAAGAGTACCGCAATTGTAATTTTATTACTTCAGAAGGTGGCATTCTCTCGTACCTGTGTATAATTAGTTTAAATAAAACTTTCTGAAACTTTGCATGTGACTTGATTATTTTGTATTACGATTAAGTGAAGGTAGCTCAAGATATCTTTAGTGCCCCCTCCTCGAGGATTTTCTGTACCCGCCACTGCCAAGCTATACCTCAAAGTCACATGCAAACGGATCTTTTGGCCTACTAGACTTGTGAGAACTTTAACCATCATACACAGTTCCCAGCATTAAGGACGATTCATAAGAAACATTCACAATCAGCTTGTGATCCAAGTCGCCAAATACGAACAGTCGTTACACTGAGGTTAGCACCAAGTCTCGCCGTTTTCAATCGCATCAGGCAGCACACCCCGTGATATCAATAGACACGACGCCACCAATTCACAGCTTCATGGACCACATCAGCGAAGGACAGTCGTAGCCGACCAAGAATTCGTAACTGTCGTCCACGCAACAATCCCGATATTTCGCGGCTACTTTCTCTACTCGACGTCTGTAACTTCTCGCAAAGACTTCTGGTCAGAATGAAAGCATCCCATCTAACTGAGCGCAACGGCTCAGAAAGCACAATAATCAAATAAAAATTTCCTAAGACACAACGCACTTAATTCAGTTCTATTACTCGACTGAGCGATGATCTGCAGACGATGATACTTTCTAAACTTTTTTCCCCTTTAGACCCACACATGCCGTGGCGTGACGTGACATGACGTTAACGACTTGCGCGAATGCCGCACATGCAGCGTGGAATGCAGCGTGGAATGCTTTGAAGTGATGTGACGTGGCGCGAGATCCAGTGTGAACTAGCCTTAAGCAAACAGTGTGGTCAAGACGTCACGTGCCAGTTCCAGCTTAATGTCGACAACACACACTGAATGCAACACTCAACTCCAGAGATGCCTCTACTGTATCGGCCGGAGAGCACACACGCCGGAGGACGTAGGGACGGTACAGTAGTCAGCTACTATAGGGAAATGAAGCGAGTTCTGGGCGGGGCCAAAAGGAAGAGCCTCTAGAGACAGAGTCTCGTTATACTGACAAATACGGTCCTCTCAGCTGGACTCTACGAAAGGTCAGTGCGTGGCGTGGCCGCTGTGCAGGTACAACAGCCTGGAAAAACGGTAGGTGTCCTTATCCAGAGGAGTAGACAGAGATTCCACTGGAGGTAGACAATGACGAGACCTCTGCATGCAAGAGGAGCAATCCTGAGTACTTTAGCAGCTCACGGTTGCACGTGGTCGTTCAGTCCTTGATAGAGTGCACTTTCTTGTGTGTGAATGCCTTTGGTGTGTTGGTTAGCAAATCGCCACGGTTGTCTATGGTTATCGTGTAACATGTTGTAGCTGTTAATTGATGGTCCACAGGACGTGCAGTGTGTGCGCTTTGAGCAAGGGAAAATTAAATTGTTAAATTACTCGCTGCAGGATTATATAACTGTGCTAGGCAACAAATGATTTTCCTTGCACTTTGTCGTGAGAATAATTCATTTGTTGACACAGTCTGTTCTAACAATTGACCTTGTTATTCGTTCCGTGCGAATGATCGATTTGTACTTAATATTGTATCAGAATTTAATGAGATACACGCAGAGGTAGTTTGGTATAACGTTGTGGGTCGCTTGTTCTGATAGCCAGCTGGTGAGCATATTATTAACAGACCAATGTGTAGCTCTGTGTTATTTAAGTCTAATAGCTGTTCTGGTGTCTTACGTTTAACAGCGGAAGTTGTATCCATAAAAATTAATGGTTGTGTCTCAAGGCCATACGTTGTGAATTGTGAATGATGCTGCCCAGTTACGTATCCTTGGGTATAGGTTAGAGTTTTATTCTCTTTGTTGTATGGGAGATATTTTGTTGTACTGATATTCTGGGACCTGCTTCAGATTCTTCACTGTCTACAGAAGGATATATTTTTTGATTGTGATTTTGCGTCATTCTATTATCAAGCGGGATTTTATGTTTAGTAAATTAATAGTTAAACTGAGTCCCACATCTGCAAAGCCCCTGTCCGAACCCTATTCCACCCTTTTCCTATATAACAATTCTCGATCACCTAAACAAGCAACAAGTAAATTTGCTTTCTTCCTGCTTATGTAAAATTGGAGTCAAGGAGAAGGACGGTCTATGCAGTGCGATGGGGAGGAAGGCAGAATTTGGTGACTTCTAGTGTGGCCCTATATGGATGTGAAACTTGGACAGTTGGAAGAGAAGAGCGAAGGTGGCTAGAGGCCCTGGAGATATGGTGCTATAGAAGGACGACGAAGATCAGCTCGAGAAACAAAGTAACAAATGAAGAGGTGCTTAGAAGAGTACAGGAAACCAGATCTCTGTGGAGGCACATCCAAACAACAAGAGACAAACTTTTAGGGCACTTCCTACGACACAACAACATCATGGGCGACCAAGGATATCATGCATGCATCAAATCATGAGTGACGTTGGATGTGACATTGTAAGTAGGCTGTTTAGGTTTTTGTATTGGTAACGCCACGTTGCGCACTGTATGAAAATCACTGGTTGTGCTGTGTGCGGTCTGTGGCTGGGTGGTTTTGTTGTAATATTCGCTATTGTAGTGTTGGGCTGTTGGCTGTTAACAGCGCGCAGCGTCGCGCAGTTGGAGGTGAGCCGCCAGCAGTGGTGGATGTGAGGAGAGAGATGGCGGACTTTTGAGAGCGGATGATCTGGACGTGTGTCCATCAGAAAGAGTAAATTTGTAATATCGGATATCATGGACTGATATACATATTATCACTTTTGAACACTATTGAGGTAAATACATTGTTTGTTCTCTATCAAAATCTTTCATTTGATAACTATACCTATCAGCAGTTAGTGCCTTCACTATTTAGAATCTTTTATTTAGCTGGCAGTGGTGACACTCGCTGTATTGCAGTAGTTCGAGTAACGAAGATTTTTGTGAGATAAGTGATTTGTGAAACGTATAGCTTAATGTTAGTCAGGGTCATTCTTTTGTAGAGATTTTTGAAAGTCAGATTGCGTTGCGCTATAAATATTGTGTGTCAGTTCAGTGTTGATCAGAATAAGTAAAGAGAGTAACGTCTGAGTACGTTCAGTTTTGCTTAGCTGTTTGAAAATCAAATAATGTAAGAGGTTTATCAGCACAGTAATTCATTAATTTTTCTAAGGGGAAGTTTCATATGTCGACCCTTAGCCGAGGATACCTCACGGCAATTTTCTGATTTTTTCTTGTAGTTTGTGTAATTAGTGTTGCTATTGTTTATTGCTAGAGTGTAATTGTAGAGAAAATCTTCTTTGTAGTTGCAGTTTTTCATTTTTGTACAATAAAACAGTTGTGGCATGCATGAAGATTTGCACCAAGTATTTCGCAGCTGCGCTTGCAATTAACTAGATATTATTTTCAGTGCTATGCTAATGTTTTTTTCTTATTTTGATCTTCAATTTGTGCTTTTCTGTGTTGTCGTGTGAAATATTGTGACAATAATGCCGTGTGAAAAACGTAATACTGGGCTCAAAAGTAAACTGAGAAACGACAGTGAAGACGTAAGCAGTGCGTCAGCGCCACCGTTTAATGAATAAACTAATGCTGAAAGTAGTAATTGGGCAATTGTGCATAGGGAAATGGAGCGGGCTGCAAATAATGGTGTAGACAGTGAAACAATTAGTGAACAGGGAAGCATTATCGATCGATCGGTCGGCAACAGCTCGCCTCAGGAATCCGAAATGACAGGACCAAATCTCGAAAATACTGTAGACTCAGGTTTTGGGTCCTCACCGTTTACTCGAATAAGTCAAGACACGTATTCTGCTTTTCAAAATGCGAATATTGCTGGCTCAAATGCACTGCCGAAAAGCACTAAGGAACATGTTTCAGACACCGGTGCATTGTTATTACAGTTAATGCAACAAATGGGACTAAGGCTACAAAAGTTAGACACAATGCTTGAACAAAATCAGAAACAAATGGGACAAAATCTTCAGAAGTTATACACAATGGAACAAAATCAGAGACAAACACAGCAAAAGCTTCAAAACTTAGACACAATGGCACAAAATCAGAGACAAACACAGCAAAACTTCAACAGTTAGACACAATGGAACAAAATCTTCGGAAGTTAGACACCACACTTTAACAAACACGTGAAGATTAAACTACGGAGTTATGTAACATTGAATCGAAAAGTCAAAAAGTCTGTAATGACGTAAAAACACAAATTTGTGAGCATTTTCAACCTATTTTTTCGTGGCATAAAAATGCATTACAGAATCACGAAGCAGCCATAAAAGAACTGCAAACTATTGTTCATGAAAATCGTGAGACCTTGCAAGCTAAAATTGACTCAGTTGCATCTACCGATTCGGTTAAGCAACTTGCAGAAACTCAGGAAAACTTAAAGGAGACGGTAGACACTCTGAAAATAGGTTCAGAAAGACACATGGAGGAAATTAGTCCATTATCAGAGAAAGTAGTTGAACTTTCGGATCAACTAAATAATTTATCTACGAAGGTAGATGATAATCTGACTGACACAAAACCGGTAGTCTTTAATGACACAGAAGAGTGCAAACAAATTAGGCAATTCAAACAAAATCAGAATCAAATTAATACGCAACACCAAAGGGAAATCCGGGAAGTACAAGATCAGCTGACACAGGTAACACAAGAATTACGTATTTCAGAGGACATTCGCGCTCCAATACGGGAAGATGGACACAGAAATACGGAACAGCCACAAAAAAATGACACGGGGTACTTCAGAAATTATGAAATAAATTGGCAAAATACACCGAATTTTGAGATGGAACCGCCGAAACGAAGTAACAATGACCGATATGCGACTCGCCGACATGATGATTTTGACTATATGCTGTTTACTACTAGACGTAAATTCAAAACATTTAAGAATTCCGGCAACGACATTCATCCACAAGCGTGGCTTCATCAATTCTCTCATTGTTTTCCTCCCAACTGGTCATTAGAGCACAGATTAGAATTTATGTGGGGCTATTTAGAGAATGAACCAGCTGTAAGAATGAAATCGGTCATTCACGATTGCCACTGTGAAGGAGATTTTTATCATGCCTTCCTCTCAGCATTTTAGTCTCAAGCTGCACAAGACCGAGTAAAACATAGCATCATAATGATGAAACATTTCGACCAATCTGAATTTTCCAGTCTTGTGAAATATTTTGAAGGTATGTTGCACAAGAATCAGTACCTGTCGCCCGCATCTCGTGGTCGTGCGGTAGCGTTCTCGCTTCCCACGCCCGGGTTCCCGGGTTCGATTCCCGGCGGGGTCAGGGATTTTCTCTGCCTCGTGATGGCTGGGTGTTGTGTGATGTCCTTAGGTTAGTTAGGTTTAAGTAGTTCTAAGTTATAGGGGACTGATGACCATCGATGTTAAGTCCCATAGTGCTCAGAGCCATTTGAACCATTTTTTGAGTGCCTGTCAAACCCATACAGCCCCTCAGAACTCATCCGCATTTGCTTAATCAATTTGCCTGAACATTTACGACATATAATTTTGGCAGGACGTTGCAAAGACGACATTGAAGCTTTTCAGGGACTCTTACAAGAATTGGAAATTGGCACTGACAATCCCGGGGCGCGAAAACAGGAACATCCGTCACAATTCCACGATGAAAGAAATAATAACTGTAAACGACAATGCTATTCTTACAACGTAAATCATGTCCATAATAGACACCACCCGTATGACAACCGTTGGCAGAGTAATAGTTACAGAGAAAGATCGCATTTCCGTAGTAATGAATATGACAGAGATAACCATAGAATCAGACAATATGGGAACCAAAACAATTATTATCAAGGGAGACAGAATAACTTCAGACGCAACGGTCCACCGCGCAGTTACGATTGCAGGAGAAATTCTCCACCACATGACCGACAAAAAAGAATCTATGTAAACTACCAACATAACGACAGACCTGAATTTCATCGGAACTGGCGGGATTCAAACAGGGCAGGGCCCTCTCCACAAGGTGAATTTGTAGAAGTTAGGTCTCCTAATCCCAATAACGTCGCGCCCCAACAAAGAGACAGACAATGACTCGCACCGCAGGCAGCCACGTGCGCCGGCTGGCTCAGAGAAAAATAACATAGACACTAACCTTCAGAAAAATTTTAGCATTCTTTACCGACATATACCGCATGATAATTGCGTTCAAGTTGATTTGCTGCGTACTGAGGGAAGGTAAACGATTACACCACATTTCACATGTAAAACCGTTTATTGAAAGATAATTTGCTTTTTAACTTAGTCTTCGCCATAAAATTTTTCACTTCGCGCTACTAGTACAATTTGTCACACTTAGAAACTGTTAACATGCAACAATGTTTTAAAGTTAACTATCCAGTCAAGAACCTAGGGAACTTGTACAAGTAATTACGAATGCATTGTCATAGTGAACAGACGACACAGTGTTGTTATTTGTACATTCTTCCTTGTTAGATGCACGATTACGTAACGAATATAAGACTCACATACTTAGAACATGTACCGGAACTGCTAATGAGATTCTACTGCAACATTTAGATTTACTTGAAAATACATTATCGATTTAAAGTGCTTTCTGAGAGATACCAAATGACACAGTGGTTAGTTTATTTGACAGCTACACGACTATATCACGACACTACTAATGTGTGACACAATTTACATTGTTTCTTTTGCGGTGTATCTGTTTTATATCTGCACTGTTTTTCTGTATTATTCTGGAAAGTAAAACATGTAGTAGTAACTTTTGTGGTACAGCTACAATGAGACAGCTTTTTCCCTAGCACAACAATACATTACATTATAGTACTTTCTTGATCATGGTAAGGTACGTAATAACTACGATATCTATACGCAAAGCATTTCACTTTTGTTTATGATGAGGTAAGTACATTGACTTCAGCAGAACTTTGCTTACAAATGACGATAACTACGACACTTCCACCTAATTATCTTACAGCAAGACGCACATTTAGCGCTACAGGACACGCATTTGAGTGATTAATTTTCTACTTAAAATATTTACTTTTAAAGATTTTTGAATTACAAGGAAAGTTTTCCGTGATACATTTCGTTCCATTGCTGTAATCTGTAACACCTGTGGGTATAATTACATTAATCCTCAAGGGGGTACACCCTTACTTTGTGTACCATGTGTTTGGCAAGCACAAGGAGCCTTAGCTAATATGGTATTTGCTTATACAACTTTACACATCGGTACCATATTCCTCTAACACAGAATTACACAGCTATCCGATTATTTAACAGAGAAACAAATTTTTTTTTTACTATTTCAGTGACACATGTTTATGCAATTACACATTTGGATAATTTCACACTTATGAAATTGTATTTTTGTCAGCACTGAGTGAACTGTTCATATTTTTTGGAACCATTGTGATACTATGAGAGCTTTGAATGTCGTATTTGGTATGGGGTCATGATTTTTAAAGTACATTTGAGGTAGATGACACTACTGAAATGAGCAGAGAATTCTTTTTAGGTTTTGAAATTATTGCAGAAAGCTGCGACGATTTTGAGATGTGATTGATCTGTTGTGATATTATTATTACGATGACGATGCGTATTATGCTGTTGGGGTATGTTTATGATCAATAATATGATGCTACCATATATGAGGAATGTGATTACGTGTTTATATGTATATGAATAATGAGTACTGGTTAGGGACTCTGGTTTGTGGAAAAGGATGTTGGAAACCAAGAATCGTACTTTCAGAATTATGAAATGTGTGTACATGTGTGAAAGTATCACAATGCCACCGAAAACTTGTTGGACAATCTTGTATTTATAGGATTTTGTTTCTACACATTTGTAACGCAAATTCTCGACCTGTGAAATTTTTTATATGAGATTGTCACTGTAGTGCAAACTGGTGTCGTAAATATTTCGGTAAGAAACCTAAGTGACCTTGACGTAATGCATGATGGGCGACCAGCTGTGTGAGTCGCCTGAAGAAAAAGCCATTAGGTGGAGAAAAAAAGAGACCATTAACCTCGCTATTGACATTTCTCTGTAGAAAGTATCGCAAATACGACACGCTCAAACTTGAAATCATAAGATTACACTGTGGATTACGATATTTACTAAAATGCCTAATGAAATGATGAGAAACATTTTACATCTATTGTCTTTCTAGTTGAGAGATTGCTCATTTTGTTTAATATCTAGTTTCTAGCTGCACTGCAACATTGGTTAAAATAAAATTTAATACATGTACTAATATAGATATTTTATGCCTACAGATCCAATAAATAATAATTTTATGATCTACTTCGAAAAAAATGAGGGAGCACAAAAAGACATTTCCACTTCACAGGAATTGCATACATAATTTTTGTCAGTGACTTGATAACTTGTCTGCTAGAGTAAGTTACAGTGATGCATCACTCTGGTGTTAAGATGTGACATAGGTATTAGACATGGCTATCTTTAGTGTAATATTTTTTTCTGCTTGAGCTTTGTCAAGTTTAGATATTAGATTTTGCATTTGCTGCTGCTGTTTGTCAGGCATAGTGCTACTAAATTTCACTTTGTATTACTCTGTTAAACCAGTTTTACTACTGATTTATTTTTCTTGTTGCTGCACATTGCCTTATGTTAGTTGTAATATTGCATTTGCTTTGCTAATTTAGATATACTGCTGCTTGCTTTGCCAATTTGCATTTTTTGTCATTGCTGTTTGTGTTAATATGTTATGTGTTGCTGCATTGCCTCGTCCCTTAGTTTATGCATCTGGGCTCAGTAGATTTAAGTTAGATTAAGAGGGGGTAGACTATTTAAGAGAATGAGTTGCGATGAATTGGAAGAAATGCATTGAGAAGTTATACGAAAAAAGTTCAGAAAGCAGGTATAGATAGGACTTTTTGGGAATAATGATGAACGAAGGGAGATCTCCAAGAAAAAAAAGTTCTGTTTGCAAAATATTGCAGTACCAAATGTTACACTGAAAACGAACCCTGTCCTTTCCTTTTGTGTTATCCCCCTACGTGTTTGTGTACCCTTGCATATTTGTGTTTTTCCTGTCTTCATGTGTTTAGCTAATAAGAGTTATGTTGTAGAATTTTTCTAATAATATGTTATTTACTTTGTAGATATGTTTAGACATTATTTATTCTGTTTTGTTTCAATGCTCATATGTGAAATTAATGTTTCGAAAACTATTCTCATTATTTTATATATTTACTTAAGTCATAATTCTTGTAACACCGATGTATATGTTTATTTCTATTCTTTTGTAAAGCCTGTGTTACTACAAATGTTATCTGAATTATTATGTTTTTAATGATGTTTTTGTATCTTTGTAATTGTATTCTCATGTTATATAATTGTAATGGACACCATTTCAGCAAATTAGCTAACTTGTAAGCATTCATTTCAGTGCACACGTTTCTGTTGGTCATAGTATATACACAATATGTGAGACGTAGGGACTGTTAGTGTTTGCACGTGTGTTGATAATTCAGCAAGGGAATGGTTACCAGCATTGCTGGTTCTAAGGACAATTCCAGAAACTTTGTGAGTGCACAAGTGGTGGTTTATGGACTTGCTACATAGTACAAGAGTCTTCGATGGTGATTGTGCACCTGCACAGTCGCAACAGATGGCTGCTGGCCGTCTCTACAAAGACTACAGTAGGTCTACATCTTTGATGGCCCACCAATGCCATTATTTCTACAAGGACTGCAGTGGGTCTGCACCTTTGATGGCCCACCAATACCATAATCTCTACCAGGACTACAGTGGGTCTGCTCTGTGATGACCTACCTACAAATATTCTTCAAAACTTCCACTGACTCTGCTGTGGGTTTGCTCTGTTGTGGCCCATTACCTGTCTGCATGTCAAGAGTCAGCACTGTCTTTCCGTTGGAAGGACAACACTACTTCTTCAAGACTGCATGGAAATCCACTACTTCTGTGTGGAATTTCTTTTACTAATGAGACTTTGTGAAAAAATTTTAATTACTATTATGATGAGTGATCAGGACTGCCTTTATGGACTGTGAGAAAATTTTAGCTTTTGACCAACGTTGTATCAATAAGTGTGTGTATTTGATTTCTTTGGTATTGTAATTATGATTAGGAAAAACTTTTTTCAAATCTGTATTAGCCACTGCCCAAATTAATTTGTAAAATTTTTCGTGGGGAGCATGGGGGCTATGTAAGTAGGCTGTTGAGGTTTTTATATTGGTAACGCCACGTTGCGCACTGTATGAAAATCACTGGCTGTGCTGTGTGCAGTCTGTGGCTGGGTGGCATTGTTGTAATATTCGCTATTGTAGTGTTGGGCTGTTGACTGTTAACAGTGCGTAGCGTTGTGCAGTTGGAGGTGAGCCGCCAGCAGTGGTGGATGTGGGGAGAGAGATGGCGGAATTTTGAGAGCGGATGATCTGGACATGTGTCCATCAGAATGAGTAAATTTGTAATATTGGTTATCATGGACTGATATACGTATTATCACTTTTGACCACTATTGAGGTAAATACATTGTTTGTTCTGCATAAAAATCTTTCATTTGATAACTATGCCTATCAGTAGTTAGTACCTTCAGTAGTTAGAATCATTTATTTAGCTGGCAGTAGTGGCGCTCGCTGTATTGCAGTAGTTCGAATAACGAAGATTTTTGTGAGATAAGTGATTTGTGTAACGTATAGGTTAATGTTAGTCAGGGCCACTCCTTTGTAGGGATTTTTGAAAGTCAGATTGCGTTGCGCTAAAAATATTGTGTGTCACTTTAGTGTTGATCAGAATAAGTAAAGAGAGTAACGTCTGAGCACGTTCAGTTTTGCTCAGCTGTTAGAAAATCAAATAATGTAAGAGGTTTATCAGCACAGTAATTCATGAATTTTTCTAAGGGGACGTTTCAACACATACGTGGAAGTGAAGAGGAAGGCAGACGGAAGAAACGAATGGCGCTCTGCTGCAAACCAATCTCAGGGTTGAACACTAAAAAGAAGAAGAAGCGTTCTTTACTTTTGTAACTACCCTCGTACGTTTTCCGTTCACCTTGTCAGGTATTCATTTAGCATATGACGATATACAATATTAATAACAAAATTTTAAAAATTGTGTCTGTACATGGAATATTTTGCCAACAACTGATTCCGAGTGATGCAGGCTGCGTAACAGAATACAAAACTACTGTTTTTTTCTAGCCTGGTATGTCTGTTTGTTTGAAGAAACTAATCTCCATAATTACTAGATAAATTCTCTTGGGGCCCCCACAGGTAAATTCAGCATAGCTTGGAGCAAAATCGGAATACAGAAAAAAAATGATCCTAATTTAAGGATTTAAAAGTCTTCTAAGCTTAAAATTCGGATATTTTACCTTAGTGACACGATCATCATGGCGTAGTACACCAGAGAACCAATAAGTGGCGTTTAAAGTTCCGTGGTTCACCAAAGAATCAATAGATGGCGCATTTAGTTTTTCACCTGAGTGAAACAAGCGTTTTCGGAAGTTTGTCAGTGACAGAATTAAGCACCGCAACCTTACCTTTATGAATACAAATCGGCACTGAGTTTACTTGGTTAGGGTATACATATTTAATGATTTCGCTTTCCATTTTAAGAACTTAGCGAAACTGATTTGCTCGCGACGCCTCTATGATGGAATACGTCCAACTGGATAAAGAACGCCGGCCGGTGTGACCGAGCGGTTCTAGGCGCTTCAGTCTGGAACTGCGTGACCGCTACGGTCGCAGGTTCGAATCATACCTCCAGCATCGATGTGTGTGATGTCCTTAGGTTAGTTAGGTGTAAGTAGTTCTAAGTTCTTGGGAACTAATGACCTCAGATCTTAAGTTCCATGGTGCTCAGAGCTATTTGAACCATTTTGGATAAAGAACCCAACACAAAACTGAAATCTACTGGTGATGATGACAGGTGAAGTCTTCGACGTTTTGAGACTGAATATGACGCGGCAGGAACTTGTTGAATCATTTATTCACCGACTTTATTTCTCTCCACTTTCTGCTAAACGTAATATACCATTCGCTAATTAGGCCTTAGCATGTTCCTATTCACCATGTTTAGCATTTCCCAGTATCCCCAAACGTTATCGCCAGTGGATGAATCCTGGTGACGTTGCTTTTCCTTTATTCAAGCAGGTCCTCAGCACATTATTGTAACTACCCTCAAGACATTCAATGCGAGAATTGCAATCATATACCACTGTTATCATTCTCTTTATTAAAAACATTACCTTGCATTAGGTGGCATTTAAATAGAGCTGACAGTTTTACACCCAGCGTAAATTTTGGGTTTGTACCTACCTTTATACTCGTCCTTACGATCTTCCAACGACGATACTATAGACTCACCGAAGGATTATTTAGTCAGTATGACAGCGTTACGACGCAAACTACTTGAAATGTAATGTTATTTATTACAAAAAAGTCAAAGGAAGATGTTTCTGCATCAGAAAAAATCACTTTGTTGACTCTATGTTAACCTCAAGTAGTGAGTTCGACCGCGAAATTTCAGAAATACGAGATCCTATATAATAGGAAATTCCCTGCTTTGAAATTTGGAAAGTAGCAGAAGAGATGCTGACAGAAGTAAAGCTGTGAGGGTGGGTTCTAGGACGTGCTTCGGCAGCTCAATCGGTAGTACAGGGGGAAAGATGAACCTGAGGATAAATGACAGAATTGGGAAAAGATATGGACAAATATCCACAACCCACTGATTAATTCAAATACACGTTCTTTGCGGCACAGGGTTATCCATACAAACATTCCCACCAATAGCAAGCTGTATAAAACAGGGTATAGTACCTCGCCAATGTATATTCGTTGTAATGTGGAGGATACGATGCTTCATCCGATAATATGCTGTGAGAAGGCGGAAACTGAGCAGTGGACGACAAAGAACCTGCAATCATTACGTGAACTTCACCAGCCGGGTACACTTGGAGGGGACATTCTGTTCCCAGAGAAGTTTTTTTCAGAAATTAAACACATTTGTCTATAGCTCGTAGTCAGTTATATCTACCATTATATTACCAAAGAGACCAAAATCAGTCTCTAAGATTTTTGGTACTACCTGGCAGTGGAGAAAAACAAACCGATACAACATACGAAATACAAAGATAAATATGTCCGACTTTTTACCGCACTACTCTCTTACTGACTCACGATATAGGACGGAAGTTTTAGTTATTCTAGATGGAATGCCTCATACGATCTAGAGTAAATGCTTATCTGATTTGAAAGAAAAGTTTGTTGGTGTGAAAAGAAGAAAATAATTTCTTTGAGAACAGGTGCCTTTGCTTGTTTCTGATGAAGGCAAAGAGGAATGTGTTCGTATGTTCTCTAAGTGAAGAGTTGTTTTACAAGAGGAGAGGAGTCTTGGTTTTTGCAGAAGAGACGTATTTTTACGCTGTTGCAGGCTTTCTCGGCGTAATTCAGCTATGAAATCTTCGCGGGTTATCAGCTGAGTGGCGTCGTCTTCTAGTCGCCTGAAGATGATCGATACGCAATCCATTGAAACGTTGCGACTAGAAGACGACGCTACTCGGCTGATATTCCGTGAAGTTTTCACAGAGACATATTTTTGTGTTAGATATATTGTCTCGTTGGCGTTAGACAGGAACCACTGATCTACAACGGGAGACTTGTTTGAAGAAGAGAAGCCTAGTTTGCTTTAGAAAATGAGCAATTTTTGTTTTAGAAGAGAAGCAATGTTTGCTTCAGAAGAAGATCTTTGTTCGCTTTTAGAAGAGGGACTCTTTTTGTTATAATAGCGCACTCTTTCTTGCTTCAGAAGAGAAGATTTTTTCCGTTTGCAAGAGCAACAATGTTTATTTCGGGAAAGTTTCCAAGAAGTTGTTTTCTTTTTTACATTTTGTTTTGAGGAATAACCGTGATTGTTGTATAAATTTGAGTATTTCAAAGAAATATTTATCTGAAAATGGCTGTAGAGCACTTGCACTTGTCACTGAAAAGTGAAAGTCTCTGGTTCGAACACCGCTCCGGAATATAGTTTCTACCTTCAGGATGTTTCTACGTTTGAGGCCAAATATTATGTGCGACTGTAATGGGTGAAGAAAGGACAGCAGAGATCAGGTTGACTGCTGTACAGTGTATCCTCTACCGTTCACCATATGTTCTGTGGTGGCGCCCAAAAGTTCATTTCTTTGGTAAATATTCCACCATAATTAGCTTACTCATCGGTTCGTGTAGTACGCGAGATACTCCGCACAGACAGAGGTAAGCAAATAGATTCGACCACATTACAGGAAACTTAGCTGAAAGACCCTAATTTAATGAACCCTCAGTGAATGCGCCAGTCCTGTCATCTATAATTCTTCCTGTGAGACAAAAGTTCACCACTGTGTCTCATTCGTCTGACTGAATCCGAACCACAATCGTGTTTCAGCTGTTGAAGTAGGGATAACCACATACAGTATTTTCAGTCTGCAGCCATTACGCTCCAGCCGTTATGAGAGCGACCCCGAAGTAATTCCTTTATTGGTTATGACGTGCTGGCCACAGAGGAGCGACGCCGGGTTATCCGCAGGCAGATAGCCAGCAGTCACGCGCTGCAGCGGCGGTGACCGTCGGCCTGTTGCTCGAAGCCTCCGCTGTCGGATGGCCAGTGTTTTGCTAACAATTGCAATTGTGCCGCCAATGCCGGCGCGGCCGCACAATGGGTGCCCCGAAATCATAACACGCACCGCGGCCGCCCTTTGCGGACGTCCGCTGCGGTCCACCGCGCTCCATCCAACACGCACCGAGCACACGCGTTCCCTGTTGTGAGCACGCTCCAACACCCGCACAAAGAAAAACGAATAATGGGGATGGATTACTGGTATAATCGCATTCACCAACAAAATATGCACTGCAGCTTCTATTCCTTACTTTGATCTGTGTAACTCCAAAGCAGGTATTTGTGAAAGACGACTGTTCGCCAAATAATTACCAGCAAAGTAAGACGAGAAAAAAAGTATCAGAAATGGGACTAAAAATATGAAAGTACAGGGTGTCCGAAAAGTCTTTCCCTGACTACATAAATTGATAACTCAGGCTAGAAGTAAGATACAAATATGAAACTGGTGTCTAATTGTTTACAAACTATCAAAGATTTTTTCACACATCAGTAAACTTCTCTTTCGTTGTTGCCCAATGACAGTACACGTCGATATGGCTTTGCGGTCGAAATGCTATAACGTATTGAGGATGATGATGGTTATCTCAGACGAATTGCCTTTTCCGACGAAGCGACCTTTTTTGTCAGTGGAGTAGTGAATCGCCATAATGTGCGCATTTGGGGTTCACAACCCCCTGGCGAGGTCATGGAGTGCACCAGAGGCAGTCTAATAGTGAATGTGTGGTGCGCGCTATTGCACGATCGAATCATCGGGCCATTCTTCTTCGCTGAGGCTACCGTCACATCTCCAGTGTATCTGGACATGTTGCAACTGTATGCTGTTCCTCAGCTGCTTCAGTATCACCCCGATGTCTTGTTTCAGTAAGACGGTGCACCGCCTCATTGGGGTTTGAATGTCCGTACCTTTCTCGATATGACCTTTCCTGGGCTACGGATTGGTCGTGATGGGCCAACGGTTTGGCCACCACGCTCTCCTGACATAACCCTATTAGTCTTCTTTTTATGGGGTTATGTCAAGGACGAGGTCTACCGAACACGTGTACCAGATCTTGAAACCCTGTGGCAATGGATAACCACAGTCGTTGAATCGATCCCTCCAGTGATGTTGGCTAATGTGTGGACGGAAACTGAATATCGCCTATACGTGCTACGTACTACCAATGGTGCTCATATGGAAGTTTACTGATGTGTGAAAAAACTTTGATAGTTTGTAAACAATTAGACACCAGTTTCATATTTGTGTCTTACTTCTAGCCTGAGTTACCAATTTATGTAATCAGGGAAAGACTTTTCGGGCACCCTGTATATTAACAATAATATACCATGAATATTACTATCCACTGTAAAAGATGAGAAGAATTATGGCACATTTAACAATATGTTTTCATAGTAAAGCAAGGTAGCAAAACAAGTCTGTAGAGATATGTAACTGTGTCTGTGAAAGAAGAGGAATACAAGAGAACTTATGAAAATATACGAATATTGTCAGAAGAGGATATATGAGACGACTGATAACGTTGTAATAAACTGACAGAATGAAAATCACAATACCTAGAAGGAGTTGTGAGACATAGACAGAAGGTGAATGGCAAGTTTATACATCTGAAGAATGATGTTTATTAAAAGCTTGCACCAGTTTTATGACAGCGGCGGCAGTAACGGCGCTATGAAGATGCAAATAAGGTTTGCTTTAAATAAAAGCTATAACGGTCGTGAGCGTTACTGACTTTTGACACTGGACATGATCAATTTATGCTAGTTAAGAATGCCTTTACGGCGGCACAGACACCATTATCCACACCTCTGAGCCGTGGCTATTGCTATTCTGCGTTTAGTCTCCCGCGGTTATCGCGATTATGCTGTTATCCTCTCTCTCCGAGAGTGGCAGCAGCAGTGTGTATCGATATTCGCACCTTGTACTATCTTTGGCTTGGTGCTTATAGCTTCCGGCTGTGCTGTGTGCAAGCAGTTGGTCGGTTGGTGTGGAGCAGCGAGGAAATCTCCGCGGCGCGTTGTTTGGCCGAGGCCGCTGGCGGCGTCCACGAGGGGTCGGAGTGTGTGGTGCTGTTTTCATTGCTACGAGGTCCGTGGCTCACCGATCCTTGATACGGAAGTTGACTTTTGACTTAATCTACCAGCAAGTCACGACTGTTCACATTGCGTCGTTTCGATTCCATTGTCATCTGTTGGGACATCCACGCGAGCAACAACGTGTGTTTTTAAGTTGGCAAAGTTTTAGCATCCTTCCGGTGTAGTTTAACTGTACTTGGTTATTTTAAATTGAAGTGCACCAGCGGAATCTTGTGCCTTGTGGCCGTAACGTTTCGGTTACCTGCCCTGGCCATGGACGTAGATTCAGGCAACATTGGGTGTACTCCCTTTTCTTATTTGTTCTTGTTGTTTCTATTTTTATGGCTTCTAGCCGATTTTTAAATTAAGGTTGTTTTGCCCTTAAGGCGTAAGATTGTTTGGGCCTTCAGCCTAATTAAAGAACTGTTTTAAGATAAGGCCTTTCGGCCTTCTAAAAATTTATTTTGGTTTGAGTCTTAAGTGATGAGCCTTCAGCCGAATTTTAAATTAAAGTTGTTTTGCTCTTAAGTATCAGAATCTTTTCTCCTTCTTCTTTCGTTTCACCCTCTTTTGTGTACGCTGGATCAATCATTTCTTTGCGCGTTATTCTTTTCTTAGGGCCCAGTATTTCTTCATTCTTTCTGATCTTCTTTTCCTCTCTTCTTCCGAGATGCAAGGTTTTGATTTTTGTGTAGATTAGTCTTGGAAACTTATGTTTTCATCTATAGTAATTAATTTAGCTGTTCGATCAATAAGTCAATTTTCTGAAATCTTTAATTCTACTAGGTCTTTCTCAGTTTCTTTTAAACCAGTTGGGTTTCGTTTTGAGATTACGGAAAAAGTCAAAGATTTCTTTAGTTAATCTGTTGGAATTCAGTCTGAGAAGATGACCAGAAAAACGTATCCTCCTTCTTCGCATAGTATCTGAAAGTTTTTCAGTTTTCTTGTAGAGAGTTCCATTTTTGATGTATATAACCTTATTGTGTTGAAATTTTGGTCGTATGACTTTTTCTTAAAAGTTTTCTTTCCCTTTGCTCAAGTTTCCCCATTAGGCCTTTGCAATTCATGTTTAGCGTTTCTGCTGCATACAGTGCTTCTGGCTTAATCACTGTCTTGTAATGTGTAATTATGGACCGCCATGAAAGGAATTTTTTGTTGTATGTATTTTTTGTTAGTTGGAAGGCCAATTCAATTTTATTTTTTCTGGATTCCATGGCTTTGCTTTCCCCAGCATTCCAATTAATCCTTTTTCCGAGATATTTGAATTCTTTCACTATTTCAGTCTTTTGTTCATGAACTTTGAGGTATTTACATGAATGCTTGATGTTTGTCAATCTTAGTTTTTCAAATGAGATGTGAAGACCTATTTAACTGCTTGTTTCTATAGTTGAAGGATTTGCTACCGAACTTCTTCCATTGTTTCAGCAAACAGGGCTATATCATTTGCAAAAACAATGCGATTTATTTTAAGCTTCTCCTTTTGCAACCCAGTCTTATATCACTCTTAATATTTTTATTCCATTCTCTGACTACTTTCTCAAACGCACAATATAACACCAACGGTGAGAGCCTATCCCCGTGTCGCACTCCCGTTTTTGTTTCAATGGGTTCCGATAATTTGCCCATAAATTAACCTTTAGAAAATGTATTTGTAAGGGACGCTTTTATAATTTTAGTTGTTTTCTTATCCAAACCCATTTCTTCCAAGACTGATAATAGAGATTCTCCATCAATCCAATCATATGCTTTTTTTAAATCAATGAAGGAGGTTACCTATGTCTTTGCCCTTGATTTTTTGGTATGCCATGAGGTTTTTGAGGTTTAGTATTTGTTCTGAACATGATCTACCCTTTCTAAAACCTACCTGGTATTCCCCAATTTGTGGGTCCAATTGCGGTTCAAAAGGTTCAAATTGCTCTGAGCACTACGGGACTTAACTGCTGAGGTCATCATTCCCCTAGAACGTAGAACTACTTAAACCTAACTAACCTAAGGACATCAAACACACCCATGCCCGAGGCAGGATTCGAACCTGCGACCGTAGCGGTCGCGCGGTTCCAGACTGTAGCGCCTAGAACCGCTCGGCCACTCCGGCCGTCTCCAATTGCGGCTCCGCTTGTTTTATGATAAGACCTTCTGCCTTTTAAATTTCTGAGTTTGGTTTGAGTTAAGTTATTGGGTTTCAGCCGATTTTAAATTAAAGTGGTCTTGCCCTTATGGCATGAGATCGTATGATGCATTCAGCCGGTAATTAAGTTCCAGAAATTAATTCTGTGTTTTTTTTTTAATTTTCTTGTCTCCTGTGATGTTTGGTCTAATAAATAAAGCTGTTTGTTCAAGTATAACTGACAGCCGCTTATTTTGGCCCCTTTCCACAATTTAATTTACCTGTCCTGGCCTGCGTGTTCAGCAGGGCATCTCAATCTCACCTCGTTTCAACGACGTCGTGTAAAAGAGAAGGAGGATGTTCCTTCTGTGATAATGTGGTAAGACGTGGCAGGGATGTAGAGAATGTAGCCGATGTACATGTCAGCTGGTAACTGTGGCCCCGAGAATGTACGGTCGCAAGATCAGGCTCCGGACGACCACGTGACACTACCGAGAGTGTGCTCGGTGTTTGGCTCTGGCGTATCGCACTGCATCTACAGCGGCAATTTGAGCAGCATTTGCCACCACTTTGACGCAACGAAGTGTTACAAATCGGTTACTTCAAGGACAGCACCGAGTCACACGTCGTGTAACGTGCATTCCACTGATCCCAAACCACCGCCATTTCCGATTTCAGTGGTATTAACAGAGGGCTTACCCGAGGACGGGATTGAGGTCTGTTGTGTTTTCTGATGGAAGCTGGTTCTGCCTCGCTACCAATGACGGCCGTGTGTTGGTTAGAAGAAGGAACTACAACCAACCTGTCTGCGTGCTAGACACACTGGACCTACCTTGGAGTTATGTTCTGGGGTGCCATTTCCTCTGACAGGAGAAACACTCTCGTGTTTATCCCACGCACACAGACTGCTTGTACGTCAATCTGGTGATTCGATCTGTTGTGCTATTATTCATGAACAGCATTCCAGGGGATGTTTTCCAAAGGAATAACTCTCGCCCATTAACCGCGGTTGTAGCCTAACATGCTCCACAGACTGTCGACATGTTGCCTTAGCCTGCTGGGTCACCAGATATGTCTCCAATGGGTCACATACGGGGCATCATTGGATGACAACTCCAGCGTCTTCCACAGCCAGCTTTAACTGTGCCTGTATTGACCAACCAAGTGCAGCCGGCATGGATATCCATCCCATAAACTGACAACCGGCACCTGTACAACAAAATTCATGCAATTTTTCACTCTTTCATTCAACATTCCTGCGGCTACACCAGTTATTAATGTCTTAGAATTTCAAATTGGCAGTGGTTAATATCGCGCTTGCACTAACCTGTGACCTTGCTACGTTAATCACTTACATGTGTTACCTAGACAAATGTATTCCCGAAATTTCATTACTCTACAATAATTATTTTCTGGAGTTGCGACTGTTTTCCGTCACAGCGCAATCGAAAACTAAATCTGTATCGCAGTAACATTGTACATGCTCCATCAGACGATAACACATTAGTAATTACTTGATGGTGTCCATGCAGCGTAGGTGTCGGGATTTCGCTTTTTTATAGTGTCGTAGTGTCACGTTCCGACGTTTGGTCACAGAATCGGTTGACTCAATAGGAGAATTTTTGATGCGAACGCTGGCGCCACAGACTTATGCATGTATCTTTGCACAAAAGTGCGAAGACCTTTGAATGGTGAGGGAAAGAGCATGGTAATAAACGTATGCAAGGTGCTTCTTGGCTTGAGATTAGAATGGTCTTAGGCAGTCACACGTGGGTTGTGCTAGCGATCATTATACGACTGTTTTGTATTGCTGTTCTATCCTTCAAACTTGCGGAAATACAGATTGTTATATGGCTATAAAGAGTATATGTCCTAGCATTAGGTAGCATATTTCACTTTTTGTTTGACAAAGAGTAGCCTTTAAACTTTATTATGCATGTTGCACCACATACTGTGTAGTTCGTCAAATAATCGCAATTCATACATACATGAGCGTAATGTGGCATACTTGGTTTCGATTCTTTTCTCAGTACGTTTACTGCTGATTGTTTGGATTATGTTATCAGTATGGGTAGAAACCAGATACACCGCTGGTGAAGTGATGAAGCCCTTGATGAGTGGAAGACAGCAGATGTAATATCAGCTTTTAAAAAGGATTAAGAACTGTATGTAACAGTGTATTTGAACTGAAAACAATGGAAAAAAGAAGAATGTGTACAAAAGAGAAGGCACACTTTGAGAATATATATAACTTGTTTAATTGAATGAATGACGCTGTTATGTATGTATTTCATAAATCGGCTGACAGCTTTGAAAGCAATGACCTTGCATCGGCTGGGAAAACGTTTGCTGCTTCTCCGGAAACAAAGGAATGAAGACGAGCAGGTAGTCACTTTGCCCGGCACTGTTGAGCATAAAATTCTCCGTATCGTGAAACTGGATGAACAGGATTACTTTTCATGTTCGAAAATGTGTATCTCCTCAACCAATTGATGTAAAGCGATGAAACTAAAGCCATATTATGTGTCTTCATCTGTAGTTTTGAATCCAATATATGGCTTTCTCTTTATTGTTTGTAACGAATTTTAATCATTTTTTAAATGCTTTGACCTTATTGTTCTGAAGGTCGGGGAGAATAGGATCAGTTATAGTATTTTCCCAAGTTATTCCATTAAGACGCTTGTTCTGTGATTAGGATTACTGGCAAATTTTTTAAAAAAAGTAAAAGATGATTGCGAAATAGAAAAAAAGAAGTATACGTACCATTATACTTATTTTATTGAAAAAAAGAAATACATTTTACGTAGAAAACTTAAAATAAGGCTACAACTTATTCTAAAAACATGGGATCCACAAAATAGGTGTGTTGATCCCTTTGAATGTTAGTGACTTTTCTGCACTTGTATTGGGGTCACCTCACATATATCGTCCACGTCCGGGAAAACCCAGGCAGTGTTCTTTTTCCCAACCCTTTTTCGAAGACACTTAACCGTCATTGCTGACTCAGTTACAGTGACAATTGTGTCTATGAACCTCCTGTGTCTGTTTTTTGTGTCAAATCTAACAATGACAGTCACCAGCCTGAAATGAAGACGTCAGATTCACGGATTGCGCTTGTACCCTCGCCTGGGTTTACACATTCATTGGTGGAGAAATTTGGTGAGCCATTATCTCCAGAAACATAGTCACTTTTGTCTGAGGCGTCACTATTTTCATCATCAGGGAAATCGTGTACTGACACACTTTTCCCAGCCTGCACTGGAACGTCGATTCGCCGTTGTCTCACAGGCCCTTCATCGCCCCCTCGAAATTCTTGGAGCAATTCTACGAGGGCTCCATAAACATCCTGTGGATTTGCGGGTCCTTCACCATCATCTTCAACACCAGGTACTCTGCTAATTACTCTCTAGGGATTGAATGGCAGAATCCCACATTTCTCGAAACCAGCCTGGATGTTTCTTTCGGCATTCACTTCCAGAGCCTTCACAAGCTGGTTTAGTAATAGGGGGAGCATATCCTTTGGAATGGTGGTCTCCTTACGAACGGAACCCAATTTCAATTTTAGAAGAATGCTTCGCCAGCTGGTCTTCAGTGGACGAAAAAATGCCACGTCAAGACACTGAGTGAGATGTGTAGTTTTTGGGAAGAAAAATCATTCTTACACCATTCTCTTCGCAAGCCTTGACTGAAGCCACTGAGAGATGAGGGGAAAGGTTGTCGTCGATTAAAATTTTGGGGCTTTCTAACTTCCTATAATAAGGCAAAACGATTGTGGTAATCCATCATCAAAACACTGAGCATCAAACCACCAACTTTCACTTCTATTAAATCTGGCGTCCTTAGGAGCACCAAGTTCGTTTCATAGAAATTCACAATATTATTTGGGGGAACATCTTTAATTTCCTTCCCTAAATTATCAAAATATTCCCACAGGACAGCTCTCGATACAGAAGCACGCGCTCTTTTTATGTTCTGGTACTGTCTTAGACTCAATTTTTCTTTCGGCCTCTTCAAAAAGCTAACAGTGAATTCGTGACCAGTTAAATTATTTTTGAATTTTCTAACACCTTCACCTCTCCGGTCCAAGAATCCTTTGACAAGCAGCCGCAGAGTCAACCGGTCAAAGGGATAGCCCAACCCGGCACAAATAGCGAGTCTGTTCACAATCAACGCCTCTTGATCTGCGGAGAGTGCAGTTGGTCCCCCTTGGGGGCGCACATTCTTATTCCTCAAATGTCAGTGGAGAGCTGTGTATGGAATGCTGAAATTTCTGGCAGCTTGCCTAATGTTGCTCCCTCCTTTAACAACAGCAATGGCTTGGGCTAATTCATTCTTGCTTCTCTTTGTGTAGGATTCCCACGAGGATCAGGAACGTAATTTCTGGGCATTTTAATCACTTTGGTAATGAAATAGAAACAAACATTCAAACCAGAACCAGGTCGTATCCCATTACCAAATGTAAGCACGATAAAAGTGTTATTTTATTCTGATGCTATTCACACCATTTTTTTAAAGTGCGTTCGTTCTAGCGAAATTAAATGAAATCAAGAAATATATTTAATACTCACCAAAAACAAAGGACGACCTGACTACGGAATAGAATTCTCGGTAGAAGCAGTGATTTTGATGATACAGAACTCCCGATCACACACCACTGTATACCAAGATTTCGGAAAAAACATAAACATAGGAATTCCCGCCCACATGTTTACAGTGCCCTAGAAACCAGGGTAGCCACGCTCGTGAATGTTTACTATCAAAAACAGTCTTCATCACAAATTATTTATTCTGGTGACCGGTTTCGACCACAACTGTGGTCACCTTCATACCAATGAGTAAGAACCTCCTTCTGGTGGTAAGTGCTAGCCCAGCCCGACCTCTCTTAACGTCGATCATCTGACGGGAACCGGTGTTACCACTGCGGCAAGACCGTTGGCAACGTTTCACTTGACAGAGACAAAATACAAATCTATCGCATGTACACTTGACAGTAGCTTTCACGCAGAATGCTGCCTATTACGTTGGTCACACAGCCGGCCAACTAGGAGACGATGCTCTCGTCTAAGTCGACTATCGCGGAGCGAACTTAGCGGTACTGTACACGGCTGTAAGTAAAAGAGCGTTTGTGGTGGCGTAACGAAACATTCTTGAACGTGGGTACATCGGTGTCGCTCATTCTTCAACGCGACTTGCAGCAACTGTATTCTCTTGTGGTCCCCTCGCGAGGCACCAATCTTGCTTAGGCACATCATTATTTGGATAACACCACATTTGTAGTTACAGTAGCTTGGGAATTAATTAAGTATACAACAAAATAGACACAGTAATAGATAGGTTATTACGCACATAAAAAAACGTCTTCCATCACCTCGGTTCCGAGAGTTACTGTACAGAAAATTGAAATAGATATCAACATAGACATCATTTCCACCCTTTTTATCGCTCATGAAAACCGCACATTGCATGTTTTACCATCATATAGCGAGACCTTCACATTGTGCACTAGACATTCTCACACTTAGTCTCCACTTCCTGCTACTCTCAGAATTTCAAATAGTGTATTTCCGTTAGCATTAAGAAAACAGAGTTGTGAAGGCAGCAGTGAACGGTATCAATTTAGGCGAAAAATTGAACCGGCTGTGCGAAGCCGTCTCTCGGAGAGAACGAGACCAGCTGTACTGGGCGGAGCTGACGAGCCATTGGACGTGACGGCCAGTAGCGGACCGCGCAACTGCCCGCTTCCATCGAAATGCCAGAAACGAAATACGCGGCGCCCAATTTTTGCAGGGCGCTTTCGGCCGGTAATCCCGGCTGCGGCTGTGTGGCTGCGGAGCCTTTAATCGGCCGGCCGGCGCGCCTCATATCGGGAGATTTCCGGCGGCTAATGCAGTTTCTGGGCGCCGTCGGTGGCCGCCCCTACCCCGCTCTCCCCACAGACTCCTCCGTCCAGGGGGCTTAAGCCGCCTCTATTGCTTGTCAGGCAGGCGAACTGCCTTCTACGAGAGGAGGCTGCTGCGCCACTGGGACAGGACGACGCAACCCAGTCATCTGGGGTGACTTCGATCTGTTGTTGTTTATCGTAAAATTGAAAAGTAAATGATAGTAGAGAAGAGTAGAACTCAAAAGTAGTTTTCCCAGCTCTTGTGAAACCTAGTTGTGACTGAGCTTATTAATTAGTTAATTGCTGGAGATTCCATACAACAACACGCAACAGATATGCAAGTACGTTAGAACAATGGCAAAAGCAATCTAAACATTTTCCAAAACTGGTGTAGGAAGCAGGATCTAAGGATCAATCTAAGGAAACCTCCTGTAGTATCCTTCACAAGGAAGCGTATCGAGGACGGGTACAAGAATCTTAAGCTCTTTTACGAAATTATACCAATAGAGGGAGAGTGAAGTACCTGTTGGTAGGCCCGCCTGGCTAGCCGCGCGGTCTAACGTGCTGCTTCCCGAGCGGAAGGCGTTCCGTGCTGCGCAGTCACTGTCTCCACGTACGCATAAACCATAATTACTCTACCACGCAAACATTTGGAGTGCACTCGTCTGGTATGAGACGTTTATAGGGGGGTCTACTGGGGGACGAACCGCACAATAACCCTGGATTCGGTGTGGGGTGGCGGTGGGATGGCTGCTGTAGCCTGTTGTGGGGTTGTGAACCACTGAGGGCTCCGGCGGGACGAGGCCTCTCCGTCGTTTCTAGGTCCCCTGCTCAATACACAATACACCTTTTGGTAACCCTGGATGAGAAACTCACAAACATCCCTCAGATAAAGGATATGACTTACAAGGAAGAAGGTTTCGTATTCCATAGGAGGGCTCATACACTGAAGCGCCAAATTTCAAAGAAACTTGTATATTCATGCGTATTCAAATACAGAGATATGTAAACAGGCAGAATACGGCTCAGCCGTCGGCAGCGTCTATATAAGACAACAAGTGTCTGGCGCAGTTGTTAGATCGGTTACTGCTGCTACACTGGCATGTTATCAAGATTTAAGACAGTTTGAACGTGATGTTATAGTCGACGCACGAGCGATGCGACACAACATCTCCGAGGTAGCGATGAAGTGGGATTTTCCCGTACGAACATTTAACGAGTGTACCGTGACTATCAGGAATCCGGTAAAACGTCAAATCTCTAACATCGCTGCGGCCGGAAAAAGATCTTGCAAGAACTGGACCAACGACGACTGATGAGAATAGTTCAACATGGCTGAACTGCAACTCTTCCGAAATTGCTGCGGATTTCAGTGTTGGGTAATAAACAAGTATCATTGTGAGAAACAATCAAAGAAGCATCATCGATACGGGCTTTTGGAGCCGAAAGTCCACTCGTATACCCTTGATGACTGCACAACACAAAGCTTAACGCCTCTCTTGGGCCAATCAACATCGACGCTGTGCTGCGGATGACTGGAAACATGTTGGCACGACGGACGAGTCTCGTTTCAAAATTGTATCGAGCGGATGGACGTGTACCATTATGGAGACAACCTCATGAATCCACTGACGCTGCATATCAGAAGGGGACCGTTCAAGCTGGTGGAGACTCTGCAATGGTTTGGGGCGTGTGCTGTTGGAATCACATGGGACCCCTGATACATCTGGATACGACTCTGACACGTGACACGTACATAAGCATCTCTGAAAGGTGACATGTGCCTAAACATCTGTTTGATCACCTGCATTCTTTCATGTCCATTGTTGATTCTGACAGACGTGGGCGTTTCCAGCGGAACAATGCGACACCCTACACGTTCAGAATTACTACAGAGAGGCTCGAGAAACACTCTTCTGAGCTTAAACACTTCCGGTGTCCACCAAACTCCCCAGACATGAACATTATTGAACATATCTGGGATGCCTTGCAACGTGATGTTTATAAGAGATCTCCATCCCTTTGCACTCTTACGTATTTGTGGACAGCCCCCAGGATTAATGGTGTCAGCTACCTCGAGCACTACAGACATTATTCGTGTCCATTCCACGTCATGTTGCGGCACTTCTGTGTGCTCGCGGAGGCCCTACATGATACTACGCGGCTGTACCAGTGTCTTTGGCTCTTCAGTGTAGTACAAACCGAGGATTCGGGAGTATGTGCTGGATATACACCTCTGTAATAACACCTATGATAATTCATGAGGCTAGAGTATAATGGAATAGAGTAGAAGTTAGGTGTCGGGGGCTTCGGGAAGTGCAGAGATTGATCTGTCTAACGATAAAAGGCCGGTTTAGAAGCCCACCCAGCTGCGGAATCAAGACAATGCCGAATGTGCCACCATTACACCTTTGGATTACAATAAGGAAAAAATAGGGATCTGTAGGATCTTACACTAAAATATAGATAAAATCAAGCAAATACCGGCTGACTACACAACAGTTACCTGCTGCTTCAACAAACCTTTTAGTGTTTCAATAGGAAGTAGGGAGTAATGGAAGAATAAACTACGATACCGCTGAGCAGACACAGCAATCAAACACAGTATGTTTTACTGACGAGTACGGGTTTTAGACTACAGCAGAGAGTGCAGTCTCTCTACGGAAGATCGCTACTGTAGTCTCGGCGCAGATATTCGGTATCATTGTGTACAAGAAAGAAAATTTTTGGAGATATCGCAGCGTTTACATTCATTCAGACCGAGGCTCGGAAATCTCTTTCAGAACCCGCAACGAATTCGGAGAACGTCGCAGTGTGCCATGAAACCCTTGTGAAGCTAGAGAAAACAAGAGGGTAAACCTGCGTCGGGTCCCTGGTCGCTCGGGTGATGAAGATCATAGAGTGATCAGGGCAGGGCCGATGACTCCATTTGTTGAAGACGAACATTACCGAAATGGTAAAATCTGAAGTACGCAAGTGGACCAGGAGGCAGCACATAGAACATTGGACTGAGACCGATAAACAAAAACAAAGAAGCTAATGATTCCTAAACCACGTTTTAAGAGCAGTTCGTCATTCCCAGACTTGAACAGGACCCAGGCTAGACTCGTGGTTGATCTCTTGACTGGCCACGGGAACTTCAGAAAACACCTGCACACGACCTCATGCGTGTTCAGAGAGAGACGCTCGTAAGTGAAAACCATGTGGTGTGGAAATTAAACAACACCGCGCTTAAGCCTCCATTTGCAAAGCACTGGAGTCCAAAAGACTAAAAAAAAAGTGGGTGATTAAATCTAGAAAAGATTATGTTTAACAAAGACCTAGCGAATGGTCTTCTATCACATTTCAAGGGTACTGTCTGGCTTTAGAAGAATGTCAGGAAGAGAAACCACACTTTCGGTGAGAGCAACAGGAGGCTAAGACCCTGATTTATGGCAAATCGTATCAATGGAAAAGAAAACGGGCAATCTATTAGTTGGCTAGTAAGTTGCCTTCAGGAAAAATAAAATCACAAGAGACGCATTTCTCTCAATGTGCTAGATAATATGAGGGCCACTCAATTATTAAAGCAGAGACATACAGGGTGATCCAGGTAAGTTGTTCATCTCTGGTATTTCCTAAACCGTTTAAGATACCATTATTCTGTTTCCATCCAAATAACTCGTGGAAAAGCGTTCAGGAAATGATATATCGCACACTTCCATAGCTTCATTAATTACAGAGATATCGGTGTCAACTGCGCATTTGTAAACTGAACTGTCTTAATTTCTGTTGCTAGTATCGTATTTCGAAAACAGATTAACTCAACGGTATTTATAAATTCAGTTCGACTGTTTTGAGCCCGAATCCGATTTTTGTCTTATGCGGAAGTTCAGGATTTCTTAAGGGAGTATGTTACGTCGCATAAGATGGAAACAGTATGTAGCACCACCACGATGTCGGTTTAAGAATGGCGCAGAGGAAATGTAGCTCTAATGCTGTCTGTGGCGTTCACCTGTGTCGAGTGATGGTTGGTTAGAACAAATGAAGCTCTTTCCCAAACCAAGAGGAGTTAAGTAAACCATTTGTTTACGCAGATTGCAGAAGACTCGCGACCAGCAGAGATGGATTGTGAACTGCACGGACGAAACGTGACCTACAATTCCTGTGTGCCCCCTTTTTTTACGGGTATCGTGGCTGTGGGACACTGTTCCCTCCTTATCGGAAGTGACATATTTGCGTGTTTGGGCATGAGACCACTGACTTCCCCATGGGACACAAAATGGATTCATTTTCAAAGCTGACAACTTGTAAGTTCAATATATTGTGATCATTCTGGAACTATTAATCAGATTTTGAATAAAGAATAGTCTCCCTCAGAACTAGAATAGTGACAGGTAAAATTGCAACCATTTATTTCGAAAAAGAAAACGATACTGATGTCTCTGTAATTAATATAGCTTTGAAAACTGGTTGTTCATGGTTTAATGAGTACTTTCTCACAATCCGTCTGAGTGGGAACAGAATTGCCCTACCTTAAATGGCTCCGGAAATAAATGACATGAACAGCATAGGAGAATCACTTTCTGTACATAGCGTTTCACAGTTCCCGTTTCAGGTGACTGGGAGTTGAAGAGGGAGCCGACATCCGGAAATGCACTTTTTGAATGTGAAACACGTTTGAGGAGAGGATCACTTTCCAGTCTCCAGCTTCACAACACACAAACAACAGACCCAATGAGCTCTGTACGCCCTCAGGGGCTCAGCATAAATTTTATGGGTACTGGCTTGGCGACTCCGGGGTTCCTGAGCAGGGGATGGTAAGCCCACCGCTCACCTGCCACAGTAGCATCTGGTTAAGCTTCAGCGACCACTGCACAGAGTAACGGTGCAACATTGGGCGCCTGAAGCAACGAGAACTTCCCTTGACCCCCTGTATTGCGAGGATGGTACAAATGCATATTAAAAAATCTTAGTCTCAAGGTGTGATGTGCACTGATGAGATGCATAGTTGTTGAGTTCGAACAGTCGTTGCCAGGCAGCGTCATGGGAACCCACTGTACGTAAGTTGTATGAGGGTTATCTGGGTACGTGAGACTCTATCTAGGTACACTTTTATTTCTCCAGCTACTTGTGGGACCGAGATAAAACCCTCGAAATTCTCCCTTCCTCATCTCAACGGAACTGGTGGGCCACTGGGAGGAGCCAACTCCCAGTCAAACAAGAGGATTCAGATAGACAGTCCTCCAGACACAGTCAATAATAACAGAACACATTCTGGTTGTTGTAATTTGTTTCTAATAGTTAGACGGAAAGAAGACAGATTCAATAAGGTTTCACCATGCTACATACAAATCGGCTTAGAGGGCACTGCTAGAACCTTAAAATTTGTCGAGTGCTTCCGAAATAGGAGCTTGTTAGTCGAAACATTTAGATCCCAACAAGAGAAGAACCTCCAGAAAGATCAGTGCCTCAGTTAGTATGGAACTCAAACTGAACTGCACAACACTTTCAACTACATGAAAGGTGTTGTGACTTGCAGAGATTTCGTTGACATTCCCAAAGAAGAACCGAAAGTTGAGTGGTCTGGGGAAGGTAGTGTTTAAGTGCAAACCACCATGAAAAGAATGGATGGCAGGCTTGTCAAATGAGATCTTTTTACACTTACATCTAACAGCAACAAACTTCCAGAACATGTCCTAGCTGGTTTCCTTCACCTGAGTGTGTGCATGGCCTTCTTTCCTCTAACCCATGCGCTGTGTTAAATACCAGAAGTTCGGGCACAATACTCTTGGATGTAAGGGAGACGCCAATTGTGGCAAATGTGGAAAATCTGCCCACAAAAGTGTTGGTCATTCATCATCTCCGAAGGTTTCAACTGCTCTGGAGATCACCCTGTCTGGAGTGGGGACAGCAGCATCTTACCTGAAGAACGGAAGATACAGAAGATGTAAATGGCAAAATGCTTCCCATATGGTGAAGCCAACACGATATACAACACCAGGCATCCGTCCCAGTTCGCTCAGGGATCGAAACGTGGCTGTTCGATCCGTTACAGCCATGATACTGATAGGAGGCCGCTGGGATCCAGCACGGCGTTCCGTATTACCCTCCTGAACCCACCGATTCCATATTCTGCTGTCAGTCATCGGATCTCGACCAACGCGAGCAGCAAGGTCGCGATACGATGAACCATAATCGCGATAGGCTACAATCCGAACTTTATCAAAGTCGGAAACGTGATGGTACGCATTTCTCCTCCTTACACGAGGCATCACAACAACGTTTCACCAGGAAACGCCGGGCATCTGCTGTTTGTGTATGAGGAATCGTTTGGTTACTACCCCACTGTCAGTGATCCTTCCACTTTCCGTTCACTAAGGTGAGAGAGACCTGTTATATTCGGCAGCTTTCGAGCTTTCTTTAGCTGACTACCGACGGGAAAGTTAACTTTTTTTTTTTTTTTTTTTTGGTCATCAGTCTACTGACTGGTTTGATGCGGCCCGCCATGAAATCCTTTCCTGTGTGCTAACCTCTTCATCTCAGAGTAGCACTTGCAACCTACGTCCCCATTTATATGCTTGACGTATTCCAATCTCTGTATTCCTCTACAGTTTTTGCCCTCTACAGCTCCCTCTGGTACCATGGAAGTCATTCCCTCATGTCTTAGCAGATGTCCTATCAACCTGTCCCTTCTCCTTATCAGTGTTTTCCACATATTCCTTTCCTCTCCGATTCTGCGTAGAACCTCCTCATTCCTTACCTTATCAGACCACCAAATTATCAACATTCGTCTATAGCACCACATCTCAAATGCTTCGATTCTCTTCTGTTCCGGTTTTCCCACAGTCCATGTTTCACTACCATACAATGCTGTACTCCAGACGTACATTCTCAGAAATTTCTTCCTCAAATTAAGGCCCTTATTTGATATTAGTAGACTTCTCTTGGCCTGAAATGCCTTTTTTGCCATAGCGAGTCTGCTTTTGATGTCCTCCTTGCTCCGTCCGTCATTGGTTATTTTACTGCCTAGGTAGCAGAATTCCTTAACTTCATTGACTTCGTGACCATCAATCCTGATGTTAAGTTTCTCGCTGTTCTCATTTCTACTACTTCTCATTACCTTCGTCTTTCTCCGATTTACTCTCAAGCCATATTGTGTGCTCATTAGGCTATTCATTCCGTTCAGCAGATCATTTAATTCTTCCTTACTTACACTCAGGATAGCAATGTCATCAGCGAATCGTATCATTGATATCCTTTCACCTTGTATTTTCATTCCACTCCTGAACCTTTCTTTTATTTCCATCATTGCTTCCTCGATGTACAGATTGAAGAGTAGGGACGAAAGGCTACAGCCTTGTCTTACACCCTTCTTAATACGAGCACTTCGTTCTTGATCGTCCACTCTTATTTTTCCCTCTTGGTTGTTGTACATATTGTATATGACCCGTCTCTCGCTATAGCTTACCCCTACTTTTTTCAGAATCTCGAACGGCTTGCACCATTTGATATTGTCGAACGCTTTTTCCAGGTCGACAAATCCTATGAAAGTGTCTTGATTTTTCTTTAGCCTTGCTTCCATTATTAGCCGTAACGTCAGAATTGCCTCTCTCGTCCCTTTACTTTTCCTAAAGCCGAACAGATCGTCACCTAGCGCATTGTCAATTTGCTTTTCCATTCTTCCGTATATTATTCTTGTAAGCAACTTCGATGCATGAGCTGTTAAGCTGATTGTGCGATAATTCTCGCACTTGTCAGCTCTTGGCGTCTTCGGAATTGTGTGGATAATGCTTTTCCGAAAGTCAGATGGTATGTCGCCAGACTCATATATTCTACACACCAACGCGAATAGTCGTTTTGTTGCCACTTCCCCCAGTGATTTTAGAAATTCTGATGGAATGTTATCTATCTCTTCTGCCTTATTTGACCGTAAGTCCTCTAAAGCTCTTTTAAATTCCGCTTCTAATACTGGATCCCCTATCTCTTCTAAATCGATTCATGTTTCTCTTCCATCACATCACACAAATCTTCACCCTCATAGAGGCTTTCAATGTATTCTTTCCACCTATCTGATCTCTCCTCTGGATTTAACAGTGGAATTCCTGTTGCACTCTTAATGTTACCACCGGTGCTTTTAATGTCACCAAAGGTTGTTTTGACTTTCCTGTATGCTGAGTCTGTCCTTCCGACAATCATGTCTTTTTCGATGTCTTCACGTTTTTCCTGCAGCCATGTCGTCTTAGCTTCCCTGCACTTCCTATTTATTTCATTCCTCAGCGACTTGTATTTCTGTATTCCTGATTTTCTCGGAACATGTTTGTACTTCCTCCTTTCATCAATCAACTGAAGTACTTCTTCTGTTACCCATGGTTTCTTCGCAGTTACCTTCTTTGTACCTATGTTTTCCTTCCCAACTTCTGTGATGGCCCTTTTTAGAGATGTCCATTCCACTTCAACTGTACTGCCTACTGCGCTATTCCTTATTGCTGTATCTATAGCGTTAGAGAACTTCAAACGTATCTCGTCATTCCTTAGTACTTCCGTATCCCACTTCTTTGCGTATTGATTCTTCCTGACTAATGTCTTGAACTTCAGCCTACTCTTCATCAACACTATATTGTGACCTGAGTCTATATCTGCTCCTGGGTATGCCTTACAATCCAGTATCTGATTTCGGAATCTCTGTCTGACCATGGTGTAATCTAACTGAAATCTTCCCGTATCTCCCGGCCTTTTCCAAGTATACCTCCTCCTCTTGTGATTCTTGAACAGGGTATTCGTTATTACTAGCTGAAACTTGTTACAGAACTCAATTAGTCTTTCTCCTCTTTCATTCCTCGTCCCAAGCCCATATTCTCCTGTAACCTTTTCTTCTACTCATTCCCCTACAACTGCATTCCAGTCGCCCATGACTATTAGATTTTCGTCCCCCTTTACATACTGCATTACCCTTTCAATATCCTCATACACTTTCTCTATCTGTTCATCTTCAGCTTGCGACGGCGGCATGTATACCTGAACTATCGTTGTCAGTGTTGGTTTTCTGTCGATTCTGATTAGAACAATCCGGTCACTGAACTGTTCACAGTAACACACCCTCTGCCCTACCTTCCTATTCTTAACGAGTCCTACACCTTTTATACCATTTTCTGCTGCTGTTGATATTACCCGATACTCATCTGACCAGAAATCCTTGTCTTCCTTCCACTTCGCTTCACTGACCCCTATTGTATCTAGATTGAGCCTTTGCACTTCCCTTTTCAGATTTTCTAGTTTCCCTACTACGTTCAAGCTTCTGACATTCCACGCCCCGACTCGTAGAACGTTATCCTTTCGCAGATTATTCAATCTTTTTCTCATGGTAACCTCCCCCTTCGCAGTCCCCTCCCGGAGATCCGAATGGGGGACATTTCCGGAATCTTTTGCCAATGGAGAGATCATTTTGACACTTCTTCAATTACAGGCCACATGTCCTGTGGATACACGTTACGTGTCCTTAATGCAATGGTTTCCATTGCCTTCTGCATCCTCATGTCGTTGATCATTGCTGATTCTTCCGCCTTTAGGGGCAATTTCCCACCCCTAGGACAAGAAAGAAATGGTTCAAATGGCTCTGAGCACTATGGGACTCAACTGCTGTGGTCATCAGTCCCCTAGAACTACTTAAACCTAACTAACACACATCCATACCCGAGGCAGAATTCGATTCTGCGACTGTAGCAGTCGCGCGGTTCCGGACTGAACGCCTAGAACCCATCGGCCACCGCTACCGGCCTTAGGACTGAAGGGGAAGATATGGTACTGGTAAGTTGCAGTGTCCAGTGTCTGCACAGCAGGTGCATAGAAGCATGGATTGCATTCTATAAAAACAGTATTGTGCAAAATACCAGAAGGACAGTTTTGGCGAGATCGGATCTGTAAGTTAGGTAAAAAGCTCAAAGATTGAGACCATGGCACCAGCCGCTGGTTGCGGCCGCACTATTTAGCATCGTCGCTTCAAATACGAGACTGGCTCACAGTAATTAATTCAGTAGGAGGTGCTTTTTCCATGCAAGTCTTCAAGCAAAGCATTTCGTTGCCTTGGGTTGGAAATCTATCATGTAATGGCAGTGATACCCTGCCTTCTATCCTGCACCACACCATTATTTACTAAGCATAACAAAATCCCTGTGAATAGGATATTTGTATTTTTAAACTAAATCTATTATGTAATTGCTGTGATACCCTGCCTTCTTTCCTGCACCACACCATTATTTACAAGCATAACAAAATCACTGTGAATAGTATATTTGTATTTTTAATCTTATTTATAAAATTATGATGGGCTACAACTAGCAAAGATCTGATGGAATTGTCCAGCGAGATTCCTACACTGGCAGAACCACCAAAGTTCCGAAGTTTAGAACCAGAATAAATTTGCTGTTGGGAGGCTGAAGAAAACACACTTGCAGCAGGGACGTTGAAGGATATGCTTAAATCAGGGACGTATTTGCAGGAGAGGGAGAGAGAGAGAGAGAGAGAGAGAGAGAGAGAGAGAGAGAGAGAGAGAGGAGTGTCTCCAAAATAGAGCAGAGGGCAGAGATTGAGTTGAGCTCAGAATTTCCAGCTAGTGCTGCAATTGCCTTCGATTCTCGCACGGTTTTAGAGTGATAAGTATGAGCCGTCAATGAAATCACCAATGTGAGAGGGATGCAAAGCTAATTAATTTACATTGGTGTTTAACTGTACAGCTTTAACCTTCATAGTCAGCTGGTTGTACTCGTCATGTGCTTCGGCGAAACTATTGATGTTCGCTCTTGCTTTTCTGGGGATCTCCAATCAAATCACTAACCATTGTTGGAATCATTCGCTGTATAGATGATATAGTTTCATATTATTTCATATGACGACCTACCTGTGACACGAGTTTAGTCTATGATCATAGTCTTTGGTCAACTTATTAAATTTATAACTGCTTGTTTCACTGGGTAAAACATTTTACTTGACGTCTTGTTGCAATAAACCGAATTATTACCATGACCACTAGTTTTGTTCTTAGATGAGTCCCTTCATTAACATATCCGTATGAGTGCAGTGTAATTTCATCTGTGCTTGCAGAGTGACGTGTGCGAGCAACAGTAGCAGAAACTACTCGTATATTCAGTTTTTCGTATTAGTTCCGCAAATTTAATTCAGATTACTTTGTGTGTTTGAGTTCTTACGTGGTGAAATTTTTCGGATCTTTTCGCATTTTCGAATTAGAAAGGGGTAGTATCAAATTTTAATAACGGTAGAGTGTAACGTCGCGTAGGCTGTTGCCATTTGTACTCAGACAGGGGTAGGATCGCATTGTAATATCTGTATAGTGGCATAGTGGTGGTCATTTGATTGCTTAGTTCGTAAGTTCACATATCGCAGCTCAGTTTGGCAGTGGTGAAGCAACTGTGCAGTCGCATAATGCTGTTTTATTTGTCGCAGCTCTATACATCCAGATACTAGCAGTAAGATGGATAGGGTGTGTGCGTGCTGCGTGCGGGCGCAGGGGGAACTGGAAGCGGTTCTCGAGCAGCTGAGCGTGCTGTTGGCCACGGTCAGCCGCCTTCAGGCTGCTGCCTCGAGGTGCAGCGACGGCGGAGGGTCTGGTGCATCGCTTGAGACACCCCAGGTGTCGCTTGCTGCATCCGCTGACCCAGCCGCCGAGGTACCTTCTAGTGTACCTGGCGCGTTGGGGTCGCCCTCACCTCAGGGTGACTGGCGGACTGCAACACGTTCGCATCGCTCGAGGCGGAGAGTCAATGTGGAGGCTGGCCTGCTGGCCGGCTGGCCGGCTGGCCTCGCCCATTCATCCTGTCAGTGGGCAGGTGGCCGCTCCTTCAGCAGGGCCCGAGCAGGCACACGGGGCAAAGGCTTGCTGGTTATTGGGAACTCCAACGTTAGGCGGGTGATGGAGCCCCTTAGGGAAATATCGTACAGGGCTGTAAAGAATTCCAACGTGCACTCTGTTTGTCTGCCGGGGGGCCTCATCCAAGATGTGCAGGCGGCCTTGCCTGAGGCTATCGAGCGTACGGCGAGCAGTCTTCTGCAAGTAGTTGTTCACGTCAGCACCAATGATGCCTGTTGCTTGGGTTCTGAGGCGACCCTCAGTTCGTACAGGCGGCTGGCGGATTTGATGAAGACCGCTGGCCTCGCATGCGGGGTATGAGCTGAGCTCTCTATTTGCAGCATCATTCCCAGAGTGGATCTGGGTCCTTTGGTTTGGAGCCGAGTGGAGGGTCTCAACCAGAGGCTTCGTCGACTCAGTGATGGTCTTGGCTGCAGATTTCTAGATTTGCGCTGTTGGGTGGGGAATTGTAGGGCGCCCCTAGATAGGTCAGCGGTGCTCTACACAAAGGAAGCGGCTACTCGGGCAGCAGAGGACTTGTGGCGTGCACATGGGTTTTTTTTTAGGCTAGGCAGTAGTGCGAAGTGTCCTGATGAACACTCACCAGTCGACGTGCAGGCAGTAAAAGACACTTCAGCTATCAAGATATTAGCAGTAAATTTTCAGTCTTCGGAATAAAGTTCCTGAATATTCTGCCCTCCAGGAAGCGTGTGGCTCGCTAATTATTCTTGGGACTGATACCTGGCTGAACCCTGAGATAGGAAGTTCTGAAATATTTATTGAGGGAACGTGTATCGGAAAGACAGATTACACACCGTAGGAGGTGGTGTCTTCATTGCAGTTGACGAAGTTCCACCATGACAGTTCTAGAATCATTCAAATGGAGTCTACACTCTGTATCGCAGAAGTACCCGGATCATGCTATATTAGTCGGAGGCGACTTTACCTACCTAGTATAGACTTGGATGTCTATGGATTCATTGCAGGTGGTACAGACAAGCCGTCGTGTGAATTACTTTTGAACACATTATCCGAAAACTGTCTTGAGCAGCTAAATCGACAGCCAACGCGTAATGGAAATATTTTAGATCTCGTAGCCACGAACAGGCCAGACCTCATCGACGGTGTCAGTGTAGAGACAGGGATTAGTGATCATGATGTTGTCATTACGACTATGGTTACGAAAGCAGCCTAGGAGATTATTCATACTAGAAAGAGCAGATAAGCAGTTGTTAGCATCCCACATACTAAATGAATCGACTTCATTTACTTCCGGTACGATGGATGTGGAAGAATTATGGGAAAATTTTAAACACATCGTAAATCACGCATTGGAGAAGTATGTGCCAAAAAAGTGGGTTACGGTCGAAAAAGACCCACCGTGGTTTAACAGCGCAATTCGGAGAATGCTCAGGAAGCAATGGCAGTTGCACTCGCGGTACAAGAAGGATCGGGAGAATGAGGACAGGCAAAAGTTTGTAGAGATTCGTGCGGCTGTGGAAAGAGCAATGCGCGAAGCATACAACCACTACCACCGTCATACCTTATCAAAAGATATCGCTGAAAACCCAAGGAAACTCTGGTCTTACCTAAAGTCGGTAAGCGGGTCGAAGGCTTGCATCCAGTCACTCACTGATCAGACTGGCCTGGCAACGGAAGACATCAAAACGAAAGCTGAAATTTTAAATTTAGCATTTGAGAAATCTTTCACGCAAGAGGACCGTACAAACATACGCCGTTTGAGTCTCTTACTGATTCCCGTATGGAGGACATAGTGATAGACGTCCCTGGGGTTGTGGAGCAGCTGAATGGGTTGAAAATAAATAAATTGCTAGGTCCTGATGGGATTCCAATTCGGTTTTACAGAGAGTACTCTACTGCATTGGCTCCTTACTTAGCTTGCACTTATCGTGAATCTCTTGCCCAACGTAAAGTCCCGAGCGACTGGAAAAAAGCGCAGGTGACGCCTGTATATAAGAAGGGTCGAAGGACGGATCCTCAAAATTACAGACCAATATCCTTAACATCAGTTTGTAGCGGGATTCTCGAACATATTCTCAGTTCGAATATAATGAATTTACTTGGGACAGAGAAGTTGCTGTCCATACATCAGCACGGCTTTAGAAAGCATCGCTCCTGCGAATCGCAACTCGCCCTTTTTTCATATGATATCTTGCGAACCATGGATCAAGGGTATCAGACGGATGCCATGTTCCTTGACTTCCGGAAAGCGTTGGACTCGGTGCCCCAAAAATGGTTCAAATGGCTCTGAGCACTATGGGATTCAACTTCTGAGGACATCAGTCCCCTAGAACTTAGAACTACTTACACCTAACTAACCTAGGGACATCACACACATCCATGCACGAGGCAGGATTCGAACCTGCGACCGCAGCGTCGGTGCCCCACTCTAGACTCCTAAGGTACAAGCATATGGGATTGGTTTCCAAATATGTGAGTGGCTCGAAGACTTCTTAAGTAATAGGACCCAGTACGTTGTTCTCGTGAGTGTTCATCCGAGGTGAGGGTATCATCTGGAGTGCCCCAAAGAAGTGTGGTAGGTCCGCTGTTGTTTTCTATCTACATAAATGATCTTTTGGATAGGGTGGACAGCAATGTGCGGCTGTTTGCTGATGATGCGGTGGTGTACGGGAAGGTGTCGTCGTTGAGTGACTGTAGGAGGATACAAGATGACTTGGACAGGATTTGTGATTGGTGTAAAGAATGACAGCTAACCCTAAATATAGATAAATGTAAATTAATGCAGATGAATAGGAAAAAGAATCCCGTAGTGTTTGAATACTCCATTAGTAGTGTAGCGCTTGACACAGTCACGTCGATTAAATATTTGGGCGTAACATTGCAGAACGATATAAGTGGGACAAGCATGTAATGACAGTTGTGGAGAAGGTGGATAGTCGTCTTTGGTTCATTGGTAGAATTTTGGGAAGTTGTGGTTCATCTGTAAAGGAGACCGCTTATAAATCAGTAATACGACCTATTCTTGAGTACTGCTCGGGCGTTTCGGATCCTTATCAGGTCGGATTGAGGAAGGACATAGTAGGAATTCAGAGGCGGGCTGCTAGCTTTGTTACTGGTAGGTTTGATCATCACGCGAGAGTTACGGAAATGCTTCAGGAACTCGGGTGGGAGTCTCTGGAGGAAAGGAGGCGTTCTTTTCGTGAATAGCTACCGAAGAAATTTATAGAACTAGAATTTGAGGCTGACTGCAGTACAATTTTACTGCCGCCAACTTATATTTCACGGAAATGCCACAAAGATAAGAGAAGAGAGATTAGGGCTCGTACAGAGGCATATAGGGAGTCATTTTTCCCTCGTTGTGTTTGGGAGTGGAACAGGGAGAGAGGATGCTAGTTGTGGTACGAGGTACCCTCCACCACGCACCGTATGGTGGACTGCAGAGTATGTATGTAGGTGTATGTAGGTGTACATGTAGAGACGTGTTACCTGTAATTTTATGCTTAAGAGTAGTCACTTTTCATTCACTGAGACGTTGTCCATTGTGCGATGTTGTTGCTTTCAAATTTGTATGACCTTATGCGAGGTTTCCCTTCCCCGCATGTCACCGGGGATCAGAACTGTAGCTCAACTGTCACGTCACATACCCCATAATCCATCGTATGGTGTATGACGTATGGTACCCTGTACTACCTCAGACCTAAGTGTTCTACGGGAGCCTATAACAAAATAGTGTTTCGAATATTCATCGTCGGGTCCTCTTCTACGTGAGGAAGGGCTTCCTCTACAAAGACTATGGCACGTCCGTGGAGCACCATAGACAACAGTACTTGTAGCGAATATACCAATTTCTTGCATACGTTGTTGCAGTTCCACGAAAGTGATACGTGATGATATACGACAGCGGAAGCTGGCGAGGCGACGCCAACTTCTCAGTCTGTACGCCTATTTGGAAGTCGGAGATCTGAAAGTGACCCGATCTTCACCGGCCGGAGTGGCCGTGCGGTTCTAGGGGCTACAGTCTGGAGCCGAGCGACCACTACGGTCGCAGGTTCGAATCCTGCCTCGGGCATGGATGTGTGTGATGTCCTTAGGTTAGTTAGGTTTAATTAGTTCTAACTTCTAGGCGACTGATGACCTCAGAAGTTAAATCGCATAGTGCTCAGAGCCATTTTGAACCCGATCTTCAAACTAAGTATATCCAAACGAAACATTTTCGGAGACAGCTTGCTTATCGAAGTTTTATTTACAATGATTCCTCCAAAACCTCGAGAAGTCTGTAATACGAATTGTGGAACAGCCTGTACAGTGAAGGCAACGTCTAATCCAGGGATATGGATGTTTTATGTTAGTTGACTACCTTGCGAAGTGTGGCATTCATTCGATTACTATTTGCTTCCACATAACGTCTAAGGTCTTAGTTACAATGTCGTGTTCACTTGAACATAACATTTTAAATAATATCGCTATATAGTCGGGTTTTCACTTTATCATCAAAATATTCTACATCTACATCTACAACTACATTTATACTCCGCAAGCCACCCAACGTTGTGTGGCGGAGGGCACTTTACGTGCCACTGTCATTACCTCCATTTTCTGTTCCAGTCGCGTATGGTTCGCGGGAAGAACGACTGTCTGAAAGCCTCCGTGCGACCTCGAATCTCTCTAATTTTACATTCGTGAGCTCCTCGGGAGGTATAAGTAGGGGGAAGCAATATATTCGACACCTCATCCAGAAACGCACCCTCTCGAAACCTGGCTAGCAAGCTACACCGCGATGCAGAGCGCCTCTCTTGCAGAGTATGCCACTTGAGTTTGCTAAACATCTCCGTAACGCTATCACGGTTACCAAATAACCCTGTGACGAAACGCGCCGCTCTTCTTTGGATCTTCTCTATCTCCTCCGTCAACCCGATCTGGTACGGATCCCACACTGATGAGCAATACTCAAGTATAGGTCTCTCGGCTGAACAACTCGTAACGTGTAAGACTTTACGTGTGAGTAGAAAAGTTTACAAGTTGCAGCAAAAGCCTAATCGACGCGATTCGCTCCGGATGTGTAGTAACAGTACGGCCCTTAGCGTTACAAGCTTGTAGTCATTAAGTTATGAACAGATTCCTGGAAATTGTCGAGTACTTGACGCCACAATTCAATTTGTAATTCGAAAGAAATTGAACTACCATAATTCTTGCGCAGTGTGGGTTCCCAGATAAAATACCGTTCGCAATGAAGAACAGAGGTGTCACACTAACACAGAGCTGAAAAATCGTTTCAGTTGCGAAAATTATGCGTTTCCGGACAGGATTTTACCCTGTGATGAAAACTGGATACCGCATTTTGAGCCAGTGTACAAGCGTCAAAGTGTACAGTGGAATATCCCCGAATCAGCTGTCCGAAAGAAATACGAAACGCCACCATCGGCTGGTAAGGTCCTGTGAACCGTATCTTGGGGTACACGTGGTGCGATTTCCTGTGAGAATGTGCGGGGAAACTCACTGTTAACATATATATGTGGTGGTTGTCCTTTCGGACATGGCCCAAAGAACAAACACTGCAGAGGAAGATGGCCAGTGATTTTTTCGGTGCGGATGCACACCATGCTCTAACTTTACGGGAATCGACGAAACGCCACGAGTAATAAGGATAATGGACAGGGGCACTGCATTACTGGTGTGTGGACATACTGATAATTTGGGTCTGATAGGAGGCGTGCCAGGGCAGTCCGTGCAGCTGCTATGACCACTGTGTTCAGAAGGCTTAGTGGTCAGGGCATCTGCCTAGTAAGCAGACGATCCCGTTCCGACCCAGATTTTTTACTTTCCCCATTGATTTGAACCAATGCCCACTCGCAGCCAATGTCTGTAATTCCTTTGTGTCTTTAACACTGTTAACAGCCTATGCCCTTCACGGACGTTTAAGAGACAAATCAAGCCAGCACTGCGGGGGAATCTTTTTGCTGTAGGGAGGACAGGTGTGCTTTGTGGTGTCACCGCCAGACACCACACTTGCTAGGTGGTAGCCTTTAAATCGGCCGCGGTCCGTTAGTATACGTCGGACCCGCGTGTCGCCACTATCAGTGATTGCAGACGGAGCGCCGCCACACGGCAGGTCTAGAGAGTCTTCCTAGCACTCGCCCCAGTTGTACAGCCGACTTTGCTAGCGATGGTTTACTGACAAATTACGCTCTAATTTGCCGAGACGATAGTTAGCATATAGCCTTCAGCTACGTCATTTGCTACGACCTAGCAAGGCGCCATTATCAATTGCTATTTATCTTGTGATGCATGTACCATCAGACCGATGTTCACCAATTATGGATTAAAGTTAAGTATTCCAGAAGCTACGTACTATTTTTGCTACTATAACGACCTTGTCCTGTTCCAGACCTCACGCCATCCTGCGTGAGCTTAAACGCGTGCCTTTCGGCTACCTCGTAGTGGCTTGGCTGTCTCGCGAAGTCACAACATGCTTCTTCAATACAACGCTTGGCCTCATGCATCACATCTAACGCTAGAAACAATTGGCAAAGTTGATCTCGATCTCCTACCACATCCACCTTACTGTCGTCAGCTTACCTGTTCCAAATTTCTTCTCCTTGGTTCGTTGGAAGGAGTTTTGCGTAGCATGAAATTTAGTAACAATGAAGATGCAACTGAAAAGAAAAACTGGCTCCGACGTTAACGCAAAAATTTCTTCATAGTGAGAATAAGGAGTAAGAAGATCCCACAAGTCCATAGAAGTTTGTAGGAAGTACGTCGAAAAACAGATAACAAATAGAATTCATTTAATAGCCCGTTTTTGCCTTGTAGCTATTTGTTCTAATAATTACTGAACGACTTTCGTAAAAGGAAAACATTAGAAAAATATCGACGCTCTTATAGGAGCTGTACCAAAAACTTCCATTTCGTAACTTAAAATGGCGCAAGTTACGTGCGGTTCTTAGAAAAATGGATTTACGTTTACGGATTAAAGAGGTAATGTTCAGTCAAATTTTTGTGCAAGTGCGTTTGGGAAAGAGCTTCGAATCGAAGTAAATCATGGATAATGGGATAATCCGGAAAGAAAGGAATCAGCCAATACACAAGTTACGGATGCAGTGAATTTTAGTGGGCTGATAGGATATCGAGCGACAAACATTTCTGCATAACCGTTAGGAATGAACTATCTGCAAATCCGCATGTTACCTAAAAGGTAATAGGGAGAACCAATGTTACGTACAAGACTTCTGGATACATTTGTGCTCCCACAAGTTTCGTATGATGAGGGAGAGATGCCTGTTTTGAAGAACGTCACACTCATTTTTAGCATAATATTACCAGCGAGCTATGGACTAATATACTGACCTGTTTACATGAAGTCCGCGAAGTGGTATAGTGTCCCGCAGAGCTCCTCAATTATCTACAGTGAAGTGCGTGGCAGAGGATACTTTTCATTGTAGTATATATTAAGGTTTCGTTCCGTTCCGTTCACGGATGGAGCTTGAGTAGAATGACTGCTTCGACTTCTCAGTGCGAGCAGCTGATCACCTAATATTATCTGCCTGATGTCTGCGGGAAATGTAATTGAAGAATACAAAGTTTCCTTACATTCAAAGAAAGTGGAATTTTCTAAGTAGCTTCTTTCGAAATGTATGGAATCTTTCCTTGAGTGACGGCCAACACAAAGTTTACGAAGTCCGTGTCACTCTCTTTCACCGCTGAAACAGGCGTGTGAGGGTTCGCTGTACTCTTCGTACGCGCTCGAAGTCTCCTCGATTTCCTTCCTGATAACGGTATCATACTCCTGAGAACTTTTCATATGTGAGCTGTAATTGCGTTTTAAATGCAACACGTTTGCTTGGTTAGTTGCAGGTTCCCAGTATCCTAATCAGTGAGTTGCAGCCGTCTACATTCTAAGACAAAACTAAGCGACGCACCATGAAGGATTCATCCGGATGGGACGAATTCGGTAGATATGATGTACAAGCACAGTAAATATGAGATCACAATTTCATAAAATATGAATGATTTACACAAGGGAAAGAGCTGCACTTATTTTGCAAGCCAGTAATACGTTGGTCCACATCTGACCATTCTGTAAGCAGTTATTAGGCTTGGCATTGACTGACAGTGTTACTGGATGTCCTCCTGAGGGATATCGTGCTAAATTCTGTCCAATTGGCGAGTTAGATCGTCAAAATTCTGAGCTGGTTGGAGGGCCCCGCCCACAATGCTCCAAACGCAAAAACTTTGGAACAGATTCAGGACCTTTCTGGTCAAGTTACGGTTTGGTAAGCAAGAAGCAAAGCAGTACAATTTCTCACCGTCTCCTGCGGCCATTACCTCACTGAAATGTAAACCGAGGATGGTCTGCCATGAACGTCAACAAAACTCGGCGTAGAATGTCGTCGGCCTTCCGCTGTCCCGTAATAACTCCCATGGATGACGACCAAAGGGGTCCTGAAATGAAAGTAAATGCCACACCCAACCATCACTCCTTGTTGACCGGTGACTGTGAGGCTGGTATCCATACGCCCTCCACCGCATCTTCAAGTACTTCTTCGCTGGTTATCGGGGCTGAATTCGAAACGAGACTCACCAGTGAAAACTGTTATACGTCAGTTAATACGAGATTCATGGCCGAAGTTGCTGAAGAAGAGAATCGGAATTGCGTTTGTAACATATTTCATGTGTCGGGTTTTATGTAGCCTGTACCAACCAATCCATTTCAGACTAACACTTGCACCCAAACTCATGAACTACATATACTCATTTCAGAAAGGCGTCAGGTAAGGCTTCTTGGCGGCGACAGTCCACTATAATCGTCTAAGCGCTGATAATTTTCTATACTTTATCTTGATGTTACATTGTTTATCACCGAGTCGAAAGTATTTATTTCTCGCCGTTGAACTGGAGGTATTGCTTCTGCGGCACCAATCTCGCGCTCTCCCAAAACTATTCCATGTGGTTTGCTGAATAAGAAAACAAGGCTAAAACCAACTGTTTAGTTAAGAAGACTGACACTGGAAGCAGAGTAATATGAGTCAGAAACTGCGGAAGAAAGTGTAATAGTGGCCTTATAAGATGAACTTCGAAGGAAATCGCTGAAAACAACGAAGGAAAGCACATGGATTCGAACCGTTATCCTTTAGAAGAAGAGTTCAGTGCTATGTATTATTTCGGCACGCCACTACGGTAACTACTTTCGGAGAAAATCCCTTGAAGGAAAATTTATTTCGTTGATTAATTAATCACCAGGCAGACGGTCTCTCACCTTCTTAAGGTGAACAATTTAAATTCTACGATCACGAATAAACAGCTAACTTCTTAAACTTCCTGCTGGTGTTTAACGGATTTTGCCTCATTCAAATCGGAGGTGTTATTTTGTTTCATCCTACAAAAACGGTTTATGCCCACGCAGACGAAATCCAAGACTTCCAATTTCACATGATCTATAATACACTCCTGGAAATGGAAAAAAGAACACATTGACACCGGTGTGTCAGACCCACCATACTTGCTCCGGACACTGCGAGAGGGCTGTACAAGCAATGATCACACGCACGGCACAGCGGACACACCAGGAACCGCGGTGTTGGCCGTCGAATGGCGCTAGCTGCGCAGCATTTGTGCACCGCCGCCGTCAGTGTCAGCCAGTTTGCCGTGGCATACGGAGCTCCATCGCAGTCTTTAACACTGAAAGCATGCCGCGACAGCGTGGACGTGAACCGTATGTGCAATTGACGGACTTTGAGCGAGGGCGTATAGTGGGCATGCGGGAGGCCGGGTGGACGTACCGCCGAATTGCTCAACACGTGGGGCGTGAGGTCTCACAGTACATCGATGTTGTCGCCAGTGGTCGGCGGAAGGTGCACGTGCCCGTCGACCTGGGACCGGACCGCAGCGACGCACGGATGCACGCCAAGACCGTAGGATCCTACGCAGTGCCGTAGGGGACCGCACCGCCACTTCCCAGCAAATTAGGGACACTGTTGCTCCTGGGGTATCGGCGAGGACCATTCGCAACCGTCTCCATGAAGCTGGGCTACGGTCCCGCACACCGTTAGGCCGGCTTCCGCTCACGCCCCAACATCGTGCAGCCCGCCTCCAGTGGTGTCGCAACAGGCGTGAATGGAGGGACGAATGGAGACGTGTCGTCTTCAGCGATGAGAGTTGCTTCTGCCTTGGTGCCAATGATGGTCGTATGCGTGTTTGGCGCCGTGCAGGTGAGCGCCACAATCAGGACTGCATACGACCGAGGCACACAGGGCCAACACCCGGCATCATGGTGTGGGGAGCGATCTCCTACACTGGCAGTACACCACTGGTGATCGTCGAGGGGACACTGAATAGTGCACGGTACATCCAAACCGTCATCGAACCCATTGTTTTACCATTCCTAGACCGGCAAGGGAACTTGCTGTTCCAACAGGACATTGCTCGTCCGCATGTATCCCGTGCCACCCAACGTGCTCTAGAAGGTGTACGTCAACTACCCTGGCCAGCAAGATCTCCGGATCTGTCCCCCATTGAGCATGTTTGGGACTAGATGAAGCGTCGTCTCACGCGGTCTGCACGTCCAGCACGAACGCTGGTCCAACTGAGGCGCCAGGTGGAAATGGCATGGCAAACCGTTCCACAGGACTACATCCAGCATCTCTACGATCGTCTCCATGGGAGAATAGCAGCCTGCATTGCTGCGAAAGGTGGATATACACTGTACTAGTGCCGACATTGTGCATGCTCTGTTGCCTGTGTCTATGTGCCTGTGGTTCTGTCAGTGTGATCATGTGATGTATCTGACCCCAGGAATGTGTCAATAAAGTTTCCCCTTCCTGGGACAATGAATTCACGGTGTTCTTATTTCAATTTCCAGGAGTGTACTTACTCCGACAAAGATGAAAGATTCAGCTCTGTTACACCTATGGGCTATTATTAATTCAGACTTTCACCCACGTACTTCCTACTGTGGGTGTTACTCCTACAGAATTAATGGAGAACCTGCTTGAAACGTTGAATTTCGGATAAGTAAGTGACGTGATGTAGCTTAGGTCCTGTTTTTGAGTGTTGCAGCTGAAATCACGTAAAGCAACAGTGTTTTGCGTGTAAAAATGCAGGCATTCGCTTATATTAGCTAGTAATTAAGAAATGATGTATACCCGTATACATCGCGAAGACTGAAGGAATTGCACTCAAGCGTAAATTTTTTATAATGATACGGTTACGGACAATTAGTAATCGAAGGGAATTAGCTTCATCTGCGTCAGACCTCATTTCTCTCTCTGCTCAAATGCGATTTGAAAACATGATATTCTACGGACAGAAAGTACTTCCTGTATCAGCAGCTTTGATTTGTCCTTATCATCCCAGGAAAAAAGAGACTATCCTGTTACAGTCGGACGTACGGGAAAAATATTTTAGCATCGGAAATTGTAAACACGGATATGACGAAAGAGGACAAGTGTAAGCAAAACTTATGAAACGTGATTTTTACTGACTTGAACTATTCTGCAAATTTCGCATTTTACAAGGTCTTTCTTTTGACTTACAGGAACATGAAACGATTAAGAAACTCACGGTCTAATACTCTCCGTACACTGAAAGCATATTTTCCTTCATTACCAGCAGTGGTTGTTACCCCTACAGAATTAATGGAGAGCCTGCTTGAAGCGCTGAAGTTCGGATAAGTAAGTGACGTGTTGCAGTTTAGGTCCAGGTGTCTCTACTGCTTGGTAACTAATGCATTCGTGAGAGTACATGCATTCGGAATGATACACAGGGACAGTATTCATAATTTACTATATCTGCAGCTCACATACAGTTTTCCGCAAATTAATTCTACGAATAATTCATCACGTTAATTCAGAAGGGAAAAAAATTATGCATAATTGGAAAAGAAATTTAATTTCTGTAACAGTAATTAAACTCTCATTATGTGCTAAACATACGTATAAACGGATCCCTAACAAGCTAAGATTGCGTAATTGAGCGTAAATCTGTTCGAGAGTGTCAAAGTTTTAACGATCTGCTATGGACGCTACAAGAAAGATAAGGGAGTTTAATGCTCGTTTTCTGTCAACTCCATCTCAAGTAGTTCCATGAACTCATCTGAAGCTGCTAAAATATACTGCAGTTTTCACGTTCTGAGTGAAGTGCCTTGGAAGGTCTTTTCCTCTGGATTTTCACAGTATTGTTTATTGGTGGTTTTATAATAAATAAATTAAGACCGGCCCCCGGATGATCACCTAATTCACACTATCCGCGTGATTCATGGGATATTTAAGTGCGAACAACGATGACCCGGGACATTAGCACGGTAGTGAGGATAAAGAAATAAATTGTATCACTTATATATACAGCATGTCGAGAACTCCAGCGACAAATTCTCAGACGTTGTTTAGGCATACCTTCTGAGTAATTCGGTTAAGGGACCAACGTTATGTCACGGGTCGTTACAGAGCAACAATGTAATTATTACTTATACGGTTTATTTTCACCATTTACCTAGAAACTAATAATAGTTCGTGAATGAAATTTTCACTCTACAGCGGAGTGTGCGCTGATATGAAACTTCCTGGCAGATTAAAACTGTGTGCCGGACCGAGACTCGAACTCGGGACCTTTGCCTTTCGCGGGCAAGTCCTCTACCAACTGAGCTCCCCAAGCACGACTGACGCCCCGTCCTCACAGCTTTACTTCTGCCAGTACCTCTCCCCTACCTTCCAAACTTTACAGAAGCTCTCCTGCGCAACTTGCAGAATTAGCTCTCCTGAAAGAAAGGATATTGCGGAGACATGGCTTAGCCACAGCCATGTCTCCGCAATATCCTTTCTTTTAGGAGTGCTATTAGACGGTAAACAATCGACAATACCACTTTAGTCGCCGGCCGGGGTGGCCGAGTGGTTCTAGGCGCTACAGTCTGGAACCGCGCGACCGCTACGGTCGCAGGTTCGAATCCTGCCTAAGGCGTGGATGTGTGTGATGTCCTTAGGTTAGTTAGGTTTAAGTAGTTCTAAGTCTAGGGGACTGACGACCTCAAAAGTTAAGTCCCATAGTGCTTAGAGCCATTTGGACTATTTGAACCCATTTAGTCATCGAAGTACATCTCACTCCATATAAACACGCAGTAAACGCACTCGTTGATCGTATTACTTTTACAAACCATGGCCTTATCATATCTCTATTCGAATGGGACCTACCCCATTCTTCCGCATGGTGCCGCGTAAATAGTTGGAGTCCTTTACAACTGGAGAAGTCTCGCATTTTCTCGAATGATGACGCTACATCTAGAAGGTGATTGCATCGTCGACACAGGATATGCAACAGGCAACGCCATCAGTAAAACGACCTTGTCAACATAAATTTGCTGATATGAATGAAACTAACAGACGCTGCCTTTACATGTTGCACCAACGATGGCGTTACTTCAGTACCTGAGCCAAGCTCGTGACCGTATCTTGAAAAATCAGGACAAAATTGGTTCTTGTCGAGATGTCGGGACAAGGAAGTCCGTAACGGTGATGGAAAAAAAAAAGAACTTGAGAGTGATAGATTTACGACGCAAGACCACGTGGTCGCAATCTCACGGAAGGTGTGATACATGCGCGATGTCACCATAATGGCGGTTCATACGCTGGAAGGGAAAGAGGGGTAGGGCACCGCACGGTATCTGAGGCGCTGTGTGTTATGGGTGTGCGGGTACGTGAGGCATTGGCAAAGAGGGAGAACACGATGTCGCTAGGAAGAGCGGTAGGAGGGGGAAGAAGGAGGAAAGCTGCGCTGTTACTGAAGGTGGAAGGGGAACTTGGAGGGGTAGACGGCACTGAAGGACTGAAGGTGTTTGGAGAGGAGCAACAGGACAGCGCACATGTACTACGTGAAACGACCTTGAAGTTAAGCAAAAATTTTAAACTCACAGCTGGTGACACCACCAGTTGGCGTGACGCTAAACACGCATAAAAGTAGGTTCAGAATATTATCTGATGGCCTTAAACACCAAGCACAGAGTGATATGAAATTTGTACGACAAAAAATTGGGCTTAAGAGGGCACAGTTCACATCGTTGCTACAGTGCTTGTCTTAACTTTTAAACAGAAGGAGGATAAGAATGCATCTCTTTGTTGAGTTTAAGTAAAAAAAAAAAAAAAATCAGAAGACGCTTTCCAGCCTTCTTATGCATTCGCTATCCACATAAAAACCACAACAGAATCATTTCAAGACGACGAATATTTCGTTGCGTGATGGTTGGAGTGTGTTGGAGAACTGCACTTCGAAATTCACAAACCGTCTAAAACAAGTAGGTACGAAAAAAGATGCCTAATATTTTTCATTACATAGATATTTAGAACAACAGTATGTTTTCTGCTTCACCGTTTAAGTAATTATGGGTAGTTGCGTCACTCACGAACTAGCATTAACGGTCGCGGAGTTCACAAGATAGGACAGGGATAAAAAAAAATTCCTGTCGACCTATAATCATGGAAGTTGCCAAGAAGCAAGGTTGCACAGTACAGGTAACACCATACCAAGAAAATTTTGTTTGCGATTTGTTATTCCACTGTCTTCTCCGTTCATCTGTTGTTCTGAGAAACATACAGACGAATCAAGTTGAGATTTATGTGACATATCGAGGTCTATGGTACCTTTGCAGTGAAAAAACTCAAGCTTTCAGGTAAATACAATAGAAAGATACGGCCATTTCTGTCACATATTTTGATACCCGCTAACATACTCAGCAAAAAGCTACACGTTACTACCATGTATATTTGGATGGATGAACTATCTATATACAACGTTAAATCATTTTTTTGTTTTGTTTTGTTTTGTAAGCTCATTAATGTGGCTGGTATATTAGCTTTGAATGTGGATAAGACCAGTCACACACGACGGTTGTAAATGTTATATAGTTCATAGCGTTTCGTCTGAAGACGCTGTTATAGACCGCAATCATTTACAGAAACCGAAAGTAAATCACTCTTTTGACTTGGACTGCCTCGATTAAAATTATAAATTCCACAATGCGGTCAAAGTTTATTTTCGCCAATAGCTTAATTGAAAAGTGTTGTATTGATCCTCCACTAGTCTTCACGCATCTCGGTACAGTTTTCCTAACGTCTCAGCCTTCCTGTAGACAAAAGCATAGTCTGCAAAATGCGCAACACAGCTTTTGACGTTGTCCACCATACCATTTTATGCATTTTAAACAATAAGGGCCCACTAAGACCCCAATGGGGTAACTTTAAGATGTATGATTGCACTTGCATGAAAACCAACACCAGCTGATTCAGTCGTCTGTTTATGATACGAGATTGGTCAAACAGAGAACTGAAACAGAAATGTGTATTAGATAGTGGATGACAGACAACGTACTAGATAACGGATAACTGTAAAAGCGACATGCTCTTATGTTCGATTTGTAAATATCTAAAATGTAACGACACGGGGTAAAGCTACGGCCGTGTGTCGTCCTAAGGTCATTAGCCACGGCTAGCCGATGCAGCATTTAGTCACACCTGCATCTTTCCGGACACAGACTGTCCTCCAGGGTATGTTAAGGCCAGTGAAGTACGCAGCATGTCATACACATTAGCAACAGAGTTCAGTGACACGGAAATATCCAGGAATGCTTGTCTTTCGCATCGATAACCCACTCTGGCCGTAGATACACGGTCCACCATGTACGTTCGCCATCAACGTGCAGTAGCTACTCACAAACTCACAAACTGCAGGTGTCAGCACTGGCAGTGGTCTGTACACAAAACATGTCGTGTTGACGCAGAAAACAGTGCAGTCGTTGTCATAATGCGGAAAAGAAACGATTTGTCTGGCGTCGAAAAGTACATGATCAATGGCTTCCGCGCCACGTGTAGGGACATATCCGAAACGGCTAAGTTTGTAAGCTATTCGCGTGCTGCCACGGTTAAACTATAAAGTTCATAGCAAAATGGTGCTATCCCAAACCAGCGCCGAGACATCTGTTGTGCGCCACGGCTCATAGATGATAGGGGTAAACGACGGCTGTGGGGAAGAGTACGGGCGAACGGACATGCAGCTGTTGAACAGCTGATAGCCCAAATGAATCAAGGGGTTACCAAGAGCTTCTCCTCGACGACTGTACACCAAACGTTGAAGCGAATCGGCCTACGAGCATGTGCTAACTGCTGTTCATCGGCAACGAAGGCTGGAATTTGCAACCCATTATCACAGTTGGACGTCCACTGACAGACATGTAGTCTTTTCAAATGAATCAAGTTTTACGCTTCATTGGATGAATGACTGTTGGCGACTATGGCTCTGAAACAACCACCGGAAGAGTCCAGGATGGGGGAGGGAGCGCTAGGGTCAGGGGAATGGTTTTGTAGCATTCCCTATATTACCTTGTCATTCTGGAAGGCACAATAGATCAACACCAGTATGCGTATATCCTTCTGGAGCATGTCCACCTGAACATGTAGTTTGTTCTTTCCTCAGCATGGTCGCATTTATCATTAGGGCAATGCAAATGTCACACAGCTCACAGTCTACATGCGTGGTCCGAGAAGCACCAGGATGAAGTTACTGTACACCCCTGGTCAGCAAATTGCCCGAATATAAAATGAAACGAGAACCTGAGTGGCCACCTCCATCGGGCTGTTAGCGCCATGGATCCTCAATCGAGAACCCTAGCGCACCTGGCCATGGCACTAGAGTCAAGATGGCTCTTAATCCCTGTTGGTACCTTCCAGAACCTCACTGTCTATCTTCTTGCGTATCTCGCAGCGGTCAGCACTGTTAAATGTAATTATTCAGACCTTTGATAGATGGTCATATTAATGTGACAGAACAATGTAAACCCCTGGGCCAGCCCAGCAGGTAATGGGCTAGGCAGTGGTAGGCATCATCGCCAGCCTTGTGTCAAAATCTGTCACAGGTTTTCAACATACTATGGACACAATCATCTTCGTCGCAGCTGGGCTGCGAACCAATAACTGCTGCCAGATGGCGCAGCTCTCAGGCCGCCAATTGCCACCGTCTCCACGAGACCTCCTACCAGGGTTCTTGCCGACTCCTCTGGTCCGAGGCACGAATCAAGCTCCTCCCAGCTATGCACCGTGGTGTTACGACACCGCCAGCAACCGTTCTCCAGCCTACAGTCCTGGGTTGATCACCCTTAGCAGTTCCACCATCTTCTCCTTGGGCTCGCCTGCTTTGGTCAGGCTACCCGAGCCGGTCGCTGGCCCGATATGCCTAACAAGGTAACGTCCGCCAGCAGACGGCCTTCCCAAGTAAGCGTCAGGTTTCAAGGTCGGTCGCCTGTCATCCGCGTTCTACATGCAAGCTGCTCTGCATTTATTTGCGATTTAAAATATAGAATGTTTACAAGAAGATGGCTCTCATCATTGTCTGCATCTCCACCCACAGGCACCAGAGCCATTAATTTACGCCATCTGTTCTGACATCTGCTACAACAACGTGTTCATACTTGTGTGGAAAACCTGGTAGAAACCGACCTAGGGGACAATCAGTTTGGATTGCAGAGAAATGCTGGAAACCGCGAGGCAGTACTGATGCTAATACTTATCTTAGCAGAAACGTCAAGGAAACAGCTTTTGACAATATTGCTTTTGACAATATTGACTGAAATACTCTCTTTGAAATTCTGAATGTTGCAGGGGTAAAATACAGGGAGTGAACGGTTATTTACAACATTTACGGAAACCAGTTATAAGAATCAAGGGGCAGTAAAGAGAAGCAGTCGTTAAGATGGGTGTGAAACACTTTTGTAGCCTATCCCCAATGTTATTTAATTTGTTCACTGAGCAATCAGTAAAGGAAACCAAAGAAAAATTTCGAATAGAAATTGAAGTACAGGAACAAGAAAAAAAAATTCGAGGCCTGCTGATGACAGTGCTATTCTGTCGTTTTGTGTGGACTGTGGCTGTGTATTGATGTAAAACGTGGACGTTATACAGTGTAGCTAACTAGAGAATAGAAACTTTTACAACGTAGTGCTACAGAACAATGCTGGAGATTAGACTGGTAGATACCGTAACTAATGAGGTGATACTGAATATAATTGGGGAGAAAATGAATTTGTGATACATCTAGACTTGAAGAGGGGCCCAGTTAATAGGACACATTCTGAGATATCAAGGCGTCACCATTTTAGTACTGCAGGGAAGTGTGGGGGTTTAAAATCATAGAGGGAGATCAAAATACGAATACAGTAAACAGACTCTGAAGGATGTAGTTTGCAGTAGTTATAGATAGATGAAGTGGCTTACACTGAATATTGTAGCCTACAGAGTTGCATATGATAATCAAGTATTTGACGCCTAAGGCCACTTTCCTCGAGTCTATACCATTTCAGAGCTCAGCTGTGTTATTTGTAGATTACAGGGCAATCTACTGCGCAACAAAAAAAGTGTTACCTACAAAGTTTCTTTTTGTGTAGAATCCGCTACTAAAGTAAAAATGGGATGATCATATTTAACCCTACTATGCATACTCTGGGTTCAATGGACCCGCACAGAGCGAGGGGGCGCAGGGGTTAGACACTGGACTCGCATTCGGGAGGACGACGGTTCAATACCGCGTCCAGCCATCCCGATTTAGGTTTTCCGTGATTTCCCTAAATCGCTCCAGGCAAATGCCGGGATGGTTCCTTTCAAAGGGCACGGCCGATTTCCTTCCTCGTCCTTCCCTAATCCGATGAAACCGATGACCTCGCTGTCTGGTCCCCTTCCCCCAACCAACCAACCAATGGACCCGCAGAGAGTCTTAACTTTTAACTACGTGTGAAAGACATAAAGTATAAATCTGTGTCATAAGTTTTAAGTGTCACTTACATTTTCGTCTTCATACCAGACATTTACATAACATGGGTCCGATGGATCCTGTGGTTGATGTTGTACTGTCATCAAATTAGATTGGATTGTATTCGATTCCATTTTCTCGTAATTCAGAGAATGCATTATTGGTACACTTAAACATTGTTGCCATTGCAGAAAATATACTTTTACAACTCGCAACTCTGTTCAACTGTCAGCATGCTCCTGTGATGTGTAGTACAGAGAAATTTTGTACTGGATTGTTACGAGTACGTGAAGCAATATAGTAATGTTGTAGGAGTTTGCTGCATACAAGTGTTGTGTTTGATATTCTATACGAACTCGGATAGAAAGATAAGTGCCATTTGTAACAATAAAATGAACAGCAGGTACATTCCTACAGTTGGTAGGAGTAGGGAGTAATGAGGTTATTTCCTCACATTATTTTTTCAAATATAATATGAGAATTTACATCTAAAAAGGAGCAGGCAAGAAGAGAGAAAACGCTTATCAAGCCGAAATTTTGAATCATTTGTTAGTCAGTCAGTAGCTGAAGACGATTTCCTTTGAGATGTAAATATTGCTTTAGATGAGAACTATGAAGTTGTTTCTCAGGCCGCGGCGTGCCATTCTTTAAGTGAAGAACAAAGTAGTGAGGTGGTGGTGGTGAGGATGATGATGATGATGATGACGATGACGCAGGTAATAATGCCTCTGGACAAATAAGCAGTGAAAATGCTAACATACAGATTGCTCCAAATGCTATGCAGTGGAGTAAGTGCCCCCAGTGCAATATAAAATCACTGCACACAATTTGGTGAAATTTATTGCAGGACCAGCAAGGGGCATAATCAGTTACACCCCTAAAGATGTTTGGAATTTATTTATTCCTCTAGCATTGTGGATGAAATTGTGAGACGCACAAACCTAGAAGCAAGAAGAGTCTGTGTACCAAGAAAAATAATCTGGAGTGATAGACCTACGGACGAAATGTTCGCCTACTGGGCAATTTTGCTTCATTTTGGAGCGGATAAGGGTTGGGATGATCCAGTCAGGGAATTTTTTCTGGGGAAGTTTTCCAATCCGTTATGTAGAGCTGCAATGTCTGTGAGTTGTGAGTCGGTTTCAGGCAATAAGAAGACTCATTAGTTGCGCGGGATTAGCCGAGCGGTCTTAGGCGCTGCAGTCATGGACTGTGCGGCTGGTCCAAGCGGAGGTTCGAGTCCTCCCTCGGGCATGGGTGTGTGTGTCTGTCCTTAGGATAATTTAGGTGAAGTAGTGTGTAAGCTTAGGGACTGATGACCTTAGCAGTTAAGTCCCATAAGATTTCACACACATTTGAATATGTTTTGAAGACTCATTAGTTTTAATGCAAAAGAAAAAGAGATGCTAAGCTACAAACTAATAATCCTGCTGCTAAATCCCATGTATCGAAAATATTGATAGGGCAGTGCAAGAAAATAGTGATACCTAAAAATAATGTTACGGTGGATGAACAGCTAGTTCGATTTACGGGCCGTTATGGGTTTGTGCAATATGTGCCAAACTAGCCTGGAAAACATGGAATGAAGATATTCTGTATGTGCGAAGCTTAAAGTGGTTATGCCATTGACAGTATTGTGTACACGGGAAGAGAACCAGGTGAGCCATCCTAGAAAAATTTGGGCCTTATCACGGTGGAGAACCTTGCAGGCAATATTGCTAGTACAGTCAGAAATGTTACCGTAGATAATTATTTTACAAGTGTATCATTGGCAGAACATCTGTTGAGTAAAATCCTAACTGTTTTGTAAAAAAATGACGATTAAAAAGAGATATTCCGAAAGAGATGAAGCCAAACAGGAGCAGAGCAGTAAACTCAAGTCTATTTGCATTGACAAAAGAAATGACGGTGGTTAGTTTTTCGTCGATAGAAAACAAGTGTGTAAATCTCCTAAATACCACGCACCATGATTAATCTATAGCTGAACACCGTTCAAAACGGAAGCCTGAGACTGTGAAATTTTATGACCAAACGATGGGTGATGTGGATATTATGGATCAGTTAGCGCGTAATTATACGTGCAAAAGACAAACTAAACGATAGCCAATGATTCTCTGGCGCACATTATGGATGTATGAACTATAAATGACTTCTTTCTTTACAAAGGTCGCATGTTGGAATCCTGCCTCGCGAATGGATGTGTGTGATGTCCTTAGGTTAGTTAGGTATAAGTAGTTCTAAGTTATAGGGGACTGATGACCTCTGATGTTAAGTCCCATAGAGCTTAGAGCCATTTGAACTATATTCTTTACAAAACCCAACATCCCACGTATCACGAAGTGCTTTTGCACAAGAGGAGGCTTTTCATCAAGGTCCTTTCAGTGGAGATGATCTAACCTTTTATGATCAGGAGATCGTCTAATCACTTTTTACAGAGATCCATATACCTGGATAAGGAAAAGTTCATTACTATTGCTAAAACACAAAACAGCAGTAGTAACAACAACAGCACAGTGAGTTGTCAGAAGAGAAGGTGTTCATTGTGTTCTCCTTGACAGGATAGAAAAACAAAGTGCGCTGCAAGTGCACAACACATGTCTGCCAAGATCATAGCAGTGTGGTGTGAAACAAATGTAGAAACTGTCATCCTTGTTTCCATAATGATTTGTTCTTTGTGAATACTATAACTGCCTATCTGAGAATAGATTGTGATTATACTTGTGAACTATGTTTCGGTTTTTATAATGTAATTTATTTAATCAAAATTATTCAGGATAAAAAAGGTACTCCTTCTAATTTAATAAAAGCGTTAAAAATTATCACACCGGTCTTATACTGATAAACCTAAAAGCAAACTATTTGGCATGTTAATATTCACAAAATACATTTTTTCATTTATATTCTCGAATTAGACATAACGGGGTTCGTTCTGTGTAAGTTGGTAAAAGGGACCCACGGTCTCTGGTTGCTCGATAAAGAAAAATAATTTAATTATGAATTATTGGGTATGATGCAGCTGCGACACCTGTTTCTGTGAAAATACTTTGCCAATAGTGAAGAAGTTTGTATTCCGTAAACAAAACGTACAACACACAACACAGAATAATGCAACTTCTCCAAAGATGCAATAGTGTGAAGTGGCTGCCGATACACCATTGCTTACTGGTGATTCACAGCAACAGTAGAAATTCAAAATGTAAGGAAGTACAGCAGTCAGTCTCAGAAATCCACATTTAATTGCAGTTCTTGATATTGATTATAACACAGCTAACATAGGTGCATTTCCGGAAAAGTAATACAGGCACAAACACGTGAGAGTATAAACTAGTGACAATTGACTCTCTAACATGTTTGTGTCTCACTGATTCTTTTGGTAATGCACCGACGAAGATTATGTTATAATCGACAGTAAGATCTGAAACAAAATGTGAATTTCTATAAATGAAACTGTCCTTCCTTATATCTCAACCTCTGCAGGTTTATTGGTGGAGTTCTGGTTCACCCTATAAGCAAAGTAGCAGTGGATTGTAGCACATCGTTGGGTACCCCATAAATTAGCTTGTCATCAGTCTATTTCGTCCTACTAAGAGTAACGTATTGAGTTTTATATTGTAAAATTCCTGAATCCATTCAGAAATATGGTCCGTTACTCTATAAGATAGATTTCTGCTCAGTAAATGACAGGGCGCAACTATTTTGTATGCCTTCCGGTAGTCAAGAAACACGGTATTAACTTGATCGTCTTACTCTATATTACTCTGGATGTCATGGACGAGCATACCGAGCTGTGTTTCGTAGGATATCATTTTACGAATCGATTTAGGTTTTAGTACAGGATATATACGTCGTCCTGGAACATTAAAACGAGTGAAAATAGAACATATTCCATAAATTTATGACAGACAGTTGTCAGTAATTTTAACTCACCTTATAAAGAACTGGAAGAGCTAAATTGACGAAAGGTCTACGGAATTGAAAATACTAGGACACAAAATATAGTTCTTTCGGAATAACTGCCTTCGCTTCGTAGTTTCGCTATCCTGTGAGACTGAAATGTGTCGGATGCCATAACTCAATTCGCACCAGGCCATCGGAATTACGTTTGATTAAATGAGCAGCTGGTTCTAAACAGTAATTTTAATTCGTAGTGACCTTGGTGAGGCAGCAGCAATGGCAGCTAATCAATTTCGCTCAAGCCGGTTACTGCGGTTAATGCAACACTGATACACTTTTTTAATTCACAATCCGTTAATAACATAAGAAACAGAATATCGTTAAGAAATAATACAATAAGAGTCATTACTGATACAAATTAGAGAATTATTCACACTAATTTATTTACAACGGCACAGTCACCTTAACACACCAAGGCCAGAAGCAGGAAAGAAATCGAGAGAAGTGACATAAGAAGGAAGACAGACGAATTATCAATATCACTTCAAAGATATAAACTCGACTCCCTTCATTTGAAATAATATAGGTTTCTGTTTTACAAGTATTATTACATTCTTTGTCATTAATTGTTCAGGGTACAATCAGTTCAGGATACGTACCAAAGTAATTTATTAGCGCAGAAATGGTAAGAAAAAATGCTGATCGTCGGTATACGATGTCGGTCTATAAATATAGTCAAGACTTCGAGATCCATTCTTGAAGTCGTGAGCGACCTGTGCTTTTGTCAAATTTCGTGGTACTCTTCATTATTCCAGTGAATTAAGATGACTGTTCCTTAAAGAGGAGAAAATTTCTTCACATAATTTCTATAGAATTCGACAGGTATCTCGACCGAATCTGTTGCCTTTTCAATACTGAGCGACCGTAATTGACTTTCTGTACCGCTACCGCCTATTGCAATATCTTCAGTTCCACGGTCAAGCGATGAATGAAAAGACGAATCCTTTTAAGATCTTCCGCCATGAAACAATTTTGGAATACGACATTCAGTATTTCGGTCTTCTCTGTCAGCAGCCGTGTCAGTATCTTGTGGTTACTGAGCGACTTATAGGATAATTTAGATCCGCTCACTGACTTTAGAGCGGTCCAGAAATTCTTAGAATTGTCAATAAGAGCTGTTGGCATATCTTTACTTTCAAGTTCACTGAACGCTTCTCGTATTTATCTTCTTACGCTCATTTTGGCTTTATACACCTTTTCTTTGACAACTAAGCTTTGACTTTGCTCGAATCTCTAATGAAGCATCCTTTGCGTCGGCAGTAAAAATCTCTTATTGTACCACTGTGGGTCTTTGTCCTCCTTTATAATTTTACCCGGCGCATACTGGCCTAAGGGGTATTATGGAATTATGCATTTCAACCAATTAGGCTCCATATCTTCGCCCTCAGAACTGAATGTTTCATATTGACTATTCTCATACTTTAGAATTTGTTTCCCGGCAATCCTGCTAAGAAAAATTATTTTCGTAGGTTCTACATACTCTGCAAACTATCGTACTGTGCGCGGCGGAGGGTACTCTGTTCCAATACTATTCGTTTATTACCCTGTTCTATTCACAGACAGAGCGAGGGACAATCGATAGTCTATGTGGCTACGTATAGGCCCTAATTTCTCGCGTCTTATCTTCGGGACCTTACGCGAAATATATGTTGGCGGCAGTATGATAGATCGGCAGTCCAAATGCCGATTCTTTCAATTTTCTCAGTACTTTTCTTTGAAAAGAACGTCACCTTACCTCCAGTGATCCCTTTTGAGTACCCGAAGCATCTCCGTAACACTTGCATGATGTTCTAAGCTACCAACAAGATATCTAGCAGCCCGCCTCTGAATTACATCTATCTTTACCTTTGACGCTACCTTGTGCGGATCTCTAACACTCGAGCAGCACTCAAGAATAGGTCGTACTAGTGTCCTATACGCGGTCTCCTTTACAGATGAACCCCACTTTCCTACACTTCAAACAATAAACCTAAGGCCTTCCCTACCATAATACTCATATGCTCGTTCCATTTCATATCGCTTTGTAACGTTACCCCAGAGAGATTTAAACGACGTTACTATTGCAAGCAGGACACCACTAGTACTGTATCTGAAAGTTATGAGTTTGTTTTTCCTATTGATTCTCATTAAATCACATTTTTCAACATTTAGAGACAGCTGCCATTCATCACACTAACCAGAAATTTTTTCTACATCAACCAGTAACATCCTACAGTCACTCACCTTCAAAGCCCTCCCGTATACCACAGCACAGCAAACAACCACAGATTGCTGCCCACACTGTCCACCAGATCCTTTATGTACCGGGTGATCAAAATGTCAGTTTAAATTTGAAAAGTGAATAAATCAAGGAATAATGTAGATAGAGAGGTACAAATTGACACATCTGCTTGGAATGACATGGGGTTTTATTAGAACCAAATAAATACAAAAGTTCAAAAAATGTCCGACAGATGGCACTCCATCTTATCAGAATAGCAATAATTAGCATAACAAAGTAACACACAGCAAAGATGATGTTCTTTACAGGAAATGCTCAATATGTCCACCATCATTCCTCAACAACAGCTGTAGTCGAGGAATAATGTTGTGAACAGCACTGTAAAGCATGTCCGGAGTTATGGTGAGGCATTGGCGTCGGATGTTGTCTTTCAGCATCCCTGGAGATGTCGGTCGATCACGATACACTTGCAACTTCAGGTAACCCCAAAGCCAATAATCACACGAACTGAGGTCCGCGGGCCTGGGAGGCCAAGTATGACGAAAGTGGCGGCTGAGCACACGATCATCACCAAACGACGCGGGCAAGAGATCTTTCACGCGTCTACCAATATGGTTGGTTCTAATAAAACGCCATGTCATTCCAAGCATGTGTGTCAATTTTTACCTGTCTATCTACATTATTCCGTGGTTTATTAAGTTTTCAAATTTATACTGACTTTTTGATCACCCGGTATATACAGAATGAGAGCGGTCCAATCACATTTCTTTGAGACACTCCTGAGGATACCCTCGTTTCTGATCGATCCTAGCCGTGGAGAACAACACGATCAGTTCTATTCCTTAAGAAGTATTCGAGCCATTCACAAATCTGGGAACCTGTTCTGTATTGTCGTACCTTTGTTGACAATATGCAGTGGGGTACCGTGTCAAATGCTATTCGTAAAGCTACTAATGTGGAATCTGCCTGTTGCCCTTCATCCATAGTTCGCAGTATACTTTGTGAGAAAAGGGCAAACTGAGTTTCGCACCATCGATGTTTTCTAAAACGTGCTGATTCGTGGACGTACCTTTTGTCTTTTGGAATTTGTTTCCTGCTAATCTTGACTTTCCCTGTACGATGTGCAGTCAGCGATGCTGGAACACTTCACAGAAATGTTTAGACTCGCGTTGCATATGACGGAAGACTCTTTGCTTGTGCCCTCCGATGAAGGGCTTGCGAAGTGTTGCAGGCGCAGATTCCGCACATGAGACTGGACTGCGATGCCACCTGCAGGAGACGGGCAGGTGGGAGCGGATGGGCCGGCGTCAGGTGCTGCCATTAGCAGCAAGTGCGGGCGCCAGGGCTCTCCTTCCGCGGTCGCAGGCACGCCCGCCATGCATAAAACATGCCCTGCACAGGCGGTAGGCGCCCAGCAGTCCACAACTCTAGACACTGTACCACACAAGCGGATTGCAGAGAAATTGCGTGATTATGGAATATCGTCTCAGTTATGTGACTGGATTTGTGATTTCCTGTCAGAGAGGTGACAGTTCGCAATAATTGGCGGAAACTCATCGAGTAAGACAGAAATGATTTATGGCGTTCCCCAAAGTAGTGTTCTAGGCCCTTTGCTGTTCCTTATCCATATAAACGATTTTGGAGACAATTTGAGTAGCCATCTTCGGTTGTTTGCGGATGACGCTGTCGTTTATCGGCTAATAAAGTGATCAGAAGATCAAAACAAATAGCAAAACGATTTACAAATGATATCTGAATGTTGCGAAAATTGGCAGTTTACCCTAAATAACGGAAAGTGTAAGGTCATCCACATGAGTGCTAAAAGGAATTCACTTCGGTTACACGATAAATCAGAATAATTTAAAAGCCGTAAATTCAACTAAATACCTAGGTATTACAATTACGAACAATTTAAACAGGAAGCGATACATAGAAAATTTTGTGGGGAAGGCGAACCAAAGACTACGTTTTATTGGCGGGACACTTAGAAAATGTAACAGACCTACTAAGGAGACTGCCTACACTCCGTTTGTCCGTCCTGTTTTGGAATACTGCTGCGCGGTGTGGGATCCTTACCAGACAGGACTGACGGAGTACATCTAAAAAGATCAAAGAAGGACAGAACGTTTTGCATTATCGCGATGTATGGAAGTGAGTGTCACAGAAATGATACAGGATTTGGGTTGGACATCATAAAAAGAAAGGTGTTTTTCGTTGAGTCGGAATCTTCACACGAAATTCCGATCACCAGCTTTCTCCTCCGAATACGAAAATAATATTTTGACAACGATTTACATAGGGAGGAACGATAACCACGGTAAAATAAGGGAAATGAGAGCTAGTACGGAAACATATAGGTGTTCGTTCTTTCCGCAAGCTATACGAGATTGGAATAATAGAGAACTGTGAAGGTGGTTCGATGAATCCTCTGCCAGACACTTAAATGTGATTTGCAGAGTATCCATATAGATCTAGATGTAGATGTAAACCAAAGGCTTCACTGTCATGGACTGAGGACTGCAACACTCATGGGCCATGTACTCCCGTAAAAAAAAAAAAAAAAAAAAAATAAATAAAAGAAATAAAAAACACTCACACAAGAAGCTATATTCTTAGTGGAGTGTTATTAACGTTCAAAAATCACAACGTTAAACACAAATCACAATTTTCCGTTTCGAGCATAAATGAACATAATCAGAGTTGTGAACCGCAAAGGAAACTTAAAGGATATCCTAATGAAGTACGATGTACGATGAAAAGTCAAGAGGTAATGTGTCTTTTCATTGACTATAGCTATTGTTGTAACGACCCGAACCAAGGCAAGAGTTTATTACTATACTTTTACTACTTCCCGTAATCCGCTGGCTTCGCATTACCCCACAGGAGAGACTGTCGGATCAATAACCAACGAATTTACCCTGACCTTGGACACTTGATTCGTCTTGGGGCAAGTAGCGTACGTGACACGTGAGGCAACCACTCAGTAACAAGCCCGCCACGTCGCTTATATACTTTCCAGCCACAGTGATGTGAAGCCTTAATAACCACTTTTTGAAGAACGGATAGCTGCGAGAGTGCAGCAAGAGCGTCAATTATCTTCTGAAAAGTGCCGACAGAGATTTGGGGCCTTGCTAACTCCAGTGTAGAGACAGGCTCCGCTATCTTTCTCGGTTGAGGCTCCCTGGTGTAGAGAGCCCAGTCGATGTGGTCCCAATGATTCTGGACTGGGTTTAAATCCACGGAGATCGATGGCCAGGGAAGTATCCTGGTGATCTCCGAAATACGTACGTACACTGTGAGCTGTGAGATACGTTGTGTTGTCCCGCTGATACATTCCATGGTGCCAACGAAAATCAAAAGGGATATAGGGGTCCACGTGGCCCCCAAGGTTATATGCATACTTGTGTTGAATCATTGTTCCTTCCATCTCCAGACCCTCGTTTCCCTCCTCGTTTGTTTTCAGATATTTCACGCTGTACACGCCAGCAGTCAACTCTCCAAGGATCAAAAAACGTCATTCACATACGAAGGCTACCTGTTGTGACTGAGTGGATGTGTATTTGCGGTACTGACGTACAAATTCAAGTCTTCATCCCCAATCAACTGCAGTCAGCACTGGTGCATGAACCAGGTACCTGCTGCTGTGGCCCTCACGCAGCAGTGTTCACTGAATGATCATTGAGGGGAAACTGTTGGTAGACTTTTGGTTCATCCTTGCAGTCAGTAGCTCAACAGATGCACGTCTATTCGCCTGTACATATTTCACTAGCTGTCATTCACTCTTCTCATCTATGACCATTGGTGCACCAAAGTCGACTTGGAACTGGTTTTGTATAGGGCCATTTTTCCATGCTTGGTGTACTTAACCATGGAATCATGCAAACAATTTAAAAACTTAGTCGATTCAGAAATGTTTCCACCACTGGCCTGACATCCAATGATCATGCCTTTTTGAAGTCAGATAAATCTCTCTGGTTCCACATAATGACAAAAACTGCTAATTTTGCCTGGCCTCCCTCCACAGACAATGCGGCCACTTGCCGCCTATCCGTGTCTGTAATACACTGACGTCACGCACAGGAGGTGGTCACATTAATCTGACTGGACCACGGAAATACTGGCTGCCTGAGCAGGCTGAGCATCAGATTAGCGAGTTACAGTGTGGGCTTCCTTGTACTGTGGGTTTCCACTGTGTCATCTCCACACAACAACTATCAACCTGACTTGACCACCAGTCTGGGTGTCCAACTACAGTATTGGTGGGCCGATGATCCAACTAAGACCCTTCCAGCCGCAGAGCCATTGAGCACCCACTGAAGCCGGACACCCCCAGCCAGACGACAAGGTCATAGTATGCCCCATGGATGTCTACACTTCTGACACTCATCACAACTGAACTTGTCCCCCAGTTGCGTTGCTACAAGCATAAGTGGGTCACATCACTGCAGATACCTGATACAATACAGACACCTCATGGAAATATATACAAGGGATGGTCTCTGCACTCCTGACCCACAATCGGCGTAACGTTTGCAAGTGTCTGAACTAATACGCATTAGGCAATGTGTCCGTCGCCCACCTCTATATGCGCTCCTAATTTTGGTATGAGCCTACTGTCTAACTCACTCCAAGAGTGATAAGTGGCTTTGCTGCGGATGGCTGGCAGCAGGGAGTAGGGACTGGGATGCCAACTGTTGGCAGCCGAAAGCAACATGGCTACAAAAACAAAAAACTTATTCTTCTGAGACACTTGCACTCAGCCATCGCCTCTAAATATGTGGCAGGGGCCACTTGGATGGCGAGATGGCAGCTAGTGCCTAGTCAGATGGTGGCGACATGTGTGCCCAGGATTGCTGTATGTAGTATGTAGAATACGACAGGGTAACGTCAGCTATGCCACAAGTCCACGGCGTCAGCAGCGCTCGAAGGAGATTGGAGCGATAATAGCCACCTCCCACCTCCCCAGTAGATGGGCGTGTCCCAGCAGGTGATGTGAGGACCTTCCTGTACCGATGCTGGGGGTGGGCAGTTGCATTCCTGGCACGTTGCAATGTGCCCTCGGCACGAGTCAGGCGTCCTGATGGAGTGGGACTGGGATGTCACTGCTGCATTGTGGCACTAGTCTGAAAGGTTGCCTCAATGCAGAAAGCAGATACAGTGACGAAGGCCTTAATTCGTGTCTGCTGCTGGTATCTCCAAGTCGTCTTACACAACCTAGTAGTACTGCCAAGCTGTCAGTGACCTGCTACAAAATAATGAATATTTGTACCAGAGAGCAGCACACCTTTTACGCCAGGCTGTTCCTGCTCGTCAGCTCCGTTGTGAGCCGCGGAGCGCTCCCTGCTCCGGGGTGCCGTGTCGCTCGCTGTGACCATTCAAGTGGGCCGGCACGTGGCACGGCTGGCTGAGGCAGGCGGCAAGGCGAGCGTTTTGATGTGCCTGCCGCGTCTTACAAGATAGACAACCTCATACTCTCAGCTGCTAAGACGTGGTGACATGCTACACCAGGAAATACCCGTGTCCAGGAAATAAATAAGAAACAACTGTTTTACAAGAAATCGCATACTAAATTTATTGGACCTCTGTAGCTTGACATTTTCTTTTCATTACAAGATCGGAAATATCAGGCGTCAAAGTGTTCGCAGCGTTAATGAGGACGATGGCCTTCAGTGTTGCATCCTGAAGAAACGACCGTTCCTTACATTTTACTCTTTTCATTGCTCAGAAAAGCTGCTCACAGCAATACGTAGATCCAAACAAGCGCATGATCTGAGCGGCATTGTTGTGAAGCTTGGGAAACCTTTTTTCCTGTAATGAACGATACCATCGTGACAAGTCCAACGTGTTGTAGTACCTCTCTTTCAACAAAGTTGAATTTTGCAAATCAATAATCTGCAACTGAAGTGACGATGAAAAGTCATCGGGGGAAACTGAAACAGGAGTGCTGAACACCTCAAGTTCCATTTCCAAACTAGTGAGGTCTCGGAAACGTCTTTCAAACGACGTGATGAGCTGCTTTAACTTTGCTTGGTAATCGCCGAAAGTAGTATCTTCGGGTAGTTTTAAAGAAGCAAGACGATTGATGAACGTTAAATTTCCATTATTCATCTGCCTCTCAAATAAACGTAACTTTTCCATGAAGGCTTTTATCTGGTCGTGCATGTCAAAGATTAGCTTCCCTTTGGCCTTCAATAACAGATTTAAATTATTCAAATGCATAGTTATGTCAGCTAGGAACGCCAGGTCTGTTATCCATTTTATATTTTTCAGACAATGCATTTCTTCCCCTTTCACTTCGAGAAAAAGGGATATTTCCTCACGAACGGCAGAGAAAACATCAAGAACTTTTCCCTGACTCAGCCAACGAACTGTACTGTGGTAAGGTATATCCCGACACTTCGCTTCCATATCTTTCAGGAATCCTTTGAAATGGCGATGATTCATACCGTGACGCCGCACAAAATTCACTCACTTTACGACATTTTTCATTACGCTACCTAGCTCTACTGTTTCAGCACGCAGTGCCCCTTGGTGAATAATACATTCAAGAGTCAAAATGTCTTTTCCGAATTCGTCCCTGAGTTTATTTTTCAAACGAGAAGCAAAACCTTGGTGACGCCCGATCATTTGTGGTGCATGGTCTGTCGCTACGGGATGGAGCTTATCCCTCGGCAAATTCATATTGTCCACTGATTCACAAACAGCTTCAAAAATGTCACGTCCCGTTGCGATGTAATCGAGTGGTAACACCTCCAAGAGTTCTTCACTTACTTGCAGCTCCATGTCGACACCACGCACAAAGACTGCAAGCTGAGCACAGTCCGATATGTCGGTGTTTTCGTCATGCGGTAGCGAAACTGCAACAAAGCTCTCCGTCTTTTTGCTGACCTGTGTCTCTAAATCCGCTGCCATGTCCAGGATTCGACGAGACATTGTTTGCTTCGACAGGCAAACCCCTTCAATTGCCTGCACCTCACTTGGAAACAAACATTCTGCAACTGCTACCATGCACGATTTTACGAGTGACCCCACCGAAAACGGCTTGCCACTCGTCGCAATGATGTGAGCGACGCTGTAGCTTGCTCGAATTTCAGATTCAGTAGTGTTTTCTCCGCTCTCATTCACCTGAAAATTATAAACGCATTACAGAAAATGAACTATGTTGCATGTTTTGATACCCTCCGTATCACGAAACCGTTCTTAAACTTAGTCTCCTGGTATGTCGTTCTTAAGCCTGGCTAACAGTTCTCTGCGTGCAAGGCCTTTTACCCGATCGTAGTGCGCTGGGTAAAGACGTGTATAATGTCGTTGTATATTGTACCTCTTCGCAGAATTAAATACTTTACGACATGCAAGGCCCTGCGGACGACCATCCCTCTCAATGAATAGAAAGGTATCCTGCTATAGAGGTACAGGGCTCCTGCGGCTAGTCATAGCTGCAGTGAGCGCTCCGGAGCGCTCCGGCTCCCTGGAGCTCGGTTGGAACAGCCTGCTTTACGCAAATGCGCCGCTTAAAGTGACGGTTTTGATATCACTGAAGCCCTTCGGTGGAGAAATCACTTTGACAGTACTGCAAGAACCGTGTTTTACCACTGTGCTGGCAGATATTGCAGAGCCATGCCTGGCCTGTCTCGTAAGGTATGAACGGTCCTCTTTCTGTAATTGGAATGCCAAAACCTCGCACTTTTCGGCTTGAAGCAGCTGCTGCAATGTTTACCACTATACTCCCACAGATTTGCCCACAAAATAGTAATGGTGTAACAACTATAATAAACTATTGGGAAAAAAATTTGGGTACAACTGTCATCCAGCAGCCCGTGACTTATACTATCCACCTACGTCTAACAGACAGCATTCTCACCCATTCACTGTAAAATCTATGTTGGAAGGAACATTTTTTCTTGATATAATCTCCCTCTACGTCCAACTGTTGATGAACTTCGTAATTCCACTCCGAAAGAATCTTTTTGATATCATGCACCACTCTTTCAGCTCCTCCACAACTTCTAAATCCGACGAAAGCTTTGATTCACGCAGGTGCTCCTTCTTCTACCCAAAAAGGTGAACAACACCTGTAGCCACGTCTGAACTGTATCGTGAGCGCCCCAGCAGCTACAGCCCATAGTCTGGAATGCACTATATTGTTTTCTCAGTTGTATAGTGAGATCATTATTCTGAATCTGAAACATATCATTTGGAAGGTTCTCTCTCTTCGTTTGTATTTGCTTTTCACGTCTCTCAGTAGAACACAACGAATGTCACTGTCAACTGTTTTATCTTTAGGAATGTAACCAATCAGTGGCGCAGGTTTCATATCGTTGGCTTGTGAACCATTTTCCTGTAGGCGAAGATGCATGTTACTACACCATAGGCTGTAACTCACCTTGTGATTCGTAGTGACGGACCCACGTCCTACTAAGGGTTTCTGTGTGACCGAGAAAGTCCATAGTTCTCTTTGGTATGCCTGAAATACGACTACGAAATTTCCGAAGTTACTGTTTTTATTTGTCATTTAACGCGGAACCTAACAGGCACAAAATCCGAGTAGGTGAGAGATGCATGGACGATTGCAAATGTTGAACCGTGGATCAAAATGGCTCTGAGCACTATGGTCATCAGTCCCCTAGAACTTAGAACTACTTAAACCTAACTAACCTAAGGACATCACACACATCCATGCCCGAGGCACGATTCGAACCTGCGACCGTAGCAGTCGCGTGGTTCCGGACTGCGCGCCTAGAACCGCGAGACCACCGCGGCCGGCTTGAAACGTGGAGGTCATTCAGTTTGTACGCAGTATCGACCATTCGGACGAAAAGATAATCACGGACCATCAGCCGGCCGAAGTGGTGGTGCGGTTCTAGGCGCTACAGTCTGGAACCGAGCGACAGCTACGGTCGCAGGTTCGAATCCTGCCTCGGGCATGGATGTGTGTGATGTCCTTAGGTTAGTTAGGTTTAATTAGTTCTCAGTTCTAGGCGACTGATGACCTCAGAAGTTAAGTCGCATAGTGCTCAGAGCCATTTGAACCATTTGAACCGACCATCATCTCATCTGTTTCGAAGTTCCTGCCCGTTGTCGATGACATACATATTTCAGTCAGATACACAATCTCATTTGAAGCGATCTATTCCCTAGTAAATTTTTCGTTCAGTAACACAGCTAGGACAATACAGCAGCTGCATATTGCAAATAGTATTCGCAGCTTCGGCCACACACAGTACAGAAACTGAGGCACTCTTCTCATTTCCCCCTTAAGCAATCGAACAACGGGAAACCTGTAGTAAAATGCAATTATTGGGAAGAGAGCTATCCACTGAACCAACACACCTGACGTACAAGAAATACAGTGATGATAATACATGCCACTGTTCAGCACTATCGACTTAAGAGGAGAAAAGAAAATTGTCTTTACCTAATCACCTGCATCCTATGTAGTAGGCGTCTCTCCGAAGAGACTAAAGCTCCATGTCCTCTGATATTTTGTCAGACATTTATAATTTGCTTTTCAGTGCGTATATGTTTTCGTTTTCTCTACAAAGTAAATGTTTTTATTGATGTTTTTATATGTCCATTTGATAAATATATTACTAACTAGCTGATGTTCATTCGGTTTAAGGAAGCGCACTGGTAGCGGAGCAAAACACGTATACAGGCAGTACTACAGCACCGACTTAGCTTTAGCGCATGGCGGTTGTAGCCGACAGCTGGAGACGCAAGATGCACACAAATGACATATGGCCAAATCTTACTTACTGAACTGACGGGTGCTACAGGAGGGCTCCATAAAGAGAGTATCTCACTGTACTAATAGGGAGTGCTCTAGCCACTTGGTAGATAAACGTTCACTTAAATAAATATTTTATTTGTAACGAGAAACAACTTAATTTTTTAAACTGTCATTAAACTTCACATGAAACATATGATGAGCAGTATTTGACTGGGATTTCCCATATTACACATTGCAAAATATAAACGGTAAATGTCTGCTGAAACAGCAAAGGATCTTTGCAAGCTCTAACTTTTAATCCAAGTACCAGCCATCTATGTTTAGTGCGTAGAGCCTCAAGATGCGAAGATCAGTGGATGTATTCCTTTTAGAGTGCGACAGGCAGTAGAAATGTACAGCACATTTTTATTTAGACATGACTTAAAATTCGTCACAGGCACTCATTTTTAATTTTGTTCTGGAACAATACTGCGGTATGTGTGTGTGTGTGTGTGTGTGTGTGTGTGTGTGTGTCTGTGTGTGTGTGTGCATTGTGTGTGAGGGGGGTGGGGTGTCAATAAAAATTGTAGCACGTTTACACAACAAAATAATGATTCTGCATCTACATCACATTCCGAAAGCCCCATAATGGTGTGTGGCGGAGGGTACTTTCGGTACCACTACCTGATCCTTATGATTGTCGGTAAGCGTCTGTATTGGCTCTAATTTCTCGAATTATCTTCGCGTGCTCAAAACGCCACATGTATGTGGGGGGAATTAATATGTTGTCCGACTCTTCCGGAAAAGTGTGTCCCAAAATTTCAACAGTAAATCTCTGCGTGATGCACAATGCACCTCTTGTAACGTCTGGCAGTGGAGTTTGTTTAGCATCTCCGTAACGCTCTCTCGCCAGCTAAACGATCCCGTGACAAGACGCGCCGTTCTTCGTTGGATCTTCTGTATCTCCTGTATCAGTCCTACCTGATAGGGATCCCACATAAATGAACAGTAATTAAGAATCGGGCCAACAAGCACCTTGTAAACTACTTCTTTCGTGAATGACTTACATTTACTTAAGATGCTTCCGATGAATCTGAGTTTGGTGTCTGCTTATTCCACTACCTGTTTTATGTGGTCATTCCACTTTAAGTCCCTCTGGATAGTTATGCCTATATATTTTACAGCAGACGCTGTCTCCAGCTGTTTGTCATCAATAGTGTAGTTGTACAGTAGTGAAAGTACTAGCAAAAACAAGTGTTGTATTTGGAAACAACCAAAGTTGAAAAATTCGCTACCAATAAATGTTTTGACAACACATCAGAGAAAAGAAACAAAGTAAGTTAAACATTCTGCAGCAAGTACAGTTATTATTTGGTTTCGTAATACTTTACTACTATTATAGCAGTATTTCTTTCAGGCAAAGGTAAAGTTAGACGTACTTTTGTGTCCTGAAGAATCTTTTCTACTTCTGAAGTTACAACGTCTTATACATTTGTTTTATTTCAGTATTCCCTTTGAGTAACGGATCGGTCTGTTACTTCCCATATATTTTCTGTCGGACTAATATCCAAACTTCAACTTACCCAGTTGCACACCTTTATTTTTTTCTGTCTGCGATATCCTTAGATATACACTCAACAATGCTTCCAACTGTTTTCATTTTCAAGGAAACAGTTTCACGTTAGATGCTTTTCATGTGGTATCCCTTGTTCCATATCTCCCCATAATTAGCATGGAGTCACCATTGCGCATTACAGGATCGATAACCGCATCACGGGATCGATACCTTTGTCAGAGAAGCATCCACGTATTATAATGTTTCATCATACATATTTAACGATTGGTATGTGTTAGTTTAGAATTGATTTCTCACACGTTGGACAGGAAACGTGGGTGTTTGTACCCCACATCCCCATGGGGACTTGGCTCAGCTGACATAGTAACGAAATAAAACAGTCAGTGAGACACTATCAAGTTATATTTTGGTAAGGTCGTTTATGTCAACGGCTGGATATTATGCAATATGCTCCAGACGTGAAACGCAGTACCGATAATCCTATATTGACTGGAATACCCGCTGTACATCTTGTTGGTTATCAATTCAGCTCACATGGGCAGTGTACTAGGACTGGTGACACATGTGTTTTCTAAGCAATCTCTTCTGTGGACATATTAAATTTCCCAGTATCCTAGCAATGAATAGGAGTAGGCCTATGACCACAAGTTTCCATGGTACTGGTCTGGATGAACGGAGACCCATCAGAGTTGAAATGTTCAGACAAAACTGCAGTCATCCAGCCAGAACTGTGGGTTCTTTGACAGCTCTAACAGATGACTCATTGGACTACAACTTATGAAATATTAGTTCACTTTTATATGAACGTGTGACGTATGTTTGTTCACCTTTATGCCAATGAATGGTGTCTGCTCTTTTGCAGATGTGTAAAAGAAAACACACCATACAATCATGTAACTGATTCTCCTCGATGGACAGCTAATCCTAAAATTCAGTGCGGATGCAGATTCACGAGCGACCTCTAGCAGTAATCTAAGATTAGCGAGCATGGAAGACATGGACAGGGACTTCGTATAGATGACACTAGGTGGAAAAGTGAGTCAGCTACGGAGTGTGCCGAGATAGTCCGCGCATTTGAAACCCTGTGTGTGGGTGTCTCAGCGGTTAACGGAACTACCTAGTAAGCAGGAGATCATGGATTTGCTCCTGGTATGGCAACATTTTCACTCGTTGCCGCTGATTCAGCATAAAGTCCCGATGCAGCTGGTATCATTAGCTCCGTCCTTTCGCTCCCTTCAGTTTACATAATTAGATCAAGGAATTATTTGAATGAATTAGAAGCCTTACCTTACTGGAAAAAATCCTCTGCAAAAAGATTGCTTCATAACTCACAACTGTCATTAACTATTAACGCATCAGTTGATGCACTAACTAACAATCTCCTCTATTGAAGTACGATGCTTAACAGTATTTACAAAAGTACATTTCTTCTTGAGACTTGAATAATAATTTAATACTACCCGATGCTTCAGTTGAGGTCATGAAGTGGGCAGAGCACTTCCACGCTCATCTCCGTATTGACCTCTGTGCGAGAATGCTGTTGGCCCTAGAGAGAGAGAGGGCGTGTTCTACAGCCTCTCCCATCCGTCTTTATTTATTTATTTAACCTGATCATATTAAGGCCATCATGCCCTCTCTTACATCGGGCCAGTGTTTCACACATGCAGCATTTCACACATCAGAGTTACATCATGACAATAGTTTGAATAAGAAAATTAGATTACTCTAGTGACGATATGAATAAAGAACAATGACTAAGACCTAATAAAGTGAGTGCTGGCAGTATTTTTACAACAGGTGCTATACATACAAATTATGATAAAAGCAATAATAATAACAGTAAAAAAAAATCAAATAATGATGATAAACATGAGAAAAATTGGCAATAGTAGTGAAGATTTGTGCAGATATACATTAACATCTTGGTGTGTAAAGTAGATGTTTACTAGTGTAGCGAGTTTTGGGGAAGGGAGATTTAAGGAGGGGGATAGAGGGAAGTAATGAGGTGAAGTGCATTCATGTACAGAGGAAGGCATTATTGTTGATTGAGTAGATACGTGATTAACTATTTTTTGAAGCCGGACATGTTTTTAAGTTCTCTAACATAACGAGGGGGGTTATTGCAGAGTCGGGTTCCCGCTACTGTAAAGGACATGGAGAAGGTGACTGAGCGTAAAGTGTGTAAAGTAGGTGTTTACTAGTATAGCGAGTTTTGGGGAAGGGAGATTTAAGGAGGGGGAAAGAGGGAAGTGATGAGGTGAAGTGCATTCGCGTACAGAGGAAGGCATAATTGTTGATTGAGTAGATACGTGATTAACTATATTTTGAAGCCGGACAGGTTTTAAAGTTCTCTAACATAACGAGGGAGGTTATTGCAGAGTCGGGTTCCCGCTACTGTAAAGGACTTGGGAAAGGTGACTGAGCGATGCAGTGGAACAGAGTAGATTCTCTTATGATGGGAACGTGTGTTTCTGTCATGTTGTTCCGACATAGGCCTTAAGGACGAGGAGAGATACGTGGGACAGTGTACATTTGTAAGGCAGTAGGTGAGACAGAGTGTATGGAAATCTCTGCGTTTGTCTGCACGCAGCCAGGAAAATTTTGCATATGCTGGCGAAATGTGATCAAAAAGTCGAACGTCACAGGTACGCCTGTGATATGGATACACTGTGATGACCGTGACGTGGCGCCGCGATCTTCGGACGATACCACAGGAGCATTCAGCTGTTCATCCGCTTTATAGACAGAAAACTGGAAGAAGAGAGGGCAGAAGGTGGTGTAAAGAGGGAGCAGGCGAGGGTAAATCAGGGAATAACAAGAATGTCACTAACGTGGAACATCTCCGTTTGTATGTTATGTATTCCCTCTTAATGAATTTAAACGTTTTCCTTGTGTCATGTTAAAACCTGTTCCACATTGATTCTGTATACAGGGTGTTACAAAAAGGTACGCCCAAACTTTCAGGAAACATTCCTCACACACAAATAAAGAAAAGATGTTATGTGGACATGTGTCCGGAAACGCTTAATTTCCATGTTAGACCTCATTTTAGTTTCGTCAGTATGTACTGTACTTCCTCGATTCACCACCATGATTTCAAACGTGTCACTCTACCTGTGCTGCTAGAACATGTGCCTTTACAAGTACGACACAACATGAGGTTCATGCACGATGGAGCTCCTGCACATTTCAGTCGATGTGTTCGTACGCTTCTCAACAACAGATTCGGTGAGCGATGGATTGGTAGAGGCGGACCAATTCCATGGCCTCCACGCTCTCCTGACCCCAACCCTCTTGACTTTCATTTATGGGGGCATTTGAAAGCTCTTGTCTACGCAACCGCGGTACCAAATGTAGAGACTCTTGTATTGTGGACGGCTGTGATACAATACGCCATTCTCCAGGGCTGCATCAGCGCATCAGGGATTCCATGCGACGGAGGGTGGATGCATGTATCCTCGCTAACGGAGGACATTTTGAACATTTCCTCTAACAAAGTATTTGAAGTCACGCCGGTACGTTCTGTTGCTGTGTGTTTCCATTCCATGATTAATGTGATTTGAAGAGAAGTCATAAAATGAGCTCAAACATTGAAAGTAAACGTTTCCCGACACATGTCCACATAACATATTTTCTTTCTTTGTGTGTGAGGAATGTTTCCGTAAAGTTGGGCCGTACCTTTTTGTAACACCCTGTAGATGCAGCCACACCGACCACTATTTATCCCTCAGCTGTAAATCTTAACATCTAGCGATAGTAGCCACATCTGGTGCCAAGGCGCGGCGGAACCGAGTGAGAGGGTTCCTGGTGCTAGCGACCTGGCAGGCCATGTTCTGGCATCGTTTGCGGTGTGGCGACAGTGGAAGGGGAGGGGGGGGGGGGGAGGCTCCCAGCGGTAGGGGCAGTGGAGTTAGCTTTATGAGCTAGAAAGAGTGAGATAAAGTCGGCTAATATTTGTGACCGGGCAATAGCGAGGACGGGTGCGCGTGGCTTGGCACCGACAGCCCCGTTCCTCCCCCTACACCCCCCCCCCCCCTACTCACCTAAAACTCCACCCCTCCCACCCCCTTACGCGGCCGCGATTATATTCAATAATTGGCAGTGGAGAGCCCGGTTTTACGGCTGGCTTCCCGCTAACGCGACCCCGGGATTTGCGGAAAACCGCGAGCAGCCGCTCCCTGGGAGCGGTTACTGCTAAGTGGCGGAGCAGGTAGCTGCCGCAGCAGCCGCGCCCGCGCCGATTTGCACTTTAATGCCTCGCAGGCTGCGAAATCGCTCTGAGTGTGCTCAGTATTATACACCTACTTTGTTCCGATGTCTCCTCGGATTTACATCGATTATTGCGCATGTTAAACGATGTTGTGAAGCGGCCATAATTTCGTGCATGCGCTGATGAGTGTCTTTCCGCTGCGTAGGAATGGTGTTGATTAAAGTGAAATGTGCTGTCGATACCTAGATGAGGAAAGGAACTTTTTAGAACACTTAAAATGTATTATTGGGAATGTGGTCGAAAATTAAACGAAAGACCGCAGGTGCTGACGCTGCCAACTATAAATGACTACCGCACGTTGTGTGGTCATATCACGAACGTGAGTGCATCATCCTTGACTGGAGAGCGACAGAAAAATACTCGAAGACTACAGTGGAACGTACATCTTAGGCTCACCCGTTGTCTTTCGCTTTCCACGTGTCGAAAAGTTAATGGTGATTCATGATAGATGTCGCCGTTAATCGTGGTACGTTAGAGAGCCTGTATACAGAAGAGTGGTCATAGGTGAAGTTGCCCTGATTGGTTGATTAGCTTTGGCAGAAAAATGGCGCCAAACGTCTCTCGCGCTTCCTATGTTCGCCGTACTTTTGAGTTGAATTTCAGAGGACTTTTGGAAACGATTAAAAGGTATTTGAATTATTGAGAGACATGTTATGCGTTGTGCATGCATGTTCGATTTAGTTGTATATCGTTTTTAGTACGTAATTAGCGTTTGCGATCTTAAATACGAGTTGAAATAATGAAGCGTTTTGTGAAGAGGTCGGTAGGCCTACATGTTTGAAGTAAACACGTTAGTAATTGTACAGTATTGTTTCAGACATCTGTAATTCGTTCTTCAGACGTTCTTAAACGATGCCAGGTTGTGCTGCATTTGGTTGTTCCAGTAGAGGCGAAGGCGGATTTTGCATGTGAGTATTTACACGCAATGAAGAAAGACGAAAGCAGTGGGCAGTCGCAGTCAACAGGGCTGACACAAATCAAACAGGAGCCTTGTGGAAACCAACCAAACACTCTTATGTATGCGAAGTAAGTTTTTGCTTTTTACTACATATAAAACAACTTGCAATATACATAGTTAAATTTGAAAACAGACCTGTAAATTGGCTGTGTGAAAATTATTATTCTTATAAACAAAGGCATTTAACGAATGATTTCGTCATATTATCTTCTGCTTTTGATTCGGTGAGTGTGTACTCCAATACTCCACTACTGGCCATTCAAAAGTCCCGCCCACAGTTTGGCAGAAAAATGGCCGCCGTATCGTCCAGTTGGCCACTCTCTCCCAATACAGGCTCTCTATGGTAGGTTAGAGGACAACTTTGTATTTTATGGAGCGTGAAAAATATGAAGGGCTATACGAAACCGCAACAACCCGAACAATTAAAGTACCTTACGAGCCTGTAGATTAGGCTAATAACATTCTGTTTGAGGCACAAGTCGCATTTCTAGGCGGTTATACTGTATCATATATTATCAAGTATTAATAATAGGTTCAGTAGGGGCGACGTTCACCCCACCCGAAATATGCAGTATCTTGTAGCAGGTCAAAGCAGACTATATTGAATTGTATATAGAAACAATCCTTGATGTGGTCGAGAGGAAACCACTAATAATATTGTTTTCAGTCTGCCCTCGTTCCCAGGTAGAGGATGAACGCAGACAATTAGGTTATTCCAGAATGAGATTTTCACTCTGCAGCGGAGTGTGCGCTGATATGAAACTTCCTGGCAGATTAAAACTGTGTGCCCGACCGAGACTCGAACTCGGGACTTTTGCCTTTCGCGGGCAAGTGCTCTACCAACTGAGCTACTGAAGCACGACTCACGCCCGGTACTCACAGCTGTACTTCTGCCAGTACCTCGTCTCCTACCTTCCAAACATTACAGAAGCTCTCCTGCGAACCTTGCAGAACTAGCACTCCTGAAAGAATGGATATTGCGGAGACATGGCTTAGCCACAGCCTGGGGGATGTTTCCAGAATGAGATTTTCACTCTGCAGCGGAGTGTGCGCTGATATGATACTTCCTGGCAGATTAAAACTGTGTGCCCGACCGAGACTCGAACTCGGGACCTTTGCCTTTCGCGGGCAAGTGCTCTACCAACTGAGCTTCCGAAGCACGACTCACGCCCGGTACTCACAGCTTTACTTCTGCCAGTACCTCGTCTCCTACCTTCCAAACTTTACAGAAGCTCTCCTGCGAACCTTGCAGAACTAGCACTCCTGAAAGAAAGGATATTGCGGAGACATGGCTTAGCCACAGCCTGGGGGATGTTCCAGAATGAGAACTCGAACTCGGGACCTTTGCCTTTCGCGGGCAAGTGCTCTACCAATTGAGCAACCGAAGCACGACTCACGCCCGGTACTCACAGCTTTACTTCTGCCAGTACCTCGTCTCCTACCTTCCAAACTTTACAGAAGCTCTCCTGCGAACCTCGCAGAACTAGCACTCCTGAAAGAAAGGATATTGCGGAGACATGGCTTAGACACAGCCTGGGGGATGTTTCCAGAATGAAACATCCCCCAGGCTGTGGCTAAGCCATGTCTCCGCAATATCCTTTCTTTCAGGAGTGCTAGTTCTGCAAGGTTCGCAGGAGAGCTTCTGTAAAGTTTGGAAGGTAGGAGACGAGGTACTGGCAGAAGTAAAGCTGTGAGTACCGGGCGTGAGTCGTACTTCGGTAGCTCAGTTGGTAGAGCACTTGCCCGCGAAAGGCAAAGGTCCCGAGTTCGAGTCTCGGTCGGGCACACAGTTTTAATCTGCCAGGAAGTTTCATATCAGCGCACACTCCACTGCAGAGTGAAAATCTCATTCTGGAAACATCCCCCAGGCTGTGGCTAAGCCATGTCTCCGCAATATCCTTTCTTTCAGGAGTGCTAGTTCTGCAAGGTTCGCAGGAGAGCTTCTGTAAAGTTTGGAAGGTAGGAGACGAGGTACTGGCAGAAGTGAAGCTGTGAGTACCGGGCGTGAGTCGTGCTTCGGTAGCTCAGTTGGTAGAGCACTTGCCCGCGAAAGGCAAAGGTCCCGAGTTCGAGTCTCGGTCGGGCACACAGTTTTAATCTGCCAGGAAGTTTCAATTAGGTTATTACTTGCAATTCTAGAAGATCAAAATTTCATTGCAGTTTATCTAAGTGCATATCACATATGGAAAAACACCACAACTTTCAATCCTTATAATCAGCTGACGGCATGCTGTGAGTATTAACTATCTTCAGTAGACCAGAAAAAGAAAGCGGAAGAATAATGAGAAGTGTTATCTCAGCAGTATAAATGGTGGGTATGATTAAAAGGTAAGTAAAATGATGAGGAGGATTGCCTACTATGCGCCTATCTAGTACAGCGTAGTAATAATAAATGTACACTTCTGACGTCGTCAGATGTGGACGATCTGTAGGATTACGGTTCAAATGGCTCTGAGCACTATGGGACTCAACTGCTGAGGTCATAAGTCACCTAGAACTTAGAACTACTTAAACCTAACTAACCTAAGGACATCACACACATCCATGCCCGAGGCAGGATTCGAACCTGCGACCGTAGCGATCGCGCGGGTCCAGACTGTAGCGCCCAGAACCGCTCGGCCACTTCGGCAGGCTGTAGGATTACGAACACTGTGTAATTCTCAACTGCCAAGCTCGCTAAAATCATTTAATCATATACACGACCGATTTCAGCAATTCTACACTCCTGGAAATTGAAATAAGAACACCGTGAATTCATTGTCCCAGGAAGGGGAAACTTTATTGACACATTCCTGGGGTCAGATACATCACATGATCACACTGACAGAACCACAGGCACATAGACACAGGCAACAGAGCATGCACAATGTGGGCACTAGTACAGTGTATATCCACCTTTCGCAGCAATGCAGGCTGCTATTCTCCCATGGAGACGATCGTAGAGATGCTGGATGTAGTCCTGTGGAACGGCTTGCCATGCCATTTCCACCTGGCGCCTCAGTTGGACCAGCGTTCGTGCTGGACGTGCAGACCGCGTGAGACGACGCTTCATCCAGTCCCAAACATGCTCAATGGGGGACAGATCCGGAGATCTTGCTGGCCAGGGTAGTTGACTTACACCTTCTAGAGCACGTTGGGTGGCACGGGATACATGCGGACGTGCATTGTCCTGTTGGAACAGCAAGTTCCCTTGCCGGTCTAGGAATGGTAGAACGATGGGTTCGATGACGGTTTGGATGTACCGTGCACTATTCAGTGTCCCCTCGACGATCACCAGTGGTGTACGGCCAGTGTAGGAGATCGCTTCCCACACCATGATGCCGGGTGTTGGCCCTGTGTGCCTCGGTCGTATGCAGTCCTGATTGTGGCGCTCACCTGCACGGCGCCAAACACGCATACGACCATCATTGGCACCAAGGCGGAAGCGACTCTCATCGCTGAAGACGACACGTCTCCATTCGTCCCTCCATTCACGCCTGTCGCGACACCACTGGAGGCGGGCTGCACGATGTTGGGGCGTGAGCGGAAGACGGCTTAACGGTGTGCGGGACCGTAGCCCAGCTTCATGGAGACGGTTGCGAATGGTCCTCGCCGATACCCCAGGAGCAACAGTGTCCCTCATTTGCTGGGAAGTGGCGGTGCGGTCCCCTACGGCACTGCGTAGGATCCTACGGTCTTGGCGTGCATCCGTGCGTCGCTGCGGTCCGGTCCCAGGTCGACGGGCACGTGCACCTTCCGCCGACCACTGGCGACAACATCGATGTACTGTGGAGACCTCACGCCCCACGTGTTGAGCAATTCGGCGGTACGTCCACCCGGCCTCCCGCATGCCCACTATACGCCCTCGCTCAAAGTCCGTCAACTGCACATACGGTTCACGTCCACGCTGTCGCGGCATGCTACCAGTGTTAAAGACTGCGATGGAGCTCCGTATGCCACGGCAAACTGGCTGACACTGACGGCGGCGGTGCACAAATGCTGCGCAGCTAGCGCCATTCGACGGCCAACACCGCGGTTCCTGGTGTGTCCGCTGTGCCGTGCGTGTGATCATTGCTTGTACAGCCCTCTCGCAGTGTCCGGAGCAAGTATGGTGGGTCTGACACACCGGTGTCAATGTGTTCTATTTTCCATTTCCAGGAGTGTATATTGCCATTGCCATTTTTTGATCTATGTTTACGCTCAGCACATAATGTTCTTATCATTTACTGTACTGATGGAGTTTTACACTCATTATATAACCTCATTTCCACTTACTGCACTGCTAGAGAAGATTATGCAATGATATAAACATAGATCCGAAGATGGTAACATAGAATTGTTGAAACTGGTCATCCGCATGAAAAAATTATTTTAGCGATCTTGGCAGTTGAGAATTTATTCAGTGTTCATAGTAATAATACATCTAGATGTAGATAAAGTTAGTCGCAAAATCTCGAGCTGTTGCAAGGCTGAAGTGATTTAGGCTGCAATAAAGCTGATTGCGGCTCATTCGTTTAATTTTTCTACATTACATATGCACAATTTTGGGAATAAATGTACCTCATCACTACAAATGGGAATAATAGAAGCTATCATATACACACATCAAAAAAAGTTTTGCATCACCCCGGTTCCCAGAACTTCTGAAGATACACGTTGACTGTGGATATGTCACAGACACAGTGGATTTGACTGTTCAGAGATGTCAGTAAACCCGCCCAAAGATGTAAACAACCATGCATGAGCAGCGCCTATTGGAGGAGGGGGTGCGATAGCCGACCATTTCCAGTCATTCCACCAGGAAAGAGGTACACGGCTCGTGTGGTCTGTAGTTCAACCATGCCTAGACGGTCAATACCGTGGTTTGATGGCTTCCGCATTGTTACTCTGTGCCAGGAAGGGCTCTCAACAAGTGAAGTGTCCAGGCGTCCCGGAGTGAACCAAAGCGATGTTGTTCGGACGTGGAGGAGATACAGAGATACATAGGAACTGTCGATGACATGCCTCCCTCATGCCGCCCAAGGTCTACTACTGTTGTGGATGACCGTTACCTACGGATTGTGGCTCGGAGTAACCCTGAGACCAACGCCACCATGTTGAATAATGCTTTTCGTGCGGCCTCACTGTGCGTGATAGCCTGCATGATGCTCAACTTCACTCCCGACGTCCAAGGCGATGTCCAGCTTTGCAACGACGACACCATGCAGCGCGTTACAGATGGGCCCAACAACATGCCGAATGGACCGCTGAAGACTGGCACCACGTTCTCTTCACCGATGAGTGTCGCATAAGCCTTCAACCAGATAATCGTTGGAGAAGTGTTTGAAGGCAACCCGGTCGAGATGAACGCCTTAGACACACTGTCCAGCGAGTGCAGCAAGGTGGAGGTTCCCTGCGGTTTCGGGGTGGCAATATGTGGGGCCGACGTAGGTCGCTGGTGGTCTTGGAAGGTGCCGTAACGGCTGTACGATACGTAAATGCCATCCTCCGACCGATAGTGCAACAATATCGGCAGCATACTGGCGAGGCATTCGTCTTCATGGACGACAATTCACGCCACTATCGTGCACATGTTGTGAATGACTTCCTTCAGGGTAAAGACATCGCTCGACTATGAGTGACTAGCATGATCTACTGACATGAACCCTATCGATCATGTCTGGGATAGTCTGAAAACGGTTGTTTGTGGAAGACGTGACCCACCAACCCCTTTGAGGGATCTACGTCGAATCGCCGTTGAGTAGTGGGACAATCTGGACCAACAGTGCGTTGATGAACTTGTATGTCACGACGAATAGAGGCATGCATCAGTGCAAGAGGAAGTGCTACTGCGTATTAAACGTACCGGTGTGTACAAAAATCTGGACCTCCACCTCTGAAGGTCTCGCTGTATGGTGGTAGAACATACAATGTGTGGCTTTCGTGAGCAATAAAAGATGCGGAAATGATGTTTATATTAATTTTCTGTACAGGTCGCGGAACTCTCGTAACCGAGGTGATGCGAAACTCTTTTTGATGTGTGTAGGACTACGAAATCTGTGGATCTTTCGTTAATGTTCCCAGTAAACGAACCCAAAACTTATTGGAAAAAACTGTACAGAATTTTATGAATATTGTGGGTTGAGTTACTGTGCAGTGTCCTTGAGTAGAGGCTGCTGCTCTTCAGTTAGTGCTGAAAACATATTTTACCTGTCTATGTTTTTTGCTTGCAACGGTTTCCTTGTGATGCGCCGATTATGTCTGTATAGCCTAACTGCCAATATGTTACCTGCGGCGCGGTTTATTCTTCAGTCACTACATACAGAACACATTACAATCTTGTAGCTGTAGCCCAGAATGAAAAACCAGACACAGTCGGCAATTCAAGCAATGTATTTGATTCTCTGGATGACGCAGAACGGAAGTTTGAGCTCAGCGTGTTGGCCATAAGATCGCTGCCTTTAGAGAGGTGTGGCCCACAATATATGGCGTTGCAAATCATATGGCTTTCAGATCAACTCCGCCAGCGGTACTGTTTCCCTAATTCGATAACGAGGCCCAAGAGAAAGACACGCCGTGACGCTGCACGTCATACGAGTTCTGGTGGGGAGCGGGTAACTACTTCAGACGAGTTTCGTACTTCTTGATTGCGTATTTTGATGCATTCATGCTCTTCATAACACACGATAACCTTTAGTGAGCACCTTTTCAATAAAATATTGATTTGCTATGGGCCCTGCACGGAGCCAAGTGTTCGTGAAGTGTGGCGGACAAGCCGACTAACGTGACGTCACAAGTTCGTTGCAGGGCCCGTGTATATCGTTGGCACCATTCCGTAACAGCTGACGTCACTACCAATATATTTCCTCGAGGAACAGGTCTCGGTTTAGGGACTTCCTCTTGGCTTCATCACTATTGCTGTTAAATTTTTATGAGTTGGAAGCATTTATTGACTGGTAGATTTATTTTACAACCTTCTGCAGTTGCGGTAAACCGATTGAATGGAAAGTCATAAAATAAGATTATATTCAAATTATAAAAAATGGTTGTACCTATGTATGTATGTATGTATGTATATGTATGTATGTGTGTGTGTGTGTGTGTGTGTGTGTGTGTTCTACTTCTCGTCCTGAGCCACTGGACTGAGTTCAATCAGTCTTGATACACATATCATTTACTATCTGGAAAGAATCACTGTCGGTGTGAAAACCACTCACCTCTAAAAGCGGTAGGTATTGGGATGAAAAAGCAGTTTAGCACATGACGCGAAAATACCCATATTTTCTTTATCTAATATTTGAGTAGAAGAGCAAGTAGAAACTTACAATAAGCTTTACTTATAACTCCAAATATTTACGAAACGATTTGTTACTGATGACCCCGAACAAAAACAAGAAAGGAGAAATGTTCTTCTGTTACTACACTTTTGCTTTTCATGCAGTAAAACTACCACATGAACCATGACATTTTAATTTTCCACTACTTTGCTACTCATTTGTGACATATTTTGCCGACAAATTTGCGTATACCACTGAATGTACTAAAAATCACATAACTGTAAGACACTTAGATAAACAGATATGACTTCATAAACACTGAATGCGTGAAACTTACCGCCATCATGTATGATCATATTATTTATTTCTTCTTTGCTTACAACTCTACTCGCAACACGTTTAGCAGAGAGTAGGTACATATACCACTGGAAACACCTAAAAATGCATCATAGCATAGTACATAGTTCAGAGGACACGACTTCATTAATATTAAGCTGCATGAAATGAAACTGCTGGACAAAATTTGCTAGACGTATAGATGAAATATGTGTACAGATACGCGTAAAATATGGTAAATATGTGTGAAACATATTTGGCATGTGCGTTTGCGAGCAAAGTCACAGGTAAAAAGCTGATACTACGCACCCTGCAACTATTTCAATGAAATTTGCTTTACTTACTAATTGCAATGAGACCGAGGGAGAGAAAGGGAAAGACTAGATCTACAGAAGGAGAAGGGAGATGGAGATAGAGTAATAGAAGACTGGAATAGATAGTTACCCGGGCAACGCTGGGTTTCTCAGCTAGTAAGTTAATAAATAAAACAAAATAAAAAATAAAGGAATATAAAAATTGCTCTTTTAAGTGCTTCTGAAGTTGTCGTCTCTTTTATGCAGTGTAGCTCTGAGACGTTTAAAAGCGTCCTCTGTCTTGAAAACCTATGTCGCAAATGACACTGTCTCTCTGCAAAATTCTCGTACTGTTCAACCCATGTTACGTTTCAATAGAAAAGAAAGCTTTCAGAGATTTGCAAAGCCTTCTTCATAACGAGAAGTCTGACTGGATGGGGTGATTTATATGAAACAAACAATAAAATTGCGGTTCGACTTGTTGTAAGAATACGGCGTTACCTATTGGTCGCGAGTTCGCAGTCTAATTTCGTCTAAAATAGATCTTAGCATCTCGTAACATTTAAAGCAAACAAGTATCGATCAAATTGTTATTTTATGCAACATGTAAAAGCTCTACAGTTCGGGATCCTATTACGGCGTGGAAGCGTCATTGTGGCGAATTATGGCATCGCAGTTCACATGAAGACTGTAGGGTCGCTACGTATTGGCTGTGAGAAACAAGTGCTTCTAAGAATTTTCTAGCTCCTGATTGGCTGAAAGGTTTGAGACAGCAGCTCCATTGTCTTTGTTGACTACAAGTGGCTAGTGGCAGCCGCAGTGATGTTCGCGTCGCAACGTCAGCGTTCAGTATTTGCAAAGAGCATTAATTATTTTCATTCAAAGTGTTAATTGCACCACAATGGTGCGTTAGTTCAGTAGTGCGGCAACGGCGAACGAGGACGGACGTCTATGTGATGATCGTAGCTGATTGCGTTTACTAATTGCATTATTTGGACGAACATGGATTTATCGACAATGTTAAGAAGTATTGCATACTAGAGCTGAGTGGGGGCATTGTCGAAAACGGACGTGTATGTGACGACCGCCAGTGTAATGTTTTGTTAATAGTGTAAGCATTTTTGTAAGTATATGGTGAGTGTATCTTGGTTCAATGCTAATGTTTGATGCAGTGAACTCAAACATTATTGTACTCTGATATGTTGTTCTAAGAAGACAAGACGGGTTGCTGATGCTATTACGTGTATCTGAGGATGATCCAGTGCAATAGAAACGTGTAATCGAAATAAAAAAAGTGTGTAACTTGTAACCTCCCCGGAAATATTTGAAAAAGGACAAGATATAAATGTGAATGGACATAGTGCTAAACGTAACCTCCCAGCAGAAATAAAGGAAAAGTCTATGATAATGAACCCTAGCCAAATGTTTGCTCCCCACAAAAACTACAGAATAATAATGACCCAAATGTAAACTCGACACAGAAATTGAGAAATGAAAATTAATCATTAAACCCACAATAATAGGGAGCATCGCTGACCTTAGCCCCTGTGCAATAATTAATCTGATAAAATGATTCTGGGAGGAAAAGCATAGGAAATATTGTTTCAATTGGAATGATTCTTCTCTTAAAAACGATTGCTTTGAAAACAAAATTATTATTGGGGCATTTCTTGAACAAATTAATTGCAATCAACATACATTACATTATCAGATGTGCGCAATGCTGCTTCATTACCTTATTTAACAATATACGTCGTCCCGAGCCTTGACCAGAGACCCATGTCGACGCCCGCCGACTCCTCACACACTACTCCGACTGAGTACAACTCGCAACAGAACTCTCGCGCAGTCAAGCGCAGACTAGCCACGATAAATAACTATCTGGTCAGAGATTCTGTCATGCCTCGCCATCGCTGGTAATGAAAACATATGAAACGTACGCGTTTCAAACTGAGACGAACAATAAAAGAGAATTATCTTAAATATCTGCTCTTATACTGTTGTTGAATTCTCTCGAGACGATTATGTAGACTATAATGTGTGTTAGACAGTTTCTCGAGTGACAGATGTGTAGTCATTCGGTTTGATGAGGGTACTGTGGTACGACTTACCACGGAATAGAAATCTCATCCCTGAAATTATATTGTAGTGTTCTTTATTGATAAGTACGAATAAGTCCTTGTTGTCCTGTAGTCATAAGCGTTACAGCACCAATTTATATATCGTAGCGGAACCCTGTCTTCTGCAACGAAAGGAACATCATTTACTTTAGAAGACACCAGTTGAGAACTATAATGATTGAAAGGTGTACCAAATATGGTGTACCTGCAGCTACAGCCCGCACCTGTACGGTCAGTCTGTTACAACCAACTATCGAGGCACGCCTTTCGCAGAAGAAGATCTGTTGCTATATTGACAGATTCGACAAAATTAGTCTCAATTCATCGTCTTCAGTTAGTAAATATTTTATGCCATTACTCCATCACTTGAAAGTTGGTGCCTATTTAGGCAAACCCGGAATTACAGAACAATGGAGCAAGCAGAAAACAGTTACAATGAAAACTAACCGAATTCAAAAATTGTCTAGAATACATTACTTTGTAATGTTATTTACTTTCTGTACCTGTTTGGTGCGTGAGTACAATGCCATATTTAATATCCGAGAAGCGTTGAAGATAGTTAAAGCACTGAATAAGGTGATGATAATCGTAATGAAAAAGTTTTGTGAGCGGACGAAAGGAAGGAATTTAGCGCTGTCGCAAAACTGTAATGAGACGTTTGTGGAGGAACACAGTAAAATTACTAAAATGAGAACTTTGAGTATAAACGTACATGAAGTAGTGAAAACTTGCACACGCGCAGTCACACAAAGAACAATGAAGCTCACGATGGCTGATTTGATGTAGGGTAAAAAGGGAAAAAGCTGTGGAAAGGATTAAAACAAGACAGCAGATAAATGCGGCTGGCTGATCATTGCAATAAAATGGAAGAGGCAGCTACTCTGCAACAAACTAAAATATCCAGCCTAAAACCTCAACCCAGAGTCCAGTGACGTCACAAAGTCTGAAAAGTTTGACCACTTTCGTCTCGTCATCAGATAAGATAGAAGGGAGATCCCAATCTAAATTCGCTTCTACCCTCTTTACACGAAATGAAATGCACTCAATTGAAATGTGGCGTATACTGATTTTCAAGCCACAGGCATCAGAGGCACGGAAGTCCTCTCAACTCAGTAAAAAGCCACGTGTGAGATGACAGTGTCCAGTGCGGAGGCGGGCTAGGGCCACCTCATCACACCGAAGCGACCACCATGAGGAATGTCACAGCCGGACAGCTGTCTTCATTAACTGCAGCCTATTGTCCATCACTGCCAGCCACCACCAGTTAAACGACAGCCTACAGGTGAACGGCGCATTCTGTAACGCCATGTTCCTTGTCAGCGTTGTAGGCCTGTTCTTTGCTCCAGATGCCCAGGTGCCCTGGCACCCAGCAGAATAACAAACCCCTCCACGCTGTCGGAAGAACAGTTGCTCGTGTACGAGTTGAATGTATTTCTCTGTTGGGTACACGTATTGCGACTACTGCAGCGCACTAAAAGAGTGTGAGTAGATGAGAAAATTGTTTGACCTGAAGACGCCTCATCCGCTCCCATATCATCACATCCACATGGAGCTCTGCGGAAAAGGCAGTATAGGTATGGGGAAGGCGAATCTTGAAGACATGATTGGGGAACACTACTGAGCAACCAAGGAAGTACGATGGTTGTGAGCCGTCGGTGTATACAATTTCAAAACCGTGACGCCTATCTGAATAAGGGGATGACTGAAATTGTATACATTACCAAAGAATTTTAAATATGCACCTAGAAAGAGGGACGCAAGTGCTGCACAGCCAGATTTTTATTGCTGTTCACCCTGATGTAGAGTAGAAAGAGAGTAAGAACCTAATTATCTGATGAAGGGGAAATTGAGGCCAAATACAACCGAAAAGACATTGTCTTTAATTTTGAGGAATATATTTGCTCTAATTTTGAGAAATATATCTGCTCTTTCCATATATTTTTCCTACATTTCCTACATATTATTAATAATGGCCCCATACTGTATCCATTACTTTCATTTGTGATACAATATTCAGGATAATTTACTTCACTCATAATTCTGTCACATTCACAAATTCTTTTCGCGTGTTGATTCATGTTGCCCCATTCCATCACATGTCCTCTAGAAACCAGCAATTACTATAATGTACTTTCAGCACAAAATACCACACAGCTTTACTATAAATTATAAGTAAAAGTTTTCTTCGTCACATGACCTCTATTACCTCATCTGTTATTCGACTTGTTACGAATGATTTTAAAAAAAGTTAGTATGCAGCAAGGAGCAATGGCAATCCTCTCTAGTTGAATTTCATGTTCAGCAGGTGGGACATGATGCTGCAGGATCCACAACAAATCGGAAATTAAACAGTTGCTGTTCTTTTATTCCAATCTTTTTGTTTCACCACTCACTAACATGAGAAGTTAGAGTTAGTTCCATATTCCTATAGTTTTATTGCTGCATATTTTTCGTATATATCTTATCACTCATTGATTTACGACCACTGTGGACAGTTATTAGAGAACTAACCCCACATAACTCTGAAATGTTTACATCGTTGACATTTCTTCCACTCGTCTGTCATTAACTGGTTTCTTTGATCTGAATTTAAAAACCAGTAAGGAGTTGAAGTTGTTAAAACTCATGTACACTCAGTGATAAATATGACAACGATTTTAGGTTCAAATGGTTCAAATGGCTCTGAGCACTATGGGACTTAACTTCTGAGGTCATCAGTCCCCTAGAACTTAGAACTACTTAAACCTAACTAACCTAAGGACATCACACACATCCATGCCTAAGGCAGGATTCGAACCTGTGACCGTAGCGGTCGCGCGGTTCCAAACTGCAGCGCCTAGAGCCGCTCGGCCACTCCGGCTGGCGAACTATTTTCAAATTTTTCCCTGCACTTAGAGTGAAACAACTTTGCCGAAATGTATTTTGCTTCAGGGAATGATTTAATCGATATTTATTGGCAAGAATGTAATACGTGGCTGACTTGACATAAGCATTATTTATTATTCACATTTACTGGAGTTACATGATGCTTGAAGATAAACAAGTCTTCCGTGATTCTGTAAATCACAAAGAGGTTCGTCAGTCAAAGAGTTCATCGAGCCGCAATAGCCTTCCACGCACTATAGGTATTTAATTTGGCAGAAAACTTGCGGAAAAGAGCAAATCGCATGTGCGAGCTTGTTTGCTACGAGGATCCGCTTAAATAATTTCGCCTTTGATCGCGAAATTGCTTCACGTAAATGAATGTGTGTATGCGATAAAGCACGTTTGTTCCTCCTCCCACGCTCTCCCACCCCCTCCCTTCACCCCACCGTACCTCTCGCCACTTCATGGCGCGAACGCACAACGATTTTACGCCCACCGACTTTCCATTCCCGTGGCACTGTGGCGCAACACACAAAGAAATTTCCTATTTCGCTGCCACTCCATCGGGGCAGGAGGTAAACGAGGCAGGAGTTCCCAAACTGGGGCATGATGAAGTGCCCGGCTGAAATACGCTGCTCGCTTAGTAACGAGGATGTCGAACTGTATGACCGCAGTCATTAATTCGGCCGCGGCATTGGGGTTCGCCGAAAACATGTCGGTTAATCTGAAGTGCGGGAAAATGGGCATCGAATGAGCGGAATTTACTACAGGCCCCCGGCAACTGATTTACGCCTCTCGCCTGAAACACGAAGATAGGTCGACACGGTTCGTTGCTAAATGCTTCACTTCTGGAAGTAATTTGGTATCTTCTAGATCAAGTAGTTACTTTAGATTTAAGTCCTATTATAACCCTACTTCCAGCTATACAGTCAAATGAAGTATGAGAAGGCACTAGTGACAAAGTTAATTGCTGAAAACTTTTCCGTAATAGGTCTGGTGATGATACTATACTGCGCTCACGGGGAGAGCACGGAAACTAGCATCACTCGATTTCCGAGGCACTTCTCTGAGTAAAGGAGGTGTTAAAATAAGCGAACACCTGTCTCGGCTTGTCGTAGATATTTGACCGTTTCTGGAAAAACGACGTTCAAAGTTATCGAAGTACTTTCGAGATACTTTATGTGCTATTATATTTCTCAGACGAAATGGTGGCCTATTGGTTAACGTCGCGGCTTTTAATTTTGCACCCCGTTTTCGAAAGCCGATTATTGTCTTTATTTTCTTTTTCTTTTTTCATTTATCTACCGATTTCCGTAGAGGGTTACTACACGAATGTTTCTTATAAAATTAGAGAATACAAGGGCGTTATATTAGCTGTAAACTGTAAACTCGATTTCACAATGAGTGTGACAAATTCATTATATAATATACTCTCATGAGACAGATCATTATTGCCACCTACCTAACAGCAGGCATGTCCACATTTAACACGGATAATAGTGGCGAAGCGTCGGAGCATGGAAACAATGAGGCCTAGGCAGGCCACTGGAGGGAGTGGCCACAAAATCTGCACACACAAGACACCTAGTTCACGTAAATTCCGGGGAGCGGACGATGAGCTCTGACGCCACGTTCAGTCACATGGCAGATGTGTTCTATCGGATTCTGATCTGTCAAGTTGGGGGCCAGCACATCAACTGGAACTCCCTACTGTGTTCCTCGAACCATTCCGTCACACTCCTGGCTTTGTGAGTTGGCGTATTATCTTGCTGAAAAATGCAACTGCCTTCGGGAAACATGATCGTCTTGAGTGGGGGTGCTACAACCAACACACGATACTCAAAGGACGTTATGGAGCTTGCACGAGCTCCATTGCACCCATGGATGCCCACGTGAATGTTCACTAGAGCATAAAGGAGCCGCCAACAGCTAGTTTCTGTCCAGCAGTACGGATATCAAGGAGCTGTGTCCCTGGAAGACGGCGGATTCGCGCCCTCCTCTACGGTGAGGACATAATGCGCAGTGTGAGACTGTTACAAGAACTGCGGAAAAAGAGATCACATCTTTGACATTTTTACAACACAGCCCCGACAAGGAAATAATTCCTCGCTTAGCAGTACTCAAGCAACACATTCGAATTGCTGCAGTGGTCAGAATTTTGAAGAGGACCAGTCTCGCCATAGTGAGAGAGCGGATACGACACACCAGGTACAAGCTTGACCATAATGCCAGGAACCTATTTGAGTGTCATGTGTCTTAGTCATCAACATTGTCACCATTCGATTTCGAGTTGGTGGATGTAGCCACGGGAGCGCAACAACATCCAAGTTTATCCAGGGCAACGTCGAAGCAACGTGCCAAGTTCGAACGTCTGAATCATGGAAGAACTGTTGTGAAATCCGATAAGGCCCATAGAACGGTTGTTAATCTTTCCAATCAAGAACTGGACTTCGGCTGTGTATCAGCGCTGAGTAAAGGCCTCAACTTTTCTCCAGCTCCACGACGTCTACCACAATTGGATTTAATTAGTGGGATAGAGCACTGCGTTAGGAATCTGTCACACGATGAAGCTGAGGAGGTCAGCTTCGAACACTTGCTAAACATCTGGCAGGATTATTAGGACTACCAGACATATCCTGGCGAAAGCTCAGCCACCAAAATCTAATATTAGCCAGGAGGAACGACGTTGCGTACGGTTATTACGTGAGAATGAAGACTTGGTTGTCTTACCTGCTGACAAAGGGAATGCCACCGTGGTTCTGAACTCTGTAGACTACCACCTGAAGATGCTACATGCATTAGAAGACGCCACGTACTGCAAGCTTAGTCGTGATCCCACACAGACCATTGTCAGAAAGACAGGGAAGTTATTAAAGGATTCTGTATTACCAGACGAAGTGGTGAAGAAATTAACTCCTCGTGCCACCAGACATCCCAGGCTTTGTGGATTACCAAAGATATACAAGGAAAGTGTTCCTCTGAGGCCCATTGTTAGTGCAATCAGTCGCCCACTTGCTAAACATCTGGCAGGATTATCAGAACCGAAATTGGGACATTTTTTACACCATGCTGTCAACTCGCAGAAATTTGTTGAGACACTCAAGAGAATGAAGATAGGCCCAGACGACCTAATGGTTAGCCTGGACGTTGCGTCACTTTTTACGAAGGTGCTAATAAAAGATACGCTGGACCTTTGGCCCAAAATTTTCCATCGGGAAACGACAACGTACTTTTTGTACTGCGATGAATATTATGAGATGACAGACGGTACAGCCGTGGGCTCACCACTGTATCCAGCAGTTTTCAAATTTGTTCATGGAGCTCTCTGAGGAGCAGGCTCTGCAAACTGTGACATTACGGCCGTCTTGTTTTCTACGATACGTTGATGAAACCTTCCTTATATGGCCTCATGGTGAAGATACAATACAGCAGTTCGTCTCACATGAATGGTGTCCATCCCAACATTAAATTTACTGTCGAGATGGAGAAGCGCGGCAAGCTACCTTTCTTGAACGTTTTGGTTGAGGAAACCAACACACTCAGATCGGTATTTGAACGCGTTTCCACCACCCTGCACACAAGAAAGCGGCCCTGGACACATTGGTTCATAGAGCCAAGATTATCTCTGAGGACGACCACCTACAGTCTGAATTGCAAAATTTAAAACGTGTTGTCGGGGAAAATGGATACAGCAAACAGACATTGCAAACGCTTTCAAGGACCGCCGACGAAAGACACATGGTGAAACAATAGAAGAGGCCAAACGGACTGCATTCCTGCCATACTGTGGAGCAACTAGCAGCAAGTTAGGACATCTACTGCAGGTACATCGGCTAAGACAAGTGTTCCGGCCCACCCCTAAGATACGAGATATGTTGCACCCTGTTAAAGACGACATTTCTCTTCGAGTATCCGACGTGAGTAGTGTACCCTGTGAACGTCGCAGCATGCATGTCGGACAAACAATTCGAACGGTTGCGGAACGTTGTACTGAGCAAAAGCGCCCTATAAAACAAAAGGAGCTTGACAAGTCGGCGATAGCGGAGCACTGCCTAGAAAATGGACATGAAATACAGTTCGAAAATACGAAAGTGTTGGCTCACGCACCTACATATTGAGACTCCGTTATAAAGGAAGCGGCCGAGATTCGTTTAAGCAACAACAATTTCAACAGAGACCAGGGGTACACACTTAGAGGGCATGGGGGCGGGCGTTGAACATCGAAAGAAAGCAAAGACCGATGCGCGACTGGGAGGGGCAGTTTCAAATGTGGCACCTGCCCCTGGCGCTACCTGATTTCACCGTTAGTGCCACAGACAATAGCTCCGCTAGCTGCCCTGGTCGACGTAAGCGCGCGCGCCACATGGGGTCTATCTGATTGGCTGCTGATGATGTCAACATGTCTATTTAAGCGAAACATCGTAGCAACCCCGGCAGTCAGTGAACTCCTGACGAATGTGGAGGAGATGGTCATCGAAAGCTCTAGGATTTTGTTCGAACTGACGCGGCTTGAAAACCGAGAACGTTTTATTCATGTATGACGTAGCGAAAGACTCCGAGGACACATGATAAAGAACGTATCGGGATTCAACAGAACTTGCAGCTTTCTGCCATTGCACCAACGTCCAGTGCCGATGGTGACGTGCCCATTTCGGTCTTAGTTCCCAATGTCGTGGTGTCAACACTGGCACATGCACGGAACATCGGCTGGGAAGGCCTATCTTTCGGAGTGACACAGAGAAGATACGTGAATTGGAGTGGCAATCATTAAAACAACGGTGTTTTTAGTTGCGACGGGATCTTCTCATGAAATTTCTCCTCCGATTGCGAAAACATTCTGTTGAGACCCAGCTACACAGGGAGAAATGGTCATCACGATAAAATAAATCAGGGCTCGCACAGATAAATTTAAGTGCTCGTTTTTCCCGCACGCCGTAGAGAGACAGCTTGAGGGTAGTTGATTGAACCCTCTGCCAGGCACTTTATTGTGAATAGCAGAGTAATTACGTAGATGTATATGTAGAGTTCATTGCACTATGTTTTCGGACACACTAGCACTCTGACCAGCATTAAACTCTGTGTTGGTTCCGCATAGTTTGATGCCTGTCTTGTTTTACCAATCTGCTCAGTCGACTACGTCCGACATCAGTAATGGAAGTGGTTTCGCCTTGGTTTCGCCACGTGTTCGGAAGACTCAGCACAGCACTCATCGAACACCCAAAAAGTTGTGAAGTTTCTGTAGTGCTCGTGCCGAGCCTCCGGCCTATCACAAACTGCCTTCGGTCAAACTGAGACAGACCTCACGTCTTCCCCGTTCTAACACCAAGCACCGTTTCTACAGCTAACTGCGTGACAGCAACCTGGGTCCTATCATACCACTCCTGGCCAGAGTGAGAATAAGGGCACCTAGCACTACAGTAGCAGCATTTCTTCGGTGCTGTAGATTCTGCAGGCCGCTGGCCCAGTCTTTGCGCCAGTCACGGGTCGAACGGGCGGCTATGTTATCAGCCTCATCGAGCATCGTTATCAACTAGGTGAAGCTGTTGATCTAAGAACCGTAACTGGTCCTGGTGATTCTGAGTTACAAGTTGAATCTATTGTGATGAAGCTGTTCAGTTGATATCCTTGCTTGAAACACCAGCAGATATCCGAGCGTACTGTGTTCAGTTCAGGACGCTTGCGAATTTCCTCCAGCTGCGTGCAGGGTATCCCAGCCCTCCTACAATGACATACTGTGCGGAGGAGCTGACACCAAACTTACGTCAACGTCCCTACGCGCTGTTGCGCTGCAGAAATTACTGTTGACTCAGCAAACGTCACCTGCTTCTATTAGCCACTATCTTTGGCATATAGACCGCATCCGTCGACGTCTACGGAAGCATCGAATAATAACGAATATAGTTACTGATTTATCATTCATGACCACGGTATCGGAGAACCCACCCCACAGCTTCTAGCGCACGACATTCTCGTGTCAAAAGTGGCAATTCTGCAACAGAGCCGCATTCCGGGCAACAGCTTCACTGGTGCTAGACAAGCCAGTATCTACGAGACACACTTCGGAGCGGCGATCTGCAGTATCTCTTCAACGTGGTGAGTCAAAATGAATGTACTGCATGTGATAATACTGAGCTCGCAGAGTTTGACCGCCTGAATGGAGGCCTTGACATTACACCAGGGACTGTAGAGACTGCAACGGTTAGCAATCATATTTAGGATTACCTGTGTTCATTGGCGGGAAATACGATTGTGGTGTTGATGTGGTTACTTTACAAATGCATTTTTCCTTTTATTATGGCCGCAGGGAGGCAAGCTTTGCAATGAACAAGTCATGTCATTAGGTAAGGGTGCGTAAAAAAATAAAGAATTCATGTGCTGCTTTCATATGGAATTTGCTTGCAAATTGCAGCAATTTACTTACAGCTGCTGAGAAAAGTGACCACCACAAGAAACCTGCTTTATTATGAAGTTGGAAATCAAATACATTGGCTGATAAGAAAATGAAACATCGAGACGGAAAAAGTGAAACGAAATGAAACTGCACTGGTTGAGAGGGTACTGAATTTGTAAGGAGATATGATCTAGGTGGCGTAACATGCTGCTCATAGCATAAAACTGCTTTGAAGCATTCGTATTTTATAGAGGCCAAATTTAAAACTACAGTTTATATAGTAGCGGGGAGAATTTTATGAACAACAGAGTGGCTTCCATAATCTTAGAAAACTCGAACTAATTGAAATTCAGTGGTCTCTTAACTTAGAAGTCGGTGTTACTAGGGCTCCGATATACATAGAATGTGATCATACATCGAACTTTAAAAAAAAATGATAACAGGTGTTACTATGCTCACTTTAAGATAAAAGGTTAGCCTTAGCAAACAACAAGTTTATAAATCAAACACAGTTACAAAATAATGGGGTGAAACGCATGTATTAACTAACGCCCGATAACCGGCTTGAGTTTGGCCAGCGACCCGGAACTTTGGGTTACTCAGTTCAGAACAGGTTCTAAGACATACAAGCAGAAAGTACATTACATTTACGTAACGTTAGTGGCAAACAGCACTTGGGCCCAAACAAGACTGAGGAAATAAGGACAGACGACTAAGTTCTTTCCACCCAAATGCACTTTAGCAGGGTGAACATTACGTATTTGAATAAAGTAGAACACACAATCGGGCCTTTTCAACTTAACTAGCAATAAAGTTAAGCATATCTGAACAGAAAGCATGCACTGGTGGCGTAAGTAAATTTTTTAAACAAAGCTAAACTGGCAATAAAAATTTTTAAACATCTAAACCCAGAAGGTGTACACATCAGCAGTTCAGAGCAGATTATGTCCTTTTGGACCAAGGCTTAAGGACAATGAGTGAAAAAACATATAAATTATCACAAAAAAGGGAAAAAACACGCACTAGCAGCGCATGCACAGGCAAATCGTTGCACATTGAGTAAAATAAACTCACCGAGAAAAAAGTCTGTGAACCCCTAGAGAAATTAGTACAATATCATTTAATACCGAGTAATTCTGCCCCTGGACTTGATAACCGCCTCGATTCCATTAAGAAGTGAGTCCGAAAGGTTGTGCAGGTAAGACACATTCCGGTTAAGCAACTAGCTGAGGATTTGTTCGTGCAATTCCGTCAAAGTAAGGGGACGCACATAATTGCTCACTGTTATTTCCGCATCATGCCCAAGGGAATTGAAGACAGTGTACACTGAGCTGACAGAAGTCATGGGATATCTGTATACACATATGCAGATGGCGGCAGTATCGTGTATACAAGATATATAAGAGCAGTCACTTGGCAGAGCTGTCATTTGTACTCAGGCGAATCATGCGAAAAGGCTTCCGAAGCGATTATGGCCGTATGACTGATATTAACAGACGTTAAACACAGAATGCTAATTAAATTCAGACGTACAGCATATTCCATTTGGAAAATCATTAGGGAATTCAATATTCCACGTTCACAACGGGAATGATCTATCGAGAATAACAAATTGCATAATGGGCAACACAGTGTCAACGGCCTTTGCTTAAGTACCGAGAGCAGCGGCGTTTGCGGTCAGTGCTAACAGACAAGCTACCCAGCTTGAAATAACCACAGAAATCAATGTGGGACGTATGACGAAGCTATCCAGCAGGACAGTGCGGCGAATTCTGTTGTTAATCGGCTATGGTAGCACACGACCGACGCGAGTGCCTTTGCTAAAAGCACGACATCGCCTGCAGAGACTCTCTTGCTCTCAAGACCATGTCAGTTGGATCCTAGAAGACTGTAAAACAGTAGCCTGGTCAGATGAGTGCCGATTTCAGTTGGTAGGAGCTGATGTTAGAGTTCCATTGTGGGTAAGACCCCAAGAAGCCATGGACCCATGTTGTCAACAAGATACTCCACAAGCTGGTGGTGGCTCCATAATCATATAGGGTGTGATTACATGGAACGGACTGTTTAGGTCTTAACACAGAATCCAAGTAACGATTTCCTAGAAACTAACTATGAGCTAAGCAGTTAACATATTTCGATACCTTAAATTGTTATATAAGCTTCACCACTCTTTTGCCAAAACGATGAATATTTAGGACCGTACAAAACTATGTACATAGTATTTAGTATTAAAATGAACTGTTTGCAAATATGTCCAAAGACATCATTTTGGTCTTTAAACTCGCGTAGCACACTACTTTCTCTTTCAAGAGGGTTTTGAAACAGATTGCTTTTAATAGTGCTTCTCTGAGAAATGTATAGTGAAAGCATTTAAATATTTAAAGCAGTGAATGCAGTACTCTAAGTAAGTGTTTGAATAATCACTTGCCATTAATGAAGTCTCTGACTGAATGAAGGAGCAGGGCTGGGTATCTGACTCAGGTAATAAGAGTCAGGCGAATGAAGTAGACCTGAAAAAATAATTTCATTTATATCCATACACACACGCAAGCGCCCACACACACAACACACACTATATGTATATGCACAGCAAGTATCAGTAAACACTAGTTCATATAATACTAAGACATTAATCTGCCGGGAGACTGGAGATAGACGAACTATGAGGCAGCTGTGGCAGCGAAGCTGATACAGAATATGCAATCGTGGCTCTTCATGTAACACGTTTAACAAATCTCCTCAGCCTTGCAATGTTAATACAGAGCATGTACTTATATGACACGTTGCTAAGAATTCCACTGAGTTGCATCCGAGGCCTATTTGCAATAATTTGAGAATATCTTAGCCTGGCTTATTACTGAGGATGACTCTTCCTTAGAGGTTGGATATCAGCTTGTAGTCTTTCTCCTGCAAGTGGTACCGCTCGTCTTTTCGTTCCACCTTTTCTATTCGAGCGCTTATCTCAAAGCCACCGAAAGGCTTCCTTCTTTTTTTCCTGTAGATTACCCCTAAGCATAAGGATATCACACAAAAATAATAATCATACATCACATATATGTAAAAACTCATAATAATATTACAAGTTTTGACTATTCATCGAGATGAAAGCATTATTCTGAAACCTTTAGGATGTTAAAGGGATTGACAATGTAGTTTACGTTATTTTGTGATGACAGGTAACGGTGTACTAATGGGAATCGTACATATAAATCATATCTGGTTTTCGTAATGAGTCACTGTGTTACGGTATACACTTTTAGAGTGTAATACATGGTTCATCACTTGGCAATAATGATTTTATATTTCGCCTAACCTCATCCTGTGAATACTTTCAAGTGAGTGTGTGACTTTTGCCGGCCGGGGTGGCCGAGCGGCTCTAGGCGCTACAGTCTGGAACCGTGCGACCGCTACGGTTGCAGGTTCGAATCCTGCCTCGGGCATGGATGTGTGTGATGTCCTTAGGTTAGTTAGGTTTAAGTAGTTCTAAGTTCTAGGGGACTGATGACCACAGATGTTAAGTCCCATAGTTCTCAGAGCCATTTGAACCATTTTTATGTGACATTTTACTACTTGTTTGTCGTTGTTAACATTTATTTCAGCTAACAGCTTCGTGACAATTTAAGCCTGTAATGTTATTTACGCATTAATTTATTTGGTATCCAGTAAATTGATGATGGTCAGAGGATTGAAATTGACTGCGTAAATAAAGAATTTTACTAGCAGCTCAAAGCGGTAATATGATATTTTTCAAATATATAAGACATCTGGTACACCACATCCCGAAAATATGTTAATGTAAGAGTACAAGGTGGCATGTAATGGATCTGGGCAACAGTGTTGCATGTGCTTCTCCATTCGCTGTAGAAACACATAAGACATAAACCAGAGGAAATATTTCTGTAGCACTAAATTGTCTGTGGCCACATGCAGGTATAAAAGACAAGATATATATTGTAAAATAAGTACGTTGTATTAAACAAGAAATTATTATTGCCATGTGTGAGTTTTCAAACGAAATAATATTGTTATGATCTGATGTTTATACAGTGTTGCAGTAACTAAGATGAGTTTTATAACCAGAAATAAGCATAGACTTTCGTAATATCTTTGCCAAGCTACAATATGACGTAGGAAGCAGGATAAAGTAATTTTCAGGCTCGCTCTATTCCCAAAGACCACAGTCATACATCCAAGTAGTAAGCACATGACTATGCATTTGAATAGCTCCAAAGACGTCTTTCCACAAAAGCATCACAGGAACTAAATACGCGATGGGAACAGAATTTAGGAATCACTGCGAACTGTGACTCGGGGGGTGCGTGGAAGCAGGGGAAATGTCGTAAAACGCGGCCTGTTTCCCGGCTGACTGCTAGGGAAGACGTCTACTTATAGCCGACTCTCAGGGGCGGCTGGATCCCTCGGGTTATGCCGATAACGCCTGCGACGTCACATTTCGCGGAAGAAAAATTCTTATCTTTCAGTCCCAGACCCGGGCCGCCATCTCTAGCAGTCCATATTTCAAGCAGCAAAATGTTTCCTTTGAATTTCGCGCACCACAGCTTCTCTCTCGCCTTCTCCAGGTCACGTAAGTTCAACTCCCGAAGGGGCGAAAAAGCGAGAGTTGGAAATCCAATCTGTCAACCCTATTCCAATGAGCCAAAGATATCATTTGCACAAGAAACAATACATGTCAGTTTGATGTTTTACCGTACTTCCAGAGAGTGTAAGCTGAAATTTTAGTTGAAAGACAGGCCGAAAATATCTCTATAATCGGTGTCATAGCTAATTGTAGCTTCCACGTTCTCAGTTAATACCAGGGAAATAAACCACTGAACATTTATTTCACTGTTGGTGCTGACAGGTTCCTGGCTCCATTCTCAGTCTTTTACATAATAATTGATGTCATGAAAACACAGTACAATATAATTTTGAGCGGAATAAAAGTATTAGAATCCCTGCATAAAGAACGAGTACTTTTTTGTCGATGATTACGTTATATCTCGGTTTCTTCCCCCCTCATTGGCTTTATAATCATGCTACAGTTCTATCTGTGACAAATATAAACGCAGAAAGCAGTTCTGTATAATATCAGCAATTTCCAAGATTAAATCTCCGCTAGTGAGTCACTGACACTTTAGTATTATAGAAAGTATGAAAAGAAAACATTAACCTCCCCAGACCGCAATTAACAATGTTGAAAACAAGCCACCGTCGAACGAAATAGAAGTCAAGAAATTTATATGCTGACAGAACTGATACAAATGTGCATTAAAAAAAATATTGTTACCTGTTCGTCAGTTAAATTGAAAGAAACTGTGCAAGTTGTGTGTTGAGGACAGGTAATTTATGTTAGTATTGCTTCCGAATTTTGTGTATTATAAATTGTTATTGTTTATAAGTACCCGTGGTCTAAGAGTAGCGTCTTTGATTCGTAATCAAAACGTCTTCGGTCGCGGGTTCGATCCCCGCCACTGCCTAAATTTTAATGAATAATGAGCATTGGCGGCCGAAGACTTCCGGCATAAGAAGTCAGCCTCATTCTTCCAACGGCCTTGTCAAAGAGGGCGGAGGAGCGGATAGAGGTTCAGGGCACTCTCTTGTCCTAGGGGTGGGAAATTGCACCTAAAGGCGGAAGAATCAGCAATGATCAACGACATGAGGATGCATAAGGCAATGGAAACCACTGCATTAAAGACACGTAACGTGTATCCACAGGACATGCGGCCTGTAATTGAAGAAGTGTCATGATGATCTCTCCATTGGCAAAAGATTCCGGAATAGTCCTCCATTCGGATCTCCGGGAAGGGACTGCCAGGGGGTAGGTTACCATGAGAAGAAGATTGTATAATCAACGAAAGGATAACGTTCTACGAGTCAGGGCGTGGAATGTCAGAAGCTTGAAAGTGGTAGGTAAACTAGAAAATCTGAAAAGGGAAATGCAAAGGCTCAATCTAGATATAGTAGGGGTCAGTGAAGTGAAGTGGAAGGAAGACAAGGATTTCTGGTCAGATGAGTATCGGGTAATATCAACAGCAGCAGAAAATGGTATAACAGGTGTAGGATTCGTTATGAATAGGAAGGTAGGGCAGAGGGTGTGTTACTGTGAACAGTTCAGTGACCGGGTTGTTCCAATCAGAATCGACAGCAGACCAACACCGACAACGATAGTTCAGGTATACATGCCGACGTCGCAAGCTGAAGACGAACAGATAGGGAAAGTGTATGAGGATATTGATAGGGTAATGCAGTACGTAAAGGGGGACGAAAATCTGATAGTCATGGGCGACTGGAATGCAGTTGTAGGGGAAGGAGTAGAAGAAAAGGTTACAGGAGAATATGGGCTTGGGACGAGGAATGAAAGAGGAGAAAGACTAATTGAGTTCTGTAACAAGTTTCAGCTAATAATAGTGAATACCCTGTTCAAGAATCGCCAGTGGAGGAGGTATACTTGGAAAAGGCCGGGAGATACAGGGGAAGGAGTAGAAGAAAAGGTTACAGGAGAATATGGGCTTGGGACGAGGAATGAAAGAGGAGAAAGACTAATTGAGTTCTGTAACAAGTTTCAGCTAATAATAGTGAATACCCTGTTCAAGAATCGCCAGTGGAGGAGGTATACTTGGAAAAGGCCGGGAGATACGGGAACATTTCAATTAGATTACATCATGGTCGGACAGAGATTCCGAAATCAGATACTGGATTGTAAGGCGTACCCAGGAGCAGATATAGACTCAGATCACAATATAGTAATGATGAAGAGTAGGCTGACGTTCAAGACATTAGTCAGGAAGAATCAATACGCAAAGAAGTGGGATACGGAAGTACTAAGGAATGACGAGATACGTTTGAAGTTCTCTAACGCTAAAGATACAGCAATAAGGAATAGCGCAGTAGGCAGTACAGTTGAAGAGGAATGTACATCTCTAGAAAGGGCCATCACAGAAGTTGGGAAGGAAATCATAGGTACAAAGAAGGTAGCTGCGAAGAAACCATGGGTAACAGAAGAAATACTTCAGTTGATTGATGAATGGAGGAAGTACAAACATGTTCCGGGGAAATCAGGAATACAGAAATACAAGTCGCTGAGGAATGAAATAAATAGGAAGTGCACGGAAGCTAAGACGAAATTCCTGCAGGAAAAATGTGAAGACATCGAAAATGTTATGATTGTCGGAAGGACAGACTCAGCATACAGGAAAGTCAAAACAACCTTTGGTGACATTAAAAGCAACGGTGGTAACATTAAGAGAGCAACGGGAATTCCACTGTTAAATGCAGAGGAGAGAGCAGATAGGTGGAAAGAATACATTGAAAGCCTCTATGAGGGTGAAGATTTGTCTGATGTGACAGAAGAAGAAACAGGAGTCGATTTAGAAGAGATAGGGGATCCAGTATTAGAATCGGAATTTAAAAGAGCTTTGGAGGACTTGCGGTCAAATAACGCAGAAGGGATAAATAACATTCCATCAGAATTTCTAAAATCATTGGGGGAAGTGGCAACAAAACGACTATTCACGTTGGTGTGTAGAATATATGAGTCAGGCGATATACCGTCTGACTTTCGGAAAAGCATCATCCACACAATTCCGAAGACGGCAAGAGCTGACAAGTGCGAGCTCATGCATCAGAGCTGCTTACAAGAATAATATACAGAAGAATGGAAAAGAAAATTGAGAATGCGCTAGGTGAAGTTCAGTTTGGCTTTAGGAAACGCAAAGGGACGAGAGAGGCAATTGTGACGTTACGGCTAATGATGGAAGCAAGGCTAATGAAAAATCAAGACACTTTCATAGGATTTGTCGAACTGGAAAAAGCGTTCGACAATATAAAATGGTGCAAGCTGTTCGAGATTCTGAAAAAGGTAGGGGTAAGCTATAGGGAGAGACGGGTCATATACAATATGTACAACAACCGAGAGGGAATAATAAGAGTCTACAATCAAGAACGAATTGCTCGTATTAAGAAGGGTGTAAGACAAGGCTGTAGCCTTTCGCCCCTACTCTTCAATCTGTACGTCGAGGAAGCAATGATGGAAATAAAAGAAAGGTTCAGGAGTGGAATTAAAATACAAAGTGAAAGGATATCAATGATACGATTCGCTGATGACATTGCTATCCTGAGTGAAAGTGAAGAAGAATTAAATGATCTGCTGAACGGAATGAACAGTCTAATGAGTACACAGTATGGTTTGAGAGTATATCGGAGAAAGACGAAAGTAATGAGAAGTAGTAGAAATGACAACAGCGAGAAACTTAACATCAGGATTGATGGTCACGAAGTCAATGAAGTTAAGGAATTCTGCTACCTAGGCAGTAAAATAACCAATGACGGACGGAGCAAGGAGGACATCAAAAGCAGACTCGCTATGGCAAAAAAGGCATTTCTGGCCAAGAGAAGTCTACTAATATCTAATACTGGCCTTAATTTGAGGAAGAAATTTCTGAGGATGGACGTCTGGAGTACAGAATTGTATGGTAGTGAAACATGGACTGTGGGAAAACCGGAACAGAAGAGAATCGAGGTATTTGAGATGTGGTGCTACAGACGAATGTTGAAAATTAGGTGGACTGATACGGTAAGGAATGTGGAGGTTCTACGCAGGATCGGAGAGGAAAGGAATATGTGGAAAACACTAATAAGGAGAAGGGACAGGATGATAGGATATCTGCTAAGACATGAGGGAATGACTTACATGGTACTAGAGGGAGTTGTAGAGGGCAAAAACTGTAGAGGAAGACAGAGATTGGAATACGTCAAGCAAATAATTGAGGACGTAGGTTGCAAGTGCTACTCTGAGATGAAGAGGTTAGCACAGGAAAGGAATTCGTGACGGGCCGCATCAAACCAGTCAGCAGACTGATGACAAAAAAAAAAAAATTGTTTTTAACGAAGTAAACCGTAAAGCAACTACTTCTATTTTGGATTGCTGTCCTCTTGCTTACCGCCATGCAGATAGATAGTAATGTGGGGTTGCTGTTGCGATCAGGAGGAACTTCCGATCGAATTTTTAGTTTATTTAACTTTTTATTCAATTATTGTACATCTAATTCTGTAGTCCAATACGTACAGTGGACTGTTCAAGTTATACCGCATTGGAGAATTCGGTTCCTTCCAGATAAATCCTAGGTATCCGTGAGTGTATAACAAATTGAATTTTGTTATTTGGTTAAGTTGCAGAGAGGTATGTATATCCTTGAACTAGATGTACTAGAGGCGATGGAAAGTTTTCATTATTGCTTTATACGAAAACATGAAAGTTTCTTAGAGACGTACTTACTAAACATTCTTGTTCTTGCCTAGATGTATACAAGATTGTAAGCCCTGAGATTTGTAATAATAACAATAATAATCTTGCTATTGAGCTAAAATGACTCACTATTTATTAAACATGTACCTTATATACTGTAGAGCGAAAGAAAGTGGTACACCTCCCGTAATATCGTGTAAGGCCCCCATAAACACCCAGAAAGGGCGTAGCACGACGTGGCAACGACTCGACTAATGTCAGAAGTAGTGATGGAGGGAATGCACACCATGAATCCTGGAGGTCTGTCCATAAATCCGTAAGTGTACGAGGGTATGGAGATCTCTTCTTTTCAACACGTTGCAAGGCATCACAGATATGCTCAACAATATGCATGTCAGGAGAGAATGGTGGCCAGCGGAAGTGTTTCAACTCAGAAGAGCATTCCTGGAGCCACTCTGTAGCAATTCAGGACGTGTGGAATGTCGCATCGTACTGCTTGAATTGCCCAAGTTCGTCTGAATGCAAATCAACATGATGGATGCAGGTGATCAAACAGGATACTTACGTACGTATTACCTATCAGAGTCGTATCTAAAGGTATCAGAAGTCTCATATCACTCCAACTACACACGCCCCACGCCATTACAGAGCCTCCACCAGCTTCAACATTCCCCTATTGTGATGCAGGGTCCATAAATTAACGAAGTTGTCTCCATATCAGTAAACGTCCATCAGCTCGATACAATTTGAAACGAGACTCAGACCAGGAAACATGTTTCCAGTTATCAACAGCCGGTGGTGGTGGGCGAGCGGTTCTAGGCGCTTCAGTCTGGAAACGCGCGACCGCTACGGTCGCAGGTACAAATCCTGCCTCGGGCATGGATGCGTGTGCTGTCCTTAGGTAGTTAGGTTTAAGTAGTTCTATGTTCTAGGTGACTGATGACCTCAGATGTTAAGTCCCATAGTTCTCAGAGCCATTTGAACCATCAGTTATCAACAGTCCAATGTCGATGTTGACGGGCCGAGATGGGGCGTAAAGCTCTGCGTCGTGCAGTCATCAAGGGCACACATGTCCGCAGCTCGTGATCTAGTGACTAAAATTGCTACCTCTGGATCACAGGTTACCGGGTTCGATTCCAGGCCGCGATGGGGATTTTCTCTGCCTGGGCGCTGGGTGTCCTCGTCATTTCGTCATCATTTCCTTAATTCGTGACAGTGGCGAGAATGGACTGTGGAAAAAATTGGACTGTGAATAAATTGGGACTTGGTACGGGCGTTGATGACCGCGTAGTTGAGGGCCCCACAAACCGATCATCATCATCAAGGGCACATGTGTGGACCGTGGCCTCCGAAAGCCCATATCGATGATGTTTCGTTGAATGGTTCGCACGATGAGACTTGTTGATGGCCCATAATTGAAATTTGCAGCAATTTGCTGAAGATTTGCACTTCTGTCACGTTGAATGGTTCTCTTCAGTCGTCGGTGGTCCCGTTTTTGCTGGATCTTTTTCCGGCCGCAGCAATATCGGAGATTTATTGTTTTGTTGGATTCCTGATATTCGGGGTTCACTAGTGAAATGGTCGTACAGGAAAATCCCCACTTCATCTCTGCCTTGTAGATGCTGTGTCCCACCGCTCATGCGCTAACTACAACACCACGTTCAGACTCATTTAAATCTTGACAACCTATCATTGTAGCAGCAGTAACCGATCTAACAACGGCGTCAGAGACTTGTCTTATATAGGCGTTGCCGACCGCAGCCCCGTATCCTGCCTGTTTACACATCTCTGTATTTGAGTACTCATGTCTATAGCAGTTTCTATGGCGCTTCAGTCTGAACAGCGAACGTTTGGTGGTGAGATCACCTGAGATCAACTTAATATCATATACATATTTATATCCTTCCCCTTCGAACCGGCAGTCTAAATTGTTTGTTATGCGAAGTCCGATTACTCTTGCTGTGCACTGTAACACATTTAATCGCATTTTGCAGCATTTTAGCACTGCCAACCATCGCCCAACATATAGCTCTCCTACAGTGATCTCTGCGCCTAGTTTTATCGTGACGGAAAACTAATGCAGAATCTACTTCAGCGCTGAGTTTGTTTAGCCAAATCTTCATTGCGACTTAGACATGATCAACTTGACTCCCACTGCGTCCTTTATAATTTGTCCCACCTCAGAAAATGTTTGTGTTCTGAAGCACAAAGTAAGCCAGCGATCCAACTGTAGTTTGATGTAATTTTAGGAATAAAAAGTTACAAGTTGGACCAACAGATTTCTTATTGGGAATATTTAGGACGGTATTTTTGGTTGCATCCTTTTCCTTACAACTAAGGGAAAATTGCGAACACTTTGAACTTGTGATGATTGGTGCAGACTCAATTTATTTCTGTGGTCTTGTACGCGACTTCTGGGTGTTTGTTGCTCAGATCGTGTGTGTGTGTGTGTGTATAAGTATCTGTATATATATATATATATATATATATATATATATATATATATATATATATATATATATATGTGTGTGTGTGTGTGTGTGTGTGTGTGTGAAGGGAAAATGATGACGTCTCTCGGAATGCACAATGTACTTGATCTTTAAAGGTATGCTTAAATGCCGACCAGAGTGGCCATGCGGTACTAGGCTCTACAGTCTGGAACCGAGAGACCGCTACGGTCGCAGACTCGAATCCTGCCTCGGGCATGGATGTGTGTGTTGTCCTTAGGTTAGTTGGGTTTCATTAGTTCTAAGTTCGAGGCGACTGATGACCTCAGAAGTTAAATCGCATAGTGCTCAAAGCCATTTGAACCATTTTTTATCCACAAATCTCTAGACACAGCTATTTGAGATCTAATCCACTGTTAAGTCCAATTCTCTGTACCCAAATACCAAGCCAATGGCCAGTGAAGCAGGTAGGCTCCCAATTGAAATTAAAGTGTCGGAAGAAGAGTAAATCTCACAGAACGGAAGGACGAAACTTTACGGGTAGAGAGGATATGTCACGTAATGATGTAATAAAATTTAGAGAGGACTAGGCAGCATGAGACCATTTATTAGTATAAGTTAGCACCCCCTGGCCTGGATACACGCAGTGTTTCAATTAGGAAGGGTTTCATAAAGCCGTTGTTTCTTCGTCTGAGGCGAGGGGTCCTACAACTATTGTAAGTGATACCGGCGCTGGGACAAAATTGACGTTCGTGTGTGTCCCACACATAATACATCGGCGACGGATCTGGCTATCTTGGCCATGGGAGCACCTCAGCATCACGCAGACCGTTCATAGAGACAGGCGCCACTTGTGGTCGAGCGTTGCGTTGTTGAAAAGTGGTGCCACGATACTTTCGTGTAGGAGGCAACACACAAGGCCGTAAGTTCAAATGGTTCAAATGGCTCTGAGCACTATGGGACTTAACATCTGTGGTCATCAGTCCCCTAGAACTTAGAACTACTTAAACCTAACTAACCTAAGGACATCACACACATCCACGCCCGACGCTGGATTCGAACCTGCGACCGTAGCGGTCACGCGGTTCCAGACTGAAGCGCCTAGAACCGCACTGCCACAACGGCCGGCTAAGGACGTAAGGATGCCACTTGTTGTCGAGCATTGTGTGCAGGTCATTAAATGATTTTTAGGCACATATACGTACAGTTACACATCAATTGACGTGACACACACTGAATTGACAACACAACTTATCACGGCCAACTTACCCAGTCTTTTTTTATGGAAATATTATTTGAAGGTATAATGTCCGCAATATGACACACTTAAAGAGCGGTGTAAAGCACTGTACTAGCTCGTATATTAAAAAAACATCTCAGTTTCATTTTGCAATGCAATGTAATTGGAATTAATACTGCTTTAATGTCACTGATGCGCGTAGAGTAATATTATTGTGTGGCATATTTATCACTGGTCATTTAGAATTAAGTTAATTTCTCTTAATTTGCGTAGCTGAGACAAAAGATAGCCGTTATGCAGCAACAACAAGAATTTAATGAAAACTACTATTAATCTTTGCCAACAAATAAAATGACACTGTAGTTACATAATATAATCAAAAAGGAAACTTCGTAACTTATTGTCAAGGCTCTGTGCCGTTTTCATTGGCAATATTCAAAGCAGCCGCTCCGGCATTGGAAGTGCCCAATAACAATCAATCATAGGCTCGAGATGCACTGCTATTACTACTACTACGACGTGATCAGGCCCAGTGGACCGCACGCATCTACAAGTTTCCTCCTCCACTGTATTCTGTCCATTGCTGCTATCCGCGATCCGTCCACATTTATTGACACTTGGTTTAAATCTTGAAGGAGGCCATATCTCCAAAACTTCTTGGGTCTCCTGGCGGTCTCTTTCTTATAGGTGTGAAATCCAGGAGCTTCCGAGGCTATCTGTGATCCTCCATCTTTCCCACATGGCCGGCCCGCTGTATTCGTTTGGCTTTGACAGTTCCTGCTATGTTGGGTTGCTGGTATTGTTCCTCCAGGTCTTGGTTGTATCTGATCCTCCATTCCCCTGTATCTGTATCCAGAACCGGACCGAAGATCTTCCGAAGCATGAAGCCAGTGTAGTTCGTAGAACTTCACTCTGCTGTAAACTGCTCAGTGTTGTTGTTTATGGCAGCTTAAAGATATTCTACGAACTAAATTGTACGTAACGCAATAAATATGTAGTAATTCAGATGAAGTGATTTTCGTTAATTATTTACAGTGATGTGAGCTTTTGGAGCACACCGTGATCAAGTTTATAACGTTAGGAGTAAAACCGCTGTGCGTTTCCACGACACACAACGTACGGCACCTCTCGCCAGGTCGGTTCAATTATATTCAATTATTGTCATCTGTAGTAGATCACTTATTTATCGCTGAAGTTAATACGACGACATTCACTAGCAGCCCATTCATCCCGGGCACGGCACCACACCAGAAACAGCCGTTTTTGTTGTGTTGTCGGAAGCATACCGGTAGGCAGGAGACGGTAATTTCCTGCTGCTAGTCTCCGGGCAGTGGTGTTGGATGACAAAGAAAGTTGCAGGATGTCCATTACTTATCCTGGAGTTGCAGGCTCAGATGTGAAGATGTTACGATACGCGTAGTGAAGATTACAGCGATCGTCCCGTGAGAGGTCAGACGTGATCAATAGGAACCTCGGCGACGATTCTGCCTGGACTCACGATGCTAAGCAGTTCAGCGTCCGGCTACTGTGATACCTCACTGCTCTATATCTGGATAGTGTACGAGTCAATCAAATGATCAAATGAAGAACGGCAATGAAAGCTTCAGATGTTGATGAAGCTGTGTCACACGAGTACATCGCTACGAGCACTCAACATCTGACTCTGTTTTCAGCCCTCATGCACCCTACTAGGCCTTGGAACAACATTACAAACGAACAACGTGAAACACGTATGTATTCATTACCAGCGATGGCGAGGCATGACAGAATCTCTGACCAGAGAGTTATTTATCGTTAGCTGTTGATAGTCTGCGCTTGACCGCGCGAGTGTTCAGTTGTGTGTAGCGAGTCGACAGTAGAAGTCAGTCTGCGTCAGTCTGCGCTAGTCTGCGCGTGTCTATAGTAGTAGCCAGTGGGCAGTAGTAGCGTGTGGACGGTTGTACTGAGCAGGCGTCGGCATGCGTCGGCGGCGTGCTCTTCTTGCGACTCTGGTCAGGATTGTGGTGGACGATGAATATTGTTGTAGAAGGTAATGAAGCAGCATTGTGCACATCTAGTAATGTATGTTAATTGTAATTAATTTGTTCAAAAATTGCCCCAATAATAATTTTTTATAAAGTAACACTTTTGAACAAAAAGCATTCATTTCAATTTAAAGAATATTTCCTATGCATTTCCTCCAAGAATCAAAATTAAATATACGCCAGCATTGCACGAAGCTGTGTCGATAAATAAGAGCAGATATAGATGCAGTTTTTATTGAGGTAAGAATTTTTGCTTTTTGTTATTCAGAATACAGGGCCGAAGGTCAGCGCTGCTGTCCTTATAAAATTTATCAGGTTTAATTATTTCACAGGGCCGAAGGTCAGCGCTGCTGTCCTTATAAAATTTATCAGGTTTAATTATTTCTGTTGAGATGTTGTATACGGTTCATGGTTCATTAGTTAATTAATATTATTGTGGGTTTACGATCAATTTTCATTCCTTAATTTTTGCATTTTCATTTAACAATATTTCGTAAGGAGAGTTTACGCTTAGCTCAATTTCCACATTTATTTATTTAAAATTTCTGCGGGGAGGTTACAAACGCTAATGCACTCTGATGACCGTTCCTCTCTCACAGATAATTGCAACCCTGTGCATTTACATACCAACTGATGGCGTGTATGTTTATAAAGTTACAGTGACATAGTCCGCCCGGTTGGCCGTGCGGTCTAGGCGGTTTTCCATCTGCCTCGGCGAATGCGGGCTGGTTCTCCTTATTCCGCCTCAATTACACTATGTCGGCGATTGCTCCGCAAACAAGTTCTCAACGTACGCGTACACCACCATTACTCTACCACGCAAACATAGGGGTTACACTCGTCTGGTGTGAGTCGTTCCCTGGGGGGGGGGGGGGGGGGGTCCACCGAGGGCCGAACCGCACAATAACCCTGGGTTCGGAGTGGGGCGGCGGATGGGTAAAGTGGACTGCAGTAATCGTCGTGGGGTTGTGGACCACTGCGGCTGCGGCGGGGACGGAGCCTCTCCGTCGTTTCTAGGTCCCCGGTTAACATGCAATACAATACAGTGACATCCGACCAGGTCTTCCAGGTGTTTCTGTTTCATGTCAGGCACTTGATTTTGGGGGTTTTCCACTTCCACTACTTGCCTTCCAGCCTGAGGAGACGCCCAAAATGGCATGGCTAGAACTATGCAGTTGCCACTCTTATGGAAACTATAATGCGTGCTTTTTATTTCAATGCTCTGAGCCTTATTGAATGTATGTTTATGTGTTTAAGAAAGTGAAGTTAGGAACTATATGTTTACAGTGGTCTTCACCCACGACCATTGGAATGAATAGTCAACAAATCACTCTGATTTGTGAATATTTGGAGTACTTGCCTCTCACAACCAAATAGAATGTTTCAAAATTTTTTTCGGAACCAAAGGATTGGGGTAATATTTATTTAAATATGGAACAACATCTCCGAGACTAACAATGATGCACCAGCCCATACTTCGATTTTCATTTCTGCAAAAGCAAGGCATGTTCCGTTGTGAGATACAGTTGAGACCATCCGTCAATAAACTATTTCCGATTACGTAATCATTTAAGAGGAAAGATCGTGTTTGGTTTATTCTTTATCCCTTATTAATTTCTGGCACCGTGGTGACTTTCAAACTTGACGTTTAATTACAGTGTTATATATTAGACTTGAAAATTTAATTGAAACAATTCTTCCTCCAGGCAATAATTGATCTGTCGTTTATAACATTTACTTGTCAGTGTTCCTCCCACTCATTTTTAATCTGTAGCATACGGAGGCAGTAATACACAGACAGCGGGTATCACTAACAAAATGAAGGCTGGCAGTTATAGAAGCGCCGGCCGCGGTGGTCTAGCGGTTCAGGCGCTCAGTCCGGAACCGCGCGACTGCTACGGTCGAAGGTTCGAATCCTGCCTCGGGCATGGAAGTGTGTGATGTCCTTAGGTTAGTTAGGTTTAAGTAGTTCTAAGTTCTAGGGGACTAATGACCTCAGCAGTTGAGTCCCATAGTGCTCAGAGCCATTTGAACAATTTTTTCTAGGGGACTGATGACCACCGATGTTAAGTCCCATAGTGCTCAGAGCCATTTGAACCAGTTATAGAAGCCGAAACGTTCAGCGTCGTATCATGAAGCGATGACACATCCGTAAGAATTTTATTGAAATAGACTTCAAAATACTTTTAAATCATATCAGCTGTAATGACACATTAGTTATCACGACATACTATAATGAGGTAGTCAGCGTCATCAAGATCGAGCTGACAAGAGTGTAGATTCTACTTTGAGACTATGAGGGTACACCGAAACGTAGACATTATAATGACAACAAAGTGACATTTATTGCATGCTGGACTACACGTCAGAGTGCCACAGTTAAATGACACTATTTTCCATCATAGTCACCAAGTCTCTGTAAGCAATGGTCTGAAAGTCGTATCAGTCATCAAGTCTTCAACGACAGGATCTCGACCTACGGCTACGGAGAGATTTGAGGAACGATGTGGGAAAGTCTTCATTGTTGAATATCTCTGTCCCCCCATATGTTCTTTCCAAGAAGTGGGTAAAATGGCTCTGAGCACTATGGGTCTAAACGTCTGAGGTCATCAGTCCCCTAGAACAAAGAACTACTTAAACATCACTAACATAAGGACATCACACACATCCATACCCGAGGGAGGATTCGAAACTGTGACCGTAGAAGTCGCGCGGTTGCACTCTGAAGCGCCTAGAACCGCTCGGCCACACCAGCCGGCGATGTTCTTTCAGCTTGGCGAAAATATGGATATCTCATGTTGGAATATCTCAACTTATCGATCAGCGTCACCCACGTCCATGCAGCCTTGGTCAAGTTGATGGCATCATTTCACTGCAGCTGGATGCGACGTTGGATTTGGTCCATATATCGCGAGAATTTCACGGTGAACCTGTGTGAAGATTCTACGTTTTACCCCCAAGGATCGTATTCCAACACATGGAATACAGTCCGAGCTGCTGTGCCATTTCACTCGCACAATGTGAGTAACCTTATGTGTACAGCCGAACTGCATTTGTAGCAGACCAGGAACATGTACCTTCTTCTGACAATGCGCCTATCTAGTTGTTCGATGACATTGGCGTAGGACTGCATGTGCAACTTATTTTCTGAAGTCCATGCGTGGTAATTGCACGCATTTCGTGTTTGAAATTCTCTTGGGACACACAGGCATGGCTACTCTGCAGATCACACTTAACTGGCTAACAGAGGGTTCATCGAACCATTATCATGCTACTTCTGGAACACTGCACTCTCGAATAACACGTGGGCAACTTGAGCACCTAAATCTTTATGTGGATGCACTAATTTCCGATATTACAGTACTGGCCAAAAAAATTGCTACACCAAGAGGAAATGCAGATGATAAACCGATATTCATTGGAGAAGTATAATATACTAGAACTAACATTTTCACGCAATTTGGGTGCATAGATCCTGAGAAACCACCTCTGGCCGTAATAACGGCCTTGGTACGCCTGGGCATTGAGTCAAACAGAGCTTGGATGGCGTGTACAGGTACAGCCGCCCATGCAGCTTCAACACGATACCACAATTCATCAAGAGTAGTGTATTGTGACGAGCCAGTTGCTCGGCCACCATTGACCAGACGTTTTCAATTGGTGAGAGATCTGGAGAATGTGCTGGCCAGGGAGCAATAGAACACTTTCTGTATCCGTACGGGGCCTGCAACATGTGGTCGTGCGTTATCCTGCTGAAATGTAGGTTTTCGCAGGGATACAATGAAGGGTAGAGCCACGAGTCGTAACACATCTGAAATGTAACGTCCACTGTTCAAAGTGCCGTCAATGCGAACAAGAGGTGACCGAGACGTGTAACCAATGGTACCCCGTACCATCACGCCGGGTGATACGCCAGTATGGCGATGACGAATACACGCTTTCAACGTGCGTTCACTACGATGTCCACCAAACACGCATGCGACCATCATGATGCTGTAAACAGAACCTGGATTCATCCGAAAAAATGGCGATCTCCCATTCTTGCAGCCAGGTTCGTCGTTGAGTACACCATCTCAGGCGCTCCTGTCTGTGATGCAGCGTAAAGGGTAAGGGCAGCCATAGTCTCCGAGCTGATAGCCCATGCTGCTGCAAACGTCGTCGAACTTTTCATGCAGATGGTTGTAGTCTTGCAAATGTCCGTATCTGTTGACTCACGGATCGAGGCGTGGCTGCACGATCCGTTACAGCAATGCGGATAAGATGCCTGTCATCTCGACTGCTAATGATACGAAGCCGTTGGGATCCAGCACGGCGTTCCGTATTACCCTCCTTAACCCACCGATTTCATATTCTGCTAACAGTCATTGGATCTCGACCAACGCGAGCAGCAATGTCGCGATACGATAAACCGCAATCGCTATAGGCCCCAATCCGACCTTTATCGAAGTCGAAAACGTGATGGTACGCATTTCCCTTCCTTACACGAGGCATCACAGTAAGGTTTCACCAGGCAACGCCTGTCAATTGCTGTTTGTGTATGAGAAATCGGTTGGAAACTTTCCTCATGTCAGCACGTTGTAGCTGTCACCACCGGCGCCAACCTTGTGTGAATGCTCTGAAAAGCTAATCATTTGCATATCACAGTATCTTCTCCAAGTCGTTTAAATTTCGCGTCTTTAGCACGTCTTCTTCGTGGTGTAGCAATTTTAATAGCCAGTACTGTATATTATGAAAGTCATTTCTTCCCATACACGGTGTGTCAGATATAAGAACAGATATTTTTATATGCGATAACTTAAAAGGTTCACACATTAGTGTGATAGTTGTTTCTCCTTTGCATCGAACAGTCTTTCGCCAAAATTGTCACAGGCTTTAGGACCTGATGTTTTCTGCATTGCTGTAACTGCACCCCTAAGTATATTACGCCAGCCAGTAGAGGCCAACAAATTTGCATCCACTTGCCCACACTTCAACACCTGACATGCTCCCCAGGGGGTATATAAGCGTTAATCGCTTGTCCTTGCCCCATGTACTTGGTGGTACAAGCCAACTTAAAAGCATACTACACCTAAGAGCTGTAGTTGTCGTTCTGCAAATGAAGTAAGAAATGATACAATGTAGTTCAGTACACCACTCACAGTCAGCAACAGAAATATCTGCACCCTGTATAGGTGGGAAACAATAAAACATTTTTTTTTCATTTCGAGGGGAAAATCGGTCATTGAAATTCTTGAAAATATCTCCCCGCAGCGTAAAACGGCTTTGCTTTAATGACTGATACCCCGAATCTCATATTATGTCTGTTTCCCCCTTCTCCCTACTTTGCGGTGATAGAAAATGGTCTGTCCTTCATTGAACTTTGTAAGACGCCAAAGAAGCAAACAAGATATTTCGCTGGTATGATGAACTACACCGGTAAGGCGACTGGAAGCTAGATCGCTCCCAACTAAAGCGGATATGGAACTGAAAATGCCACAAAATTGTTCGAACGCTGTGAATTGTCTGGTCCTCGCAAATGCGTTCCAGGTGTTAGTTCTTATAAAAAGCAAAACATGTTTAATTATATAGGGTTTATCTAACTGCTGAATTATAATTCTTGGCTCAATTTAAATCCGATTTATTACAATTACTCCTTGCAAGTACGTATAGAGGGTGGCCATTAATAAAACCGACAAACCGCAATGACGGATTCCTGACTGGAAATCCTATGAACATGTGTCCAAAAATGAATAGAGTGTTTGCAATGAGAACAGATCGTCCCCAGTACAGAGCTGCATCGCATCCATGTCACAACACATGTTCAAATTGCCCCTCACGGGGTCTGTGGGGTCTTGCCCACCCGACTCCCATAGCGTACCTAAAGGATTCTGCTTTCTCAGACAGCTATACAAAAATTCAAGCAAATCACATGACAATAAAGTAGATTGACAATGTTGTGTCTAGACAAGACAGCCTAGACACAATGAGAGGAAGCCGAAAGGCACGCGCTTAAACTCACGGAGGCTGGCGTGAGGTCTGAAACAGGATACGTAATGAATGCTATAAAGACAAGTACGTAGCTTCTGGAATGCTTAACTTTAATCCACATTTGTAGAACATCGCTCTTGATGATACATTAATGGAATCTCAATATCAATTGAATACGGCGCCTTGCTAGGTCGTAGCAAATGTAGGTGAAGGCTATCGTCTCGGGAAATGAGAGCGTATTTGTCAGTGTAGCGTCGCTAGCAAAGTCGGCTGTACAACTGGGCGCGTGCCAGGACGTCTCTCTGGACCTGCCGTGTGGTGGCGCTCGGTCTGCTATCACTGACAGTGGCGACACGCGGCCGATTTAAAGGCTACCACCTAGCAAGTGTGGTGTCTGGCGGTGACACCACAGACAATACTTAACTTTGGCTTACAATGGTTTCCCAAGCGATGGACGACATGAAAATAATAAATGTCTTCCACTACATACAGTGTCCATGCAAGTTATTCGCATTCGCTCATAAGTCAGTACTAACGTTAATATTACTGCTCATATATGCCCCTCTGCTGGTTCCCTTCTTCTACTGTCCATTTACAGTCCGGCCAAGGCTGGCAGAAGTGGTGCCTATATTCTCTTTGGCAAGAGGGCGCTCCCATCGTGGTGCATTCCTAGTCGGCGAACCATTGGCCGACGTCATCTCACAGCCTTCGCTGCTCTTTCGTTCTTGATCTTCGTACCGTCGCATGGCCGGCCGGGGTGGCCGAGCGGTTCTAGGTGCTACAGTCTGGAACCGCGCGACGGCTACGATAGCAGGTTCCAATCCTGCCTCGGGCATGGGTGTATGTGATGTCCTTAGGTTAGTTAGGTTTATATAGTTCTAAGTTCTAGGGGACTGATGACCTCAGAAGATAAGTCCCATATTGCTCAGAGCCATTTGAACCATTTTTGAACCGTCGCATGTTGTTACGCAGGAAAATCCCCCCTCCCTCCCCAAAAGCAACGAACCGTCGTCGTGTAGGGAGTGCGACTACCGCGGGAGAGGCTGGAGCGTGGGCGCATCGCTGCAACGGAAGCTGTGGCTGCGGGGACGTAAAGATTCCGGTCGCACCCCACCATCCGGCCTTCACTCTGAAGGAAACGTCCCCCGGAAAACGACCAGAAGGGTATGCGTCCACCACCTGATGCCATGAACGCCATGAACCAGATGAACAAGGTTGGGACTGCTGCGGGTGGGTGGGGCCAGCTCCATCGGAATGGTGAGAGGAGTCGGAGAGTCTCGGTCTCCATGAGGTCGTCCCGCGGTGTCGTGATGGTGCCCTGTGGCAGCTGCTGTGGCAACGCTGTCCCCTGGGTCCGTGAATCTGAGGGAATAGACACCGAAAGATCATCGTGCCTGTGAAAGGGAGAAGTTGATTTTGATGTCGGCGCTGCAAGCCATCTGGACCTGAAATACGACACATGCAAGCGCCAAATCAACGGACGATCTCGCCTCACGCCCACCGTCAGCTGTCGCTAAAAACCCTGTAAAAGACAACATCATACGGAGCGAAGCGATACTTGCGGCCTTCCTGCTGCGTCAGATACTGAGGTGGGTCGAGCAGGTGGAGCAGTGTCCGATGGCGGCGGCCGTGAAGCAATTAAACCGGCGATGGTCCTTCTCATGGGTGCGAACGATAGAAGGCGAGAAGTAATGCTTGATCCCTTGTGTGTGCGAATCGAATTTTGGCCATCTGCTGCTTGAAGGTTCTGACAAAACGTTCCGCTTCGCCGTTTGACTGTGGATGGAACGGTGCACTAGTTAGGTGCTGGATGCCATTGCGGTCACAGAATGTTTCAAGTTCGTTTGAAGTACTGAGGTCCGTTGGCTGATACTACTACTTCAGGTGAACCTTCGAGGCAAAACATAAAGGACGGCACCTGAATTGTGCTACGTGACTCAGTCGTGGTAAAAATTGCTGTTTTGAAGAGCGCACCGCAGCGCGTTGTGTGAAGCAGTCGCCCTCCGTTTCTGGCGGTGGCGCCGCTGTGGCAGTCGCAGCTTTGGTGTCTCCCTCTGATAAGGAAAGAGGAAAGGTTGCCTGTTCACGTGCATTTAAGGGGCGTCATGAGCTCGGCAGGGGGTCAGTCTGTCGAGTCTGCTCGGTTGGTGAGTCCGAGTGAGGCTGGGCCAGTCTCGGGTCACCAGTTGCCGGTCCGTCTCTCGTTCGCATTTGTGCGGCAGTGAGTGTTTGTCTGTCGTTGGAGTGCTACTGAGTATGCGCGTTAGGCCGCCAGCCTCCTCGAGTTGCTTGGGCATCGCTCATTGTCGGTTAGATCGGTTGGTAGGTCGGTCGCGCATTAAGACACAAGATGACTGGTCTGCCTTGAGCGTCGGCGCATGCGAGGATCCCACGTGAGTCTAGTGGGCCGCGCCGTATAGAAAGGGGTGGTGGCTCCGCGGTCGACACGAGAGCAACAGGAGTCAAACCACGACATCGGGCTGACCGGTGCGAGCTGCGACGCCGTGAGACGAGAGATCGGCGTGCCTTGCTGCGTCCGTTGAAGCGGCTGGCAGCGGAAGGTTCGGGAGAGCGTTGGGGGTGCTGCGCCAGGTCTTCACCAGAAATCGCAGTTTATTAGAAGTTAAGTGATTGGAGATTTGTTGTTTCATTTACTTGTTAAGTTCTACTTGTTTTCTTGGTGAGGTCAGCAGCCGCTTTGTTTTGGGATCGTCCCACCATTCTTCTCCGTTTTCCCACCCGCGGGAAGGTGGTTATTTATGAGCTGGGTGCTCCGTTTTCCCTTGTGGAGTTGGGGCGTGTTAGAGCTATCTGCGGTTCGGGTTTTTCAGTAATCTCCCTGTCAATTTGCGATACGTTAATAGCTGCCTCTGTCATGTTTGTCGGATTCGGTGTTAACGAATTTACTGCTTAAGGTGTAAATGCCGAATTCCTGAAATATGTTTTTATGTTGCCTATCATCTTGCGAGGTGGTATATGTGTAATGTAGACCATGTTGGTAAATTTTATGTAAAACTGCATTTCATGGATTTTATTTAAATGGTCTTTTATGTGTATAAAGTTGCCACCCTTCCACCGTAAGAGTTCTTTTAAAAACAAGTTGCACTTTCGGTGGCAAATAATTTTTAATGTGAGTGTTTTCTACCATTTCCATCACTCTTACGGGGTGCATAGCTTAAGCGTTTGTGCGAGTTGTTAAAATTTTTTGTTGCAGATTTGCACCTGTGTAGTCTTTCAGAGGTTGTTGATAGCGGTCGTGACTACGGGCGTGTTAAAAGGGAGCGGCAAGGTTCCCAGCCCGAAAGATCATACTATCAAAAAAAATTGTTATTTATGCCGCTGAATAAATTATATCTTGACATTTACAGGGTGCTTTCTGATTCTAATTTTTAAATCTGTTTAAGAGAAAAGTCTTTTAGCAATCAAACTTCCATTTATTGAAAAAAAATTTTAATTTGTGTCATCAGTTTCCCATCAGCAACTACTTCCACGCTCACAGAGTGTGATTAAATGGGTTAATATTCATGATGAATCGCTAGTAAATAGAGTAAACTCTTAAGAAAAGGTTCTGAAAGTAAATTCACGGTTCAGTGACGTTGTCGAGTTCATTAGCACAGCAAAAGGAAACTTGCTATACGAGTCAACCACAATCAACTAGCGAGTGTTCCAAAAAAGTCACGCAAAGTCTGTGTGAACACGTTGCCATGGTGATTGCGACTTAGACCAAGCAGAGAACTTTTGTGGCGGAGCGGATTGGTTATTTGCACATGCCTGACACTGTGGCGTCATCTGCTCCATTTGGGTATCCATAACCTGCCAAGTACAGTGTCGACGTGCTATCCCGTTTCGTGCGAACAATACGCCAGTGTCCTTGGTGAACTGCTTCACTTCTTTTTGCAAAGCTTTAAGGATCCATACACGTGACTGTCCACTGTCACTCTGAACATGAATCACACCTTTCCGTACAGCGAGGCTATGCCGACGTGCAAAGTATCGGCGCACTACAGAGGTCTTTAGCTATTCAGTGAGTGAATGTGCGAATGTATTTTAGCAAAATGTTCAAATCTGAATCAGCTTCAGTGGCCTGTGCAATTTTCCAGTAGGGCAGAGGGGATTGACTGAAGCAGTTCAGAATTCTGAGCATTGATGTGAAAACGAGATGCAGCAGAAGGGTCAAAGTCTGTATCAGGGCCAATCGGATGATGTGAAAGTGCGTCCGCATTACCATGTTAAGCCGTCGGACGATGCACAATCTTGTACTTGTACTGAGATAACAGCAAAGCACAACTTAGCAATTTATGGAAATTTCGTACAGGAACCGGTTTCGTCGGATGAAAAAAAGGACTGCACAGACTTGTAATCAGTTACTAAGTAGAATTTTCTGCCATACAAATTGTGGTAGAATTTGGTGACACCATACACAATAGCCGAAGCCTCTTTTCAATTTGTGAATAGTTACATCGAACTTTGTACAAAACTTTTGATACAAAAGCGATAAGCCTGTCTTAATCACAAATTCTGTGCGAAAGCACTGACTGATTCCGTAAGAGGAAGCGTCAGCTTTCAATACAACTGGATTGTCAGGTTCAAAGTGAACAAAGCATCGATCACTGAGCAATGCATCGTTAGGTTTTTGAAAAGCTACTTGGCACTCATCTGTCCAGACAAAGGGGATATTCTTGCGACGCAAGCGGTACAGTTTGTGCAGCATTCGGCATCAACCAAATGCAATAGTTCAATGTTCCTACGACTGACTGCAATTCTGTGACATTGCCAGGAACTCGTAACTCTCGTATGGCTAACAAACGTGACGGACTTCGACAGTTTATGACATGACCAAGATAATACAACTCAGGTTTAAAAAAATCACACTTGTCCAGTCTACACCCTAGTCCAGCGTCATATAACACACGAAAGAAAGCACGAAAATGTGCAATATGTTCTTAAAGTGTACGACCTGCCTCAATAATATCGTCCATATAGCTTGAACAGCGTGGTACTTGCGCAGTCAGTTGTTCCAAATACCGTTGGAAAATGGCGGGTGCAGAATCGAGGCCAAACGGCAAACGAAAATATTTTAACAAGCCCAAATGAGTATTTGCTGCACACACTTTAATGCTTGATCGAGTGGTATTTGAAGATACACGTTGCACAAATCAATACTTGAAAAATATTTTTCAGCGCCAAATTTGTCCATGAGATCCTCCGAGCGTGGCATTGTATGAGTATCAATCACAGTTTGGAGGTTTATTGTAGACTTTAAGTCAACACAGAGGCTGATGCGACCTGAAGGTTGGCGAGTAAAAACAGTGGACTTGCCCATTGACTAGCGTACATGGGTGCTATAGCACCGTTATCATGCAGTTCTTTTTTAACCAAGATTTTGTTCCGTAATGCAATGCGAACAGCTGTGGCCCGGCAAAATTTCAGCTGGGCATTGTCTTTCAGCGGAATATGTGTAACCTTCAAAAAAGAGTTCCGGGAATTCTTTTAACAACCGTCTTTTTTATTGAATGCAGACACTGACAACACATTGTCCTGAATGTTAAAGCCAAACAAATCAAGACCAAATCTGTTATCACCATGTTTGCGCATGCAATCGATACATCACAGGCATAGTACATGTTCCGAGAACGTGAATGTCTTGTCCATGTCTTGTCCACTATAAGCCGACAGCTACGTGGCAGTTTTAGACAGGCGTTGGGAGCCCAACGGTTCATATGTGGGATGATTGAGCAATGTAACAGAAGCACCCGTCTCGAATAAATTTCACACGTTTCCCAAAAATAAGTAAATGAACAAAAAGTTTGTTTGACTGGCGAGTCACTGAAGAAACTGCACGGTTGCCAGATTTGCGAATGCCTGTTGCAGACTCTAATATATAGCCTTAATGACATGAGCCTTGTTACTAGATTTTTGTGAGTGAGCCGATTTCTTAAGTTTGTTCCGTTGCAAACGTACCGATTGTAAATGTTCTTTTCATTGCTATCACAAGCGTAAGACGAAGCTTGTCGGGAGGGGCAGTCTTAGCGTTTGTGACGTGAATAACACCGAGGGCAAGATTTAATTCTGTTCGCCTGTGTAGCGAGCTACGTACGCGGCGTGGGAAAGTTTAGTCGGCTTGGCTACCACAAGATGCCGCGAAATGGGCCGCTCACAAACAAGCGACTCTACCAGACAAATTCATGAGCCGTCAAGGCACCGAAATCGTATTGATCTAGTATTTGCACTACCTGCTGAAATGATGGATCGGAATGTTCCAAAATCTGTTCTCTGAGTTTAATATGAGGTACATGATACACGATCGCATCACGCAACATAAGATTTGAATATAAAGCACCACAAGCACATTCGAAGTTACATTTCCCTGTCATATCCTGCAAATCTTTTACCCACTCGCGATTGGTTTGTTCTGACCGTTTTTTGCAATTAAAGAATTGACACCTGCTATCACATTCACTTGTTGGTTATAATAGTTAGTCAGCGACTGTAGCACCTGGTCGTAATCAAGTTCACTCGAAGTGACGTTAGGAAACGACTTCTGAAGTAAGCCGAACACTGCACTTAGTACCGTGGATAATAGATAGGGAAGTGTCACAGTACCTGGCACGTTGTGAGCTAGGAGGTGCGCTTAAAAATCGGACAACCACTTCAGCCAATCCTCGTCTTGTTCACAAAACTGTCGAAAAGGCTGTATAGCTCTAGGTGTTGCTGTTGGTGGTGCTTGTTCCGTCGGGCTTGCAGCGTTGGCCAGTAGCTGCTGCATCGTGTTGAGAAACGAAGAGATTTGCTGCGTCTGGGACTGAAACATCTGCATTAACTGTGTGACATCTAACGCTTGCGGCAGTGGCGCCTGAGCAGGGGGTGGGACAGGCGGGGTGGATGTTGCAAGAGACAAAATCAACAAACAGACAAGGCAAGCAAACAAAATAAGGACAAAAGCAAAGAAAATTTCTGCAATGCTCAACTGAAAACACTGGTTAGCAAAAACGACAAGAAACTGTTAAAGCAAATAAATGCCCCTGCAAAGTAAAGGGAAGAGAGAATTAAGGTACCAGCAAACCACAAATCAAATTCCTCTGTCGTCAGGTGCAGGGTTTGTTGAAATCCTCGTGGGGTTCTGGCCACTCGCCTCTTACAGAGTACCCGAAGGATGCTGCTTTCCCGGGTAGGTATACAACAATTCAAGCAAATCACATTAATGGATTTTATTATAATAAAGTAGATTGACAGTCCTTAAATTTGGTTTACAATGGTGTCGCAAGCGATGGGTGACATGCAAATAATAAACGTCTTCTGCTAATTACAATGTCCATTCAAGTTATTCACACTTGCTCATAAGTCACTGCTAACGTTAATATCACTCCCTAATCTAGGCCTCTCTGCTAGTGTCCGTCTTCTATGGTCTGCTTACTGTGCAGCCGAAACTGGCAGGAGCGGCGCTTATATTCTCTTCTGGTAGAGGGAGCTCCCGTCGTTGTGCGGTCCCTACTGGGCGCACCATTGGCCGACATCGTCTCGCAGCCTTCTGTGCTCTTGAGTTCTTCGTATTCGTACGGTCGCTTGTTGTTACGCTGGAACGGAGTGAATGATCGCTTTCTCACGTCGCATCATGGGTTGCTCCACTCTTCCACATGGTCTGGCGCCACTCCGAATAGCGTCACATAAGTCTTGAATACGCTGCTGAAGGGTCTGCACATCAAGAATTAATACCGGATACTCAACGATTTTCTGATGCCCCAACAGGTAAAAATCCTCGTGGTTTAAGTCTGTTGATCTAGTACGCCATGCTAAACGGCATCCATGTCCCATGCAACGTCTGGGTAAGATATTGTTGAGGTGTTGCCGAACTGTGATGCAGAAGCGTAGTGGTGTTCTGTCATGCAGAAACAACATAATCTCTCGTACTGCCAAACAGACAGTCTGAAGCAGCCCAGGCAGAGTTTTCCGCCGGAAGTCCGGGTATGTTCCTCCCCTGCGGCACTGTGTAATAATAACTGGTCCAAGTTTGTGGTCGCCACGAATCCCTGGCCACACACTGATGTTGAACCGACACTGATGAGAAGCCTCAACCATTCTCTTAGAATTGCCTGTAGCTCACAGATGACGATTACGCTGATTGATGACGCCAGTAAAGGTTTCTTTGTTGGTAAAGAGGACTGATGACAGATATCCTATAATCATAATTGTGATGCTCTTGTGGAAAAACCATTGACAAAATCCTTCCCACAGAGGGAAATCCGGTGTTGATAATTCTTGTACTCGTAGCACATGATATGGACAGTAGCAGTTGTCATCCACCATACACATAATCTTATTTTGTCTTACACCATGTTAACGGGCCGCTTTTCTGGAACTTGTATTAGGGTTCGACCCAATATCCTGTAGAACCCGGTCCTCCAGATATTACACATTCTCCGCACCTCCCTGCACTTTCGTCTGCCTGAAAGGACCCATGATCACCCTTGATCACACCAACGCCCAGAAAGGGCTTGAAATGTTGTGTGGAGTGGCTGGTGTCTGCGACGGTACTTGTTTTGGTATCGCACTGCTTCCTCTCGATGTTTCCATCTGATTGGACGTACACAAAGACTACGTCAACTTGTTCCAAACTTGAATACCGGACTGTTCTGCTGCTTACAATACACGGTGTCAATCACACATCCTGCAACACACAGGGAACACACGGCACTTGGTCAGAGGAACTTTCATTCGTCAGCACCATCTGCAGTAACAATGATAAATTTCGGGAGACATGTTCATTGGACCTTTTCCCCTCCATTTCCAGTCAGTAATCGGTCCCTGGAGTTTGTCCGTTTTATTAATGTTCTTCTCATGTTATCAGGAAAGTATTTAAAATAGCAATAAATTACAAAGTGAGAGGAACAACCAATTATGGACATTAAAACTCTCGTAAATCAGAGGTAGGTTGGTTTATCAAAGTACACAAGGAGCAAGTGGGACAGGACTGACCATCGTCTTAATAGAATATGCTCGAAAATACTATGGACGGGTGTGTGATGACTGACCCGATCGTGCCTGAAAGATGTCTGACATTCCCATGTCAATAACAATGTCTGCGCCGTCACGGAGGAGCCCTCGGATCCGTATCCAGGACTTATATCACGGTACTTAGCCGAATTCAGAAGCAAAGGGCCGAAAAACGCCTGCATACTGTTCTTCACTGTTAGCCTGGGCTGCAAGACAATCTTGCCGTAATTTGTGAGTTAAAGCATGGAGTCCTGCATACGGCATGGTTTCCTGTCAGCCGCTAGTTGTCGCTGCTGTGTATTCAGCTGACCCTTGGCAATCCAAGTCCGTTCTCAGCAGCACCTCTGAATTCTCAATTTTAAGTAGTGTAAGACAAGCAACACTCTTTAAGCTGTCCTTCAGCTATTCACCAGTCTTTAGATGTATATTACTTTTTACCGCATGTGCATGTTGGTTTCATATTTATGGATGTCTTATTCGAGTTGCACAGTCAAAAGGTCTTTGCCAGTGAATGTAACACACACACTGCCTCTCGTTTAGGCCTCAAACCAACTATCACACTCATCCAACAGCCACCATTGTATGTCACTTGCCCATCGTTGGAAGTCATATGCGGAATAACACTCTTGGTATGTGAACAGGGAAAATCATCTTTTAGTAACTGCGCCTCTCGGCAAGTATATCCTTTGAGAGAGCGAATATTGTTACTGTGCGGAAAGGAGAAAGCGCGTTCGCAGCGGCGTGACTTGGATACGAGCAGCTGCCTCCGTACTCGCTGACATGACCACGCCTGAAGCATCTCAAACTACAGGCGTGACTCGGAATCTTCTCTACAATGACAGTGGAGCAGACCCGGCATGCCGATAGCTAGAGGACAGACACTGGTGGCACAAATCTACTTACATAAATGTCCACTTCATTATCAATTAAATACCTACATTTTGAAACAGACCCAGAAATTCATTAATTCTTAAGGTCATACGATTAAAGGTGCGTTCAATAAGTAACGCAACATTTTTTTGTTTTTTCTTTCTTTTGTAAAAGTTTGTTGGTTTTATTCAGGATTCAAAATGGTTCAAATGGCTCCGAGCGCTATGGGACTTAACATCATAGGTCATCAGTCCCATAGAACCCAGAACTACTTAAACCTAACTAACCTAAGGACATCACACACATCCACTCCCGAGGCAGGATTCGAATTTGCGACCGTAGCGGTCACGCGGTTCCAGACTGAAGCGCCTACAACCTCTCGCCCGCAGCAGACGGCTTTCAGGATTCGAATATAACATAGTACTCCTCAATCGTTTGGCTACAATGCACTGTTTTTCAACATAATCTCTGTTCAGAGCGACGGCCTTACGCCGCGTTACTGGAAGAGCCGTATGAGCGCATGGTACATCTACTGGTCGACGTCGGAGCCAACGTCTTCCTATATCAGTAACCTCCCTGTCATCTACGGAATACTTTCCATGGAATGCGTCTATCACTGCTCCCAAAAGATGGAAGCTGGATGTTGCGAGACCCGGGCTGTAAGGTGGACGAGGAATAACAGCCCAATGACGTTTTGTGAGCTCCTCTTAGCTGCGCAGCACTAACAACAGGGACGTCCGGTTGAGTAGCGAGACGTTTGTTTGTAACCCGTGAAATACCTCTCATGAGTGTCCACACTTCACAACATTGCAGGAGTCAGAGCTGGGTGTGGCCGGACAGCACGCGGTAGATCGGACTGGTTTGGGGTATCTCGTTGTGATAATGAGAGACGCACCGCCCAGGGACTCTTCGTGTTTTTGTTCATTGCCAGGTCTCCATAGACATTCTGCAAGCGCCTATGAATATCTGCGGTGCTTTAGCTTACTATTGAAAGAATCTCAATGACAGCTTTCCTTTAGGAACACACTTCCGTTGCAGACAGCATTTTGAATGCGACTTATAGCGCTGCCGCCTTTCGGAAATTCATGCTGGCGAGAGACAGAGATATCTCTAAAGAAGTCCCACGTCAGCTGAGTGCAGCATAAAGGGCTTGAAAAGGAACGGAAAAGGCAAACTGGAGATTGCAAATAAATATCCAAGAAAGGATTATGGTTAGGTCAGCGACGATACTAAAATAACTTTCCAAGAAGGGTTGGTAATTAATGTGTACATGATTTCGCATTCTGTTACTTTCAATACGACCTTTCACAGCCCTCGCAGCTGCCAGGTCTCCACAGACAGTCTGCAAGCGCCTATGAATATCTGCGATGCTTCAGCTTAATATTAAAAGAATCTCAATAATAGTTCTCTTTTTGGAAGACACTTCCGTTGCAGACAACATTTTGAAGGCTACGTATAGTGCCACCGCCTATCGGAAATTCATGCTGGCGAGAGACACAGACATCTCTAAAAAAGTACCACGTCAGTAGAGTGCAGCATATTTTCATAAAGGACTAGAAAAGAAAGGGCAAAGGAATACTGGGGATGTCAAATAAATATCAAAGGAAAGATTATGCTTACGTCAGTGAGGACTCTAAAATAACTTTCTAAGAAGGAATGGTAATTAATGTGTGCATAATTTCACATTATGTTAGTTCCATTATGACCTTTCATAGCCCACGCAGCTGCACACGAGCTTTGGGTTATCTGCGTAGGTAACTCGGCGCATAATCATTTGGAAAACACTCTAGCTACGACTGAGGAACTCATTCGATTGCGAGCTGTCGAGAGAGTAAGATGAATCTGCGAGTATATTATGAGAACAAAGTGAGAAGTTTTGTTTTGACAGAAACATTAAAGCTACCATATAATTTTTATAATGTGGCGTTTGTAACTGTGCAAGGTGACGCGAAAATCATTTTTACGATGAATGTCAACCAGCGCGTGTAAATAACTGATTGCAAAACCAAAAGTATCCCATATTACATACGAAAGTTCTGGTGTATGCCTTAGAATTCGTACCCGGAAATATATTTGCTGTTAGAAATTATAATTTGCATTTCCTTTTCATGTTGTGTTGTTGTTGTTGTGGTCTTCAGTCCTGAGACTGGTTTGATGCAGCTCTCCATGCTACTCTATCCTGTGCAAGCTTCTTCATCTCCCAGTACCTACTGCAACCTACATCCTTCTGAATCTGCTTAGTGTATTGATCTCTTGGTCTCCCTCTACGATTTTTACCCTCCACGCTGCCCTCCAATGCTAAATTTGTGATCCCTTGATGCCTCAAAACATGTTCTACCAACCGATCCCTTCTTCTAGTCAAGTTGTGCCACAAACTTCTCTTCTCCCCAATCCTATTCAATACCTCCTCATTAGTTACATGATCTACCCACTTTATCTTCGGCATTCTTCTGTAGCACCACATTTCGAAAGCTTCTATTCTCTTCTTGTCCAAACTATTTATCGTCCATGTTTCACTTCCATACATGGCTACACTCAACACAAATACTTTCAGAAACGACTTCCTGACACTTAAATCTATACTCGATGTTAACAAATTTCTCTTCTTCAGAAACGATTTCCTTGCCATTGCCAGTCTACATTTTACTTCCTCTCTACTTCGACCATAATCAGTTATTTTACTCCCTAAATAGCAAAACTCCTTTACTACTTTAAGTGTCTCATTTCCTAATATAATTCCCTCAGCATCACCCGATTTAATCTGACTACATTCCATTATCCTTGTTTTGCTTTTGTTGATGTTCATCTTATATCCTCCTTTTAAGACACTGTTCATTCCGTTCAACTGCTCTTCCATGTCCTTTGCTGTCTCTGACAGAATTACAATGTCATCGGCGAACCTCAAAGTTTTTACTTCTTCTCCATGAATTTTAATACCTACTCCGAATTTTTCTTTTGTTTCCTTTACTGCTTGCTCAATATACAGATTGAATAACACCGGGAACAGGCTACAAGCCTGTCTCACTCCTTTCCCAACCACTGCTTCCCTTTCATGCCCCTCGACTCTTATAACTGCCATCTGTTTTCTGTAGAAATTTAAATAGCCTTTCGCTCCCTGTATTTTACCCCTGCCACCTTCAGAATTTGAAGAGCGTATTCCAGTTAACATTGTCAAAAGCTTTAAGTCATGTTGTGCATGAAAACTTAATAAATGCAATAGACTGAGCATTATATCGGTTTGTCTACAATGAACACTGAGATGACAAGCAGTCATGGGATAGCGATATGCACGTATATACATGGTGGTAGTACAGTGAAGGCAAGGTATAGAAGGACAGTGAATTTGTGAGGCTGTCTTTTGTACTCAGGTGATTCATGCGATACGGTTTTCAACTTAATTCTTGGGCACGATGGCAATTAACAGACTTTGAACGGGGATGGTAGTAGGAGCTCGGCGCATAGGACATTCCATTTCGGAAATCGTTAGGGAAATCAATATTCAGAGAACCATTGTGTCAAGAGTGCCGAGACTACCAAATTTTGAACATTGTCTCTCGCCTCGAACAACACATTGGCCGACGACCATCACTTAACTACCAAGAGCTGTGGCGTTTGAGGAGAGTTGCCAGTGCTAACAGAAAATCAACACTGCGTGAAATAACCACAGAAATCATCGTGGGACGTACGACGCACATATCCGTTAGGACAGTGTGTAGGGAAATGTGGCGTTAATGGGCTATGGCAGTAGACGACCGACGCGAGTGTCTTTGGTAACAGCACAGCATTGCCTTCACCGCCTCTACTGAGAACATGGCCAAATCTGTTGGACGCTAAACAACTGGAAAATCTTGGCTTGGTCAGATAAATTCCCATTTCAGTTAGAGTTGATGTGGTGCTTCGAGTGTGGCGCCACGAATCCCTGAATCCAAGTTGTCAACGAGGCATTGCATAATGGTGTGGGCTGTGTTTACATGGAATGTACTTCGCCCTCCCGTCCAACTGAACAAAACACTGACTGGCGGTGTTTATTTTCTGAGGGCCAGAACCTCTTCTCTGGCAACTCTCTTATGCAAGGAGAACCCCTCAATAGCGAAAATTACCAAATTACTAAATTCTGAATAAATGTTAATTAATAAAACAGTTAAGGTCGCGATAATTATTCATTTATAAATGTTGTCCGATTTCGACCTTTATGCTGACCCATCTTCAGATCTAACGCACTGTAGAGATATGAAGTGTGACAAAGTAAAAAGGCAAGTCAGAAAATAAAAAATGGTTCAAATGGCTCTGAGCACTATGGGACTTAACATCTATGGTCATCAGTCCCCTAGAACTTAGAACTACTTAAACCTAACTAACCTAAGGACATCACACAACACCCAGCCATCACGAGGCAGAGAAAATCCCTGACCCCGTCGGGAATCGAACCCGGGAACCCGGGCGTGGGAAGCGAGAACGCTACCGCACGACCACGAGATGCGGGCAAAGAAAATAACATAGTGTGTGGAAAATGACGAACCGACAAGAATTAAATTAACGTAACACTGCTTATATAGCTCTATCCAGCGGTTCATGGAAGAGTTTCGTGAAGTCACGGTCGTTTACTGCTATAGCATCATGCAAATATTGCACGTACTGTCGGCTGCAGCCTTATGGGTAAATGCTAAGTTATTTTTAACTCTAGTTGGTCTGTCCATTTGGTACACTATGTTATTTTCTTACTTCCACACTTAATATGGAACTCCTCATATTTTACACTTTGTTACGAGAGTAATCCCAAAAGTAAGGTCTCCTATTTTTTTTTTTTTTTTATAGCTACATAGACCTATGCGATTTCAGTCTTTCTCGGCTTATTCCACTGGTGAATTCTTCTCGGGCACTTCGCCAGAAGACAATGGGTACGAAACTCATTGTAACGTTGCGACAAGACGTTGCCACCACTCGGCTCATAAACCGAGAAGAATTCATCAGTACATAGACCTGTTTATTTTTACATTGGTTTACATCACTTTAAAGATTGAACGTTTAGCTATTTTTGACATAATCACCAATTCTGTCGATGCATTTTTGTAGACGCTGTGGCAGTTTTTGTATGCCCATATCATACCAGCTCGCCGCCATGCTGTTAAGAAAGTTATGAACCTCTTCTTACACCTCGTCGTCGAAGCTGAATCGCTGGGACCACAATTAACGCTGACAGGTATTGTGAGACTCTGAAAAAACTCAAACGGGCAATTCAGAACCGGAGAAGAGGAATGTTTAGCAAGGGCGTACACATTCTCCACGACAACACTCACCCACATGTCACTCGGCAAACCGTTGCTCCTCTGCAACAGTTTCAGTGGAACACAATCACCCACCCACCTTATAGTCCTGACTAGGCGCCCAGTGACAATCACCTGTTGCCTAGGTTAAAAGAACATTTTGCCGGAAAGTGATTCAGCTCCAACGACAGAGGTGAAAGAAGAGGTTCATAACTTTCTGATCAGCATGGCTGCGAGCTGGTATGAGATGGGCATACAAAAACTGTCACAGCGTCTACAAAAATGCATCAAGAGAAATGGTGATTATGTCGAAAAATAGCGAAATGATCAAGCTGTAAACTGATGTAAGCCATTGTCGAAATAAACAGTTCTATGTACTTATAGAAAATAGGAGACCTTACTTTTGGGATTACCCTCGTAGATCTTCACGATAATGATAACAGCCAAACAGTTGCATCAGTGCTATGCTGTGTTCGCATCGACCCCTGTTCAAAAAATAAAAAAATAAAAAATAAATGTTCAAATGTGTGTGAGATCTTATGGGACTTATTCGCTAAGGTCGTCAGTCCCTAAGCTTACACACTACTTAACCTAAATTATCCAACGGACAAACACACACACCCATGCCCGAAGGAGGACTCGAACCTCCGCCGGAACCAGCTGCACAGTCCACGACTGCAGCGCGAAGACCGCTCGGCTAATCTCGCGCGGTGACCCCTGTTCATAATTACGTTGTATAAATGGAGATGATGTTTTAACTACTGACGACACCTTTGTCACGATTGTTTTGTATATCTCCACTGCAGGATGTGATTTTAGTGTATTTACCTTCTGATGAAGGCATATTTAGATATACCGAAACCGTATTCAAGGATTTTAATGAATATTTATCCTGCAACTGTTTGGCTTTTATCATTTACCGTGAAGAATTTCAACATTTGCTGTTTCAGCCATGTTTAAAACCTCGTAGATCTGAAGAAGACCAGCATAAAAGCCGAAAGAAGTTGTTCATCTTTAAATAAATGACTATTGCGAATCTGGGATTTTATTAACCGATAATTTATAAAAAATCGCTGATAATCGCCAAGCCATGTTATCTAAAATTCAGATTTAATAGTAATTACGACCAGCAAAATTTGTGGACAACATGTCCAAACTGGGGCATCATTACTATCTATTTTGTATCGCTCGCCCACCTACGTAAAACACACAAAATCATAAAAAATTATGGAAAACATATCTTCACTGTAGAATCAAAGCCATCTCTTTGCTATCTCTCGTTTACCCTTGTAACTCACATAAAACCATGCCTTAAATTATGGTAAAAGTTAGTTCATTTGAAAACTATATATATATATAATTAGTTCATTTCAAAACTAAGATTGTATCTGTTCTTTCGGGCATGTCCGAAAGAACATGTACCATCAGTGACCAACCAGCTCGTTAGAATGAAAGTACAATGAAAAGACAACCCTTAGCTGCTTACAGGCGTTGACATACAACGGGGACAGATGGAAATGTGTGCCCCGACCGGGACTCGAACCCGGGAGCTCTTGCTTACATGGCAGACGCTCTCTCCATCTGAGCCACCGAGGACACCGGGGACAGTGCGACTGCAGGGACTTATCTCTAGCACGCCTCCCGCGACACCCACGTTCTCAACGTATTGTCCCGCACTGAATTAACTATATACAGGATGTTACAAAAAGGTACGGCCAAACTTTCAGGAAACATTCCTCACATACAAATAAAGAAAATATGTTATGTGGACATGTGTCCGGAAACGCTTACTTTCCATGTTAGAGCTCATTTTATTACTTCTCTTCAAATCACATTAATCATGGAATGGAAACACACAGGAACAGAAAATACCAGCGTGACTTCAAACACTTTGTTACAGGAAATGTTCAAAATGGCCTCCGTTAGCGAGGATACATGCATGCACCCTCTGTCGCATGGAATCCCTGATGCGCTGATGCAGCCCTGGAGAATGGCATATTGTATCACAGCCGTCCACAATACGAGCACGAAGAGTCTCTACATGTGGTACCGGGGTTGCGTAGTCAAGAGCTTTCAAATGCCCCCATAAATGAAGTTCAAGAGGGTTGAGGTCAGGAGACCGTGCATGCCATGGATTTGGTCCACCTCTACCAATCCATCGGTCACCGAATCTGCTGTTGAGAAGCGTACGAACACTTCGGCTGAAATGTGCAGGAGCTCCATCGTGCATGAACCACATGTTGTGTCGTAATTGTAAAGGCACATGTTCTAGCAGCACAGGTAGAGTATCCCGTATGAAATCATGATAATGTGCTCCATTGAGCGTAGGTGGAAGAACATGGGTCCCAATCAAGACATCACCAACAATGCCTGCCCAAAAGTTCACGGAAAATCTGTGTTGATGACGTGATTGCACAATTTTATGCGGATTCTCGTCAGCCCACACATGTTGATTGTGAAAATTTACAATTTGATCACGTTGGAATGAAGCCTCATCCATAAAGAGAACATTTGCACTGAAATGATGATTGACACATTGTTGGATGAACCATTCGCAGAAGTGTATCCGTGGAGGCCAATCAGCTGCTGATAGTGCCTGCACGCGCTGTACAGGTACGGAAACAACTGGCTCTCCCGTAGCACTCTCCATACAGTGACGTGGTCAACGTTATCTTGTACAGCAGCAACTCTGACGCTGGCATTAGGGTTATCGTCAACTGCACGAAGAATTGCCTCGTCCATTGCACGTGTCCTCGTCGTTCTAGGTCTTTCCCAGTCGCGAGTCATAGGCTGGAATGTTCTGTGCTCCCTAAGACGCCGATCAATTGCTTCGAACGTCTTCCTGTCGGGACACCTCCGTTCTGGAAATCTGTCTCGATACAAACGTACCGCGCCACGGCTATTGCCCCGTGCTAATCCATACATCAAATGGGTATGTGCCAACTCTGCATTTGTAAACATTGCACTGACTGCAAAACCACGTTCGTGATGAACACTAACCTGTTGATGCTACGTACTGATGTGCTTGATGCTAGTCCTTTAGAGCAATGAGTCGCATGTCAACACAAGCACCGAAGTCAGCCTTACCTTCCTTCAATTGGGCCAACTGGCGGTGAATCGAGGAAGTACAGTACATACTGACGAAACTAAAATGAGTTGTAACATGGAAATTAAGCGTTTCCGGACACATGTCCACATAACATCTTTTCTTTATTTTTGTGCGAGGAGTGTTTCCTGAAAGTTTGGCCGTACCTTTTTGTAACACCCTTCGTCTTCTTCTGTGCGGATGCACAAAAAGTGCCCGAACTCCTACGGGCATCTGCAACGCTCCGCGAGTAATGAGTGTAATGGGCGGGGGCACTACGAATGTAGTGCGGAGCAATACGTAGAGAATGTGGGTGCCGCGGGAGGCGTGCCAGAGATAAGTCCCAGCAGTCGCAGTATCCTCTGTGTCCTCGGTGGCTCAGATGGATGTAGCGTCTGCCATATAAGCAGGAGATCCCGGGTTTGAGTCCCGGTCGGGGCACACATTTTCATCTGTCCCCGTTGACGTATGTCAACGCCTGTAAGCAGCTAAGGGTTGTCTTTTCATTGTAATTTCATTTCAAAACTGCTATCCTCAAAGGCTTATTAATCGCTAGTTAAAATGATTATAATGCGGTGTTAATACTGTGCCACCACTGGAAAGCGTGGCATCAAAACTTCTAAGACATCATTTGGTTTCTTCTGACAGTTGCACGCACAGCGCAGATACAGATGCGAAATTCGGACAGCTGCGGTGCTGCCGGCACTGGAACTACATCTGGCGTATGAGCGCCTGCAGCGGCCGGTAAAAGCGCGCAGGCGGGCGCGGATGCCTCGCGGGAGGTGGCAGAGAGCGGCCGCCACCAACGCCGGGCACCAGGCACCAAAGCACCGCAGCACCACAGCTCCACCGCACCGCGACGCGACAGAACCACGCGCCGCGCCGGACACCGCCCCATGAATATGAATGAAGCAATTAGCGCGAATTTCACGGCCAATTCTACGTCCGGCGAGGCGGCTCCGGCGAGGTGCCCTGGACGTGGCTGCGAGCGCGTGGCGCGACCGTGCGGAATTAAATTCGATTTGCGACCGCAGGGCCAGGTCCGGCTGTCGCGCCGCGCAACCCCTGCGCTGCCGGCTACCAGCGGCGCGCTGGCACTGGGGAGCTGCCCGCTACTGCTCGCGTGTGGGCATCTGAAGTGCTGCTACCGGATGTTCGTAAACATGGCGACCGTGCCAGGATCTCTAGAGCTGCTTCAAATTCAGCCGCATCGTATGACGAAGGAATGAAACAGTAGTGACGTCCGTAATCGCCTCCGGTTTGCAGACGTATTTTAAAATAAACATGATCAGCCAGTAGCGGAACATGGCCTACATAAGGGACATGGGAAGATATTTTACGAGACTGTGACAGTTGCCAGGACTTCCGGTTTTTTTAACAGTCCTTATAAAGAAGCATCTGAAATTTGGTTGGCAGACAATTTGATTAATAGAGACAAGGGCTTTCCTCTGTGCAAGATATGAAACTCTGTACTATCTAGCATCAAAACCATACATTTTTGATGCTAAGCCATGTGTTTGAAAAACAATCTATGAGTGTGATATATCATTGCTGATGGTGTTCTACCAAGGGCAGCACCACCGGACCCAGCGTTGGAAATCAGCAACTATAGTGGACTTCGCATGCGTCGTTTACGATACTGGTCTATATAGGACGACGATTTGCAGTCTTTGAATCAGTTTTCAGCGTGAATCAGCAGCAGCAGCGTTCTCGTGAACATGGCGGACTGACTTATAGCCGCAATATTGAATCATATTGATTTTAGGATTCGGCAACCTGCCTGTACAGACAGTCAAGATACATTATTTTCTGTAGTTTTTCGCTCTGGGTGGTGCATTTAGACGTTTTATACGAAAGCTTTATTGTATCGACTTATATCAGTAGACCGAGAGCAGTTTATTGGGGTCGTGCACGTGAGTCATTTATTGAAACTCGTCATTTTTCATTATGATCACATCCATTGCAGGTGATATGTGACAAACAACATATGCAGTACCCTTTTTTAAGCATATACTATAGTGGAAAACGTGAATTTTAATCCAAAATTCTTGTTGTATACTAGTCTGAAAGGTACAGAAAGAGAGAGAGAGAGAGAGAGAGAGAGAGAGAGAGAGAGAGAGAAGGAGAGGGAGGGAGAGAGAGGGAAGGAGGGAGAGGGAGCGAGGGAGAGGGAGGGAGACAGGGAAGTGACAAAAGAAGAAAAATGAAGTGACGATTTTGTATGAAACCTGTTTGGTTGATGTAATCACTGTACAGTTCACAATGAGTCATTATGAAGAACAGCTGAAAACACAAGAAAGGAAAGCAACTATTCAGATTACGATACTCTAGGATATCATTGGAAAGCGCTTTTCCACATGCCAGAAAGAGTACAGTTTGTTTCGCTAGTAGGGATACAGCGGGCAGCTTTGACCCAGAGGACTTCATATGTATGACTTAACCTTACATCGTGGTTGCAGATGTTGAAAAACTAAAATTTAACCAAGAATTCTGTTACAAGAAATGTCTTCAGTGTTATTTAATGTGGGGGAAAGTTACTTCTAAGTTAGTCGTATAACAGCAATCGAAGCTACTAACAAATAAGTCAGTTGGGAGAGAAAGAAGATTAGCTAGCCAATCAAACATAATAACATGACGAAGTCAAATTTAGAAGCCCTCAGACCTGTCGTGATGTACTTCAGTGTTTCCAGGAAATCGCTGAAGACTATGTTCGTAACTGTAAATAATGAGAATCTCGTCCAACCAATGCGATTATTGTCTAAATGAGTCCTCCAAACAGCAGACGTTTAATAGTCACTTCCATGTCACGCACCATGAGTGCTTGGTGGTAGCTAAACACTCACATCCACCTGGTAAGCACACCCAGTAAAATATTTCTTAACAAATTTGCTTGTCAACATTTCGTCTTAAAGTCATTAACATCTACCAAAGTATTCCTTAGAAAATTCCTAATAGAAGAGTATACCACAGTTTTCATTTTAACGTGAGTGTTTAACACGAGGGCGTGCTGAAAAATAATGTCTGAGACTCTTTTGTGAAAACTCTTAAAACTTTTTAAATTTAATATTATAAAAATTTAACATTTTTATTCTTTATTTTCAGCCGTCTCCCGCTAGAGTGCTGTGAACTGTGGCCTGTAACATGGTGGTGTGTAAAGTAATTATGTCCAGTGTGTGCGAAAGAGTGTGCAGCAATCGAGTTTCGAATTCGAAGAGTTTGTCCACACATGGAGTACCATCTCCTTCAGCAGGGCAATAACAGACCATAGACAAGCGCTGCGACATCTGCAGCAATCTGACGCCTTAGATTCACTGTCGTCGATCATCCTCCATACGGGCCCGACTTGGCCATACCCGGGTTTTATCTATTTGCAAAACTTAAGGAACATCGAAGACCTCATTTTAATATAGATGAAGTGGCGTAAGCAGAAGTAAGTTTGTGGCGCCATCAACGAAGTCAGACATTCTACAGTGCAAGTATTAACAAAATAATACCTTCTTGGGAGAAATCTGTTCGTCGCCAGAGTGACAATACCGAGAAACAAATATGTAGACATAAAGAATGAAGATGCAGAATATTAATGAGGTTTGTTTTATTGTAAAATGTTTAAGAATTTACACACAAAATATTCATATGAATTTCATTTCATCACATCCTCGTACAAGCATTTTTTTAAGTAATCAAATAAATATGTCATATAATCCTGACATTGTTCAATAATGGGGTAACACAGATGAAAAATTACAAAGAACAAAGATTGCAAGTAAAGCATAGATTGCCATCTTCGGACCTTATGCTCTACAAATTCACCTAATCTCCCACATCTGTGCTACGTGTCGTGGAACATGACGAATACGCATTTGATGATAATGAGAATCACTGGATATCAGCATGTCAAGAGTAGTATGCCAGATACGTGAGAGTCTGTAGTCATTGAATCTTCCCACTGGAACACAGCAAAAGGCATAATTACCAATCATTAGGTTGGTGCTGGCATCGAATGGTCTCTCTCCAATCGTCAGTACCGACGACATCACATGTTGTGGTGGGGACATTACTATGGATTGGACAGTCCGAGTCTTCTGAAACCACTCCCTTCCAGTAAAAAGGGGAATCCTTGCCACTTCCAGCAAAATGTACCAATCACACACTGTTAATTACAGCGTAATCGTTGCGGAGCTGAAACAAAATCGTAAAGCGATATGTCATAGTCATGTCACAAAGTAGCCATTAAAGTGACTTTTTAATTGACTTGAAAGGTAATTAGATTCTTGAAGCGTGTCGTAAATCTGAAATAAAGCTTTTTTGCCGCCATAAAAAGAGCTTCACAAGCTTCCGGAGCAATAGCACGTTATGGGTGTCATAAGTAGACGCTTTGGCACCTATAGATGTGCGTACTATTCCTAGACGGCGCAATATTGCGAAGATGGCAATAATGATGTAGCGAAGTAAGGGGTGAGGCTTTATTTTTTATTTGAGAAGCCAAATAAAAAAATAGTACGAAATGTTTCTCTGTGTTACTCACAAACTTAAAAATAAAAAAAACTCAATCAACATATGTAGTTGTATACTATTTGCACAAACTGAATTGACACCCCCGTTGTGGCTGATGGGAGCGACAGTAAAGGCATTCCTCATTTACAGCTGTTTCCATCAGCCACTGCGCTGAGTGTCACCGTAATCTGCGCGAATAGTGAAGAAGCAACCACCACAATATAATTATAGCCGTGGAAGTTGTGGATTTGAGATTCTACGTTATTAGTGAAGCTGACATCAAGGTGCAGGTGACTGACGTCCTTAAAGATTTACCTCATGACTTTTCTGCTAAGAACCTCAGCAGTTAACAAGCCTCCCTCTCCATGAAGGTGATCACAAATTCAGCATGGATGAGTCAGTGCCATCTCTTACTACAATCATGAGTGCAGGAAGCGTGTCAGAGAGGAGAGAAGATGTGGGGCAGCGACAGGTCAGAGGTGGAAGCCCGAGGAACGGTGGAAGGCATCCTGCAGCAGTCGGGGAAGTTATGGGGCGCGCCGCCCGAAGAGCTGTGTTCCATTAAACTTGGCGCGTTATCGGAAGCCATCTGGGGCGGCCGAATCCGCGTAATGAGCAGTTGGGCTACTAAGGCTGCTCAGATAAGACTGCGCGGGGCTGGAGGGGCGGGGGTGGGACTGCTGGCTGCTCCGCGTGTGGCGGCGATATTTCGCACGTCTGCCCACACCCGCTGCAGGAGAGAGCCGCTCGAGGCCGTAGGTTTAGTTACGATCTCTGTGGTGTCTGTAGCTGTTGGATGTGCATGCAAGACAGACCTTCTACACTAGAAACTAAAGACGTACAATAATTGCGTGGGTTAAATCGACACAATTTTATTTAAAAACCTACCGGAGCAGCCGGCGTTGCCTGGGTATGTACTTACTCCGATCTGCTATTAGTCCATCTTCTCCTCCCCCTCCCACAATACAGTCCACTTCCACCTCAGGCTCTATCCATCTCCTCCTCCTCTCTCCCGACCATCTCCTCTTTCTTCTGTGCATGTACTCCTCCACCTCTCTCTGTCCATCTCCTCTTTTCTTTCTCTGTGCATCTCCTACTTCTCTTTCAATGTCCATCTCCTCCTCTTCCCTTTCTCTCTCCAGCTCCTCTTCCGTCCCCTCTCTCTGTCTCCCTATCTGTCTCCCCTCATTTTCTCCACTTTTCTCTCTCCACCAAACTCCTCACCACCCCCCACCCCCAATCTGTGTCCATCACCTCTATCCCACTTCTATTTCCGTCTATACCCTTTTCGCCCTTTTCTCCCCACATCACTCCTGCTGATTCTTAATCTGCACAGAATTGTTTCCCAGGTTGCGTGTATGTCTACCAAATTTGTTTAAAATCGGTCCAGGGATTTTGGAGGAGCTTTCTACACGTGGCTTTGCCCACACACGCATACATCACATACATTTCACATATTCTGAATGTATTTTAAAAATATTTGTTCATACAGTTCACCTGTATCTCTACCGAATATCATACTGCAGTTTCATTTCAAATGATTCAAATGGTTCTGAGCACTATGCGACTTAACTTCTGAGGCCATCAGTCGCCTAGAACTGAGAACTAATTAAACCTAACTAACCTAAGGACATCACACACATCGATGCCCGAGGCAGGATTCGAACCTGCGACCGGAGCAGTCGCCCGGCTCCTGACTGTAGCGCCTAGAACCGCACGGCCACTCCGGCCGGCAGTTTCATTTCCACGCAGCTCAATGTGAAACATGCATACATACATAAATACATACTTGTTACACATTTCAGCTTTCCTCTAATGTGTATGGATTTACACGTCAACTAGATAGCAAAAGCAAATAACTGTAAGTGCTTAACCTCCTGTGTTACATTTACAGCCGTTCATCTAACTGAATTCTGGTCTTGGTTCACCAGATAGTCACTTCCGGTTACTGTCGATAGGAATATTATTGCCGTTTCTTCTGCCCCGCAGTAAATGGCGAGATTGAGCTCGCCGTCAGTATCCGAGAGTGAGGCAAGACTTCCGACAGTCGCGCTTTGCGGGTATAGACCTCTTGTGTAGACGGCAACCTTCGTCTCTTGGGAGCTGCTCTTCGTATCTCTCTGATAAGAGAATCTTTATCACCATTGTCGGAACAGCTGAGAGTTTTCAGTGAGTGCTGAGCGGCTGCAGAGCGTCCAGTATTTTTGCCGTATTTCTCAGATTTTAAGCTACCAGATCATCGCCGCACTCACGCTCTAATTAAATAAAAGTGCTCACGAAACTGCGTGGTTTGTGTTGTGTCCTCGTGGCACTGTAGGGTCTTGTACCACAGCAATCAAGGGAGAGGATGTTGTTTGATGCCCGTTAGCCTCTTTCCACAAAACAACTGCACAATGTATTAACAGGGCTCTGTATTTACATGAACAGGAAGCTACTTATCTTTAACAGAGTCCATGTGTTGTCATACAAGCACTTCCGTAATAGTTCTCTTGCTGACGATATAGGTATTGTAGCTATTTCAGTATCAGTATGGGTAAACCGGCCTCTATGGCCGAGTGGTTCTATGCGCTTCAGTCCGGAACCGCACTGCTGCTACGGTCGCAGGTTCGAATCCAGCATCGGGCATGGATGTGTGTGACGTCCTTAGGTTAGTTAGGCTTAAGTACTTCTAAGTATAGGGGACTGAGGACCTCATATGTTAAGTCCCGTAGTGCTTAGAGCCATTTGAACCATTTTTGAGTATGGTTAAATGAAAAGTCCCGCTATGTACATATATGCTGATTTTCCAAAGTCTTTATTAGCCAATTCAGCCATATGATAGGTACGGTAGGCAATAATGTCTCTGTCTACAAAACTTTCAAAGCCAGGAACATTAGGTACTTCTGTACCACCTCGTACAATAGCTACAGTAAGCCAACTATTACCATGACTGAATGTATCATTAAGGTCTATGCTAAAATTAATTCTACATCCAACAAATACACAGGGGCCGTCGACGAGGGCATTTGCAGCAATGTTCTTCACGGTATGCGTCCTCTTGTCTGCGGCAGATGTAGTCAGTTCTATGTTTTCAATTGTTTTATATACTGTTTGTTTAACACGACGTCGATATCTTCTGTAAGGCATCTTGGCAGCGTTCAATGCAGTTGCCTGTGCAGCAGCAGCAGCGCGAGTGATCCGCTTCGCGGGCCTCGCTCGCTTTTATAGTTGCGCGATAGCGCGTGACCTTGATTCGGACTTAGAATATTTCACAGTGCCAGCCGCGCGTTATCCCGGACGGGAGCACTAGCCATACTAGGTGCTCCCGTCCGCTGTGCGCTAAGTCCGCGGCTGGCGCGCTGCCAAGATTGCGTAAGCCAGCGTCGCGCGCTGGGGTCAAAGGTCAAACTGATAAGAAATTTAACATGGAAAATGCTGTTGCCTCCTTGAGCCCCCGGTTCGTGATGTACCTTTGTCCGGTTCTCAGCTACGCTACAGATCACTTTATTTGTGAAAATACGAAGTACAGTCACCAACAAATTTTACATATTCACATACACCTTTTCCTTTGATCTGACAGACGCCAGCTTGGAATGCGAGTTAGTGAGTGAGAGACTGCGCTAGTGACTGTGAGACTGAGCGACTGAGGTAATGAGTGTGCTAATTTCTGAGACTGAGCCCTCCGGCCAGCAGCGGCGATCTAAATACTTGCGGTGGAGAGAGCGTTGGTTGCCATTTGCTTGCGAGTCTGTCTTTGGCCTCTCTCCTGATAGGTGCGCTTGATCCAGCGCCTACTATCGGTCTTCTTGCTACATCTTTGCCGACCGGTGTGGTGGCGACAGCCTACGCAAGCACAGTTTGAAACGTAATTAGTGGCCTGGCACGTTTATGAGTGGAAAAAACCTCCTGTCTTGCCTCCAACACGAACAGCATGAGCAGTTAGCCTATTTCAAAAGTTCTAGACTTACACAGTGCAACGCAGTGAAGAACATAAAAGCACCAGAGACAAATTATGTAGAATTAATGAAAGGAGAAAAAATTCGCTGCTTAAACTCGATCCTAGATTAATAAGAGACTAGGCGTTATCCATTGAGTCACACGTACGTACTGTGCAACTAACTGCTATACTGTATGGGGGTGTACTGGCATTGTTGGGACAGATGTACACCACTGCGATGAATACGCATGGTGAATTGAAAATCGGCGACATGTTGGCAAGAAGTGTGATGGAGAAAGCTGTTAGGAAGTGGACTCAGGATGAAGTTGCGCATTCAGAACTTTGTGCAATGAAAGGCCAGTCTTATGGAACGTACAGTTACCTGAATACAGGAACTGAGATAAAAAGTAAGTCTTTCTGGCTGAAATAGCTACAATTTTTAACACCTTAACAGAAGACGTTTACCAGTATATCTACAATTTAGGGAAGCAGGCATAGAAATTTTATAATATATATTTAAACAAGTGATGTTATGTTTGAAACTAATAGTTTTGGGACAAGTAATAAAGCTGTAGCTATAATTTTTTATGATGTGTTTATTTATTGTATTATTATATTGAGTGTAGAAGGACAGGCCTTCAGGAATTTACGAGTGCTTTCTTACGTCAATACAAGTGGAACAGTTCAAATAGATGTATGTCTGCAAATGCTTGATATATCAGATGTCCGGCGTATTTGACTTTTGAAAGAGTCTTTGAATCAGGATCAAATATAGTGTCACATTATTTCATTGTAACTGTTACTTTACCATACATTAACGAAAATGAACGTACCTGATGCTAAAAATTTTAGTGTCACAAGCCGTATGTCTTTAACACTAATGGATCTGTGCATACTACGGACTTTCTTGGTAATTTCATCGATTTTAATATTGAACAATAATCAAATATGGCAGAAAATGTCAATTATAAATCGCACGCAATCACTGTTTGCTAGACCACAAGTTAAAAGACTAATAACATAAACTACAAGCCAAGTTTGAACAGCCTTAAACGTTACCAAAATTTCCTGACCAGAATACCAATAACCAAATTTAATAAAAACAAACTGGACACATAATAGCTCACTGCCATAATAGTTCTTATACAGAAACTCAAAGTGACCAAAGAAGAAGAACAAAATACTTAAAACCGACATGTTGGCAAGGCTTACAGAGATCCAAAATAATATTTAAATAATTAAAATTTATGCTAAATAAAAATGGCCACTGAGCTCTCAACCACTAGTAAATTGCTTAAATAACTTAAAGAAGCAATAATGTTATAAAAAGGGAGCCCTTTTTAATTAACAAATACAATGCCTCAGAAATGCTCTAAGGTTTCAAGTTAGCTTTAAACAGCAGCAATAAAGGCTACAGCTGCGTTTGGAACAAATAATACTGCAGAAAATAGACAGCGCGAGCTTTCGCTGCCAACAGCTTGTGCGTAGAATCGCCTAAATAGGCAGCTGTGTAAGCCGACTGGGCCCAGAATGAGTGGGCATGACAAAGATCGGTAAACAGCGCCGACGCAAAAGCAGTCTTAATAAAATTCACTGCCACACAAATAATTTACAGTATGTGTAAGCTCAAGTAGCAGTCAAGGCTATAATAAACAATGATTACGCTCCCAGTAGTTACAATGCAGTATCTTACGGAACGATACTCGAAATATTACAGTCTTCTAAGAAGTTAGCAACAATTTAAGACACACATTAACAGTTGGTTAAAGGAAATTTAAGCATTAAATAGTAATGCTAAATCCAGCTGGAACAATGACTGAGCCTACCCCGAGGCCGGTACTACTGTGCGCACAGACATTCCAGACCATGCTCAGTGTTTCCTAGGCACTGCAAGCCAAACACTGGTCAACGTGACCCCTTCATGTTCTTCTCGGTTTATGTTAACACAGAGACAGGTGTGTCACAGCAAAAGGCCTGCTTTCCGCTTGGTTGATCAGCTGATACTCCCTTCATCACACTTACTTGTGGGCCCAGCAAGCCCACCCTCCAGGCCAGTGCAGGGGGAGCTGCACTTGCTGGACAACATGTTAGAACCAAAGATAAGATCATAACGGTATCGATACAGTAAGACATGTCAATACGACTCAGTATCTTAAAGAAAGATTCAATTCCACACGATCACTTTGAATTGCTGGGACGTGGTATAGCGTCAAGAACGTCTCTACAGCGTTAGTATTTGAGACACATGAGGATATTGTTCGATGGGCACTGGCTATATATATATATATATGTGTGTGTGTATGTGTGTGTGTGTGTGTGTGTGTGTGTGTGTGTGTGTGTGTGTGTGTGTGTGCGAGAGAGAGAGAGAGAGAGAGAGAGAGAGAGAGAGAGAGAGGGGGGGGGGAGGGAGAGAGACTGTGTGGTTTATCCTTCAGTACAAATCTCTGGAAATCTCTGTGCATTTAGTATACTATCCTGCTACCACATCTGATTAGCGCCTTGAATTGTATATATTTTCCACCGAAACCCACGCATTTACAACCTGGCAGCATGCAGCCAAAGAAAGTAAATGGCCAGTTTCAGTACTGCACAGCATAATTGACAGGAAGAATTCTTTTAAAAACAAACAAAAGAAAAAAACTTTTTCGGAAAAAAAGAAGTTGAAAAAAAATTGTGGGATTCCTAAGGAAAATTGTAAACTTGAAAAATTCAAGGAAATGTTTGCGCAACTTGGCCATCAACGGATATGTCTTCTCATTTTTCAATTTCTGAGAAGAATAATGCAGTACACAGTGATAATCTCTCTTCAGTATGGTAGCTGAATATGAATACGTCGAAATACAGCAAACATCATAAAGGATACAGTGACAAGGGCATAGAAAGTAAAATCTATGGGCGGGGATTTATGACATTACCGCCAAGGGGCCCGGGTTCGATTCCCGGCTGGGTCGGAGATTTTCTCCGCTCAGGGAGTGGATGTTGTGTTGTCCTCATTATCATTTCATCAGCATCATCAGTTGAAGGCAACGGGAAACCACCACTGGAATCACTTCCCTAGACGCTCATGTGGTGGACCCCTCTGACGAGGCTTTCCCCATGACAAGACCTGCCGTAACGCAGAACACAAAGTTTTTATGACATTACAATACAATATACCTATTGAAATGTGACTTTTTATTTCTAAATTATGTATAAGTAGTTCCATTATCATTTAAAGATCAACTAAGTAAGAGAAATGCACTTGCTGTAAAGGAAATGTTATGTGAAACTGCTAAAAACAATGATGTAAAATACGCACTGTAGACACACCGACACTGTAAGGAACTTTGCATAATGTCAAGTCACTGAAACTGTGTGAGCGGCTAAAACGAAATCTTTCTGGTACAGACCGGCTGTAACAACAAGCAGTAAAGGAGAAGTGGCATAGCTGAGAGTAAGTAAGTAGTCAGTTGTGACTGTCTTTGACACATTGAATATATGTGCAGTGATTTGTTGTGGTTGCGAGAGGCAGTGCAAGTTAACATGGCCACAATACAAATGTTACTTGCAATGTAGTTGGAGATTAGAAAATAAAACAAGCTCTGTTATCAGGCCCTGAAGACCATACCATTTACACAGGCTGCTGTGTTATCTTGTGCCATGCGAAGACAACCGGGTCTGTATGGGGAGCCATGGAGTGAGCACAGTGCTCTCCCAGCCGCTATCCGTGTTCAGACCTCTGAACCGCTACCTCTCAATCAGGTAGGTCCTCAATTGGCAGAGCGATGCTGAATGCATCTCGGTGCAGATCTCCCATCAAGAAAAAACACTTGGCAGTAGCCTGAATCGAACCCGGTTCCTCCACATGGCAACCATCTATACCACTCACTTTTCTTATGAAAAAAGGCCTGGCCACGATGCCTCACCTTTCCGATCTGAATCGTTCCCCTCTAGATATTTTCTTTTTACGGGAAACAGGGTAAGTAAACAAAATATGTTTATTTGTACGAGCATAAATACAACAGAAAGGCGATCCTTCCGACGGAATCAACACTAAACATTACACTCTGAAAAGGCAAGCGAAAGTCTTTATTGACAAGGTGTGGAAAAATATAACAATAATACTGATGTAAGCTGAGAGGTGTGAGGCCCTAGACAAAGAAGGAAAAATTTGCTGGGGTATGATAAGACTTGCATGCATCTGCTCGAAAGATGGGGCATGGAGAGGGAGGAGTCAACATGCGAGGCCTGGCCACGGTGTCCCGGCACTTCCACCGGGAAGAAGAGCCTGAAAGGAGAGCAGAAGCCAAGAACGAGGGACAGTAGATTTGGAGGAATGACCAGCGTGCTCTGGTATAGTACATAAAGGAAAGGGACGTGTCCATGCACCTACTCCGCTGTGCGTTACGATATAGAAATGTAGCATGAAACTTTCAGATGTCATCAGGCGGGAAGGAGGGGGAGGCGGAAGTGTCGACCGCGTGTGACACCATCTTGGCTCTGGCGGACGGAAGGTATGTGATATCAGCGACCGGAATGCCTTCTCGGTCACGTCCCACGTGTGGAAGTGTGGCCAAGTGTACTTCCTGTAGTAGTGCTACTCGGTAGGTTTGGAGTCGAGCCTCGCAGTGGAGGGAACTTCATTAAAGGAGGGTGAAGAGGGGCGGGGCAATGGCGAGTCATGCAGTACGCCACCTGACGGGGCTATCGGCGGTGTAAATAGGTCTCGGTCTGCGGTAACTCCGTCCCCAGCGTGTGGCTAGGGCCATCGTCGACGCCGTCACTCAACGTCATCGAAAGCGCTGTCGTTGTGGTGTTCTTATGTTCCACCTCGTCCGTAGGAGCGGAAGACGTCTCGGTGCACCTGGGGGAGCCAGCAGGGCCGGCGTCATATTGTCTCATTCTGGTTACTGTGAAGGTTCTCCGAGGCCTTGTCCGGACGTACGCCCTCTGGAGCATCAAGGGGAGGTGATCTGTCTCGTTCCGAGACTGTGCGGAGCCTCCTCTTGCACCATTTAGGTGAACGTTGAGTGTTGGTTCCGGTGTGTCGGAAGAAGGGAGGGAGCCGCGGCTGTCTGGTAGGAAGCCCGTCGCCGGGACGATAAGTGAAGGGGTGTCCATATCATCGGCCAGGAGGGGATCGAAAGTCATCGCTGTTGGTGATGGCGCCGGATTAGAGTCAGGCTGTGAGCGCGACGCGCCGACACCGGCGGTACCCATAACAGCAGGAAGGGTCACCTTTGCCCCACCGTAGCGTCTGGAAGTTGGGTGACTTATCGCTGAAGACACTCAGATCTGAGGTGGCCTTCTTTGCCGCACTCGGAATAGATATTAGGTTTGCGCGTCGTATATGATGACCGCGTGGTACCCGCTGATATGCAAGTAAGATGGAACTGGCAACGGAGATCGATAGTGATATGTCGTTCACCGTTAAGAACGGGATGCGTTTGAAATTTCTCACAGCGTTCGGGAGTATGGTCATGTACAGTGCCGTAGGGACGGAAAGCCGCGATAACGTTTTCCGCCAGGAGCTCGAATGGGGGTTCAAAAACTCGTACAGTGCGCGTTCCCAAGCCTTCGCGTTCGACGGTGACGGCACCGATATTTCCGTCGGCGTGGCAAAAGAGTAGTCCATGTTTGGTGTCACGAAGTATTCTTTCGCACACCGCATCAGTGACAACTTTGTTCTACACCGTACTGCTTAAGATGGAAAAATAGATCCCAAGATGTCGGAACAAGGGATCTTACCAACGTCCTGTAAGAAGCGTTCCACTTCCAAGGGCTTTGGTCTGCTGTAGTCGTTGTAGAAACGGAATCGTAGTGTTGATTTTCGAAAACGGTTGGCCATGGTTCTAGAACACGTAAGCGACAGGTAAGTGACGAGCGCTGAAAATGAACAACAGCGTGTGCGTGCGCTCCGCAGGCGAAAACAACACGTCCGCACTACAAGACTGCGAAAGCCGGACCGCCCATTCAGCTATGGGGACGGATGGAAGCGAGCTATATATCATATTCTGTAACTATGGAAACAATATTGCTACTGTGCTAATACTAAGTGCCTGAACCATCTGAATTCATGTAGACACGGGTTCCCAGGTAGATGCCGCGTTTCTTGACTTCCGCAAGGTGTTCGATACAGTTCCCCACAGTCGTTTAATGAACAAAGTAAGAGTATACGGACTATCAGACCAATTGTGTGATTCGATTGAAGAGTTCCTAGATAACAGAACGCAGCATGTCATTCTCAATGGAGACAAGTCTTCCGAAGTAAGAGTGATTTCAGGTTTACCGCAGGGGAGTGTCGTAGGAGCGTTGCTATTCACAATATACATAATGACACCGGATGACATCGGAAGTTCACTGAGGCTTTTTGCAGATGATGCTGTGGTATGTCGAGAGGTTGTAACAATGGAAAACTGCTGAAATGCAGGAGGATCTGCAGTGAATTGACGCATGGTGCAGGAAATGGCAATTGAATCTCAATGTAGGCAAGTGTAATGTGCTGCGAATACATAGAAAGATAGATCCCTTATCATTTAGCTACAAAATAGCAGGTCAGCAACTGCAAGCAGTTAATTCCATAAATTATAGGGGAGTACGCATTAGGAGTGATTTAAAATGGAATGATCATATAAAGTTGATCGTTGGTAAAGCAGATGCCAGACTGAGATTCATTGGAAGTATCCTAAGGAAATGCAATCCGAAAACAAAGGAAGTAGGTTACAGTACGCTTGTTCGCCCACTGCTTGAATACTGCTCAGCACTGTGGGATCCGTACCAGATAGGGTTGATAGATGAGAAAGAGAAGATCCAACGGAGAGCAGCGCGCTTCGTTACGGGATCATTTAGTAATCGCGAAAGCGTTACGGAGATGATAGATAATCTCCAGTGGAAGACTCTGCAGGAGGATGCTCAGTAGCTCGGTACCGGCTTTTGTTGAAGTTTCGAGAACATACCTTCACCGAAGAGTCAAGCAGTATATTGCTCCCTCCTACGTATATCTCGCGAAGAGACCATGAGGATAAAATCAGAGAGATTAGAGCCCACACAGAAGCATACCGACAATCCTTCTTTCCACGAACAATACGAGACTGGAATAGAAGGGAGAACAGATAGAGTTAATCAAGGTACCCTCCGCCACACACCGTCAGGTGGCTTGCGGAGTATGGATGTAGATGTAGATGTAGAATTTATAGGGTCGGACGACTTAAGACTTTTAACTTTGTAAAAGGCTTGCCAGTGTTTTCAGTGATGTGAGGAATATAATTTTTGTTTGACTAATTACAGATTTATGGGTATCTTTATACCAAGAAACTTTTACCAAGAACACAATCCATTTCCTACTGTGTTAATTCTAAGAACTTCGAAATACGAATGCTATATTTTATTTATATTGAATGCAGAAGCTTCGCGAGAAACTAAAATTAAAATGTTGCACCGCTTTGAAAGTTTGTATTGTTGATAATTTATTATTATAGTCTTTAACTAAAATTCAGACAGCATCTATAGCGATTCACTCTCGAAGTCAGCGTTTAAATCAACCGTAGCCACAATTGGCTTTGCGAAATCTTAGTAAATTTTTCTTCTTATTCCGCTATATTAATTAATGTTCCGTAATTTTGGAAAGTTTCTGTTGTGGTCTTCCGACTGTTGCATTCCACTGTACCACAGCAGTGATACTGCTAGTTAATTTTATGTAACTGGAAACATTTTTCTGTCAAAACACAAAACAATTAAGATTACAATGAGGTTCTACTATTTCATTATTATCATGTCGCTTACGACTGTGATTCATTCAGTTTTCATTTTGTTCATCATTACTTTAAACAATTTTAATTTTTCAATTTGAATTCTGAGTCAACGTATATATTTTTACAGAGCTCCACAATTCGAGAGTTTACTTGCGTCATAAGTGCTGACGTCATCAATACATGTGCCTGTTACGTGAATTGAAGCCTAATTATCGCCAGTTGTATTCAGAGGTAAATTTTCCGTTTTATATTTTCCGACCGCATTATTTCATTGCTTGACTGCAATTTCAAAAAACGCGAATTTTATCTGACGATAAATTGCACTGATCAATCTAAGTTGGTTACATTTCTTTAAATTAGTTGCCATTTTGGTGATTAGATGTAGGTTTTTCCACATCGCTTCGGTCAAATTATTTTTCGAATTGAAGCCTTTCCGTTAAGTTAGGGTCATGTAATCGCGGTCGATAATAGATAGTTTATCTCGGATGAATTGGGAAGGTTACAATCTAAGAAAGATCTTAATATGCACGTAGGTCATACAAAACTATCGCCATCCTTTATAATTTTTAGCTTTTCGAAGTGAATAAACACACATACCATAGTGGCACAGTCTACCTGCAGTAAATTAAGAGCTCGTTCTGAGGTAGACTGCAGAGTATTCCTGAATTTTATTGATTTATTTAGCGTATGACATCTACAGAGTAAAATTGCACACATACTATTAATAAATATAATAAACGAGTTACAAATATATTATTAAATGATTGATTGCAAACAACAATATGCGAAAGATTATGGAGACAGCCACTGCAGCTATTTTCTGAATGATAAAGTTCATTCGATTTCAGAACTATGCTTGAATTAAGATAGAAATCTGGGTACATTTTCAGTTATGGATGACCTACAAAGTATTTGTTTCTTGTTTTTTTTCCCTTAAAAATTTCACATTGGTATTTCTTTTCCACACATACACACACAAGGGTTGCATTTTACAGATACACTTAAGGTTAAAATTGAGCGTTCCGCCAGACACATGACAAACATACAAACGATACAGAATTCTTCCTGTATTTTTGTGAGCGTGTCCGGAGTTACTGCACATTCTGCTGTCACTACGCGGCGTTACCGTTCACTCAACGTCTCCGGAAGGGGTGCCACACAGACAGAGTGTTTCACACACCCTGCGGTGACCATCTCTTCAGTTACTTCTAAAAGCCATTAAAAACGTTGAAATTTGAAGAACGTCAAATTACGTGCTCTTCTTTAGCAATGGCAACGCTGGTATAATCCAGCTGATAAGTATCTGGGAACGAATACTGTGCAGTAATAATTTATATCACTCATCTCTATCTTGCGGCTCCTCATTGGAAAAATGGCTAGCAGAAAGATGAATTTTACGCCCAGGCTGTATGACACAGGTTTTCATCTTTCAGTCAAGAACCTTGCGAGGTTAAATTACATCCATCCAATTGATCACTTCTTTCATTTCACTTATAATAATGTAGTTTTTCCAAAAGATGAAATTACAGCTAGTTAACAAGAAAGAATGCTCCAACAATAACCTCCTAACCACATCTCCAACTATATACTCCATCTTACAACAGAACAGAACAGATCCATACTACTACTAACATTCACCAAAACCAGTTAGATAAAAATAAAATACAGAATTTAAAAAATTGCAGCACAGTGATCGTATAGAACACCGATTTGTTCTGTGTGATTAAATAATTCTTTTAGACATGTTTTCAAATTACTACCCACAATCAATTATATAAATACCAATAACGTCCAAAATTTCAAATTAAATTACAATTTTGAACTACATCGAAAATATGAAAACTAATTACGTTATTTGAAACATATATGTTAGAATCATTATCTGATCATAAATTTTTGTTTGCATACAAGTAAAATAATCCTTTGTTATATCTGTAGTCTAAAGCTAAAATTTATATCACCTCAAAAACAAATCTTTGTATCACACACTCCAAGTATTCGTATGTGTCGAGAACATCAGTTGTCTGAGTGTATCGTGTAATTAGTTTGCGGTGAAAATAGGGTCACTAACCATTAATGTTACAACTTACACAAGAAAGCATTGCACACAGCAAGATGAGGCGACCTTGGAAACCCGTGGTACAGTACTAAATTTATACGCCCCTAGGGACGATGCACCATTAAGGCAACTCGTTGTTATGAAATGCTCTTACATTAAGTTGTAAGTGCAGTTTTGCTCCGTCCTGTTGTAAAATGTAATTTTGCTACGTTATCGGGTATGTAAACATTTTCTCAGAAACCGGCTCAAAAACAACATAACACGTAGCAGATACTCTCTCGTGCTCAACTGTGGTATGTTGCTGCCGTGTTCCTCACAGCCTTACGATTTAACAGTTCATTCTTGCAGCTAAAGTAAACGTAGACACATAACTAAACTCGAAAGGCGAAAAGAAATTCTGAAGTTACATCTCCGCATCCTGAACGAATTCACAAGACTCTAGATGTTGTTGTTGCCGGCTGGGGTGGCCGAGCGGTTCTAGGCGCTTCAGTTTGGAACCGCACGACCGCTACGGTCGCAGGTTCGAATCCTGCCTCGGGCATGGATTTGTGTGATACCCTTAGGTTACGTTAGGTTTAAGTAGTTCTAAGTTCTAGGGAACTGATGACCTAAGAAGTTAAGTCCCATAGTGCTCAGAGCCATTTGAACCATTTTGAACCTAGATGTTATTGTTTATCACCATAACGTTAGGATTGGTAGGGCCTGAATCCTGTGTATCTGAAACACACACTTAGACATAAAATACGCAAGATAGACACATAGGGGATGGTGAAGCGTGGAACACACACCTAGCAGCAAAATACGCAAGCGTCTGCTGACATATCATGTGGAATTCTGTGAACTTCAGTGCAATTCTGAGGACTTTTGTGGAATACGTGAAAATGTAGAATGTACTATACCACACGCGTGAGCACAAGGAGACGACCAGTGGATATCCCCTTGTATAAACAACCAGTACTTGATTCTGCTGGTGATACCATCGAATACTTGCAGCTGTAGAACGTGCACAGTAGCATATAAAATACACCTGTTGGAACGGTGAATGCAAAACCATTTTCTTGCTATGTTATCCTCGTTTCATTATTCTTAAAAAACAAGGGAAAAGTTTTAGATTATACATCAAAAACTTCCAGGTGGACTGCAGGGAAATTGGCAAGACAGTAATAAAAGTTACGGTCTCTGAGGAGCTCTGTCAAATTCACATTCCTCAGTGTTACAGAAATACTTGCAGGGATCATGTTATAATAAGTGGGTGGTATCCAGACATGTAGAATACTAACCGCACTGCGTATACTATGTTGCCGTGACCCCACTCGTTATTCAGAGACGGAGACTGATGGTATCATTTGCAAGGAACTGAATAAAAGACACGTTTTCATAAAATTTGTACTGGATTAACAGGCAGTACCAGTGACTTGTAAGTAGGCGAGAGTGTTACAAGCTTCCATCCCGAAACCTCTTAGTTTTCGCATGCAGCAAGCAGGTGCTACTTCATCGACGTAGTGCAACGCACCTCTAGGGTCTCGGAAAGATTCAAGGCATAAACCGTGTTCAGCATCTTGCACGAACACTCAGTATAACTTCTAATGGGGTGGCATGGTTGCAGTGAGTACAGCCACTGTTCACGGTGGCAATACTGCTGACTTGGTGTACACGTAGGGAGCGGACTAGCTGCACCGAGAAAACAACTACCGCCATCCACAAGCACAGGTAACTTAACAAATGACGCCAAGGTAAACTTTAAATTTAATTGCGTAACAAAAGCTTTTATCTTTACTCATGCAGAAGGTATAGTCTTGTGATGTAGGAAAAATCCCCTCTAAACACCCTGTATATTTCGTATGTCGTGACATGAACTTTGGGTGAAGGGAAGCGAATCCTCCCATCGCCTGCGAGGACCACGTCCGCCGTCGGCCGTCGATAAACAGGCGCGGCAGTCCCTGGAGCTGGAAGAGCAGGAGTCTGGAGATGTTGCAGAGGTGGGTGGGGGTTGGGGAGGAGGGCAAGGAGAGGCGTGTGGGCAGCCCACATCGCGGCGCCCACGTGTGCGTGAAATCTGCGAATTGGAAACTCGGCATCCATTTCTCGTGTTCGCTTCCGGAGCGCGGGGCACCCGCACCGGGGGAATTTCGGCCGTGGCGGAAGAAAAAGACCCGCACAAGCAAATTGAGATGCGGTCCCTGTCTCCTATCTGATTCCCTTCAAAAGGAGGCCGTCCGGGTATTCCCCTACAGGCAGCGCTCTTTAGGCTGCCTGCCCGTATATCTGCCACTGTGCGTGCGCGCGTTAGAAAGAGAAAGGTGGGCTGCACTTTCCCCCATTCCGTTCACCACCTTCTACGTATGCATGTTTATTGACAGAACGCGTGCGAAACCCTAGACCTTTGACTCTATCGAGGGACATCCGACGTGGAGAGCCCTGGCGACAAAATTGATTCCGTGACCTGAATCTGCTCTGTCTCGTGCAGGTTAAGTCGGTGGAATCACAGAGCAAACATTCACGCAGCAAAAATTCTGCTATTAAATTTGATATCTACACTACTGGCTATTAAAATAGCTACACCACGAAGATGACATGCTACAGACGCCAAATTTAACCAACAGGAGGAAGATGCTGTGATATGGAAATGAGTAGCTTTTCAGAGCATTCACACAAGGTAGGCGCCGGTGGCGACACCTACAACGTGCTGACATGAAGAAAGTTTCCAACCGATTACTTATACACAAACAGCAGTTGACTGGTGTTGCCTTGTGAAACGTTGTTGTGATGCCTGGTGTAAGGAGGAGAAATGCGATGGTGTGCACAACGACGAACCTGGGCGCACGAATGGCAAAACGTCATTTTTTTCGGATGAATCCAGGTTCTGCTTACAGCATCATGATGGTCCCATCCGTGTTTGGCGACATCACGTCGAACGCACATTCGAACCGTGTATTCGTCATCGCCATACTGGCGTATCACACGGCGTGTCGGTATGGGGAGCCATTGGTTACAGGATCTCGGTCACCTCTTGTTCGCATTGACGGCACTTTGAACAGTGGACGTTACATTCCAGATGTGTTACGACCCGTGGCTCTACCCTTCATTCCATCCCTGCGAAACCCTGCATTTCAGCAGGATAATGCACGACCGCACGTTGCAGGTCCTGTCCGGGCCTTTCTTGTATGCAGAAAATGTTCGATTTCTGCCCTGGCCAGCTCGTTCTCCTGATCTCTCACCAACTGAAAACTTCTGGTCAATGGTGGCCTAGCAACTGGCTCGTCACAGTACGCCAGTCACTACTCTTGTATCGTGTTGAAACTGCATGGGCAGCTGTAGCTGTACACGCCATCCAAGCTCTGTTTGACTCAATGCCCAGGTGCATGAAGGCCGTTAATACGGCCAGAGGTGGTTGTTTTGGGTACTGATTTCTCAGGATCTATGCACCCAATTTGCGTGAAAATGTAATCACATGTCAGTTTTAGTATAATGTATTTGTCCAATGAATACCGGTTTATCATCTGCATTTCTTCTTGGTGTAGCAATTTTAATGGCCAGTACTGTAAGTCACACTGACGCACCTTTTTCCATCTCTGTTACTCACCATTCCACTGCTGGGATCCACATTCTTAAGCGGCCGGTGAAGGAATGTGGTCCCATCATACAGTATGTAATATTAATTGCATTCCTCGCATTGTTTCCCCATCATTCTGTAATTACAATTTGTCAATGAGATCGTATGTCACTCAACGATGAGACAAAATTTGAAACCTAACTACAGCTCGATAAGTAAATTGCTATTTTCAATGGGCAGGTGACAAACAAAAAATGATTTCCCATCCAATTAGATTTTGTTTGAATTTCGCGGTCGATTTTTGCTGTGTCACAGACGGAAGTTCTCTATATTTCTAACTCGTAATTGCAAAACTTAGGTGAAGAGTGATAAAATGTGGTGGGGAAATTTCAAAATTTTACCCAGTTGTAGGCGTTGTATTTCGGATAATAATTCTATTAAGCGAGCAATACACTAAAAGATAGTTCCACAGTTTGCTACGTGTCCATTCTATAGGTTTTATGTCATTTGCTGTTCTATTTTCCTTCGAATCGGAATCCACAGTCATGCATAAATTTTGTTACTGCACAATTTCGCCCAAGTTTAACGAGCCTGATCTGATCATATAGCTCGTTTAGAAATCGCTCGTTTTGTGACCTTGTTGTCCAGTAGCTTGTGCTTAAGACCCGTCGCATTTATTACTTCTTGGTTCGTCGTTTATGAGATAAATGGCGTTTACCAACATGAAGTTTTCGGGAAAATAACTCAAACACTTGTATTGTAAAAGGTATGCCTGGTGCATAATTACGTAATTCACTAGATACAGACGTGCAGACTGCTATGGCACGATTACGAAGTGCTGTAGAAGTTGTGTCGGAAGAGAGTTGGCAGATACATAGAGAGAAATTGAATAAGGCCTAGAAGTTCTACACGATGAGTGGAAAAGCTTCAAGAGTTTCTGGATCATTTAAGTTCCATTCGTTGTAATACATTGAAGCGCCAAAGAAATTGGTGTAGGCTGCTTATTCACATATATAGGTATGTAAACAAGCAGAATACAGCACCGCGGTCGACAACGCCTTTATATGACAAAAAGTGTCTGGTATTTGTTAGATCGGTTACTGCTGCTACAATGGCAGTTATCAAGATTTAAGTGAGTTTGAACGTGGTGCTATAGTCGGCGTACGAGCATTGGAACGTAGAATTTCCAAGGTAGCGATGAAGTGGGTATTTTCCCGTAGTATTTTCCCGTACGACCATTCCACGAGTGTACCGTGAATATTAGTAATCAGATAAAGCCTCAAATCTCCGACATCGCTGCACCCGTGAAAAGATACTGCAAGAAGGGGATCTACGACGACTGAAGAGAATCGTTGAACGTGACAGAGACGCAACCCTTCCCCAAATTCCTCCAGATTTCAACGCTGGGCCATCAGAAGTGTCAGCGTGGGAACCATTCAACGAAACATCATCGATATGGGCTTTCGGAACAGAAGGCCCACTCGTGTACCCTTGATAACTTCACGACACAAAGCCTTACGCTTCGCCGTCAACACCTATATTGGACTGTCGAAGACTGGAAACGTTGAATGGTCGGAAGAATTTCGGTTCAAATTGTACTGAGCGGATGGACGTGTACGGATATGGAGACAACCTCATGAATCTTAGGACCCTGCAGGTCAGAAGGGGACTGTTGAAGGTGGCGGAGGCTCTGTAATGGTTTGGGGCGTGTACAGCTGGAGCGATGTGGGACAACTGATACCTCTAGTTACGATTCTAACAGGTGACACGTACGTAAGCATCTTGTCTGATCAACTGCATCCATTCATGTCCACTCTGCATTCCAAAGGAATTGGGCAATTCCAGTATGAAAATGTGACACCTCACAAGTCCATAATTACGACAGAGTGGCTCCAGGAACATCCTTCTGGGATTGAAAACTTCCGACGGCCATCGAAATCCCCAGACATGAACATTATTGAGCATACCTTGGATGCCTTGCAACGTGCCGTTCAGAAGAGATCTCCAGCCCCTGGTACTCTTACGGATTTATGGACAGCCCTGCAGGATTCATGGTGTCAGTTCCCTCCAGCACTACTTCAGACATTAGTCGAGTCCACGCGACGTTTTGTTGCGGCAGTTCTACGTGCTCCAGGGGGCCTTACACGATATTAGGCAGGTGAACCCGCTTCTTTGACTCTTCTGTGTATAAAACTCATGATGGAACTTTACAAAGGAAGATAACTCTCAGTTAAGAAAAGAACCGACGGATCTTGGTTACAGAGAATGCGTTATAGGAAACAAACGCACACTGACTTCTATCTCAACGCCACCATCCAACACAAAGAAATTCGGTAGAGTTCGAACAGAGCCTTGCTGAAAAACTAGAACACACACGAATAGTGTTCCAAAGAAATGGGTGCTCATATCATCAGAACTGAAGGGGCGATACAGTCAGAATGAAGTACGCTTGAGGAAGAGGTGGAGTCCATGGAAGAGAAGCCCAAAATCGCTTTTTTACATGTAGGCCCAATTTCCGGAAACATCGCGAAACTTATACGGAAACGTGGCATCAGTGCATTTTACTGTCTTCAAAAAATATACCAAGTTTTTCTTTTTTATATTAAAGACGGTATAGGTCTCAGATAGCTGGGACTGCATTGCATTCCATGTGCATGTGGTAGGTCTTAGTGGGACAGCCTATCAGAAGAGTCGAGGAGAGATGCAAGAAACACAGAAATAAGGAAATCAGCTGTCGGCCGAGCAGTGTTTCGATTGTCATCATGAAATGGAATACTGTAAAAGAGTTACTTCGGTCAAACGAATTAAGGATGTCAGAATACCTGTTAAATGGTCCAGTTTAAATAACGCTTGAGTTCCGGCATTTAATTCATCAAATTCTCGCCATCCAGCACAGTTGTAAAGCCCATGACGAAAAATCAGTGCGAGGTGTGAAAGACAAAAGGGTATAGTAGGCATCGGGAATCAAACTCTGCTATAAGTCGCGGTATGAGACCGAAATTAGTTGTCAGTCTGGATGGCCCCAGTCAGCGAGTATTCATAAGAGCAAAGCTCGCAGCACCCGAAAGAAGAGAATTATTGTGCATAACATGGAAACAACTAATCAGCAGAGCACCTGGGAGCCCAATATTAACTATTTGCACACAGAAAACCCGGTAGATCATATTAAGACGTATTTTTGCCTTACTACGACTGCACTTTGCTTTACAGTGGGGAAGTTTTGTATGCTTCAGAGGCCTAGTATCTTCCGTTACAACTCCTATCCGCTGTTATAATTACTAAGGCGAACAAAGGTCATAGTCCGGCCGAATTATGGTTGTGGGACTGCAGTTGGGTCGGCCGGGGTGTCCGAGCGGTTAAAGGCGCTACAGTCTCGAACCGCGCGACTGCTCCGGTCGCAAGTTCGAATCCTGCCTCGGGCATGAATGTGTGTGATGTCCTTAGGTTAGTTAGGTTTAAGTAGTTCTAAGTTCTAGGGGACTAAAGACCACAGCAGTTAAGTCCCATAGTGCTCAGAGCCATTTGAACCATTTGAACTGCAGCTGGGTGTTCACGAGTCCTGAACTTGAATCCGATCTTGTATAACGGCCGACAGGCAAACAAACGCGCTTTTTTTCTTCATGATATACTTGCCACCATGTGCTTTCTCTATTCTCTTTTAATCATGATTAATGCATAACACTGAGTATGTTATATGTTAGAGGAGTATGATCACTCGTCGTTTTCCGTCCGTTACTGGCCTCATAGATTGCCGATTTTACCTAGAAATCCCATTATTTTTGTCAATCTTTTTCGTCTTAACACACATACACATGCGTATCCCGAGCGCTATCTTCCACAATTACTGTCCTATCATACGCCAGGTCACCTCGGCCAATCTTTGTCATTTGTAGCTGCGTGCACTGCCGTTACTGGTAGATGAAAGAATTTTCTTTCAGCCTATAAGTTGTCGTTGGTTTACGCACTATAATAATGCTTCCCGTAAGAGAGTAACAAAGGCTGAAGAGTTTCGTTGATGTTTTAACGTTAAAAAAATTGTTTTCCATTGTTTAGTCGTGACACAGCCATAGGAAGTGGTACAGGTGCACAGAGATATTCCACTACGCAAAATAACACGGGTCCAGTGTGGCAGGTATCTCACTGTGATGTTTTGTTCATATTAAAGCTGTTTTCGAAAGCTGAGCTAACAGCATTTATATAATGATTTCTATTAGACAGAGTGGGGAGTAACTTAGAACAGTAATTTTCCTGCTTGTTTCTCCAATATCCCTGTACACTACTGACCATTGAAAATTGCTACACCACGAATATGACAGACGCGAAAGTTAACCGACAGGAAGAAGATGCTGTGATATGCAAATGATTAGCTTTCCAGACAATTCACACCAGGTTTACACCGGTGGCGACACCTATAACGTGCTGACATGAGGAAAGTTTCCAACCGATTTCTTACACACAAACAGCAGTTAACCGCCGTTGCCTGGTGAAACGTTGTTGCGATGCCTCGTGTAAGGAGGAGAAATGCGTACCATCACGTTTCCGACTTTGATAAAGATCGGATTGTAGCCTATCGCGATTGCGGTTTATCGTATCGCGACACTGCTGCTCGCGTTGGTCGAGATCCAATGACTGTTAGCAGAATACGGAATCGGTGGGTTCAGGAGGGTAATACGGATCGCCGTGCTGGATCCCAACGGCCTTGTATCACTAGTAGTCGAAATGACAGGCATCTTATCCGCATGGCTTTAACGGATCGTGCAGCTACGTCTCTATCGCCGAGTCAACAGATGGGGACGATTGCAAGACAACAACCATCTGCACGAACAGTTCGACGATGTTTGCAGCAGCACGGACTATCAGCTCAGAGACCATGGCTGCATTTATCCTTGACGCTGCATCACAGACAGGAGCGCCTGCGATGGTGTACTCAACGACGAACGTGGGTGCACGAATGGCAAAATGTCATTTTTTCGGATGAATCCAGGTTTACAGCTTCATGATGGTCGCATCCGTGTTTGGCGACATCGCGGTGAATGCACATTGAAAGCGTGTATTCGTCATCGCCCTACTGGCGTATTACCCGCCGTGATGGTATGGAGTGCCATTGGGTACACGTCTCGGTCACCTCTGGTTCGCACTGACGGCACTTTGAACAGTGGACGTTACATTTCAGATGTGTTAGGACCCGGCGAAACCCTACATTTCAGCAGGATAATGCACGACCGCATGTTGCAGGTTCAGTGCGGACCTTTCTAGATACAGAAAATGTTCGACTACTGTCCTGGCCAGCACATTCTCCAGATCACTCACCAATTGAAAACGTCTGGTCAATGGTGGCCGAGCAACTGGCTCATCACAATGCGCCAGTCACTACTCTTGATGAACTGTCGTATCGTGTTGAAGCTGCATGGGCAACTGTACGTGTACACGCCATGGCACAGTCTGGAACCGCGCGACCGCTACTATCGCAGGTTCGAATCCTGCCTCGGGCATGGATGTGTGTGATGTCTGGAGGTTAGTTAGGTTTAAGTAGTTCTAAGTTCTAGGGGACTGATGACCTCAGATGTTAAGTCCCATAGTGCTCAGAGCCCGTTTATTGTACACTCCATCCAACCTCTTTTTGACTCAATGTCCAGGCATATCAGGGCCGTTATTACGGGCAGAGGTGGTTGATATGAGTACTGATTTCTCAGGATCTATGCACCCAAATTGCGTGAAAATGTTATCACATGACAGTTCTAGTATAATATATTTGTCGAATAAAAAGCCATTTATCAATCGCATTTTTTCTTGGTGTAGCAGTTTTAATGGCCAGTAGTGTATTTAGCTAGTATTCCATGCAACACTTACATCATTTCTTAATTTACGCATTGAATCAAAAATATCGTTGTATGCTAGTACCGTGAGGCTGACACATCCGACTGATGGCACTTGAGGGGGCTCTGTTAACAATTTTTGTTAACGTTAAACATCAACGAAAGTCTTCACCCAGTGTTCTTGTCTTATGGTAAATATTATCATATACGTAAACCAGGTGTCCCTGATAGGTATTGGGATTTCAAAGTGCCTTCGTGAACAAATGATGACGCGCCATAAACAGAAGACACGATCATCACATCGGCAGCACCACCAGATGCGGCATTGTTTCAAGGCTGGACATGATTTCGGCCGAAGGCGAGGTCTTCTGGAATCCCACTGCACCACTGCCAGCTATCTGGCCTATCTGCCATTTGCCCGAAAGGTTTCAGTCTCTACGCTGGCCCGCTATCTGCAAGGAATGAATTATGTGAAAAAAGTGTGAGAGTGTTTGCTTCTATGATACCGAGTGGTGTACTTGCGTTTTCATACTTTGCCTGTTCGGCTACTATAAAATCTACCTGTCAGTTCTGTGTCTACTTTAGATAATGTAATTTTGAAGTCTTAATAACAAAAGGACGATCATCAACATTGGACATTGAAGTAGAAATCTTTATTTCTGTTGCAAATCGATTTTAATCAATGTGTGACCATCACCAGTGCTACTATCAAAGCTCCTTGGATTCTTAAATACAGGTAAGAAAATTGCAATATCAGCACATATCAATGAAAAGTGCTTGTCAGACCGAAGGCAGAAAAGCAACTGCAAGTAGTGAGTCAAATCGATTTGTGGCAGAAATTAAGATTTCTACTTCAACAACCAATTCTGATGCTTCTTTTGTTGCTAATACTGGTGTGATGGTCGTGGTCCACACAACTCCTGATGTAATCCCCGTTCATATTGTTCTCTGTTTAGTTGCGGACATTTTTAACTCTGGCACCTACACCAAATTTGAAATTCCACTCTTGCGGCCAAAGTATTAGCTACGCTATTCCAGTTTGCTGTAAGAGTATCTAATTGTTCGCTTTTGTATCATTTAACTACATACGTTAGAAATTAAAGTTCCCCGCAGTGCTTTTCTACCTGTATGTTATGACTAATCTCAGGAAGTAGTTCAACGATTTTGTTGCGGTTTCTGCAAACAGATTGACTGATTCATGAGGACAATTTGAGTGTATAAATTATTATTTATAGTAGTGATGACTGTGTGTTATAGGTATTGTTCTCTGTTCAATACATATATTTGATGTCCAGAACGACATCTAGCCACAGTGATGGGAACTAAGAGATACTCACCTAGAGAGAAGACGGTGTCTGTTGGGAAAATCTGTAAGGTAACAGCCACTCCAGAGAGCAGAGCTCAACAAGAACCCATAAATATTATAAATTAAAGTCCCTCGCTGGGTTTATCTGCCTGTATGTATATATAATTTATTACCCCTGCGCCAAACAGGTCTTCCGCTTGTAGCTAATCAGTGCTAAACTTGACTGGGTCATAGTGTCTCATAAATTATTTCCCGTTTGGGAACAGTGCCGGTGCATTTGATAACGTATGGGGCAAACTCTGATGTGTTACGAATTGGAATGATACGTACTATTGACTTAATGTCTCGGCTGGACGAAGCACTTGCTTGCATGATTAACTGACATTTTTCGTTTCATGGTACCCTAATTGTAGATCGATATTAACAACGTTGGAACGTATTCCGTAGCGTTTAGTTATCGTTTCTATATGTCAACACATTTCCGAGGAAACGTCGGTGCTCAAGGACAGCAGTTTATAGTTTCTTGATCTTTTAACTGTACATTTTTATAGATTCAGTCTGGCGGAAACCCTTAAGTCTACATTTACACATCATTACAATTATAACATTTTAAACAAGTAATGTAGAGTAAAATATGACTACTCTGGCTCAGTTATCTCTAACTACAAGTAATTTACTCTGAACTTGAAATTCGCAACTGTTCTATATATTAGTCATGATTGACAATATGCACATACAGGTGTATTAAATTTTATCTATATCCCATACATAATTTATAGAAGAGGGAGATTCTAGTACTGTGACTTCCTACGGGGGGGGGGGGGGGGGGGGAGGAGACAAGTTTTGAAATTTATACTTCTTATAGCTTTATTTTAACGCTTTTCTGTGTATTTATGTATGCGTATAACATTTGTACTGGTAAAAAATAAATTTATGTCATACGACATCTCATCTGCAGTTCTGATTTTATTTTTGTCAGTGGTTCCAGTATGGAGTGCCGGTGCGTTCCATCATAAATCAAGCAGTGCCTGTATCTGTATCAAAGAGCGTGTACACATGTTGGTGTATATGACTACGATCTGCTTCAAAACTCCTGGATAGCTTTCAACCAAATTTGGGTTACAAACAGCAAACTTCGTGAGTATGAGCACTGTGAGATTTCTAACTGTGTAGCTACAAGAGCACAGATGCAAAAGGAAAAAACCTTTTTTTTATTCAGGTCCTCCACATACGCTGGCCTGCACGACAGGTGTGTTGTATAGAAATAGTACTGACCAGCCTTATCGGCCTACTTTGCAGTGCATACTACACATCAGGAATATTAAACACTTTTTCAGCCCCTGATGAGCAGGCTGCAATGCTCGGCAGACATGCTGTAGTGGGGTAATCAGCCTGATTTACACACCTGCTTTTGTAGGCACTACATGTAGGGATGAACCTGGACAGGAAAAGGGTGAGATGGATAGAAGAAAAGGTAGATAGAAAGAGGTTGCAGGTGGAGATCGATAGTGAGAGAGGGGGGCACAGAAGGATCCCCAGAGAGAGAGAAAATCTTGACGGACAGAGAGAGCGGGAACTGGGGGAGATGAACAGAGAGAGATGGGGGATGAGGATTTGGACAGAAAGAGGGGTGAAGAGGAAATAGATAGTATGGCCAGAAAGTGGTAAGCAGAGGGGGGAGGAAGAGAGAGACCAAGAGAGGGAGCAGGTAGAGGAGTGTACATTATGTGTGACATTACGTGTAGCATAAGTAGACGAAGCCTTGGGATAAGGCTATTTTCCCGTATAACGAGAGAAGAGCCAAAGCTCAGAACCAATCCCACCTCAAAAATTGAATCTATATGTGACGAGGATACATATTGTGAAATACTAAGAAAATCAACAGAACTAATAATAACATTTTAAAAATATCACGATGCATACCTTCTATACCTTTTAGGGTAGTACTACAGGTTCCATTGGTTCTCACAGAGTTTGACAATGTTCTTTGTCATAGAAGACAAGAGGCAAAATGTGCTGTAATCCAGTCTTCGATTAACCCAAACGAGTTAGCTTCCATGATGTTACCTTCGCAATTATTTTCCATGGTCAAATAAGAGGCTTCAGACACTCTATTTCATCTAATCACATTCCATATATTTTACATTTACATGCAAACAGTTTTGTGACACATGATAGTAATCCTAAATCATCCGTTATTGCTTTAATTTATAATGACGTAAAGTAAAAATCATATGAGTGACAGGAGCCTAAGATATAAAAAAGAAAAATAGCCAATGGAATGGGTGCAAAGGGCTGCAACGGAAATGATACCATCGAAAGTACTCACTGACGATCTGAAACAGCGGGTTGTATCTATCGGCAACACCATTATCTAACTGGACACAGCAGATCAGCTTAACGCATAGCTGAACATAAACCGAAGAAAAACAAAGGTATTAGAGTGTTGCTGAAATAAGTGACGTTGAAAGAATTTAGTTAGAAAATGAACATGATTAAATAATTTGCTAAGGCAAAACTTTAGAGAATATACTGTAAGACGTAGACAGAATACAATCTCTGTGAAGGAGAATTTCCAAGGTAGTGTCACTTTTCGAAGCAGAAATCAGTATCCTTGCTGTATTGTCTGAAATAAAAAACTCTTGCCAGTCAGATGTACGTTGTCTGCCAGAACCTGACTGTGTCTTTGCACTCCCAGTGGCTAGGAACTAATCATACAAGTCATTTACTGTCTTAACGTCCACTGGCTGTTTTAGAAATCCACGTTCGAAGTTTGTTTGGACAGTAAAGTATCATTTTCTTTCCGCATGCAACACTTAAAATAAATCAAAAGAAATATATTAGGAAAAAATCACACAAAGCTCGCAAACCACAAGTATCTCATTCTCGAGTCTTTCTTTCAGCGGCCTCTTTTTATCTCGAGGTGGTTTAATGTAGACACACTATAAATACTGTATTTGTGGAAAACTTTTTATATGTACTATCACAGATACATTCTATCATCAACGAGTGTACTGAAACTCAAAAAAGAAATATATTTAGAGATTTCTGTTCTTTCCTTCTGAGCCATGTGTATTCCTCTCATTTTATCTACAATGGTACGGTGGAAGTTGTCTCACACACGGGAAATATTGTGTATTGCATTTGAAGAAAACGTTCTTTGCTAAGTTGATATATCTACAATACCGGAAACAAACAAGAAACTACAAGGCTCTAAGGCAATGAACTATTATATTGTAATATACAGTGCAGAAAGTAGGAACGGACAGACAAGAGCTGGAGTTGTACTTAGCATCGGAAGTGCCCACAGAAAATGCCTGCAACCATATATGTCAATAAATCAAAGATTGATACATTTAAAGTTAAAGATACTGGCGAATTTGTCGAATATAATTGGTGTATATGCGCCAGACGAGAGAAAGAGAGAGGAAACGCATGCAGACTACAAATGCATATAGGCAACGTTCAGTGGAATAATTAACGCATAATATTTAACACTCGCAGGAGAATTTCAATTTGAGGATATGAGATTCTAACATTAAAAGAATAGTTAATAGTGGAGCCACTAGAGAACATACTAAAAACTATAATGTAAATCAGTTTATAGCTATTTCTATCTTCTACCACCTAAGGATAACAAATAGTTTTTCTCCATAAAGATATTCATGAACTTAGATGGAGTTCTAGTGCTATAGATCTAGAATAGACTATGTTACTGTAAGTTAATAAAGGACACTACAGTCTGAAGAGGATTTGATGTTAGTATTGACCATTTTCTGGTTATATCAAAATTATGTATCTATCAAAATTATGTATCCTACTCTGTAACAGCACATGCACAGCCAAAAAACAAACACAAAAGGAAGTGTCTTGAACACATTTCCTTTAAGATCCAAGAATCAGATGGTTATAAATACAACGTTTGGATGAGGTACTGAGACATGCCCACGAAAAACGAACATTAAAAAAGACTGGTATGAAATTGTGAGATTAATAAAAATAGTTGTTCGTGTAGCATTAGGGAAAGAGAAGAAATATAACAAGAAAAAGAGATTCCCAATTTGGAAACAAGAACTAGCAGATATAATAAAATGTAAGAAACAGACCAACCTGAAATATCTGCAATCAAAGACTGCATCGAATACAAGCGAACCACAGCAGTGTTCAGTAGAAAGGTGAGATAAGTAAAACAGTAAAGCTAGAAACAATTTGTGAGTGAAATGGAATATTATGACCATGTGAAACAAACTAAAGCCTACAGGATGCTGAAACAACTTAATACAGACGAAAAAAATTTTGTAAATGAACCCCATTACAGAAAATGAGAGGTTGGATCATTTGCAAAATCTATGGCCAGGTGAGGAGGAAAACGTGAAAACTGCAGTTAGTGACGAGCATGTATATCTTATTACAATGGAACGACAAAGTTGTGTTAAAACATCCCCAAGGGAAGACAATCTCAGTGCAGAATTATTTAAAAATGCTTCGAAAACATTGCTCGTGATATTTGTATACTCTTCTTGCAAAGACAGCAGCGTACCACAGGTTTGGCCACCCAGCTACTTAAAATAGGCGGTCTGAGAAAATGTGACAGGTATCAAGGTATTAGTCATCTCATTTCTACATACAAGATATATGCGAAAGTAATAACAAGTAGACTAAAGATACTTTCGTAAACGAGTCTTACTGAAGAACAGAATGGTTTCGGATAGGAAGAAGAACTTGCAGTGTTTTTCCAGTCGGCCAAATTATTCAGAAATGCAGAGATTACAATAATCAGACGTACGGATCCTGTATTGATTATTAGAAAGTTTTCGATAAAGTTAACAGAGATAAAGTATGGGAAACTTTAGAAAAGACTAGTATGCGCCAGCATGTGATGGTTTAATTGAAATTACGTCTATGCACAACGAAATCAAAGTATAAAAAGGAAATCCATTAGCGAGAAACATCTCTATGGGAGTCATACCAGAATGAGCTTTATACCCACATTGTTTGATATACACATAGATGACGCCACAAAGACATTGTAGAATAAAGTACTACACCATTGAAAGGTTAATAATAGGATTATAAACACACTCCTGTTTATAGATGATCAAATACACTTAATGGACTCAGATGATAAATCACACAGAGCAATTTGGTTATAGCACGAGGCAGAAAATGGTTATATTACGACAATATCTAAAAGTAAAATTACGTTATGGAATTCCATGATAAAAATGATTTAAGAGCATAAATTATAATTGATGATAACCCCTAGAATAAATAAACGCTTCTAAATACCTGGGATGTGAGTTCACATGTACACTATGAAAATCAAAAGTATCCGGGCACCCCTCAAAATCGTACGTTTTTGATATTGGGTACATTGAAGTGTCACCCACTGCCAAGTACTCCGTATCAGTGACCTCAGTAGTCATTAGGCATCGTGAGAGAGCGGACTGGGGCGCTCCGAGGGACTCACAGGCTTAGAATATGGTCGGGTGATAGGGTGTCACTTGTGTCATATGTCTGTACGCGAGATTTCCACACTACTAAGCATCCCAAAGTCCACTGTTTCCGATGTGATAGTGAAGTGGAAGCGTGAAAGGACACTTACAGCACAAAACCGTACAGGCTGACCAATTCTGTTGACTGACAGAGACCGCCGACAGTTGAAGAGGGTCGTAATGTGTATCAGGCGCACATCTCTCCAGACCATCACACAGGAATTCCAAACTGCATCAGGATCCACTGCAAGTACTACGACAGTTAGGCAGGAGGTCAGAAAACTTTGATTTCATGGTCGAGCGGCTGCTCATAAGCCACACATCAAGCCGGTAAATGCCAAACGGTGCCTCGCTTGGTGTAAGGAGCGCAAACATTGGGCGACTGAACAGTGGAAAATCGTTGTGTGGAATGAGGGATTACGGTACACAATGTGGCGATCCTATGGCAGAGTGTGGGTGTGGTGAATACCCGGTGAACGTCATCTGCCAGCTTGTGTAATGCCAACAGTAAAATTCGGAGTGGTAGTGTTATGGTGTGGTCGTGTTTTCCATGGAGGGGTTACACCCCTTGTTTGTTTTCGTGGCACTATCTCACCACAGGCTTACATTGATGTTTTAAGCACCTTCTTGGTTCCCACTGTTGAAGAGATATTCGGTGATGGCGATTGCATCTTTGAACATGAACAAGCACCTGTTCATAATGCACGGCCTGTAGGAGAGTGCTTACACGACAATAACATCCCTGTAACGGACTGCCCTGCACAGATTCCTGCCCTGAATCCAGCAGAACACCTTTGGGATGGTTTTGAACGCCAACTTCGTGCCAGTCCTCACCGACCGACATCGATACCTCTCCTTAGTGCAGCACTCCGTGAAGAATGGGCTACCAATCCACAAGAAACCGTCCAGCACCTGATTGAATGTATGCCTGCGAGAGTGGAAGCTGTCAGCAAGACTAAGTGTGTGAATTCCATAATTACCAATGGAGGGCGCCACTAACTTGTAAGTCGTTTTCGGCCAGGTGTCCGGATACTTGTGATCACGTAGTATATCACAAATTCCAATAGTTGGTAGGTAGTATAAGTCGCGCTCTCCTCAAAAAAATTGGAAAAGAGGCAATACGAAAATTGTGATGGCATTAACAGTTGTAGTATATGGGTCAGAGGCTTCAGCTCTAACTGCCAGAAAATCAGCAGTGAGGCAGCATAGATGGGATTCCTAGGACCTCTAGATGGTTACAAACAATTCTGAAACAAGGAACGAACTGAGTGCCAAAACATACTTCGATAAATAGCAGAGTACAGAATGAACTGACATGAGCACATTCAAAGGATGTCAGAAGAGCGAAGACTTACAGTAATATAAAAATAGGCGCATGAAGGGAAGCAGAATATTAAGTGTCCTAAGACTCTTCTGTTTGAAAATTAAACATGTAGTGATTTTTACAGGGTGAAAAGTATTTAAACCGACAAACTCTGGGAGGTTGTAGGGGACATCAAAACAAATATTTTTCCCTAATGTCATTTTTTTCCTATGAGGAGTATTTAAACCAGTAGAGGAAGATTTGTCTGGCGGCAAATCAATTAAACCAACAAATACTTTTCCAATTTTTTATGACCAAGAGACAACAGATTAACACAACCCAGTTTCAGTTACTTATACTTTCAAAAATGCCTCCATTGACACGTAAACAAAGGTTACACCGTAGGATCATGTTCCGTCTGACACGGGCAAAAACCCCAGAAGCATCCTGAACTGTTCCTGCTGCTGCTACTATCTGGGCAATCAGATCCTCTTCTAATGCAACAGGAGTTGCGTAAACAAGGTTGCGCATCTCTCACCACACAAAAACTTCCAGAGGGGACATATTGGGGATCGATCAGGCCATGGTACAGGACCACCTTTGCCAGTCCACGTTTCTGGAAACTGTCGGTTCAGGAATGGACGCATACGACGGCTGAAATGTGGCGGCTCCCCGTAATGTTGGAACCACATGCGTTGTCTTGTAGGGAACGGGACGTCTTCCAGATATTCTGGCAATGGTCTGGAGAGAAAATTGTGGTAGTGTCTGCCATTTAATGGCCTAGGTACCAGATCCGGCCCAATTAAACAGTCCCCAGAAACACCGACCCACACATTAACGAAGAACCGCACTTGATGAGAGCTAGTAACTGTGGCAAGTGGGTTATCCCCACTCCAAACATGCTAATTGTGAATGTTGAAGACTCCATCACCCCCGAACGTTGCTTCATCGGTAAACAACACAGAGGATGGAAATGTAGGATGCATTTCACACTGTTCCAGGTACCACTGCGAAAGCTGTGGTCTGGGTGGGTAATCAACTGGTTCCAGGTTGTGGGCACGCTGTAAGTGAAATGGACGTTACTATTGCTGTCGGAGGACTGTTCTTACAGTCGTGTGATTCGTCCCCATGTTACGTACAAATTTACGAATGCTGATTGAAGGCTCTCGCTCCACATGTTGCAAGGCAGGTTCCTCAAATTGCAGCGTTCTGAGCGTGTGACGGCGTCTCTGTCCAGGTAATCTGCTAAATGACTCGGTCTCAAGCAGGCGTTGGTACACAGCAGCAAAGGTCGTATGATGCGGGATACAGCGATTAGGATATTGTTGTTGATAAACCCGCTATGCAGTTCGTCCGCTGTGGTGCGCTACGTAGTACGCACCAACCATATCAGTATACTCACTCTAGGTGTATCGCTCCACTAGTAAACAGAGACAATACACTACTACACTGGTGGGCAGCAGTTGCCTACAACTGAAGATCGTAATACGGCCTCTAACAACTGAAGAGCGTAATATGACATCCACCTGTTTAAATAATCCTCATAGGAAAAAATGACATTAGGGAGAAATATTTGTTTTGATGTCCCATACAGTTTGTCGGTTTAAATACTTTTCACCCTGTATACTGAAACTAGGTATTATATTGTTGAGTCTTCTGCTACATTTTTTGACATACACACTTTCTCATCAATGGTCACACGGAGTCTCAAATGTAATAAATCTGTAGTACTTCTTCCCCTGCGCTTCTGTTCCTTAGGCCTCAACCGCGTCTTATTTACAACGGTTTAGTGGAAATAATGTACGCAGATTGGAGATAAAACCAGTGAGAAAGAGCCGGTGGATGAAACGCTTCCTGCTACTTTCGCTCTTGCTGTCAGCCGGGCAGCGCGGCCGAAAATCTTTTCGTGCTGTTGGATGTTAATGTGTACTTAGGCCCCGGCGGACGAATCGGCCGCTCGCCCGCGCCCACGCTCCGCGCCGTGAAATAGTGCCCGCTCTCATGCCACCGCCGTCCTACTCTGCTCTGCTACACCGCTCTCTCACAATCTGCTAATTGTGCGTTTAATTTATTAACAACCCCGCATCGGAACGGTAGCTAGCTGCAAATTATCTCATGAAATATCGAGTGGTTTCAACCCGTGTAATTGGCTCTCTCTCTCTCTCTCTTTATCGGTTTTGTTTTTAATAAGGGCGAGCGCTCTTTTTTTCACGTTTGCCGAACGCAGGGATTGAGTTTAAGTATTTACTGTGTTTTTTTAAGCGGAAGCACCATTTAATTTCGGTCGGGTGAACAAGTTGTAAAGCGGTTTAAATATTACGCAGTTTTTAACAAAGCTGAATGGCACCCTCGCTAATATTACCGTGCGTTTGCACAGTGGAGCCCACTTGGCAGTGTTACCAACGTAATTACATTCCACGACGGAAATACATTCCGAAGACAGTTCTGAAGAAATATAGTCCCTCAGTAAAACACATCGATAATCGATGGAGCACTGGTGGAAATTAAAGCTAGATAAAACAGTAACAGTATTAATTCATTGTAAACGAGCAGAGCCAATGGGCACCAATTGCAACAAATATACTAGTTTTAAATGCTTCCTCAATATACTATTATAATATCATCAACGGTTAATATTCACACAATATTCTGGAATTAAAGTCCTTACACACAGGCTCGAAACTATAATAACTATTGAACACATTTCACTACTTTTATTGAAACTAAGAAAGTTTCTGAACAACTCTCGTGTTTTTCACTACCTCTTAAAAAAAGCGTTTTGTACAAATATTGTTTCCTGTACATAGTTAAAAAACTCTGTATGAGTCATTCCATAACATTTTGCTAAAATTTAATTGTATTGTCCATGTCTTTAGAGCCTCACACTTTCTGTTCACTACCAGGCTAGGAGAAAGTATCAGCAGACGAGTGTGTTATTATCAACCACAACTTCACACATTTTCTGATTTTATGTTCGTTTTGTACGTGTTTTAATGCACATTCATCGATTTACTAGGTGCCTGTGTTTCCCGCACCTTCATTATGACGTTTTAATGTTGTACTGCTACCCTTCTTTCCCATTCCTGCGCTCTTAGAACGTCAATTTGAGTGAATATGTCTGGATTTGTGGTTTTCATAGTGTATGGTAATGGCAAACTGCTTTTCTGTTGCTGTGGCAGATTCTCCAACTTTTGTGTAGGCTGAGAGAAGGTCAGAGAGGTTTCATTCCTTCTGATGGAAGTGTAATTGCCTGTAAGTTGGCACTGCACTGCACTGACGACTTCTCTTACCTGTGGGGACGTCGATTTGACTATTGTGCTGTTCACTGATTCATGGGATTTAAAAGAGAGATATTGGTCCTGGGAGCTCGTTTGCAGTTGTGAGTGCGATATGTGACTTTCAGCATTGTTGAGGTCATACCCCGTTTCTTTTGCAGCTTCAACTTTTTGTAATCATGCACAATATTGTTCAACCAGAACTTCCGAATGTGGGTGCGTGGTGTATTAGCAATGATTGTTTTCAGTTGATATTCGTGCTTCCCAATGTTAGTACGCATATGCTTCCGTTTCTTATATTAGTTAAGCTTCTGCTTCGTTAGTTTAATCTATATTCACTTATTCCTATCCGTTAGTAGTTGTGCCTTTGTTCTTTCAAGCCCGCCACGTACCTGCTGTTCGCCTGAATGGATCGGCAACCCCTTAGACTCCGCAGCATCACGGGTTTGGATATGATCAAGGCGTTCCCTCACTGGACTGGTCGATCACGAGGACAACATACTGCAGGACAAGCGCCACCAGAGGTCCTCCGAGGCAGGGACCTAATTCCTCCGCCGTGTGACGTATGTGGAATTGGATCGGAACGAATTTCTGTGCGAAGCAACTATATGGGGCTGCGCTCTGGGCCAATCATGCGTCGGCACTTAGCAGCTCATCAGTCTGAGCCCGGTCGCAAGCCACCGCAGCGGGACCTATGACTAATTTCCAGCGATATTCCGAAACGTAGCTGTGGCCAGCTACGCCTTACGCTGAACCTCCGTCGTTAGGAGTTATCAGTGGCGTATTGTTCACGTCTCACTACGTTTATTCACGCGTATTCATGTCTGCGTTCGAGGAGACGTATAATTTTTTACCGAGAAGAGTTTTCCTTTGTTATTAAATCTCTCTACTGTGGTCGTAATGAACCTTTGTTTTTCGTTTACCATTCTCACATTATTTCTTATCAAGCACCTCCCAGTGGGTGATATAACAAACCCCACGTGTTCATCGTTTGTTTGGAGAGCCCTCAATTCTCGTAACCTGTTTCATCTTGCAATTATTCCATTCTGATCTAATCATCTGGGTAATTCCTTCCACGGAATTCTCGAATTTTTAGGACTTTTCTGTTTTTCCTTGGTCTGGCTTTGTGTGGTCTGAGCCACGTACTTGAGAAACGAAAGACCATTCAGTTCGTCGGTTTTCAGTTCTAGTTCTACAATGGTAGGGCTTCATTACATTGGCTTCATGAGTGTGCTGCATATTATATTCATTCCCTACCTTCTTAGCATTACGGGTCGTAATCCTCGCTCAGTTCCACAACTTGAGTTTTCTCTGTTATGCCTCAGGCCAGTGGAACAAATCTATTGCCTGTTATTTCTGTTGTAGTTCTTCTGCATTCTTTTCTGACTTCTACGTGGTATTAGTATGAATGAACAGCGTGTGTGTGATTCCTTACCTTTGTATTGTTCCTGATTTGTGAAACTCATCAGGCAAGGTATCTATTTGTAGCACTGGTGTGATTATTGAAGTCAGGCACCAGATATCATTGTGTTTTTGTATAAATGTGTAGTGCTTTCCTAATTAGCTACAGTAAAATAAATGTTAAGGTCAAACTGAATTGAATATCACTTTCACCGCCGGTAATTTACCCACACAACCCATTCTTTGTTCGTTGGATGCATCGTACGAAGTTTCTCCTTATGCAGGTGTCTGCAGGTCCATTCTCGTAACTGCTTATTAAGTAAAGCTTTATTTTATAAAGTTTTCAACATAGGAACAGATTGTCTGTTTGATTACTGATTGGCTGAAACTGTGAGTCATGTACTTTCAGCCGGTCCTGTATCAACAGAAATAATGTTTCGAATGTGCCCCATTTATTAATGACAGTTTTATTCTCTGCTTATTCCAGGTAGAACATATTCCGAGTTAAAATTTAATCAGATATCACAAACAGAATGATGACAACAAGCATTGCCTCCGAAAACATCGATCGTATTGAACTGAAAGACATCCTGAGAGCCATGAGTCATGGCAGTTAACTAGATACAATGTTTCATGTTTCCCGAAAAGCATTTTAGTCAGCCCCACGCATACGCTTATTATGGAAAGTACAAGCACGTGGTGAAGTTTGTGACTGGACTGACGACTCAGTCTGTTATGATGCACAGATACTGACACGTGCAGTAACTTCGAGTGTGCGCTAGGGAAGTGTGATGGGAACCTTGCTGTTCATGAAGTAAGTATTAACGGGTATTGTCAGTCGTAACTTATTAGCGATTATCTACAATGAATTACTATCTTGCTACAGTTGTACAAATAACCTGTTCGATCTTGATAACATCTCAGGAAGTTGTAAAGACTGAGAACTTGCTTTAAATGTCTAGAATTGTAAAACTGTGCAGCTCACAAGACGAAAGGCCATAGTGCAAAATGAGTTGAGTATGAATGAGACACAGCTGGGATCAGCCAGTCCATAAAAATCTGTATCTACATCCACCTACATATTCCGCAGGCCACCGGACGGTTCATGTCCGAGGGTACCTTGCGGCACTATTAGCTATTTTCATTCCTGTTCCACTCGGAAACAGGAATGTAAGAGCCATAATTCCTCCCATCTTAGTTATCTTTGCACAGAATGTACTTTGGAGGCAGGAGAATCGCTTTGCAGCCATTTTGAAACGCTGGTTCTGTAAATTTTCTCAACAGCCTCGCGAGAAGAACGTCGTCTTCCTTCCAGGAATTTCCATTTCAGTACACGAAGCGTCTCTGCGGTACTCGCGTGTTGACGACCCTGGCGGCAGGAAGCATATCGGTTTGCTTCTGAACTGTTTCGGTGCCTTCCTCTCATCCTGCCTTGTGGGAATCCTAAGCACTCGAGCCAACCTCAAGAACGGATATTCTGTACGTGGTCGCCTTTTTAGATGAGATAAACTTTACTAACATTCCTCCAACAGCTGAAGTCGTCCATTCCCCTTCCATGCCACCACCCTTAGGTGCTAGTTCAATTTCAAATCTCTTTGTAATGTTACGCGTAGATCTTCAAATTGCGTGACTGTATGTGCATGTGATGTGACTTTTTTCTCCAATCGTCAGCGTTAACTACCACTTTTCTACATTTAGAGTTTGTCTAAGTAATCTTGTATTCACTAGAGTCATTTACATACAGAACAACGTCATCAGCAAACAGCTAACGATATGTATATATGTCGAGGACAACGTACATAAGAAGTCCTCGAGCAGCTCACATATATAAGAACCTAATCCGGATGCTCGGATCTTCGTTGACAGTCTGTACCGGGCCACCGTGTTATACACTTCCTGCAAGTCTGGGAACAAGGAGTCTGCTCCTTGCCTTACCGATCGCAGGATATAAACTGAAAAAAGATCAAGTTTAACTTCACAAGTGCAATGCTTTCTACATCTGTTTTGACGTACGGACACAAGCAGTATTATATTCGGCCTCCAAATGCGTTCTAGAATTCAGCGGGAAAATGATTTTAATGATACCGGTCCATAATTTTACGGGATCGTTCTATTATCATTCTTTTACACAGGAGCCAACTGCGTTTACCTTGGACGCTTGGGACTTTGCCCTGGGGGCACACATTTGTGACAAATGCAAGCTAAGTAAGTGGCCAACGCCGTAAGGTCCTCTCTATTAAACAGAATTAGGATTTCATCTGGACCAGGGGGATTATTTGTTTTAAACCCATTACTATTACTGTGTTCCCCATCACGTCTCTGTGTGACAGTCAAAGGACGGTATGTTTGCATGAACCTATTACGTGAATGATTTCTTAAACGCGAAATTGGTATACAAACTGCTCAACGAGGGATTGGATGGAAGTCTTCGAAGAGCTTAGCGAATTAACGTAGTACCAGAATTTTTTTGATTTCTAGTGAAGACTTTTTGTTAAGGTATGATGATGGAACCTTTGTACCGTCGGAGTGGTCAGCTGTAGCTTAGTGGTACATGATGGACAATATCCTAGTAATCTGTTCTACAAATGCTCTCTGATTTTTTCATGGCACACCGTAACCTGTTATTGGATGCTGGGGTTATTTGTACAGGAACACTAATTAACAGTAACAGCCAGATATCAAATATAATTAAGATTCTAATTATATTTACAGGTTCTACAAGGATCGTGAAACCTAATGAATTTCAGAACGCAATGGATTACGCTGGTAGCACATTCAGCACAGAGGGAAATAACCGTTTGCCTGATCACGACCAAAATTGAACTGTTATTTGATATTGTTCCATTAAGTGTGTAATCAGTCTTCCTGCTATGTTTCCTTTTATATTTCAATCATTATTTGCAATAGGGTTGAACACAATTGGCATTTAGTAAAGAAAGGATGATGGATTTGGTTATATTGACCTCAAAAAGTTTGTTTTTTGTAATCATCTATATTTATTGATCTAAAGCACTAAATTCCACATTACGAGATGTAAATATTACGCGGAGTCTAAGAATGGTAATCATGTTTGGACTAATGACAATTGGTGTGAGTTTTACTTTGAATTACTGGCAAAAGTTATGAACTTTGCATTATTTGGTGTCCTATATGGCCAAATCTTACGAAGAACAAGTTAAAATCGAGCAAAAATTTTCACGTGAAGGGAGGTTAGCTCAGAACAGATTCTATGCACCCACGTGCCAAGCACTGTACATGCACTACAGGCCACAAAGGAAACTGCCTAAAATTTATAAAATAATTTAGTGAAAATACTATGGCCCGGCTTCTGCTCTCTTTGGCAAGCATGTTACCTTGAATTTCTAGTTGTTAGGCTACGCTCACAAAATTGGTGCGAACTTGAGTTGATGACCACATCACAAAGGAAAACGGGTGTAAAGTTTAATTTTACCCCACAAAAATTTACTATGTAGGCAACAACTCGACACATTTTCTCTAATGAGTAGATTTTTGTAACAATTATTCCAAGTACAAAGTTCGTAGCTGATGGCCAACATTCGCAATTAATGTTCACGGGCACATATCAATCAGCTCAATCAGCTTAATGCAGTTCATTTTACACCTTTTATCCAGTATTAGCAAGAACTCCGAAACAGTAGCTTCCGCACCTCACAGCAACCCATTTATCAGTGCCTGAGCCAGAAGATGAACCTTTCCTACTGTTTGCTCCCACCTGATGCCCACCACTGACGACTCTGCCGATCTTCTCTGAAGCCTACAACCAATTTCTTTACTTTCCAATAGTTTACACTTTTACAAAGCCCACTACATTCCAGTTATCTTTGGCTAGTCCCTCACATTTGCACATCGCATCATATCCAAACTTCTTGGAATCATACACTCATGGAAGGTATAACAAATGTCGTACTATCCGGTCCCGTCTTCTTCTCAGTGTTTCCCATACATTCCTATCCGCAGCGATGATGCGGAGAACCTCATACCTTCACTTTTCACTATGTCTGATTTTCAACATTCTTCTGTACCTCCACATCTCAAAGGCTTCGATTCTATTCTATCCCAGATTCCCCACAGCTCTGCTGCAAACGTATATTCTCAGTAATTTATTCCTAATGTTAAGGACTAAATCTGATAGTAGAAGAGTTCTCTTGGGCAGGAATGCGCTTTCTGCCACTGCAAGTCTGCTTTCTGCGTCCTCCTTGTACTGTTCGTCACAGATTACTTGCTGCCTAAGTAGCAGAATTCCTTAACTTCATCTACTTCGTGACCATCACTCCTCATGTCAAATTTGATACTGTTCGCATTTCTGCTACTTCTCATCACTTTCATCTTTCTCGTATTTAATCGAAAGCCATATTCAGTACTCATTAGATTTTTCATTCCATTCAGAAGATATTGTAAACCTTCTTCGCATTCACTGAACATATCAGTATCATCCGCGAATGTTATCATTGATATCCTTTCACTTTGAATTTTTGTCTCTCTCTTGGACCATTCTTTTACTTCTTGCTACTTAGATGTTCAGACTGAAAAGTCGAGGCTATGTAACGCGCCGACTGGCGGTACCCAAGATCGAACTTACAACGACAATGGATCGTAGTGTACCAACGTCGCTATGCCGTTAATGTATGGCTTCCCGCCGCGCAAAATACTTGGGCTAATCAGTCGACCACTACAGCTTTAATTAGGTACAGATTTTAGTTTCACAGTCGATGTTATGACTGCCGATCGCTATCTGATTTTAGAAGATTCCAGTCGCAGTGGAGCGCCTGGCGACTACTCGAAGTCTAGCTCGTACCGTAATCGCACTCTCAAGGAACAAATAGAAGACCGATCACCCTTAGTATGTTATTACTGCGGCAACCTCAACCACTGACTGTGCAATCGGCTCGAATATCAAATAATGAGAGACAGCACCCTTACTTTACACAACATCAAGTTTGAACAACGACACAATTACACCACGAATAGACACATCGAAACAGTCTAATGACAATGATCACCAGTATCAAGCAGTAATTACGAGATAGTCCAATTTAGATAACAACTCTCGTCATCTAAGCTACTGGTAGAATCCAAGTATCAAATCTCTTTAAATACGGTACCTGTTTTTATTATGTCGAGAAGCTTGCAATTGTTCTCCCACAAAACGAAACTCTCACAACGCTGTACATTATCTCTGGAAATGACTCGTAACTTTTTAATTACTTACATAATTGCTGTTCCATATACCGTCGTGTTATGACTAGTTTGTATTAAGATGCTTTCACCAATAGAGATAAGAACTGAAATAGTTTGGGATACCACTAAATATCTTTCCACTTAGCACAGCGTTGCTATGTAAATAAGACGTCACGTACTTCACGGATTTAATAATCTTTATCCTTGGTGTGATCGTTGAACTTTCTGTAGTAAATCACGACAATTTCAGTTGTACATGCATTTACTTTGACACTCTTTCCATCAAAGAAATTGTATTAACTTTTTAGAATATCTACCCTCTGTAGGTTTATCGTGGTTCCACTCAATCAATGAACTTTTGATTAGGCAAGCTTACAAATACTAGCGTATACTTGTGTTCTGCAACGCGGTATTAAGATCTCTGGAATTCACCCTTCTCATTTCCCGTAGAATATATATACACACACCTGATACTAATTAAATACACGTAAAGTTTATGTTATCCCAAGAAAACTTGAATTTATTTTCTCTACGTATTTCAATACAATTTCATTCACGAAAGTTAGCGAGTGCCATCACAGACTACACCACACACTACGCAAATTCAGTAATAAAAAAATTAAACAAAAATCGTCAGTGCCACCCCCAATTGAAATCTAACCTTAAGTGACAATTTAGAACAATTCTGATCCTCTTAAGGCGTTGACAATACGCGACCCTACTTAAATTCGACCACTCGTCACATTGGCTAGTCAAGTTTTTGTTTAGCTGCGTGCTGCTTGTAAAATGGTACCTTTATTTTCTCCTAGCTCATCCACTCAACTACTGGTGCACTCTGCCACAATATAGTGAAACAGTTCGTATTTATTCTAGCCAGTTCTCGGTCCGCTGTACGATAGTGGTATTTAAACAACAACTACGAACATGTTTTCGAAGCTTTCCCTTCTCGATACACACACACACACACACACACACACACACACTCACACACACACACACACATACACACACACACCAACCACTACCAAACCAATTCAATAAAACGGCTAACAACCCAATTACCTCTGAGCGCGCTACGACCACTAATCGTACAACACGGACAGGATACCGATTCCACCGATTCCCAAAAACGAAGCGCCTACAATCTACTTCTAACCTGGCTCACGCTGGATTTTCAACAGCAAACTTTACGACCGAAACTGCCCACAAGACGACAATCAATTGATAGCTCGTGCACCTAAATTCGCCAAAACCGGTGTATCACCAGCGACTATTCGGAAAATCCCACAGAATCTCGGTATATTCCGTTGCTCAGCTTTCGGGAGGAAACAACCGTCACAGCCACGTATATGAGCAGAGGCCTAACAGACTAAATAGCCACGCTGGCTCCGCGAAGTGTACCCATATTAAAATACTGTTACTACCAATCAGAACTCCTTTCCCTCTCCCAAGCCTTAATCGCTAGCTGCGGTGCCTCACTACACCACGCAGTGGGTCGCTTCTTTATTTTCAGATCTAGACTCACTCCGATATATCCACTTAGTCCGTGAGAGGTCTACATGGGAACTAACTAACACTTTATATCATACCATACGGACAATTTAAAACGAACAAACACACGGCTCCACGCCAACTTGTGACAATTAATTAATTATTCGTTACTTCCGTCGGTTCTCTACGACAGCGGCCGGCAGCAGCGCATCTCTCAGGCAGCATCTCTGGACCCAGCGATGACGAGTTGTTGCATCGCTGAAGTCGCGCGCACTCACCACCTGTTTTTTCGTCGACGCTTTCGGGTCATCTACAACATTTTTTTTCTTAATACATCGTATACGTATATTTACAGTAATCACCAGGTGATATTATTAATTTATCGTGTAGGATGCTCAGCACTAGTAAGGGCGAAAGTAACCCGTTTGTTTTGACACAGCACAACTACATCCCTGTCTTACAACCTCCTTAATCCGAACACTTTATTCTTGGTATTCCACTCGTATTGTTCCTTCTTGGTCCTTGTACATATTGTTTAAAACCCGTCTTTCTCTGTATTTTACCCCCATTCTTCCACAGCCTAGAGCGGAAGAATCAGAAATGATCAACGGCGTGAGGATGCAGAAGGCAATGGAACCCACTGGATTAAAGGCACGTAACGTGTATCCACATGACATGTGGACTGTAATTGAAGACGTGTAATGATCATCTCTCCGTTGGTAAATATTCCGGAGTAGTCCCCACACGGATCTCCGGCAGGGGATTGCCAAAGGGGAGTTGGCCATGAAAAACTGATTGAATAGCTAACAAAAGGATAACGTTCTACTAGCCAGTGAGTGGAATATCAAAAGCTTGAATGTGGTAAGGAAGCTATAAAATCTGAAAAGGGAAATGCAAAGGCTCAATCTACATAAAGTAGAGGGCAGTGTAATGAAATGGAAAGAAAACAACTATTTCTGCTCAGATGAGTATACGGTAATATCAACAGCAGCAGAAAATTGTATAACGGGAGTAGGATTCGGTATGAACAGGAAGGAAGGGCAAAGAGTGTGTTACTTTGAACAGTTCAGTGATAAGAATGCTCTTACCATAATTAACAGTAAATCAACATCGACAACAATAGGTCAGGTATACGTGCCGACGTCGCAAGCTGCAGATGAAGGGACAGAAAAGTATGTGAAGATATTGAAAGGGTGATACAGTACGTAAAGCGAGATGAAAATGTAATAGTCACGGTGGACTGGAATACAGTTGTAGAGTATGTAATATAAGAAAAGGTTACAGGAGAATACGGGCTTGGGATAAAGAATGAGAGGGGTGAAACATTAGTTGAGATCTGTAATAAATCTCAGCTATTAATAGCGAACACTCTTTTCAAGAATCGCAAGAGGTACACTTGGAAAAGGAAGGCGGATACAGGAAGATTTCTGTAAGCTAACATCATGGTGAACTGACGTCGCGAGCTGAAGATGAACGGATAGAGAAAGTGTATGAGGATATTGAAAGGGTATTGCGGTATGTAAAGGAAATCTAATAGTCATGGGCGACTGGAATGCAGTTGTAGGGGAAGGAGTAGAAGCAAAGGTTACAGGAGAATATGGGCTTGGGACAAGGAATGAAAGAGGAGAAAGAATAATTGAGTTCTGTAACAAGTTTCAGCTAGTAATAGCGAATACCCTGTTCAAGAATCACAAGAGGAGGAGGTATACTTGGAAAAGGCCGGGAGATACGGAAAGATTTCAATTAGATTACATCATGGTCAGACAGGGATTCCGATATCAGATACTGGACTGAAAGGCGTAGCCAGGAGCAGATTTAGACTCAGATCACAATATAGTAGAGATGAAGAGTAGGCTGAAGTTCAAGGCATTAGTCAGGAAGAATCAATACGCAAAGAAGTGGGATACGGAAGTTCTAAGGAATGACGAGATACGTTTGAAGTTCTCTAACGCTATAGATACAGCAATAAGGAATAGCGCAGTAGGCAGTACAGTTGAAGAGGAATGGACATCTCTAAAAAGGGCCACCACAGAAGATGGGAAGGAAAACATAGGTACAAAGAAGGTAGCTGCGAAGAAACCATGGGTAACAGAAGAAATACTTCAGTTGATTGATGAAAGGAGCAAGTACAAACATGTTCCGGGAAAATCAGGAATACAGAAATAGAAGTCGCTGAGGAATGAAATAAATAGGAACTGCAGGGAAGCAAAGACGAAATGGCTGCAGGAAAAATGTGAGGACATCGAAAAAGATATGATTGTCGGAAGGACAGACTCAGCATACAGGAAAGTCAAAACAACCTTTAGTGACATTAAAGAAAGCAACGGTGGTAACATTAAGAGTGCAACGGGAATTCCACTGTTAAATGCAGAGGAGAGAGCAGATAGGTGGAAAGAATACATTGAAAGCCTCTATGAGGGAGAAGATTTGTCTGATGTGATAGAAGAAGAAACAGGAGTCGATTTAGAAGAGATAGGGGATCCAGTATTAGAATCGGAATTTAAAAGAGCTTTGGAGGACTTACGGTCAAATAAGGCAGAAGGGATAGACAACATTCCATCAGAATTTCTAAAATCATTGGGGGAAGTGGCAACAAAACGACTATTCACGTTGATGTGTAGAATATATGAGTCTGGCGACATACCATCTGACTTTCGGAAAAGCATCATCCACACAATTCCGAAGACGGCAAGAGCTGACAAGTGCGAGAATTATCGCACAATCAGCTTAACAGCTCATGCATCGAAGCTGCTTACAAGAATAATATACAGAAGAATGGAAAAGAAAATTGAGAATGCGCTAGGTGAAGATCAGTTTGGCTTTAGGAAAAGTAAAGGGACGAGAGAGGCAATTCTGACGTTACGGCTAATAATGGAAGCTAGGCTAAAGAAAAATCAAGACACTTTCATAGGATTTGTCGACCTGGAAAAAGCGTTCGACAATAAATAATGGTGCAAGCTGTTCGAGATTCAGAAAAAAGTGGGGGTAAGCTATAGGGAGAGACGGGTTATATACAATATGCAGAACAACCAAGAGGGAATAATAAGAGTGGACGATCAAGAACGAAGTGCTCGTATTAAGAAGGGTGTAAGACAAGGCTGTAGCCTTTAGCCCCTACTCTTCAATCTGTACATCGAGGAAGCAATGATGGAAATAAAAGGAAGGTTCAGGAGTGGGATTAAAATACAAGGTGAAAGGATATCAATGATACGATTCGCTGATGACATTGCTATCCTGAGTGAAAGTGAAGAGGAATTAAATGATCTGCTGAACAGAATGAACAGTCTAATGAGTACACAGTATGGTTTGAGAGTAAACCGGAGAAAGACGAAGGTAATGAGAAGTAGTAGAAATGAGAACAGCGAGAAACTTAACATCAGGATTGATGGTCACGAAGTCAATGAAGTTAAGGAATTCTGCTACCTAGGCAGTAAAATAACCAATGACGGACGGAGCAAGGAGGACATCAAAAGCAGACTCGCTATGGCAAAGAAGGCATTTCTGGTCAAGAGAAGTCTACTAATATCAAATCCCGGCCTTAATTTGAGGAAGAAATTTCTGAGGATGTACGTCTGGAGTACGGCATTGTACGGTAGTGAAACATGGACTGTGGGAAAACCGGAACAGAAGAGAATCGAAGCATTTGAGATGTGGTGCTATAGACAAATGTTGAAAATTAGGTGGACTGATAAGGTAAGGAATGAGGAGGTTCTATGCAGAATCGGAGAGGAAAGGAATATGTGGAAAATACTGATAAGGAGAAGGGACAGGATGATAGGACATCTGCTAAGACATGAGGGAGTAACTTCCATGGTACTAGAGGGAGCTGTAGAGGGCAAAAACTGTAGAGGAAGACAGAGATTGGAATACGTCAAGCAAATAATTGAGGACGTAGATTGCAAGTGCTACTCTGAGATGAAGAGGTTAGCGCAGGAAAGGAATTCGTGGCGCACCGCATCAAACCAGTCAGTAGACTGATGACCAATAAAAAAAAAACATCATGGTCAGACAGAGATTTCGAAATCAGATATTGGATTGTAAAGCGTATACGGAGTAGATACACACTGAGATCACAATGTAGTAATGATGAAGAGAAGGCTGACGTTTAAGAGGTTAGTCAGGAAGAATCAGTACACCAAGAAGTGGGACACGGTAGTACTACTGTCTGAAGAGATAGGCTTAAAGTTCTGCTATCGATATAGCAGTATGGAATAGCTCAGTAGGCAGTACTGTCGAAGAGGAATGGACATCTCTACAAAGAGAAATAACAGAAGTTGGAAAGAGGAACATAGGTATGAAGAAGGTAAATGTAAAGAGAAGAAACACTTCTGTTGATCGGTGAAATTAAGAAGTTCAGGGAAATTCGGGAATACTGAAATGCAGTTCACTGAAGAATGAAATAAATAGGAAGTGCAGGGAACCCATGACGAAATGACTGCATGAATGGAATGAACAATCTAATGAGTACAGAATATGGATTGAGAGTGAATAGAAAAATGACGAAATTAATGAGAAGTAACAGAAATTAGCACAGTGAGAAACTTAACATCAGGACTGATGGTCACGAAGTAGATGAAGTTAAGGAATTCTGCTACAGAGGCAGTAAAATAGCGAATGACGGACAGAGCAAGGAGGTCATCAAAAGCAGGCTAGCACTGGTAGAAAGAGCATTCCTGGCTAAGAGAAGTCTACTAGTACCAAACGTAGGCCATAATTTGAGGAAGAAATTTCTGAGGACGTACTTCTGGAGCAGAGCGTTATATGGTAGTGATACATGGGCTGCGGAAAAACCGGAACATAACAGTATCGAAGCATTTGAGGTGTGGTGCTACAGGCGAATGCTGAAAATTTGATGGACTGATTTGGTAAGGAATAAGGAGTTTTTGGGCAGATGTAAGGAATATGTTTAAAACACTGAAAAGGAGAAGTGACAGGATGAGAAGACATCTGTAACAACATCAGGGAGTCACTTCCATGGTACTAGAGGGACCTCTAGAGGGCAAAAACAGTACAGGAAGACAGAGGTTGGAATACATCCATCGATATGTAGGTTGCAAGTGCTACTCTGTGATGAAGAGATGCACCGACGAGGAATTCATGGCGGGCCGTATCGAACCAGTCAGAAGACTGATAAAAAAAAATCATCAGAATTTCGACCATATTGCACCAAGTGAAATTGTAGAACGCTTTTTCCAAATCGACAAATCCTACGAAAGTGTCTTGATTTTTCTTCAGCCATGCTTCCGTTATCAACTGCAACATGAGAACTATTTCTCTTGTGAGTTCACTTTCCTAAAGCCTAACTAATCGTCATATAACAGTTCCTCAGTTTTCTGAGGCGCGTAATGTTACGAAATGGCGAAATACGGCTGAAAATCGTGAGCCATACAAATACTTGATTCGAACCCCATGTGGTCAGCAGTCTTAGGACTAGAGTAATTACAGTGCACGGATAGGCGGTTGAGCCATCTTTCTTCCCCTGCTCCATACATGAATGTAACGGGAAGTAGCTTTGGTAAATGATTCAATAGGAAATTAAAATTGAAACAAATGAGCCCTTTATCACAATTTTTAGTCTTATTTACCGGGTTTGAACACTTCTAAGAGTGCCTTCATCAGAATTTAGACAGTGGGCTTGTAACATAATTAAAAATTTGTGGGAAGAAAATAACTTTTTATTTAAAAAGTGTAAGTACAGACTAACGATACAAAACGGAGAAAGTACTTACGTGTCACGTACAAAATAAATAACAAGCCAGTAGGGCTTTAGTCAAAAAATGTTTAAAAGGGATGTGTGAAGGCGAGCCTGTAAGGGCTGCTCCTACCTGTACAGTCACGTCCGTCCTGTACTAGCAGACGGACGTTCGAAAGCCGTGACACCTCCTTGTTCGAATCCTGCCTCAAATCCTGCCTGGATGTGTGTAATATCCATATTTTTTTGGTTATGTTTAAGTAGTTCTAAGTTCTAGGGGACTGATGAACTCAGATGTTAAGTTCCATAGTGCTCAGAGCCATTTGAACAATTTGAACCTCTTTGTTCGATAAATTTAACACAAATATTTTTAAAGGTGATTGTGACTCTGGAGTAAATATTGTGTAATTGTTTGTCGCTGAGCGTGAAGTGCATTTACGTGAAAATGGCACGTAGGAATGTCACTTCAGTGACGAAAGATGCTATATGGCAGGCAATTATGGTAGAACTCAATTGTGAAAGTGACTTTACTGATGAAAGTGATTCTACATCCATCTACATGTACATGGGTATTCTGCAAATCACATTTAAGTACCTGTCAATGGGTTCATCGAACCACCTTCACAATTATCTTTCCGTACAAGCCCTTATTTCCCTTATTTTATTATAGTGATTGTTTTTCACTGTGTAGGTCGGTGTCAATAAAATATCTTCGCAGTCGGGCGAGAGAGTTAGTGATTGAAATTTCGTGAGAATGCTCCGCCGCAACGAAAAACGCCTTTATATTAACGATATACACCCCAAATCCTGTATCATTTCAGTTTCTCCCCCATTTCGTGATAATACAAAACGTGCTGACCTTCTTCGAACTTTTTCGTTGTACTCTGTCAATCCTATCTGGTAAGGATCCCACACCGCGCATCAGTATCCTAAAAGAGGACGGACAAGCGTAATGTAGGCAGTGTGTTTAGTAGATCTCTGTCCTGCCAGTAATACTCACCCTTTGGTTAGCCTTCCCCACAACATTTCCTATTTGTTCCTTCCAAGTTAAGTTGTTCGTAACTGTAATACCTAGGTACTTAGTTGTATTTACGCCCTTTAGATTTGACTGAATTATCGTGTATGATCTCACACTTTTCGCTATTTAGGTTCAACTGCCAATTTTCGCACTATACGGATATCATTTTGCAACTTTTTTGGCCTCCGATGATTGCACTAGTCGATAAACGACAACCTAAGACGGCTGCTCAGATTGCCTCCCAAATCGTATACATAAATAAGAAACAGCAATGGGCCTAGGCGAACGCAGAAATCACTTCTGTTTTATTCGATGACTTTCCGTCCATTACTACGAACTGTGACCTCTCTGACACAAAATCATGAATTCAGTCTCGTAACTGAGACGATATTCCATAGGCAAGCAATTTCACTGCAAGCCGTGTGTGTGGTACAGTGTCAAAAGCCTTCTGGAAATCCTGTAATACCAATGTTCAAATGTTCCAATGTGCGTGAATTCCTAAGGGACCAAACTGCTGAGGTCATCGGTCACTAGACTTACACACTACTTAAACTAACTCATGCTTAGAACAAAACACACGCCCATGCCCGAGGGAGGACTCGAACCTCCGGCGGGAGGGGCCAAACAATCCGTGCATGGCGCCTCAAACAGCGCGGCCACTTCTCGTGGCTCTGTAGTACGGAATCAATATGAAATCCCATGTCAAAAGCGCTCAACACTTCGTGCGAGTAAAGAGTTAATTATGTTTCACAAGAAAGATAACGTGTAAATCCATGTTGACTGTGTCAATAGACCATTTTCTTCGAGGTAATTCCAAATGGTGGGACACATCTTTCTTGAATGTTAGAGTGAGTGGTGCAACTTTCCCGTCTTTGGGTACGGAAATTCTGTCGAGAGAATGGTTGTATATGTATACTATGCGTATGTTGTATAAGTATGGAACTATTTTATCAGCATACTCTGAAAGGAACCGAACTGGTATACAATCTGGTCGGGAGGACTTGTTTTTGTTAAGTGATTTAAGTTGCCTCACTACTCCGAGGATATTCGCTTCTACGTTTCTCACGTTGGCAGCTGTTCTTGATTCGAATTCTGGAATATTTACTTGGTCTTGTTTCATGAAGGAGTGTCCGAAGGCTGCGTTTAGTAACTCTGCTTTGGCAGTACTGTCTTCAATAGTATCTCCATTCCTATTGCGCAGAGAAGGCTCTGATTGTGTCTTGCCGCTAGCTAACTTCACAGACGACCAGAATCTCTTTCGATTTTCTGCCAGCTTTCGAGACAAAGTTTCGTTGTGAAAAATTATTATAAGCGTCTTGCACTGAAGCCCGCGCAAACTTTCAAGCTTCTGTAAAAGATCTACAGTCTTGGAGATTTTGCGTCTGTTCAAATTCGGCATGTTTTTTTCGTTGTTTCTGCAACAGTGTTGTGACCCGTTTTGGAGCTGATGCTCCTGTAGCGGTTATGGACAAAGGCGAAACTACTCCGCTTACCGAATCTTTAGACAGCCACGAGGAAAATATAGTCGTTGTTGGAACACAGTTGTAGCCAATAGTTCAGGTATGCTAACAGGGAGCGAAGGGCTATTTACAATTTGTACAGAAATGGTTCAAATGGCTCTGAGCACTATGGGACTCAACTTCTGAGGTCATTAGTCCCCTAGAACTTAGAACTAATTAAACCTAACTAACCTAAGGACATCACAAACATCCGTGCCCGAGGCAGGATTCGAACCTGCGACCGTAGAGGTCTTGCGGTTCCAGACTGCAGCGCCTTTAACCGCACGGCCACTTCGGCCGGCTATTTGTACAGAAACCAGATGGCAGTTATAAGAGTCGAGGGACATCAAAGGGAAGCAGTGGTTGGGAAGAGAGTGAGACAGGGTTGTAGCTTCTCCCCGATGTTATTGAATCTGTATACTGAGCAAGCAGTAAAGTAACCAAGTAAGAAATTGGAGTAGGTACTACAATCCATGGAGAAGAAATAAAAACTTTTAGATTCGCCGATGACATTGTAATTCTGTCAGAGACAGCAAAGGACTTGGAAGAGCAGTTGAACGGAATGGACAGTGTCTTGAAAGGAGGATATAAGATGAACATCAACAAAAACAAAACGAGGATAATGAATTGTAGTCGAATAAAGTCGGGTGATGCTGAGGGAATTAGATTAGGAAATGAGACACTTAAAGTAGTAAAGGAGTTTTGCTATTTGGGGAGCATAATAACTGATGATGGTCGAAGTAGACAGGATATAAAATGTAGACTTGCAATGGCAAGGAAAGCGTTTCTGAAGAAGAGAAATTTGTTAACATCGTGTATAGATTTAAGTGTCAGAAAGTCGTTTCTGAAAGTATTTGTGTGGAGTGTGCCCAAGTATGGAAGTGAAACATGGGCGATAAATAGTTTGGAAAATAAGAGATTAGAAGCTTTCGAAATGTGGTTCTACAGAAGAATGCTGAAGATTAGATGGGTGGATCACATAACTAATGAGGAGGTATTGAATAGAATTTGTGAGAAGAGGACATTGTGGCACAACTTGACAAGAAGAACGGATAGGTTGGTAGGACATGTTCTGAGGCAACAAGGGATCACCAATTTAGTATTGGAGAGCAGCGTGGAGGGTAACAATCGTAAAGGGAGACCAAGAGATGAATACATTAAGCAGATTCAGAAGGATGTAGGCTGCAGTACGTACTGGGAGATGAAGCAGCTTGCACAGGATAGAGTAGCATAGAGAGCTGCATGAAACCAGTCTCCGGACTGAAGACCACAACAACAAACTGTCGATAACATTGTAGTCCATATTCCAAGAGGGTGGAAATAATAAATGAAGATACTTACGAATAATTGAGAGCAGCTCATAAATGTTTCTAATATTTGCATTTCATTACATCGAGAGGTCATGTGTTTAGCATGTGAGACTCCAATTTGATGATAAAATATTCTGTTTTCGGGCAGTTCCTCCAGCAAATAATTAAGGTTTTCTTTCACAGTGGTACAAATTTGTGTGACAGTTACAGACGTGTACACTACTAGGGTGAAATAGTGGAAGAAGAGAGGGATCTGACGAAGAAAGGCGCTTCAAACATTAAGACTTGTTGTCGATAGCTGCTGCAGTGCGCACGGTTGAACCGGAAGGGCCGGCGGAGCGTCTCACTCGCGCAGAGCCGGCCGGCGCGGCGCACGTGATGGAACGCGCAGCGCGGCTCCACCCCCGCTGGCGCGGTGGCCGCGCCTGGCCGGAAGTGGAGGGCCGCATAACTACCGACCGCGCCGTAACTCGGGCCGCAGGAAAACTTGGCGCTTATTTCGTTCGTGCAGCGCCGCGAGGATGCGGCAATCCCACTCCGGGCCGCCGGCGCCGCCCCCGCTTCCTTCCTCCCTGGCCGCGTAATGCGGGCGCCGCACGCGAGGTGCCTGGCCACCCACCTCCCTCCAAACCCTGCGCACAGCTCCGGTGGCCGCCCGCCGCTGCCTCGCCACTGGCTTGCAGGGACTCGCCGCTGCTATCCCAGCGACCTCACATTCCCTGCTCTCAGCTGCTTTGCTCTGGGCAGTCGATGACGTTGATGTTTTCTGTCCATAAGGCTGGCCCATCACTGAAAGTTCGCCGTCGTTCAGTCCTCCTGGTTCCTATGAATCAATCTACTGATAGATATTACTATGGAATTCGGATATTGGTGTGCTATAATGACAATACCTTCAGCTGTAAATTGAGAGACTACAGTTTGTAACATCAACGACTCTGTACTATTGTACATGTAAGTAATTCTGTTCATCTGATTTTACGATCAACCTGTGTCATTGATGTTCTGATTTCATTTATTTTTGTTTCATACCCCCCCCCCCCCCCCCCCATGAACCATGGACCTTGCCGTTGGTGGGGAGGCTTGCGTGCCTCAGCGATACAGATAGCCGTACCGTAGGTGCAACCACAACGGAGGGTTATGTGTTGAGAGGGCAGACAAATGTGTGGTTCCTGAAGAGGGGCAGCAGCCTTTTCAGTACTTGCAAGGGCAACAGTCTGGATGATTGACTGATCTGGCCTTGTAACAATAACCAAAACGGCCTTGCTGTGCTGATACTGTGGACGGCTGAAAGCAAGGGGAAACTACAGCCGTAATTTTTCCAGAGGGCATGCAGCTTTACTGTACGATTAAATGATGATGGCGTCCTCTTGGGTAAAATCTCCGGGCGGGGACTACTCAAGAGGATGTCGTTAGCAGGAGAAAGAAAACTGGCGTTCTACGGATCGGAGCGTGGAATCTCAGATCCCTTAATCGGGCAGGTAGGTTAGAAGATTTAAAAAGGGAAATGGATAGGTTGAAGTTAGATATAGTGGGAATTAGCGAAGTTCGGTGGCAGGAGGAACAAGATTTCTGGTCAGGTGACTACAGGGTTATAAACACAAAATCAAATAGGGGTAATGCAGGAGTAGGTTTAATAATGAATAGGAAAATAGGAATGCGGGTAAGCTACTACAAACAGCATAGTGAACGCATTATTGTGGCCAAGATAGATACGAAGCCCACACCTACTACAGTAGTACAAGTTTATATGCCAACTGGCTCTGCAGATGACGAAGAAATTGAAGAAATGTATGATCAAATAAAAGAAATTATTCAGATTGTGAAGGGAGACGAAAATTTAATAGTCATGGGTGACTGGAATTCGAGTGTAGGAAAAGGGAGAGAAGGAAACATAGTAGGTGAATATGGATTGGGGCTAAGAAATGAGAGAGGAAGCCGCCTGGTAGAATTTTGCACAGAGCACAACTTAATCATATCTAACACTTGGTTTAAGAATCATGAAAGAAGGTTGTATACATGGATGAACCCTGGAGATACTAAAAGGTATCAGATAGATTATATAATGGTAAGACAGAGATTTAGGAACCAGGTTTTAAATTGTAAGACATTTCCAGGGGCAGATGTGGACTCTGACCACAATCTATTGGTTATGACCTGTAGATTAAAACTGAAGAAACTACAAAAAGGTGGGAATTTAAGGAGATGGGACCTGGATAAACTGAAAGAACCAGAGGTTGTACAGAGTTTCAGGGAGAGCATAAGGGAACAATTGGCAGGAATGGGGGAAAGAAATACAGTAGAAGAAGAATGGGTAGCTTTGAGGGATGAAGTAGTGAAGGCAGCAGAGGATCAAGTAGGTAAAAAGACGAGGGCTAGTAGAAATCCTTGGGTAACAGAAGAAATATTGAATTTAATTGATGAAAGGAGAAAATATAAAAATGCAGTAAATGAAGCAGGCAAATAGGAATACAAACGTCTCAAAAATGAGATCGACAGGAAGTGCAAAATGGCTAAGCAGGGATGGCTAGAGGACAAATGTAAGGATGTAGAGGCCTATCTCACTAAGGGTAAGATAGATACTGCCTACAGGAAAATTAAAGAGACCTTTGGAGATAAGAGAAATACTTGCATGAACATCAAGAACTCAGATGGAAACCCAGTTCTAACCAAAGAAGGGAAAGCAGAATTGTGGAAGGAGTATATAGAGGGCCTATATATGGGCGATGTACTTGGGGACAATATTATGGAAATGGAAGAGGATGTAGATGAAGATGAAATGGGAGATATGATTCTGCGTGAAGAGTTTGACAGAACACTGAAAGACCTGAGTCGAAACAAGGCCCCCGGAGTAGACAACATTCCATTGGAACTACTGACGGCCTTGGGAGAGCCAGTCCTGACGAAACTCTACCATCTGGTGAGCAAGATGTATGAAACAGGCGAAATACCCTCAGACTTCAAGAAGAATATAATAATTCCAATCCCAAAGAAAGCAGGTGTTGACAGATGTGAAAATTACCGAACTATCAGTTCAATAAGTCACAGCTGCAAAATACTAACACGAATTCTTTACAGACGAATGGAAAAACTAGTAGAAGCCAACCTCGGGGAAGACCAGTTTGGATTCCGTAGAAACACTGGAACACGTGAGGCAATACTGACCTTACGACTCATCTTAGAAAAAAGATTAAGGAAAGGCAAACCTACGTTTCTAGCATTTGTAGACTTAGAGAAAGCTTTCGACAATGTTGACTGGAATACTCTCTTTCAAATTCTAAAGGTGGCAGGGGTAAAATACAGGGAGCGAAAGGCTATTTACAATTTGTACAGAAACCAGATGGCAGTTATAAGAGTCGAGGGACATGAAAGGGAAGCAGTGGTTGGGAAGGGAGTAAGACAGGGTTGTAGACTCTCCCCGATGTTGTTCTATCTGTATATCGAGCAAGCAGTAAAGGAAACAAAAGAAAAATTCGGAGTAGGTATTAAAATTCATGGAGAAGAAATAAAAACTTTGAGGTTCGCCGATGACATTGTAATTCTGTCAGAGACAGCAAAGGACTTGGAAGAGCAGTTGAATGGAATGGACAGTGTCTTGAAAGGAGGATATAAGATGAACATCAACAAAAGCAAAACAAGGATAATGGAATGTAGTCTAATTAAGTCGGGTGATGCTGAGGGAATTAGATTAGGAAATGAGGCACTTAAAGTAGTAAAGGAGTTTTGCTATTTGGGGAGCAAAATAACTGATGATGGTCGAAGTATAGAGGATATAAAATGTAGGCTGGCAATGGCAAGGAAAGCGTTTCTGAAGAAAAATTTGTTAACATCCAGTATTGATTTAAGTGTCAGGAAGTCATTTCTGAAAGTATTCGTATGGAGTGTAGCCATGTATGGAAGTGAAACATGGACGATAAATAGTTTGGACAAGAAGAGAATAGAAGCTTTCGAAATGTGGTGATACAGAAGAATGCTGAAGATTAGATGGGTAGATCACATAACTAATGAGGAAGTATTGAATAGGATTGGGGAGAAGAGAAGTTTGTGGCACAACTTGACCAGAAGAAGGGATCGGTTGGTAGGACATGTTCTGAGGCATCAAGGGATCACCAATTTAGTATTGGAGGGCAGCGTGGAGGGTAAAAATCGTAGAGGGAGACCAAGAGATGAATACACTAAGCAGATTCAGAAGGATGTAGGTTGCAGTAGGTACTGGGAGATGAAAAAGCTTGCACAGGATAGAGTAGCATGGAGAGCTGCATCAAACCAGTCTCAGGACTGAAGACCACAGCAACAACAACCATTATGTTAAGAAAATTGTAAATACGTTTCAATGTGAATATTAATGTTTATGTAAAATGTCAAGTAATATTGTAATAGAATTGAAATGTAACAAATGTTGAAACTGTTGTAAGATGTTTAAAATTGTTTAAAATTGTAACTGTGCGTCTGGTCCATACGTAGGCAATGTGTTAGGATAGGTAGAACGCAAAACCTCGGGTGAATACCCGGTCTGTCAGGGAGCGGTAAAAGGTGGATGGGAGGCGAGCGCGGGAAAATGCGCACGGGCACTGCGCGGCACAACGGGCTCAGTAGTAGTAGTTGGAGTTTGTCACTGGTTTGAGCAACACCTTCTGGAGCGAGGAGGCTCTCCTGGAAGACGTAGCTACACTGAGCCTCGGGTATGCCGTTCCAACGCCCACACAGCATGGCAAAATTACATAGGCACTAAATGGAAAAGTATTGCGACGCTAAGAAAAATTAAAGTGCCGATACGTCAAGAGCAATAGCTGTGGTTATATGTGTGCTCTGTGCCTCGCCACCTTGCCGCCCGCCAACCACCGCATCGATACTAGCGGGTTGAAACTTTTAGTACCGTATTCGTATGGATCAGAGAGTGAACTGTATTTGTTTGGTGCAATAATAACCTAAATTTTACCAGAACTTTTCCATCATTTAATTATCCTCACAACTAACCTAGATAGGGTTCTCGCGAAACGATGTGCAATCCGAGTCTCCCGAAATGAAAATTAAAAACTGTGTTAATAATAATTATTTGCAGACCTAGCTATATTAGAATGGTGTCGAAAGAAATGTTTTGTTAATGAACCAGTAAATCTATAGCGAAGGTCCAACGATGTCGAAAGATAACTTTAGTACTGATGTAGTAATGAAGTTTATTATTTGGAGACAGTTTTAAAGACATTTACATGAGCAGTAAATAAGATGAAAAGAGTAGTAACTTATATACTGGAAATCTTGAACTAATTATAAATTCAGCAGTCATTTTTTTAAATACAGCGATTATAACAGTTTAAGGTTCCGCCCCCCCCCCCCCCCCCCCCCAATACACTTCAATTTTGAAGTGTTCTGAATTGGTTTGACCAGCAAAAGATATAGTCAATATAAAAGTCAAAATTTATCTGTGTTTATCTTTATCAAAATTGACATTTTGTGTGTGGCATAGTACAATTTCTAGGGTAACCTATTTCCGATTTTAATCAGATTGATAGACAGTATAAAGTTTTGTAGTAAACATTATAGTGTAGTGTTATGTATTCATGGTTTTCCATATCAGTACAAATCGTGAAACTATCACTTCAATAGATTTTCTGGTTCTAAAATTCTACTATATTATGCAGTGTTAACTTGTTATTTCGCATGAATATATACCAACTTGTACAGGGAAGAAACTCAGTTAATGCCTAATTAGGCTGGCGACCGTATTATTGTTACGTTGGTAGCATCTTCTGGGTTGCTTTTGATCCATCCCGACTTGTAATTGCATTTCGAACTTACTTGACGGATCATTATTATGACAGAGGGGATGTAAGTCTGATTTGCCACCATTCAGGTACACGCAGTCGACATCTATGCGAAAATCCTTTCTCATAAGGTGAATCCCGCTCACTTACCATAGCACAGGCTTTAACGAGTACTGTGTCATGCGGAGGTTACAGGTTGAGCATTTAGTACATTCCTGGGCTGATAGCAAAATCTGAACCCAGTTAACTATACAGTGGACGCATCGCTCCCCATAAAAACATGTGGAATATTATGCCGAAGTCGCACGATGAAAGCTAATATTCATCTGAATTTAAACTACGGGAGCCAACTAAAAGTGTAATAGGGGTCTCATTGCTCTCATAGATGCAGGGTGACACACGGGTTTTAATGAAATAATACTCAGCCAACTTTAAAATTAATGCATATTTATTTACACAAAATCAAAGCTCATTGTTTGCCACTTTAGTTAAAAAGGTTATTTCTGAGAAATAATGTCGTCAAGGTGATGTCCATCATTTCGAATGCAGGAGTCATGTCTCTTCTCAAAATCCTCCATTACAAGGATTTAAATATCTGCAGGGATGGCACCAATTTCTTCAATGATTGCATTCTTCAACTCGTCCAAATTTCGTGGTTTGTGGTTATAGACACAGTTCTTAAGGTACCCCCCACAGAAAAAAGTCACATAATGACAAGTCGGGAGACCTGGGAGGCCGAGGAACATTGCCAAACCGTAAGATAATCCGGCCAGGAAACGTGCGTCTAATAACTGTCATTCAAGTGTTTGTGGTGTCCGATGTTGCCCCATCCTGCTGGAAGCAAACGCGTTTAAAGGGACTCATCGTCTTCTTAGTTCTGATTTCAAGAATGATTAAAGCATGCGAAAGTACCGAACCGAATTAACAGTAACTGTGGTCCTGTTCTCTTTTTAAAAAAATAGTCCAATCATGCCAACAGAGTCTAGAGCATGCCAGACTGTTACTTGTTCTGAGTGTAGAGGACGCTGGTGGATAAGGTGTGGATGATCTGGAGCCCAGTAACGTAGGTTTTGGTTATTCACGGTCCCGTTTAAATGATAATGAGCTTCAACGCTCATCAATACTTGCATTATATAAGCGAAGTCTTTTCGTACAGCAAAATCAGTTTCCTTAAGTTGTTGGACAATGAGCATTTTGTAGGGATGGAATTTTATTTCTTTATGCAAAATTCGTCTAACCGATTCACGATTGATGCGTAGCTCACTAGCATGACGTCTATGAGGTGCATTCAAGTTCTAAGGCCTCCGATTTTTTTTCTCCGGACTGGAAAGAGATAGAAACATGCGCATTGTTTTAAAATGAGGCCGCGTTCATTGTCAATACGTCCCAGAGATGGCAGTACCGTACGGCAGATGGAATTTTACCGCCAGCGGCGAGAATGAGAACTGTTTTAAATACTTAAAATGGCGACGTTTTCCTTACTTGAACAGCGTGCAATCATTCGTTTTCTGAATTTGCGTGGTGTGAAACCAATTGAAATTCATCGACAGTTCAAGGAGACATGTGGTAATGGAGTTATGGATGTGTCGAAAGTGCGTTCGTGGGTGCGACAGTTTAATCAAGGCAGAACATCGTGTGACAACAAACCGAAACAACCTCGGGCTCGTACAAGCCGGTCTGACGACATGATCAAGAAAGTGGAGAGAATTGTTTTGGGGGATCGCCGAATGACTGTTGAACAGATCGCCTCCAGAGTTGGTATTTCTGTGGGTTCTGTGCACACAATCCTGCATGACGACCTGAAAATGCGAAAAGTGTCATCCAGGTGGATGCCACGAATGCTGACGGACGACCACATGGCTGCCCGTGTGGCATGTTGCCAAGCAATGTTGACGCGCAACGACAGCAAGAATGGAACTTTCTTTTCGTCGGTTGTGACAATGGATGAGACGTGGATGCCATTTTTCAATCCAGAAACAAAGCGCCAGTCAGCTCAATGGAAGCGCACAGATTCACCGCCACCAAAAAAATTTCGGGTAACTGCCAGTGCTGAAAAAATGATGGTGTCCATGTTCTGGGACAGCGAGGGCGTAATCCTTACCCATTGCGTTCCAAAGGGCACTACGGTAACAAGTGCATCCTACGAAAATGTTTTGAGGAACAAATTCCTTCCTGCACTGCAACAAAAACGTCCGGGAATGGCTGTGCGTGTGCTGTTTCACGAAGACAACGCACCCGCACATCGAGCTAACGTTACGCAGCAGTTTCTTCGTGATAACAACTATGAAGTGATTCCTCATGCTCTCTACTCACCTGACCTGGCTCCTAGTGACTTTTGGCTTTTTCCAACAATGAAAGACACTCTCCGTGGCCGCACATTCACCAGCCGTGCTACTATTGCCTCAGCGATTTTCCAGTGGTCAAAACGGACTCCTAAAGAAGCCTTCGCCGCTGCCATGGAATCATGGCATCAGCGTTGTGAAAAATGTGTACGTCTGCAGGGCGATTATGTCGAGAAGTAACGCCAGTTTCATCGATTTCGGGTGAGTAGTTAATTAGCAAAAAAATCGGAGGCCTTAGAACTTGAATGCACCTCGTAGTTCACCGTCCTGGGCTTCTGACTGCCGCTTGCTTTACCCTTTCAACATTTTCTGGTGTCATTCCCCGCATCTCGGGCCAGGAGGCTTCTTATCCAGTACGTTTCCAGTTGATACGAAGTTTTCCACCCTTCTGATGATTGCGTTACGGCTCGGAACAGCTCCATGTCGACCGACAGTAAACCACGCATGAAACAATCGCTGCGTAGCAATAATAGGCTACAACGTTTCACAAACTCTCGACGTTGCAGGTCCCACTGCTCCATAGTGACTGAGTAAATGAAATGGCTCAGAATGGTTCAGTGGATCAAAACTATCCCCACCACGACCACCTCCCACCATCGCGCCCTCAGTACTACGCAGTTCAAAGCCGTCCGTCTCCCGTGTGTCACCCTGTATATGAGAAACCGATTTCATCGAACTACAAAATGAAGCCAAAGGTGGCAAAATATCCTGTTTATTACTAAAATTTATTACTAACATTTACAGGCAAAGCAGATAATTATAAAATAGACGAACCTTCAGCTGAATTACAAAAGGTGCACGATAATCACTTGGCACAGGTGAAGGGAACAAGAAAGGAAATAATACAGTTAAATATGTTCACTCAGACTGTTAATGTTTGCTGAATCAGTCAGCAGAGTAAAGAAGAGTCCAAACACTTATACAGAAGCAGCAGTTCCCTTGTCTAATAGTACGTTTAGTTTAACTGGCTGACTGTGTGAATTACGTTAGAAAAGCAAATTCCTAATTTCAAACAAACGACTTCATCACGATATACCCAACTACCGCTTGTGCTTACCATCGTTCAAAGACTCAGATACAGTGCATTTCTGCAGTGATAGCGGAAAGTAGTAAGTTGAGCCCTGCATCTATGATCAGTTCGAGGACTAAGTCATCCTTCTCTGCCGTTGTAAACTGAAAGCTTCTCTTCCTCTGAAGTTCAAAGACCGAGTGTTCCCCGGTGAATTTTGGATGAAGAGTGTATCTGCTTTCCTCAAATTCTTGCTCGTTCCGAGAGCGTCAGATTCTCCTTAGCCAGTAGCAGTAGATTTCCCAGTTCCAACCAATTAAAATTGGTAATATTACAACAATCTTCCTTCTCCTAAAGAATCTACTCTTTTAGAGCTGGGCGTAAATCAGAACTGCTGTCCTCCCATGAGAGTGGTTTCATTTTGCACCGTTCGAGCAGTAGTGATCCAGTGATAAGGGCTGCATTGCACACACCTGTCAGTCTTCCTTTCCACTGTTGTCATTGTTGTGGTCTTCAGTTCGAAGTCTCGTTTGATGTAGTTCTCTGTGCTGCTGTATCCTGTGAAAGTCTCTTCCTCTCCTAGTAAGTACGGCAACCTACATCTTCTTGAATCTGCTTATTGTATTCATCTCCTCGTCTCCCTCTACTATTCTTACCCCCACACGTCTCTCTAGTGCTGAATTGGTGATCCATTGATGTCTCAGGATGTGTCCTAGCAACCGATCCCTTCTTCTAGTTAGGTCGCGCCACAAATTCCTGTTCTCCGCGTTTCTGCGCAGTACCTCCCCCTTTGTTACGTGATCTACCGTTCTAATCTTCAGCGTTCTTCTGTAGCGAGACATTTCAAAGGTTCTGTTGTCTTCTAGTTTACACTGTTTATTGTCCATCGGTCTCGTCCATACACGGATACGCTCCATACATATACTTTCAGAAAAGATATCCTGACACTTAAATCTATAGTCGATGTTAATAAATTTCTCCTTCTCAGAAACACTTTCCTTGTTATCGCATTTTATATCTTCTCTACTGCCGTCATCATAAGCTACTTTGCTGCCCAAATAGCAGAACTCATCTACTACTTTAAGTGTCTCATTTCCTAATCTAATACCTTTATCATCAATTCATTTACTTTGACTACAGTCCTTTGTCCTTCTTTTGCTTTTGTTATGTTCATCTTACATCCTCCTTTCTACACACTGCCTTTCCCTTTCAACTGCTCTTCCACGTCCTTTGCTGTCTGTGAAAGAACTACAATGCCATCGGCAAACGTCAATGTTTTTATTTCTTGTCTCTGGACTTTAATTGCTACTCCAAATTTTTCTTTTGTTCCCTTTACTGCCTGATCAATGTACAGGTTGATTAACATCAGGGATACGCTACATCCCTGTCTCACTCCCCTCTCAGCCACTGCTTTCCTTTCATGCCACTCGATGCTTATAACTGCCAGCTGGAGTCTGTAAAAGCTGTAAACAACCTTTCACTCTCTGTGTGTTACCAATACTACCCTCAGAATTTAAAAGAAACTATTCCAGTCAACATTGTCAATAGCTTTCTACAAAATGATATGAACGTTGGTCTACCTTCCCTTAACTTATTATCTGCGTGAAGTCATAGAGTCAGTATTGCCTCACGTGTTCCTATATTTCTCCATAATCCAAACTGATCTCCACCGAGGTCGACTTTTAAGAGTTTCTTCATTCTTCTGCGAACAATTCGTGTTGGTGTTTTGCAACCATGACTTATTTAATTGATTGTTCTGTGATTTTCGAAAGTCGCAGCACCTGCTGAGAGATTTATAATGGCTGGCTCTCTCGAGGTTGTTATTCTCATGGAATGTTTTCTACTCTGGCGCCTTGCCTCCTCTTAGTTCTTTCAGTGCTGTGTCAAATTCTGCACATAGTATCATATCTCCAATTTCATCTTCATCTACGTCCTCGTCCAGTGCTATTATATTATCTCCAAACAAATCTCTCTTGCATAGAGCCTGTATATACTCCTTCCATATCTCAACTTTCCCTTATTTGGTTAGGACCGGTTCTCAATCAGAGCTCTTGATATTCATGCAAGTGGTTATGTTTCCTCCAAAGGTCTCCTTAATTTTCCTGTAGGCGATATCTGTCTGTCCTCTCGTGATATAAGCTTCTAAATCTTTACATTTGTCCTCCTCTTTCATTTCATCGTACATTTCTTCAATCTGCAGAGGTAGTCGGCATATAAACTTTTACTACTGTGGTTGATGTGGGCTTCAAGTATATCTTGGCTAGAATAAAGTGTTGACTATGCCTTTCTTAATAGCTTACTTCCTACTCCAGCATTACTCCTACTTGATTCTGTACTTATAACACTGTATTCACCTGAGTAGAAGTTCTATTCCTCCCGCTGCCGAACTTCACTAATTCCCACTATGTCTAATTTTAACATATCCTCTTTTTAAATTTTCTAACCTACCTGCCCGATTAAGGGATCTGTCATTCCACTCTCTCATCCGTAGAACCCCAGTTTTTCTCCTGATAATGACATCCTCCTGAACAGTCAGCACCCTGAGATCCGAATGGTGATGAGGATGATGTTTGGTTTGTGGGGCGCCCAACTGCGTGGTCATCAGTGCCCTCACAGAGTTCCAAATTTTTCACAGTCCATTGTCTTACACTGTCCAATTCAGCCACTGTCACAAATGATGATGATGACGATGAAACTATGAGGACAACACAAACATCCAGTCCCCAGGAAGAGAAAATCCCCAACACGGCCAGAAATCGAACCTGAGGCCCTCTGATCCGAAGGCAGCAACGCTTGACACTAGACCACGAGCTGCGAACAGATCCGAATGGTTCATCAACTTACCTCCAGAATATTCTGTCCCAGAGTATGCCATCGTCATTTAACTACACAGTAGAACTGCATGACCTCCGGAAAATTTACGGCTGTGGTTCCTCCTTGCTTTCAGCTGTTCGGTGTACCAGCACAGAAAGCCCATTTTGGTAGACATCATAAGGACAGATCAGTCAATCATTCGGATTGTTGCCTCTGCAACTATTGGAAAGGCTGCTGCCCCTCTTCACGTTTGTCTGGCCTCTCACAGATACCCATCCATTGTAGTTGCACTTACAGTACGGCTAGCTGTATCACTGAGGTACGCAAGCCTTCCCACCAAGGACAATGTCCTTAGTTCATGGGGGTTCATGGTCTCCACTACGAAAATAATTCTGGTGAATCAATCCAGGATATCACTGCAAAATTTAAGCGTCTACTAATGGTGATTTCCTTTGTGTCCAACAAATCCTTCTAGCTCTGAGTGCTTGTGTTCCTCATCCCCTTGCAGTTCCAAATCTCTTTTGAAAGCATTATTTACACTACCCCGCATTATGGAATCTTACAAACATCCGAATATCTTCTTCACCCCTTTGCGAGGTGTTTGTCAGAACTTGGGAGACTGTCCCTGACAGTGCCTGTCCATCCATTAACGTCAGCCTTTTAGCTACAAACAGTTTCACGACTTGGTTGCTCATGTACCCCTGTGTCCTTACATTCCAATAGTTTGCCAGTGGACCTACCATAAAGATACGTTCACATCTACCTCTGCGAAGAAATGAAACTGTATATATCACATTCGCAATAATTGGCGATTTATTGTTATACCCTACTTTCATGCATCACTAGTAATTTGAATTAATTTGGTAGTTTAATTTGTGTACTGGGTTAGAGAAAAACTGTACCATATCAGTGTGTATTAGCTTTCATTAATTTATGACCTGTTCCAGTTACACAGTCCACCATCTCCAGTGCCTTAGATACAGAAATCATATCTTTCTTTATACTGTAGAAAAGACACACTGATAGATGCATTTACCTTCCTAAATGATGAGATGTTAATCGCATTAGATTGAATCAACTGCCATTATTGAGTAGAACGACTATATCGGCTCACCTGCTATTTGGAAGGATTAGAAACCGCGACGCTCAATGAAAAACTATAAAACTGCTGGATCAGATGATATGAGAACTGAAAAAGTAAAAATGTTAGGACTAGCAACGAAGAAGTGGATTCTAGGTACGATGAACAGCTGATTTTCAAGATTGCAAATACCAAAGATCAAGAAAAGGCCGAAGTCGTAGCCTTATTGAAATTTGTGAAGCAGCCAACATATGCCAAAAACTTCCTATCGACATCATTTCCATGCCACATTTATAGTGTTGTAGAGACAATTATCCTCAATCGAACCTCAGATCATGTCAACCACATATTGGTTACGGAACAAATAGGTCCATGGAGGTCGTGTTGTGGACAGATCTTCAATCTGACACAGCACATAGAAGATGGATATGAACGCAGGCAGATCTGCAGTATTGCTTTAGTTGCTCTTACAGCCGCATACGACACTATTAGTCACAGTAAATTATTAACAGAAATCTATACCAATACAAAAGACTTCTACTTAATACATTTTGTGAGATGTCAGTTTCAAAACAGACCTTTCTTCATTATCCTACAAAACAAAAGCACTCATGGGAGGACGTAGAGAAATGGTATCCCTCAAGGAAGTTTGGCAGCCTCATTGTCATACAGTATTCATCTTGAGCATAGCACCTACAGATATCCGAAGTAGAACTGCGACTTAAATGGAAAGAAAGAAGCTGGAGACAGGCCCAAGACATCCCCTGTTTGGACGTCAACATCAGTCAGCAAGACTGAAATAGAGAAACAGTTTCCTGCAGGCAACACAGCCAATTCCGACATCACTTAAATGCGTAGAATACAACTCTGGCATAGTTCGCCGTCAGAGGAATATTGGAATGACCCCAATCACCCCAATCACCTCCCATACTAGACATGGAAGGTCCTTAATTAGTTGAAAAAGTTTATGGTAAACATGAAAAAATTGGGATACATCCGAGAGGACGAGCTACATGAGTGTGCTAAACCTCCAGACCAAAATAACCTACTCAAAAATGACCTACTCAACTGCAGTGAACTGGCAGAAATTTGTCTTGATGGATGATCTGGTTGTCGCCAAGGACAAGGCAGTTCGTACATTGGCACTCTGGGCACCACATTAAATATGTGTATGTGTTTTGTAATCCTTGCGTATATGTATGATATTCAAAAATATATGTATTATTTGTTATGTTCTGGACACGTATAAATAAATAAAAATGGTCATTATATACTCGTATGTGTGTGCGCCCAGTTGTAATGGTAGTGATCAATAGCTCAGTTTTTCTCGATGCGTAGTACTTGCCGATACATTAACAGAATAGAAGGTTTTTTTCAATTTACTGCATGATATAGACGAATCTCATACTGTAATATCATTGAAACAAGTTATTTCAAATTACATGTTTGAAACCAAAACATGAATTTCCTCCTGCAAGCAGAAATACACCACTAGCTGTTGAGCCAACTGTGACGTCGAAGTACATCGACTGAAGACTGTCAGCTAAGTAACGAAAAGCACAAAAGTAGTTTATCACAATCTTTATTTTATGAATAGTTGAACCTAAGCTCGTATTTTTTCTCAGTGACAGGAACCATTAAACAAACAGATGCAAAGAATTAAGTTTCGACATGTGTCGGAAAGTTAAGTATGCATAATACAGAGAGGTTTGACTGTACCGTATTAAGACCGTGAATAGGAAAACTTCATATAGCACATCCCATGAAAAAGCAGTAACAATTGTCTGAAAACCAGACAGCCTGTAACGCAGGTGCATAAGTTCGTCCTACAAGGTTTGAAACCTATTAGGCTATCATAACTCTACGAGGAGGACAGCATTCCTTTTGTGTCTCTCAAATGCACTGTGGTGCACAGTGTGTTGCTCACGTGGAATGGGATATAAACATATAACAGAAAAGTATCATTGTATTACAAATAATATTTAAATCTCATATGGGTAGATTTTACGATATGTTTCAATTTTAACCAACTTAACTATCATTTTTCCATCATATATCTATATCTTACAATAAGTGACACATTGTACACCATAGCATTTGACGGATTTATGTGACTGACACAAGACCAGTAGACCTAATCGTAAACTTATTATAGCCTAATAGGTTAAAACCCCGTTCAACAAACCTATTTCTTTTGCCTACAGTATTGGCCATTTACTTTTTCAACTATTATTACTAATTAATTATAGTGAAGGTAATATCTATAGTTGAGGTCTTTACAGTTTTAAATACCATATTGTTCGCTCATAAATGTAATTAAAAGTGGCTTTGACATTTCATTATTTAAAAAAGTAAATATAGGTGTTACGATATTTCTTTAGTATAATATGATAAATGATATGTTTGCATTATATAGTGGTATGAAGATAGTAGCTTGTGTAACAGAAACCCGTCGCAAATCACGAATAGCAGATCCATCATTAAAACACATAGTCCTCCCGGTTTACTGCCACCGTTTTCGTAGCTGTGTATCGTGCGTGTATACTGATTCTTTAGTTATTTGGTAACCTCACTGGTGAAAATATTAACCATTGTCTGAAAGAGCACAATGGCCGCTTTTGAGTACTGTAGATTGTTAAAACTTATACTAGGCCGTCATGTCACCCTCCACAACGGAAGTAAACGTTTGCGTGAAGTTGTGCGTATGTGCCTTTTGAAAATATCGAAACATCTAAGATGGATTGGAGTGGAGAGGAGACGGAATGACAGATTCGAGAAATGATGCTTGGACTGTGACCACACCGTAATACAGTTGCCCAGTACCTTTTTGTTTTAAAGCTGCCTATGCAAAATGTCTACATGGTATGGTTTATCGCTCGCAGCCGGAAGCGGAGATCAATGTCATGCTTTGCCAGGGACAATAGATTTTAAACCAGATAGGAACCATTTTGTGAAGGGAACTGAATGCAGTGGACGTTTGGAGATGGGTAATTCGCAACGACCGCTGCTCACAGTGGCGCGTCACAGGAGGGATACAGTGTGGTCCTTGTTTCTTTGTATGGAGTCACCAGCCTTATGACTAGTTCGATACGCCCCTCCCCCCATGAATTCCTCGCTTGTGCCGACTTCTCCATCTTAGAGTAATAGCTGCACCCCACGTCAACAGTTGTTTGTTGGGTGTATTCCGATCTCTCTTTCCCCCACAGTTTTTACCCTCTACTTATCCTTTGGTACCATGGAATTAATTCCTGATTCCAGTCACTGTCCTTCCCCACAGTTTTTATCCTCTACAGTTCCTTTGGTGCCATGTAATCAGTTCCTCAATGTCTTAACACGAGCTCAGTCAACGTGACCTTCTTCTTATCAGTATTTTCCATAAGTTCCTTTCTTCACCGATTACGTGGAGAAAATAATTCCTTAGCCTATAGGTCACTCTAATTTTCAACCTCCTTCTCCAGCCCCGTGTATCAAGTGCTCCGATCATTTCTTTTCCTGTTTTCCCACAGTCCTCGTTTCACTACCACACAATGCTGTGATCCAAATGTACACCTCAGAAATATCTTCTTCACGTTATGGCCGATGTTTGACCCTAGCAGACTTTTTTCAGCCAGGAATTCTCTCTTTGCCTGTAATGATATGCTTTTGATGTCGTCCTTGCGTCGTCCGTCATGGGTTAGTTTGTTTCGAGGTAGCCTCTCAAGGTGACCTTTTCAGAACTTGCTTCAAGTAACCTGTTAGCTTGGCTTTAAATATGGTACAACTGTTTTCAGTCGACCGTTTTTCTGTTACTTCAGTAATTTTCAAACAATTTCATTTCTCCCTACAGTTTGGATGCAAATGGTACGAATGCAACTTTTTGGTAAATATCGATGCCGAAAGTTGGCGATGTAAGATTGAATGTATTTTAACAGTATCTTCACGAGAAGTAGTTTATCGTTCGTTGTCGATCAAATATGAACAAGTCTGAAGGCGCTTGATAGGTTGCCTATAGAAACAAAAATCACATGTGTTTGATGTAGTAATAAATATTAGTAAACAGCGAAATAACATAGTAAATGCGATAGAAATTCATGTAGATACACATGGCTTTTCAATATATTACCTTTAACACGTAATATGAATGAAATGAGTAGTGTTGAAAAAAATATGTATATAAAACCGAGAGGGAATCGATGCAGCGATCCCTCGATAAGGGATCTCGAACGTGATCGTCGCCACCTCGTGCGGCGCACGACAGATCGTTGACGCATAAAACTTCTCTTGCAATTTTCTCTAAATCGCCTAAACAGTACACCTTATTGTTTGCACATTGTACTGTCATAATGGACTATTAAAAGTATATAAAATCCGAAGTAAATCCATGATCCGAACGCCATGACCTCTCTTGTGAGTTGGTATCACTTTCTTTCTTATGTTAAAGACTCTTCTACTGGGAGAGGGCTGCATTTAAAACAGATATTCATTCCATTTGCGAACAAGAACCTGATATTTGTATGTGTTTACTCCCTCCCTCCCCATTTATTACTTATCCTACGCCATGCAATATATTCAGTCTCTCGCCACTACATTCGTGATAAATTAATTGCTACAAATTTTAATTATAAATGAAGTGTTAAAATTCTAGCAAACACGTTCTCCTGATGATGTACTCTTTTCTTTCTCTTCGTATTTTGACCCTTAACATGGACCACCCGCTGTCAGGAGCGTACAGATTGATCTTATGGACTATCAGAAGAAGGGAGACTGAAGGAAGACTGGGCTTAACGTCCCATTGGTATCGAGGTCATTAGAGACGGAGCACAAGCTCGGATTACATCAAGAGTGGGGAACGAAATTGGGAATGCCCTTTCACAGGAACCATCCAGGCATTTGCCTGGAGCGATATTAAATATCACAGAAAACCTAAATCAGGATGGCCGGATGCGGATTTGAACCGTCGTCCTCCCGAATGCGAGTCAAACGTGCTAACCACAGCACCATCTCGTTCGGTGTGGACCCACGGAGCGCTGCAATTTTCTTTATTATCCTCAAAGGCCAAGAGAGTATCAGTTGTTCATGGGCGGTCGTGAAGTGAGTTTCTTTGTGGTCAGCGAAGGTTTCCTTGAACCTACCCTGCCTCGCAGACGCATATATCCCAAAGCATACGTAAATATACCTGCTTCCCAGTCGAATATTCCTGTTTGTGTACTGCTGTTTCACTGACTTCTCTTCTCAGAGACGTATACAGTCATCAATATCCCGTTAGTAGATGCAATAACTACTTTTCATTATCATCCATCTCATAAAAAGGAATAAAGAACTGCTTTGCTGGAATTTCAGGTGCGCAATGAGTGGGGTGCCGGGGATAGTGTCTCCTCGAACTGTTCGTCATGTTTCCCCCATATACGACGAATCTGACACCCATGTAGGAGTGGGTTCCGAAGACTTATATGTGCCAGATGTAGAAATCAGAGCTCGTACGGACAGATATAGGTGTTCGTTCTTTCCGCGCGCTATACGAGATTGGAATAACAGAAAAATGTGAAGGTGGTTCGATGAACCCTCTGCTATGCACTTAAATGTAATTTGCAGAGTATCCATGTAGATGCAGATGTAGACGACCGGCGGCATTCTGATCACAGTTCTACATCTGAGCTATCGGAAGCTGAATTGTGAGAGGTAACTCCTGCAGCTTCGGCAGGTGAGAACAGAGGTGTGAACAACGTTTCAGGGGAGATACAGAATTTGCTGCAACCTATTCCAGAAAAGGGGGGGTGTTTTTCTGGGTATTCAAAAGCAGTTGTCTCGAAAAGCAGCCATTTATATGACATTGTGGAGTGGACTAATTCCGCAATATAGTCTGTATGGCAAAAACTACAACACCTCAAAAGAAGAGATATCTGCACATTATAGTATCGGGAATTTACAAATCGTCCAAGAAGAACTGCTCCTCTCTTCTTAACTAAGCAAGCCCTCACCAGTAGTCGTCCGCTTATCGACATATATCTACAATACACAAAGAAATATCACCTTCGATAACTAGTTTTCGTCGGTGGAAATTGCGCAGCCGTTGTGTGGCAGCGGACTCACGAAGGTTGGGACCGTACCTATAAAAAAGCCACTAATACCAGGAATGTTCCTTCCAGATAGGACTAAAACAGCCGGTTCAAGTATCTGCGGATTCATCAAAAAGGGCTGACCCTTCTTTCCTATACGTCAAAGAGGAAAAAGGCTGTGATTCTTTTGCCTAAAATGCACCATGATGGTTTCGTTTACCAAGGGAATGACAAGTCCGAAATTATTTCATTTTACAATGCAACGAAGTCACATGTAGATACAGTCACAGTGAAACAGGTGGCAACTGGATATTTTGTGTCATTTGGTCTAAGTCAGTTGCTGCAGTGCCTATTTTGCACCAAGATGCAAAGGACGAAGCTGGGGTTTGGAGATTTCATTTCATGGAAGAATTAGGCCTATCACTCATAAACCCCACAGACAACAACGACTCCAGACAAATTTACCAGATCATTTATGATCAGTTATTGGGGACATAGTGAGAACAGATTATAATGATCATCAAACAAGACGAACCAATGAACCAGCTCAGTCGTTCAGGGGAGTAGTTCGAACCGATCGGCTGAAAAAACGTAAGAGCTGCTGATATTGTCCCTACCAAAAGAAACGTATGACTAACTACCAGTGAATGAAATGCCAAACCCCAACTTGCATGGAATTCTGTAATAAGCTATGCAAAACGTGCGTTTCAGGGTTGTCAACTGTCATTTGTAAGCAGTTATTATCAGTTGCTTTCTCGAAACATTTAGCTGATTTGTAATGGATTACATTTACTTTAGTATCAGTAACAAAAACAACAAAATTTATGTTGCGTTCATCAAACAGTTGTGATGATTGTTGTTGATTGCTAGAAACTGCTCGTGTATTTATTTGAAATTCATTCTAGTTATCGTATGGTTTCATACTAGTTTGTTACAGTATATAATTTAACCTTCCCTATAATCAGTTATATTTACAATGTAATATTCTGTACCTAGAGTTAACACGAACATTAGTTCGTGTCGTGTTCCTGTTATTTTTATATATTCCAGTTGTTTGAAGGTCCATATTACTATTTTCTTTTATTAACTGTTTTCGTGATTCCACTGTGCTTCAATTTGTTTATAATTTTTCTAATGAAGAGCATGTGGTGTAGGTATTTATGTTTGGCAATGCTATTATTCACACTAAGGTTCTTTTTCCACGTTTACCTATTATGTCGCATGCTCCTGTTTCGTAAAGCGTCAGTAAATTTGTATTAAAATTTACGTATTTTTTGCCTAATACAATATAGATATACAAAAAGGTAAACCATGACTGGTTAACTATTGAAAGGGAAGTGAAAACCCTGAGCATATATGGCATATTGGTCTAGTAGTCAAAGAGGTGAATGTTACCTGTAATCTAAGTATCATACACGTTCCCAACTAAGGATTAATCCACATTTCATTTAGTACCGTAGGAAACTTGTGCTACGAGAATAGAATACGAGGTAATTGACAAGTATTTATATGCTCAATATCAGGTCAGCGCAAAACCCGTATGGTGCTAAGGTGGGGTAAGCATCGTTCAGATACCGAATGGTACACAGCATTCCGTTTTTAGTTCCAACACTGTGCAAGAGACGAACGCTAGTTTCGCCAGTTTATGAATTATTCATGGCGGCAGTGAAGCCGTGTTCTGCGCGTGTGGTCCGGAATAATTACGAGCATTTCTCCCAGTGGTATTGTAGCAGTTATCTGACCTTTGTAAACAGTGTTTCTGGAACAAAGAAAGGCACCACCTGATAAAGGCGAATCATTCTAGATTCACATCCGGAGAGTAACTTTGTGTAAATATACTTACAGAACAGTGAAGCAGAAGAAAGTGAACTGCATTCAAGAAAGAAAAGTAACCGATCAACTAACTGAACAGTGACGAAACAGTACTTGAATGGGAAATGCATTAGAGCAGATCCTTGCATGCACGTATAATAACTACAATACGTACTGTAAGCTCACTTAAGCTTGGTGTTTCATTATTGTGTCACAGAGAGTTGTGTACTACTTGTTAAAGTTGTGTCGCAAAGCTCGGTATAGAGCTATGTGCCTTTCATACGCTTCCGATGCGTGCTAGACACTCAACAACATGCCAGCCACTTGCAATATAAAGAAAGAATACAACAGGTAGTGAAGATTAAAACACTCTGAACAATCGGAGTAGTACTTGCCGTGTACCTAAACGGTAATATGAAATGCTTCTGATATGTGTGTGGAAGAGATGCGTAAATTACACATAAAACCTCAGGTAACAAGTTGCAATGTCGTGCGATGTATGTTCAGCTACGTAATCAAAATGTTAGTTGCTGTTTCAATCTCAGTGTTACAACATCTGCATACAGGCACTGCTAAACTCAGGCTATTAGCCCGCTGTTGTGCTTCGTTGTATATTTCTTAAATCACGAATGTCCGCCACATCATGCAAACGAGCGGCTGAAGGACTCTAGTGAGCAATGTATTTTACGTATACAGATGTGTTCTGCACGGGACAACGTAGATGGTCATACCATTAATTTCATTGTAGATTAATGTTACGTAAGTCCCCACAAACTTTGAAGTTATTTCATCTTAATCTCGTGAAGAACAAGATTTACTTTTGGTAGTAAACAGTACCAGAACTGAGACCTGATTTTTATTGGTTCCCAGCACATCGTAGAGCATACATCCAGAACAGCAGCTTTTCCTCTCTGAAATGAAAGATGGTAACAGTTTCAGTTTTCGAGAAAACGAAATACGTCGATAATATATGCTATGTACCGAGACTTGTGGAATAAGCTCAAGGCTTCTTTTCATGCCTCGCCCTGCAAAACGCTCGTCTTCTGAGTTAAGAGTGCCAAGCCGTTGCTTTTTCCTGGTCTAGACAAATATATTACGGTGTATCTCTTTGTACTGTGTTGCTGCGGGAGGCTTGATTTTATCACAGTATCCTCGTCCTCTGTCTAATACAGACATTCAAGTGCGATTCTTATTTTTTCTTCCCCTGTTTCAAAATGGAATCACCCCAAACAGTTCCAATAAATCCACAACACATTTTAAACTTAATAAAAGTAGTAGTAGTAAGAATAATAATAATTATTATTATAATTTCTTATGGCTCAGTGGCCTGTTGCAACTCTTTCAATTGGTGGAAACTTCAGCGACCTGAACGTCTCTAACCCATCTAAGATATCAAACTGGGGCAAGTGGACATACAGTTTAACGTGTAGCCCAAAACATAAGTCATTTCTTCCGATTTCACATTGTACAAACATGAAGGCCAGAACAAAACGTGGAAGGACCAATCCGTGCTTCGACCGACATTCTATTTCGCGACCTGTCGGTTTTCAGGCACTTTACCTCTAGTCACTTTACCTCTAGTCCAACAAGCCCGACATGGTATGAGATTATCAATTTACTCATAGGACAGGCTAACTTACCATTCATTTCTGTGTGAAGGAAGCTGTTATTGGAATTGCGAATGATCTTTAAAAACCAACGGGATGTGACCAAATAACAGAGTGAAATGTCAGAACGTTCTGAAAACCTAGTTTTGAACACATTTTAGTAAACAGCGTGCCTCTCGTAGTACAGTATGAAGCAAAACTAGAATTTAATTTACTTGCGGGACACCTAACGTACGATCATTCCTCTCCAAAAGTGAAAGAAAATAGCCTGTAAGCTACAGCGTAGTTGAGATACGGTGCAGTGACATTGAAAAAACATAAAAGCTGCTTATGTGAATGTAATTAAGGTCGCGAACAGACGCTACAGCACAATGATAAAAATTACGGTTCCTACATGCACAGTAACTGGCTGTTTTTTGTTCTTAGCAACATCTGAGTCCGTCTAGTACTCAAGCGAATTCTTTTTCCTGAACCTGAGGTAAGACTTGACATAGTCTATAGGTCAGTAGCGTTGAAGATAACAGGATAAATGACCCATAGTGCACACTACTCACAAACAATTAACGGTTCTATTAATAGTGTAACTGACGTCAGGTCTGGTGGTCTAGCTACAAAAGAAGACAAAAGCAAAAAAAATTAAAAAACGATTAAAATCGTTGCTTGGGAACCGGCTGGTCGTGGGATCAAATCCGTTAGGATAAAATATATTTTTTCACTTAGCCTTCAACCCAGTTCTATTGCTTTAATGAATTTTTATTTTTTTGGAATAAATGAAATCAGTCTCCAAATTTGCTCGGAATGTTGTCCACTTCTTCCTGTGAACACGCGGAACTCATTCATCTCCATGTATAAAACAGCTAATTGTTGATAAGTTAGACAAATTTATTACGAGTGCCAGTGAAAGTTTTAAAGAACATTGATTCCTAGAAAAGCATTTTTTTTTCGGATATTCCCCTAATAATATCGTCACGACACAAGCCACGCAGACGATGAGACAGCAGCAGTACATGGCTTTTGGATACGTGGACTGATTTGATTTCATTTTGTTTACACAATAAAACAAAATTATAGTGGCCTTAACCGGCAGTTGCCTTCACGAAACTGAGTACAATGTACATTTTCTCTCGCTGCCATTCTTGTAAAGCCAGCCTGTATCTTTCAAGAGTAGTAGTAAACTCTTTACTACGTTTCTTCCAGACAACATTTCTTCAGGTATTACTACAACAAATATTTCCTGTTTTTTTTGGCCTTCAGTGTTTGGTTGGTTGGTTCTGAGCACTATGGGACTCAACTGCTGAGGTCATTAGTCCCCTAGAACTTAGAACTAGTTAAACATAACTAACCCTAGGACATCACAAACATCCATGCCCGAGGCAGGATTCGAACCTGCGGCCGTAGCGGTCTTGCGGTTCCAGACTGCAGCGCCTTTAACCGCGCGGCCACTTCGGCCGGCTCAGTGTTTGGTAATGAGAGATTAAATGTAGTGCTGTTTCATCCACTGCACCGCATAGGTTACAGTTAGGGGCGTCTTTCTCTGTACCCATTGTGTATAAGTCATTCCTGAAGTTCCCACGGCGAGCTATTAGTCCCGACATGAGTTTAGTCTCTCTCTTGCTCAAGCCGGATTGCAGAACTCTTAACACACGCTTTCAGATTCACTAGTTTGTTTTTGAATCTTATTCCAATAATTTGGATGCTGCCTTCTGACCCATAGTTTTGATTTTATCATAGCCTTAGAAATGGTTAAGCAATGTTCCGGGTCAAGAAATGGAATCGTTACTCTGGTCCTGGTCAGTCTACCAGTTTGTTTACTATCGCTAACTCCTCAGTGATCAGGGACCCGCTGCGGGTTGATCCTGTTGCTCTCCTAGACTCACAAGGACTTCATGGCATTCTGCAACGACCTTTGATCTCATTTCGGGGACAGATGCAGATTTCAGAGCAGATGACTACAGATCTCACGGAACTTGCCGAACTTGAGAACACTCTACTTCACGCACACTGTCATAGTTCGGAGCCTTACACTATTTCTCGACGTTCTGTGATAAATATCACGGAGAAAGCTTTCGACGATGCTGCTTTATCGTTGTTAGGGAAAGGTTTAAAATTTGCACCGACTCCCAACCGTTTGCCAGCGGTTGATTTTATTGGTTATGTTGAACAGGCTGTTTTAAACTGTCTCCTGATGTTGCAGAGGGGGCTAGGAGAGAGGTAAGTCCTTGTGCTGACTGAGGCATGTCCACTCAAGAGTAATATCACAGCGGCTGAGAGGGCTGCTTTATATTCATTCACAACTGATCATGATTTTGTTACTTTACCTACGGACAAGGAGAATGCTACCGTTGTTCTGCACAAGCCGCATTACGTTCAGAAGATGCAGTATTTACTGACTCATGCAACGTATCGTAGGATCGCTGCTGACACCAGAAAAGGTGTTAAGAGAACGACTGGCAGCCTCCTGAAGAAAAGTTTTTCATCCCAGGAGATGGTAAATAGTCACAATTCTTATTTTGCTGTTAAATAGGTTATATGGCCTCCATAAGGTGCACGAGGAAGGGGTTCCCTTCGATTGTGAATAATATTGTTACTTCGACATATCATGTAGCAAAACACTACCCTGTTGAGCCCTTTAGTAGGGCGGTGTGAGCACCACATTACGAACTCGGCGTATTTCTTACGTCGATTAGAGGGATCTGTCCGAATGAGCCTGATATTGCAGTAAGTTTTGATTTGGCCTCTCACTTTGCTCGTGTTCCTCTGTCTGATATGGTACTGTTGTTTGAGCTTAGACTCGGTGCTCACTTACCGAACCTGTGTCGACATGTGATGAGTTCCATTTACTTTTTATTTAATGATCAATACCACGAGCAGACGGAAGAAGTTGCGATGGGAAGCCCGTTACCACCTACTATTACCATTTTGTTTATTTCGAGGAACGTGCCTTGGAGTCGGTTGCTTTGAAACCCATGTGTTTTCAGATATATAGACAATACTGCTGTCGCTTGGCCTCATGGCAGTGGGAATTTGAATGACGGTGTAGAATACCTGCATTCAAAACGCCAGAATATTCGTTTCACGATGGAGGTGGAAAAGGATGGGTGTCTTCTCTTTTTTTAATGTTCTGGTCATGAGGAAGGTGGATGGTACATTGGGACATGCTATTTACAAAAGGGCTACTCACACTGGTTTGTATCTCGAGGCTGACAGTTGTCGCCATCCGGCTCACCGTGAAGGGGTACTTCTTTCTCAGGGCCCGTGTCAGCTCGTACCCTGAGAGTTTGGCAACTGAGATAGCCCATCTCAAAGTCTCCTTTTGCCAGAATAGTTATAGTGAAAGATAACTTAGATGTGCGTTGCGCTGTCGACTAACTGTGCACTGGTGAGAGACGATAATACCGACGTGACACCAAAGTCTACGGCCTTTTTGACTTAAGCAGGGAGTATTTCGAACAGAATTGGCCGTATGTTGCGTAAATATGACGACGTGTGATATTATACCACCATCTAAAGTCAGGGTATTTTATGTCCCGCGAAGGATGCTCTTCGTTTGCGAAAGGCAGGTATCTACCGTATTCCCTCCAGCTGTGGCATGTCACGAATTTGTCAGACTTTCAGGACTGTGGAGGACCAGAGTACCGTGCATAAGCGGCACGTACGCTTGCGACGGCTGAGCAAATCCACAATTGCAGGACATTGACTTGACACCGGTCGTCCAATGGAATATAAGAACTCGGAGATTCTGGCATGCACCTTCATCTATTGGAATAGTATTATTAAGAAAGCTGTTGAAACTAAATTAGCAAGTAGCCATTGTAATTGGAGATGACGAGTTTTGTTTGAATTCTGCATGGAATCCTTTGCGAAAAAATGGAAGGACAGAGTTTATGCTATGTCATCAGTTCATTATCGAAAATTTCCGACACCGGTCAAGTTTGGCCCTAGATGTCACTAGTGTTTACAGACTGTGTGTGTGTGTGTGTGTGTGTGTGCGTGTGTGTGTGTCCGCGTGTGCGTGTGCCTGTGTGTTTTTGTGTATGTGTGTGATCTCTACGGAATTTATGTGGAATCTGAGGTTTTAAATTGCTTTGCCCAACGCTTTCTTTCTTCAATTTTTCCTTGAAAATGGCGGGATGTGCTTCTGTCGAAATATCGACGGTTGTCCATGACGTCACCCGGATGCATTTCCATAAGTTATTTGAAGAAGTGTTGGCCACTGTACGTGGTGCATGATGACCAAGAGTGAAGCGATCTGGTTAAATATGGTGTACAAGATCGATGCTGTCTTCCGCTCCTTCTGTTCGTTTATGCATCGAAGAAGTAAAGACGGAAATTAAAGGAAGGTTGAAGAGAAGGATTAAAATTCTGGGTGAAAATTCATCAATAAGAAGATTAGCTAATGATATAGCTATCCTCATTGGAAATGAAGAGAATTATATTATTTTCTGAGTGGAATGAACAATCTCATGTGTGCAGAATTGGGACTGAGAGTACACCGTAGAAAGACAAATGTAATGAGAAGTAGCATGAATGAGAATAGTTAGAAACATACTAGAATTAGCGGTCAGGAAGTGGACGAACTGAGGAAAATTTACTACAAAATAACGCGTGACAGGCAGGGGGAAAAAAACATAAGAAGTAGAATAGGGAAGGCGGTGCAGAGAAATCTACTGGTGTCAAACACAGGCCTTAGTCTGAGCAAGAATTTCTGAGAATCTACATTTGGAGCAAAGTATTCTATGATAGTGAATCACGGACAGTCGAAAAAACGGAAGACAAGCAAATCTAAGCGTTTGAGATGCTGAAAATTATGGCAAAGAATGAGGAGATACTCCGCACAATCGGCGAGGAAAGGAATATGTGGTAAACACTGACAAGGAAGACAGGTTGATAGGACATCTGTTAAGACATCAGGCAATAACTAACATGGTACTACAGGTTGTAGAGCGTAGAAACTGTTGAAGACATCACTTAGAATACATTCAACAAAAAATTGAGAAAGTAGGTTGGAAATGCTGTTCTGAGATGATAAGTCTGGCACTGGGGAGAAATTCGTGGAGAGCCGCATGAAAGCAGTAAGGAGACTCAGTAAGGAAGTCTCGGCTGCATCCCGTATACCCAGCCACAGCCCTGCAATTGTTTTCGACCCGTCAGCAAAACGGACTACCTCTCCTAAGACATGTCGTAATTTATTTTTCCACTGCTCCTTACTTCCGGTTGTTATGTTTAAAAGTTTATTGAATCAGCTGGAAACATTCCTATATTTCCCCCAAACATTCCTACATTTCCCTCATTCATTATATTATTGTGGGATTCTGGACATGCTAAAGGTTTTCAGTTTCTTCCCTTATTTTAACCCATATGAGCCTGCCACCCTCTCAATTATAACCCAAAGACGTAAGGGGGGGGGGGTCTAGCTTGGTCTCCATCAAAGTAGTTGGTGCGTTGCTAATTCCGTTTTTTATGGGCAGAGGTCGTGGAGAAGTCTAATCAAACACCCGTCATAGACAAACGACGTTTTCTAAAATAATTGTGGGAAGTGGAAGTCAAACGACTATTAGATGGGCGACGTGCCATGAGACCTTCGGAAAAATGTCATCCACACACTTGCGGTGATAGTAAGGACAGATAAGTGCGAGAACCACCGCACACTCATATTAACAACTCGTGCATCCAAGGTACTGACAAGAATCATATTCATAGGAATGGAAAGGAGTATTGCGTATCTGCTAGGTCACGACCATTCTGACTATTAGAAACGGTAATGGCTCCAGAGAGATTGTTCTGATATTAATATCTGAACCAATACATAACAAAACTCAAGACATATTCATATGATTTGACAACTTTTCAGGCGTTAGACATTGTAAGACGGCACTTGATAGTCAGAAAAATTTCCTGAGTATTTGTATCGCATCACAACCTAACAAACTGTACTGAAGGCATCAAAGTTTCACCCACGATTACATGGCTATCTTCTGACCCTTCTGATATCAGTAGCCCTAGAAGAAGGCTGCTAGAACCGTAGCCAAAACATTGGTTTCTCCAGTATAGTTCTCACGTTATGACGCGGTACCATCTTCAGAAAACTTTTATGTCAACTGACTCTGGCAGAGGAAGCCCACGCAATCATACGGAATTAAGTTGAGGCTTGATGTCTGAAACTCTGAGAGGCACAGGAGTAAGCTATACGGTAAGACGCGTAACAAACAATGTTTATAGAAAAATAAGAGTTGTTAACCAAGAACGAAATGCTCGGATATACGAAAATGCTGTAAGATAGAGATGCAGTTCTTCCCCCTTACCGTTCAGTCTGTTCATTGAAGAAAATGTGACGGATGTAAAAGGAAGGTACAGAAGCCGGGTTGAAAATTCAAGGTGAAAAGATATCAATCGTAGGATTAGCTGATCAGATTGCTAATTTTAGTGAGAGTGAAGAAGAAGTGCAGGTCCTGCTGAAAGGGCATGACCAGTCTAATTAGTACATACCGATGACTAACGAAAATAATTAGTACTAGCAGTAATGAGGTTAGTGAGAAACATAAATTGATGATCACGAAGTAGATATAGTGAAAGAATTATGATCAAACGAATTCTGCTGGTATCAAATATTGGCCATAATTTGAGGAATAAATTGATGTGAATGTCCGTTTGGAACTCAACGTCCTTTGGAAGTAGATCACGCACGGTTGGGAATCCAGGATGGAGGAAAATAGAAGCGTTTGAGATTTGGTGCACTGCTAAGAGATGAATAACTCTGCTGGATCGGTGAGATAGAGATATGGGGATAGCATTGCCCATAATAAGTGACAGGATGAGTCGAGAGTATCTTCCATATCTCTAGAAGGAGCTGTAAACAAAAAAAATGTACGCTAATCGAGAGACCGCTGTATATCCATCCAATAACTGAAGAATTGTAAGAGTTACTCTGAGATGAAGATTCTAGCACACGAAGGGAAGTAGTGGCGTGCCACAAAAGTCCAGTCAGAGGACTGAGGACCCACGACATCTACTGTGATATTAATGTTTTACGTATCTGTCAGTGTCCACGTCGAACCGATTCCAATTGAATCAGCGAGTGCCAAAAAATCTATTTTTTCCACTAAACGTGTGTTAGCATATAGATGCACTCTGGCCGTTACAAAAAGGAAACGAAAACAACTCATATGGAGGCTTAATCGGTCTTGGAAATATTCATTAGTTTGAAGAATGGAACCTATCCCAGTTTCGAATTCATTTACCCCCAAAGCTGTGGTCGCACTAACGTCTGTCGTCCGTATCTGCTGTTAAGTTACATAAAACCTCGTGTTTTCACTGCTTCATAGTACTCTTTTGTGTGTAATGAAAGGCAATGAACACATGGCTACACATAAAAAAGCGTTTGGCATTGCGTACTGCATAACGAATAAAGCAATATTTCCAATAACGTCATTAATAAATGCAAACTGGGTTTCTATGGATGATAGAGGAAAGAATGGACATCGCGAAATGCAATAGCATTCAACATTCGTCCATTCATCGATGAACACTTTAACAAATTTCCATTTACAGTAACATATTACACCTATCAGAATACAAAGTACTTAGCTGATCAACTTAACATCAAAACCACGTATCACCTCTTTCTTAAAAAAAGATTTAAATGTTTTCAAGGAAGTAAAATAAGATTTTTATTCATAGTAGTACCACGAAAATAACTATTATACATTTGAATGTCCTCAAACCGATGTCTGTAATACTTGTGAAGAACTAACTGCAAAAATAAATACTCCACATGGTAACGACAATGCAAAACGAGCTGTCGTCACCAAGAAGATCATTAATGTTTGTTGGGCTCAGAACGTTTATAACAAAAACACAAAAATAAAGACTCTTTGCCCTAAAGACCTGAACGTTAGTTATACCTGTACTTACATGGAGAACCTCTCATTACCAAATGTTCCATCTGAGAAGACACAGGCTATGAGTGTTAAGTATGCAAGATATGAACACAAATACTGCCGATTTCTGAGTTCATCCGGCTAGAAACGCTAAACGTGGATCTTAAAAAGTATGTAGAGTAGAATGTTTGAAAATAAATAACGTGAACTCTAAGATTAAAGAACTTCTCCTTTTCAGTGACGCCTGCTGAGGTCAACATTGGTTGCTGTTGGACGAGTTTTAAAGCTTTATCAATACTTCCCGTTGCGAGGGTACTCCTTTCTTCAGACGACTCGAAAGAATTTACGCACCACAACAATAAATTGATTCAAACTGTCGGTGGTGTCTAACAAAGATAAACACACACACACAAATAAGAACTTAAAACTTTTTTATTACGACATTTTATAAGACGTGAATCGGTGTGTTGCTTAGGCAACGATACATTTTACAACTCTCAAAAACAATACAATCTTCTTTTGTCTCTTGTGGTTTCACACAACATATAACTGTGAAGCCAACCACATCGATGTCAAAACACTCAATAACACACCAAAACACTACATGGAAGAGCAACCTGCTCCCACACAATCCTCAGGGATGACAGGATTCAATCTTACACATATCTCTGCTGAAACTATCCTGGATTTCAAGAAATTGTAATAAGTTCTACAAGAAAAAGAACCGAGCCAGAGGAAAGTCATCATTTTCGATCTCCGAGAACAGACAGTTGGAATGCTTCTTATCCAAAGGCTGTTTAACAGCGTCTGAGTTCATTGATGGTATGGTGAAAAATATTTTCGTGTTACAAAAGTACAAGACAGGACTGTCACACATTCCAGCACAATACAAGAAAATCCAGGATGTACAAAAGATAATTACATAAATTCCATATGAGTGCAGACGATTTTATGAGGAGGTGTTGTTGACACCAACGGCCAATGTACTGCGCCAGCCTGCAGACACGACTACTCTCGTAGAAATAACAGAATGGTTTGACACTACAGACGCACCAATGGCCAATGTACTGCGCCAGCCTGCAGATAACGACTACTCTCGTAGAAATAACAGAATGGTTTGACACTACAGACGCACAGTGACACGTAAGGGAGAGCAGCAGCGCACAATAGAAACCAACACCTTGGTCTCGCTCAGTTCTCCTCAACAAGCACGACACAACACTCTGATATAGTAGCTCTATCGTGGAAGTACATCACTCGACTTCACAGGTAAGGCTTCAACTAAGTTAAAGTAATTGCTCTATTGGGTAAATCGTTTGTCCAAATCACAACGTAGACACTTTTACTAGGATATTGGAATTCTCTCGATACAGCGCACACTACCTACCACAACGAAAATGCTGTACACTAAATAATTGTCACAGATACTATACGTGGTTTGACGGGCTAGCGGTAGCTATCGTAATATGATAATAATAATAGCACATCTGACAATAAAAAATCTACAAGGTTAGTACGAACAACTACCACCAAACAGTCCGTCACAGTAGCCGAGTGGACAGCGCGCCGACTTATCATGTTGGGGAGCCAGGGTACGATTACCGTATGGGTTGGAGAATTTCTCCGCTCCTGTACTGGGTGTTTGTGTCGTCTTCCTCTTCATCATTTCATTCTCACCGATGTTCAAGTCGCCGACGTGGCGTCACCTCAAAGGAATTGCACCAGGCGATCAGATCTACCTGGGATGCCCTCGACACACGACGACCACCAAACACAATCTCACCTCTTGTGGAAATTGCTGTGCACTGTAGTATACGTTAGACAGAAAATCAGATACTCGATCTCATCACTCACAGCAAAAAAATAAAACATTTCATTCTGGAAATCTAATGCACAACAACTCACATTGCTAAGCAATGAAGTACAGAAATGTTGAAATCTCGTATAAAAAAAAGAAAAATAATCGAGCTGCCGAGCTCGGTAATACCTTACAAATACCTTTCCGGTTCAAACCTACCACCAAATTACGTAGAACCAGCTAATAGCAGTGCGCTTTTCTGCACTTTTAAACAATATTTATCTTACTTCGCAGTTTGAGAGACATAACTTACCACCTTATTTAACTGACGTTGGTAATCAGAGCGCACTATAACAATATCGTCCATAACTTGAATACCAACCTATTAATTCGTTTTAAAATTCTCACACGCTCGGAAATAAGTAAATTATCTTTCTCTTAAGGTAATCATCAGTCCCTTTAAATGAAATCCTGGAGATAATTTCTCTCCTTTTAACTTAACAAATGTGAAATAATTTCTCTCGTTGGAGATTAACAAATCTGATCTAATATGCCCATTTCTTTTGAAATTAAAATCTTTGCTTTTTATAACGTTCCAGACTTTTCCTTACCTAATCTTTGACCTCCTTTTATACCTTCACTCTACGATATTTGCGGATTATTCGTTAGCTATAAAACTGAAATTTACTTTTAAAATATCTTTGAATATTAAGTATTAGGCAAATGAGACTCGAAACATTTTTAGTTTTGAAACTGAAACTGTTGTGTTTTTATTGCCTGTTTTTTTTTTCATTTACAGGTACAAGTCCGTTTTGATGTTATGAGCACTGGCCAATAAAACAAACCCCCCTAAACGAAAAAGTGAAAGAAAAAGCCTGGGTATGACCACCACCTTTAAACTACTTGGACTTTAACATAGACACAAAATTAATCCCACTTCAGGCGTTGACTTCCTGTGGACCACCACTGCTGTTGAAATTATTTGAAACACAGCACTCGTTTCACAGGGGAGACAATTTACGTGTCCTCAGTAACAATGGTTCTTGCTTCGTATTTTAGAGTTTTATAGGAAAAGCTATTAAATTCGATACCGTGCATGAAAATCTCCTACTAACTTAGATTCATTCTCACTCTGTCACATACAACCGCAGGACGTCCGTTCTCCTAATTACAGAGGTAACACAGACCGTGTATCTACATAGAGATCCCGGAACATTAACTAAAATACGTCGACGCTCACGCTGAAGTCGCAAAATTAAGCCTAACACAATATCGCAAAGTCACAATTTCCTATCTGCTTAATTTAACATTCAAGTCCACCAACATAACAACGTATAAGCGCTATTTCCTAGGTGTGCGCTTTCTCCACCTTCAAATTCCAATAAATACTTAACCTGTTAACGTCACTTGTCTCACACAACAAAATGGAAATTCTCCAAACTAACCGAGATACGGATCGCCTCAAGCGAGTGGCTTTCAAGCTACAATTCGTTCAATAACTGTTTTGGCATAAAATCCCCAACCACGAGAAACCAAACATCAACTGGATTGTACCGTAGCCACTACTGTGACCCAACACATAATTCTAATACCCACACAAATGAATCAGTTGTCGCCTTTCGCCTCAGAAAGTGAGATGGATACTATCACAGATCGACGTAAATATCTTTCAAACAAGCTGCTTACGGTTTCACGGAACTTTCCTAAACGACTGTAGCGTTTGACTCAAACACTCCCGAGTCAAACGCCGATTCAGTCTGTTCTTACAAGCCGCCGCCACGACTTTGGGATCATAGATTTAATTAGAACTTTGTATACCTTTGGTAAGTCATTAAATAAAAATAATTTGCAAATAGTACGGCGCACTACTCTTACAATGTCGAGAAAATCGCAAGAGCAGTTTTACGCGTCTATTATGAGACTAATGTGTCTATGAGTAGCAACCGGATCTTAAGAATTCGCAGTGGTCAAGAGGGAAGCTTTGGAACTCTGCAAGACGCACGTGTATAAACGACGGTTCGACTCCAGCTCGAAATTTGTTATTAATCTGTGCTATAGGAAGAAAGAAACTTTACAAAATGTCAACGACGTGTGTTTTCCCTCATAAACTCTGAACATTTCCAGTAAATGTGAGAAATCAGCATTCATGCACTGTAGTAAATTTGTGTTTTCTATACCTGTATGACAAATATAGCTGCATGTGATGCCTAGAGCACATCCCACAGGTAACTGTACATTACCCTTGTTGTCTGGTACATTGCGACTGACTATATTACTGAATGACGTCATTCGCATCGTTATTTATAGAGCTTTGACATGTGGTTTTCATGCCTGTCCCTCACACTTGAAAATTTTAGCTAAGAATAGTAAATAGTCAAATAAGATACGAATTTCACTACAACCTCATGAAAATACGCGTGCGTTTTTTCGCTATGTTACCTCTCAAATTACATATACATTATTGTATTGTATGTGAACCGGGGCCTAGAAACGACGGAGAGGCTCCGTCCCCACCGCAACCGCAGTGGTCCTCAACCGCACGACGACTACCGCAGTCCACTTCACCCCTCCGCCTTCCCACACCGAACCACTCTTTCACGGTTATTGTGCGGTTTGGCCCCTGGTGGACCCTCCCAGGGAACGTCTCACACCAGACGAGTGTAACCCCTATGTTTGCGCGGTAGAGTAATGGTGGAGAACTTGTTTGCGCAGCAATCGCTGACATAGTGCAGCTGAGGCGGAATAAGGGGAACCGTCCAGAATTCGCCGAGGCAGATTGAAAACCGCTTAAAAACCATTCACAGACTGGACGGCTCACCAGACCTCGACACAAGTCCGCCGGGCGGATTCGTGCACGGCTAACCGGAAGGGCCGACATACACATTAAATAGTACGACCAATGATAAAAAAAAAATTTAGATTAAAAAATAAGTATTAGCGGGTTTCGAACCGTCGCCTCTTCCACGACCTTCTTGCTAAGCCCTAACACCAACGACAGTTTTTGGTCTCGTTTTGTTCTATGTTATTCGTTGTATTCGTTGGGGGGACGTCCGATGACACCCATTAAGACTCTTCGTTGTTCCGTTCACTTAGTTTCTTTTATTACAGAGTGCAGCTAACCCTCTGTCCGAACACGCTGAGCTATCGTGCCGGCGTCCACTTGACCATCTGGTTCGCAGAGATACATCACGTCCACAATAGACACGTAAAACTTGTGTTGCGATTTTCTCTGAATTGCCAGAGTAGTGCACCTTACTGCTTACACATTATGTTGTTGCAGTGGCCTACTTAATGTGTACGAAGTTTGAAATAAATCCGTAATCCCAAAGTCGTGGCCTGCCCCTGGTTAGTCCGACTACCAATCCACAAATCCACAACGAGTAACTGAATTGCTCATGGGAGAAACCAAGAACCGTTTACGATTAACAAACGTAGCACCCTAATTCTCCCGTTTAACAGTAGTTGGTTTTTCTTTGCGGCAGTCATTTGATTCTTGAGGTTGCCAGGTAGTTTCAGGCGACTCTCTCTACAATGTTTTAAAGAAATACATAGAATAGCCCTTTCCAAACAACTAATTAAATCCTCGTTTCTTTTCGTAGTCGCAGATTTTGATAATAAGATGCGGTGACAGCTTTAAGTAAAGCCGATTTAACGCAACACAAATTCTGGCACATTCAATAAATTTCATAGATAATGCTTTCAAAACCTGTGACATTAGTTGTGTACGTTGTATTATGAATATTTCGTGAAAATATAACTGTTTATGATGTTGTAATGAGACGTTTTAATGTGTAAATTGTAATTAGTTTGAATAAGGGAACAAATCCTCGGTTTTTAGTATAGTGATGCGTCCTTCACGTTAATTCAGTTAATCTTTCCAAGGTACTGAGAGAGGAAGACAAACAGAAAAATAAGTACAGGAGAAAGTTTTTTTGTATTTCCCCCCAAAAGTAGCTTTTGGATATTTTATCTTCTTCATACTACCTATTCAAGTTGTTCGATGTTTCTCAGATTACTAAGGTGCAAATCATCCCTAAGCAAATAATTGTGTTATGAGCGAAAAATAGACAAATCTGCAGTGTGCCTAGGAGGAATGATACGTAATCAGAAATATGACAAGAACGATAATTGGAAGAAAAAATAGAAAAAAAGTGACTCTAGAATGTATACTTCAAGAGCTATGAGCAATTCCTCATTCTCCATCTGCAACGCTGCGAAACAAACATTTTCTATTGCAAGCTCTTTGCTTTCCGTATTTTTGGAGGAGGTAGTATGAACAAAAACTGGAAAAAATCTCCGTAAACATGACTTGTAAAGTGTATACCTTGAGGGTTATGAGCGTTTTAGAGCTCATGATTGCTAAACTTTTGGCTGCGAATGTTTACGTCATATCCCTCGGTACTGACCATTCCTGCTGGGACACTGCACATATGAATACAATGTGGCCAATTACATGCTGCTCATAATAATATTTTCACACAGCATAACTGTCTGGTGGCAATGTAATTCCCTGAAATAAGTAGAAAATAGGATAGATGTACATACCTGAGCTGACACCGTGACTGCCTGCTATGTCAAGGACACAGGTTCAGTTCCCAGTGATCTTCCGTTGGTGGGAGGGCTAAATCGGAGTGTACTCATCCTCGTCAGCCCAGTCGAGGAACTTCTTGCATGACAAGTAGGGGCTCGAATAGAGCCTGCGAAGCTACTAACGTCTGGGATTCGGTGTACTGAACCCTTGCCCTTACATACTGCATCTACACATTTACTGAAATTTCAATATCCTTCATCAAAAGTATGGAATAACTGATTGACATCAAAACACCTGGGACGTGATGTAATGAACTCATGCCCGTACATACTGCATCCAGATATTTACCTAAATTTCAATATCGTATACCGCGAGTATAGAATAACTAAATGTTGCTCAAAACTCGTGCGCTTAGGCAGTAATATCGTAGCTTTCTTTCTTCAAAGTTACACAATTTTATCGAAGATTTTATGGGACGCATTAATTTTAATAGGTTCGCCCCGGTGTGTCTTCTACATTACTTACACGGCAAGCTCTCACCCAATAAGGAGATAGAGAGTGAAGGAAGATAAGTATTTGTTCTTGTGTCAAATTTAAACTGATTTGGAATCTGTTGGCTCAAATGGCTCTGAGCACTATGGGACTCAACTGCTGTGGTCGTAAGTCCCCTAGAACTTAGAACTGCTTAAACCTAACTAACCAGAGGACATCACACACATCCATGCCCGAGACAGGATTCGAACCTGCGACCGTAGCGGTCGTGCGGTTCCAGACTGTAGCGCCTTTAACCGCTCGGCCACTCCGGCCGGCCTGGAATCTGTTATTTACGTGTTAGGGTATAAATATATTTTTCCAAAACATGAAAGTTGTGATTATGAAAGAAAGTTAAAGCAAAACTCGCTGCACCTAAAGAAGGCGACTGGGTTCGGACGTCGAAATACGTTGTGCATGAGCCGCAAACAATAACTCGATAAAGCACTGTGAAGCACACTATTAAATTATTACTATTAAACGTGTGTTCCGAAATTCACGTAAAATATTTTGACGACTGCGCAGATAAGGTTTTGAATAGTTGCCCATACATATACACATACAGTTTCCACGCTACAATAGCAAACATGTGAAGGATTAAGTTCTATTCCCAACCACGTGTTGAGTAAAGAGCAAAACTTATTTACCGTAACTCGACTATTCATTACGCGTATAGTAAACTACCTTACGAGGATGTGCTATCTTAAAAAAAGTATGGAACGTATGTAAATCTCTAAAGCATATGATACACAATATTTGATGGACATTCGGGAATACCTCCTACATTCGTTATTCGTTATTAGCATTACGACGATTTTTGACCAGGCAGAGTTTGCGTAATGGCCACGGCAAAAATGTAGAAATTAATAATCTTGAATATATGCCCGAATTTTAGTCAAATAAGTTCACTAAACGTTTACCATTAAACTGTTAGTAGCTGTGGAAAGAAGAATGTGTCGTTTACGTACAGATAAGGAAAACGGATTACATCATCCAAACAATCGAAAATTATCGTTACACTGGCAAAATACAGTTATTAGCAGTGATACTTCAAATGACAGAATCGAAGATAGAAGACAGCTGTCTAAGGAATCGGTAATATTTCAGAGCTTCTTCTTTGGGCCACGCCCCCGGATGCAGGCAGTCACGCGATATCCTCGGATAGTCTCCACTGTTCAACTCATCACAGCTAACAGCTATGTCTTCAGTTCTCAAATGGAACCATACTTTGATTTTGGAATAGTTACATCTATAAATGGTAACCTACAGCAACACTCAGTTACCATCCGTATTAAATATTACACTGGGTGTACATAAAGTCCGGGAACACTTCCAATTATTTATTACACAAAAACTAAACATTTCACAGATGTCACACATACTGCATTTTGAAGAAAATTTGAGAAAGTTTCTTTTTTTTTCTTTTTTTTTTTTTTTTTTTTTTGCAGACATTCGATATGCGTACCATGAGTGACCCGACAGACGCAATACAGTAATCGAATTCTTAGATACCCGTCCCAGCAAGGCATCGTCGACTGTGGGAATCGCTTCCCGTATTCTCTCCCTGAGCTCTGCTACCTAACGTAACGTGGTAGAGGCGGTCGTACACCATATCCTTAATGTGTCCCCACAGAAAAAAGTGACACGGAGTGAGATGTGATTAACAGGGAGACCCTTTTATGAAGCAGCTCGCTCCGCACCTGAACTTGACATGTTTACGACTAGCGCTATCGGCAGGTTACCGAACTACGTTGTGACGGTATACAGGAAAAAAAAACTTTCGGGGTTTCTCTTCAAAATGACATATGTATGATATCTACACAATGTTTGGTTATTGTGCAATATATAATTAAAAGTGTTTCCGGACTTCACGTATACCCTGTATTTTGCTTGACACACACTGTTTGATATGATGATGCTCAACAAACTGTCGTAAACGTCGTTGATACGACTGTAAAAATTGTCAAATGTTGTTTCAGTACTTGATAGAAGAAAGAACTACACGAGTGTGTAAGAATGTCTTGTAATATATCAATAATGTAAATCATCTTCAGCTCGCTGGCCATGGATCTTATTTACCGTATATTACGTTCTTGTATTGGGAATCAAATTATACAATTTTCCCTTTCCACAAATTCGGGACACTTACAACAGTTGTTTGATAGGTATAGTGAAAACAGATTATGACAGCAGTAACTGACGAGAAACTATCTATGGCACAAAAAGAGTTTAGACAAAAAAGAGTTATCTCAAATACTGATATAATTTGGAATACACAACGTCGGACCCAGTAAATTTTAGTTGAAGATTTAATTAGGTTCATCTTTACTACACAGACTGTGTGTAATCGTGATATATGATGAACAGAGGCGTTTCACTAATTCATTATTCGCTTAAGGGAAATCTCCAAAATCAAAAGCTTATCTCCAACGTATATCCTCAATGAATAGACTTTGACAGCCAATACTGTCTGAGCATCTTTCCTTAATGCTCCTTCTTGTTCGGTGTACAAGTCAGAGTCAACCAGTAACAATATGTATGTGCTGTGATCTATAAAAACTTATGTCATACGTATGTCTGAGATGTTTCTTGTCGAAAGCAACACGTTGTACTAGAAGTTAATCTTAAAATAGAACTTAAAATGTTAGAGCTTGAGATAGGAATTGAAGGTTTTATATACGAGGGTTAGAACTTTAATAGTGGCAACTATTTACTTACAGCTCGTACAAAATAGATACGTGTTTAAAAGGTTTTAGTGGCCTTCAGATTAGTCACCAGCATTGTGAATAACCCGTTGCCAGAGATGTGGAAGTCGTAGGATACTCTTCGTAGTGCCGGTTGTGTTGACAGTTCGAGCGGCGCGGTATATTGCCCAACGAATTTGTAACAGTTCTGAAGGGAATGCCGTGAAGTGTTTCCTTCAGTTTAGAAATCGACTTGAACTCACGAGGGATTAAGTCAGGGGAGTGCAGTAGGTGGTATAGCACTTAGCAGCCCCATCAGTCAAACAAATCTGTAACAGTTTGCACTGTACGTGCTTGAGCATTGTCCTGCAAAATGATGGTCAGGTCCTGCAGAAAGTGTCATCACTTCTGTCTCTATGCTGTTCATTTTTGGAATACAACCTACGACCAGCTTAGAGACAGAAGTGTGCAAATCAGTGTAACACTCGACGTTCCTACAGAAGTATGCAAACAATGTCTCAATGCGGTTAGAAAATCGCTTACGGAAATAACTAAGGAAATACTAAAAAAAAGTGAAAATTTTCGATTATCGATGTTGCTGATTACTTTTCACCTCTCTCTGTATAAATTATTAGTTCAGGTAACAACGAAAGTGCTTCTGATTCGTTACCTGTTGCACCTCTAACTTCGTAAGATATTTGCCTCTCTGTTCTGTGTATTTTCAATATCTAAACGCGTGATCTCTTCAGAGCCTCTTTGCATCTACCAAGTTTGCACATGTCGAATAATTTGTCGACTTTACTCCTTACATACCATCAATAAATACACCCTTGTACACAAAACTCGTTCGACTTATTGTCTAGGGCACACGGTTCCGTAGTTAAATTAATAACAGTTCCCATCCGTCCGCAGTTAAATTAATAACAGTTCCCATCCGTCGGTCCTGTCAGCGGTTTTCGAGAGCTTTCCTTTGGTTGTAAGGAAAATTCTGTAAATGAAAATCCACTCTGAAATAATTGCAATTGAGGCTCCCTCTGGATCACTTGTAGCACGCCTGGGATTTAGCTGAAGAGCTCTTGACTCTGCAACGAGTCATTTCGTGAAGACAGAATGGAAAGGCTTCTGTTTCAACGTTCAAAATTTTGAAAATTCTATTTCTTTGATAATGTTGTCCATTGAACCTCGATAAATAGAGAGGGATGAACGATCTTGGCATACTTAACTAATTAAAAAATCAGAACACCATATTTTAAAAGTGCGGTGTTTGTTTCAGCTAGTGTATTGCATAGGGTATAGCTCTGCATTGTTTTAAAGGTTTGTATATTGATTACATGGAATATTTTGTATGTGAAAGTGTGTTAACTTTTATCACACTACTGATTTATTTATTTTTTAATTTTTTTCTAATAATTTAATGTAAATGAGTAGCATGCGATAAGTCGTATCTGCATTTAAATTTTAACGTCATGCTTCGAAGTTCATACGTAAACTGGAGGCTATTGATGGCAATATAGCTTACGTAAATATGAACGAGCCATAGACAAGGAAACCTCGTCACTAATGGTTGTTATAGTAGAAGTAAAGATGAATTCATGACGCTGCTATAAAAGTAGGAATTAGTCAACCGTGAAGATGGAAATCGTAAATCCTCATTTGAAAACCTATAGATAAATCCCGTACGTACGGTGAAAGCATTTTATTCTGTAATACAGAATGAGTAATGTTCATCCAATAAGCCTTCTCTTCAGCTATTACTGAAGATCTCGATAAGGTTCTAGCGAGCAGTTTTTACGTCACTAAGTCACCATACCTTAATATTAATAACTCATAAGTATTAAGTTAATATTTTCTCACTTATAGAATAACACTCTGCATTCCATTCACGCCTTCCACTGTAATGTCTAATCAAACAATGTTCAGGCTTTTCTCAGTTATTCAATGGTTGCAATGATTTTTAAATATCCCTCGCATTTGTCTCTACTGTTCTCTTTCGTTTTTAGCGCCCACTTTGAAGTGAGGAGCTAAAGATACTGGTTTCACCACCGGAAAATTATAGACACAATAAGGGCACGTTTACGTAACGGAAGAGTGCCGACCTCAAACAGACATCTATCCTCGTCGTGGAGATTGTGGCGTTGTACGCCAAACAAAGCATGCTCACTTCAGGGGCTGAATGGTTGTGGTCGATATGCAAAAGTGTTACTTACGTTTCGTCTCCGATTGCGTGAGAAATCATAGGAGGTAAAACGGCATCTGCGGTTTACCTCCGATGATGAGTTTAAAGCCTGAAAGTCAACGACAGTCAATAATATAACATATCGACCATAGCCCTTTAACCGAAATGTAAATTCAGCACAGATTTATTTCGTGCTTTACTGATTACTACTACTCACACACCTGATGAATCAGGCTAAAGATAGTGACGTATCTGCTCTAGAAAAAATACCTATCGAGATTGACGAAAAATGAGAAAAAACAACAGCAGGCAAGCCATATTTTTGCTGATTTAAGCTATCCTGAAGGTATTTTTATAGACGACAGCATTCAGCTGAATACCTTAAGTAGCATTTAACCAAAAATGGTTACAGCGTTTTTGAAAGTGCAATGTGAATCGATGTGCCCTGCTTTTCAATCATCACTCTTCTGACTGGTTTGATGCGTCCCACTAACGACTCTTGTCCTGTACTAACCAAACCGCACCGAGTAGTACTTGCAACCTAAGCCCTCAATTACTTGTTGGGTGTATTCCAGTCCTTGTCTTTCCCCACAGCTCCCTATAACATCAGAGTAGTTATTCCCTGATTTCTTGAAACATCTTCTGCTATCCCGCTATCTTCTTTTCACTAACAGATAATGCTGTCCTCCAAACGGACATTCTCAGAAATTTCTTCCTGAAATGAAGGCCTATGTTTGAGACCATTAAACTTCTCCTGGCCAGAATTTCCCTCTTTGCCTGTGTGATTTTGCTTTTATTCCCTGTATGCTTCGTCCGCCAAGAATTATTTTGCTTCCAAGGTACCAGAACTAACTTCGTCAGCTTCGTAATTGACAATTTTCTGTTTGTTTCTCGATACTTTTGTTTCTGTTTCATTTCATTACTTTCGTCTCTCTACATTTATCTCTCAGACCTGATTCTGTACTCTTCAGACCGTTTATGGATGCAGATGATAAGGCAGGATGCTTTCGTACGTATCAGCTGTTAGAGTAGTATCTAGACGTATCAGAGGTCCCACATCACTCCAGCTGCACACGCCCCACACCATTACAGAACCTCCATCAGCTTCAACAGTCCCCTGCTGACCCGCAGGGTCCATGGATTCATGAGGTCGTCTCCATACCTGCAGACGTCCATGCAATTTCAAACGAGACCAGCCAACAAATTTCATCAACAGTCAGATGTCGCTGTTGATGGGCCCAGGCGAGGCGTAAAGCTTTGTGTCGCGCAATTATCAAGGGTACACGAGTGGGCCTTCTGCTTCGAAAGTCCATATCTATGATGTTTCGTTGAATGGTTCTCATGCTGACGCTTGTTGATGGCCCAGCACTGAAATCTGCAGCAGTTTGCGAAAGGGTCGCACTTCTATCACGTTGAACGATTCTTTTCAGTCGTTGCTGGTTTCGCTCGTGGGGATTCCTGACATTCGCGGTACACTCATGAAATGGTAGTATGGGAAAATCCCCACTTCATTGCTTCCTTGGAGATGCTGTGTCCCATCGCTCGTACGCCGACTATAACAGCATGCTCAAACACACTTAAATCTTAACAGCCGCGCGGAGTAGCCGACGGTCTCAGGCGCCTTGTCACGGTTCGCCCGGGTCCCTCCGCCCGAGGTTCGAGTACTCCCTCTGGCATAGGTGTCTGTCCTTAGCGTAAGTCAGTTTAAGTTTGATTACGTATTGTGCAAGCTTAGGGACCGATGACGTTAGCAGTTTGGTCCCATGGAACGTACCACAAATTTCCAAAATTTGAATCTTGGTAATCTACCATTGTAGCAGCAGTAACCGGTCTAACAACTGTGCCAGACCTTTGTTGTGTTATATAGGCTTTGCCGACAGCAGTGCCGTATTCTGCCTGTTTATATATCTGTGTGTTTGAATACGCGTGACTATACCAGTGTCTTTGGTGCTTCAGTGTATATGAATTCACAGCCCACAGTAAAAGGCAGGTGTAATGGCACACGCTACATGTCGCCAAATAGGAGTATGTAAGATATGAAAGGAAGCGATACACTGCAGCAGAGATGCTGTTAAATGAGAGAGATGTGACTGTCAACCCTAAGTCGGCAAAAAGAGAGAAGTCTGTGGTGTGAGGACACAAACATTTTTTATCACTCTTTTGACTGTAACAATTTTGTTAATAATACTGAACTTCGGGTTAATATAAATGATTTGAATTGAATTACAGTGCTCGTCTATTTATTTGAAAACAGTTCATCTAACCGCATCGAAATATGAGTTTCTTTCGTTAGGCGATACGGTCAGCAATTTGCAACTTCTACTGTGGTTATATTCGAGGCGAGCTTCGCAGCAGAAAGAAAAGAAAACAAAGAAAATATAATTACTATTAAATTTCATAAAAAGATGAGAAAATACAATTAAGAACATTTACAACTAATTTTCTAGAAAGTTTATTGCGTTTGATGGTATCTGCTCGGCAGCCGGCGATAATAGCTCTTCATTAACTTCCGTTTATGACTTCAGGGTTAAAAGTCCTAAAACATTTCGTATTGAAAAACCCTCATTCACTTTCCAACCAGTAGTAAAAAATGGAACCGGGATTCCATGCCGAAGATATGTCTTGAGACACCAAGGACAGCGGTGGAATTCCAGTCCGACTGTCGCCCGCCTTACGGCCCGAGAACCAGGAGAGATGATCTATGGCGCTACTTCATTTCATAGCAGAATCCTTAGCTTGTCATCCGTGGTGTACTGTCTTTTCAAACGTGCTGTGAATACGTAAATTTATCAGCGTCCAACATAAATATTTAAATATGTCTACAGGTTTATATTGTCATGCAATTACTGCATTACCCAGCTAGAATATGACATGAGCATAAATGTGAACTAAATTGAAACACACAACCGTTTTCGTATGTTGTCTGTAAAGAAGTGTATCTGTTTAAAATTATTCAATTAGGTTCGTTGACCACTTTCATGGAAACTTAGTTCACTCTGGAATATCACTTCACGTTTAAAACAACGAGACACACAACATTGGAATGGGCGAATTTTACTGAAAAGATTTCTGAGTCTTAGCTGAGAAAGTTTTATGCTCTGACACCAGCAAAGAATAGTAGAAGTTAAAATAGTTTCTCATAGCATAGATTTTGATATACAATCAAGTTCCCCTTACATGGATTCTTTTACAATGGCAAATATATATGCGTGAATTATTCGGCAATTTAAACTCGCAGTGTAAGGGTGTAAGGCTTTCATGAAATGGAAGCAGATAAAAGTGCGTCTTGCCAGCATCATGGCTGCTCGAACAAGAAGAAAGAATGCAACAAAAAATCGGTGATGATAATAATAATAGTTTTTGTAATTAAAAGGTATCATTAATTTCAGTCTATTTTCTGTGGCCCGTGAAGATACTGTTACACCGTCTCTGCACTAGCAAACCCAAATCGTTTCTCTGACAACACGCTTGTCTCTCACGATACCACATATGTAAAAAAATAATCGAAATACTTTTATCGACTGTAAAACAAGGGCGTGGATGCTATAATGGCATCCTTACAGCACAGCGGTACGTCGACGATACCCTAGGCCCCGCTTTGTTGCCCTCTATGGCAAGCCATTCTGGGCTTACTTTTCAGCAAGATAATGCCCGTCTGCACACTGTGAGTTCTGGATATAGTATCGTGCCTTCAAACAATGCTTTATCAAATACTTCTCTATTAATACATTGTCATCATTGATGCGGTGGTAGTCCCCAACGTCAACTGATAGTATATGTGTCGCTCAAACTGATAAAACCTCTATGGATTGTAGCTATTAAATGCAGATTCAGTTATAACAGGACCTTTAACATTGATGTGCATTCAATCCAAGTTATCAACAGATCGATAGATTACATAGTTCCGTCCGACAATAAGCTGTTTTCCTTCAGGTTGCTGTTGGCAAATATGCAGTCTGCAGATGGTCCGACATTGCATTTAACATTTCAGCCACAATTCACCGAGCTTTAGTGCTTCTTTGAGAATGAAAGAAACAAAATTGATATTTTCTACTCGTCTCATGTTCACGCTAGTCTGCCAGTAAGGAGGAACCCAATAAAATGCAACAGACATTACTTGATTAAAATTATTTAAGGTGACTAAAGGCAGAACACCTTCGCCATCGGAGGAAAGTATTCTGTTACGATGCTAGTGCCACATTACCTCTTTTGGCGTCGAGTCACACGTACTACACGCCACCCCCCCCCCCCCAAATATCTGCCACAACAGGCCACGCCAAACGTTACGTCACTTACCACGCCACATCGGTGGTCGACCTGCCTAGCTTTCAGCTGAGTTTGTCGTACGTCGGTGCGCATGTGCTGCTACGACACTCCATCGTGTCTCCCTTGCGCTGTTAAGCTATATTTTGATTCTTATAACTGGAGAACTTCTTCAGAAGCTACGATTAATTTGCAGGTCTAGAACAGTTAACACACATTTGAACTTGTAGTTTTGCAATTATTCCTCCCGCAACGTCGACCATCAAGTAGACTGATAACTTTGCAGTGATGCCCCCCCCCCCCCTCCCACAGTGCTATCTATTTTTTCCAAAATGTGCTCCATCCGTACAGCACCCTGTCCTGATGTCAGCTTTCTCTTGTACGTTAAGGTGTAACTAAGCTAGGCCCCTTGCTTGATTATGATCAGCAACCAACAGAAATTAAGACCTCATGCTGAGGATACAAAAGATGCAAACAGGATCAAACAGATATACATTATGAAACCTCCAATCACCTCTCTCCGCTCTGAAGTGAGTATCAAAGTGTACTAAAACTGGTCAACTTTTGCTTATTGTTGGATTGACCTCACTGTCAACAGCAACATATCTCACACGAGATATACTTGAATACACGACAAAACGAAGGTGAGCGAGACACATATTTTGTCAAATGATCGTTGTGAAAGAAGCAGAAGAGCTAGCGTTATATTACTGGCAGCATGGGTGAGTTCCAGTTTGGTTGCAGTAGTACTTCCGCGCTATCGTCGTAACATTGTTCATCGAGTTGTTGTGACTAGCGAGCAACAAGGTGTAAGACCAATTCCGAACATTAATTTTCGAATCACGTGTCTAACAATGACCAAATTCGCCATGTAGGTGTAATCCTGCACGTTAAACTACTCAAACTCTTACAGATTTGGTTTTCACGGAAAGCGCTGACTTGGCGTTAACTAGCATTTTTACAAGCATTTAGTTATTGACACGCAAACATCGCAGAAAAATACCTCTAAACCTAAGAATCATCATTACCTAATTATCAACTCGCGGCCACTTTCACATCACTCCTAAAACCGGATCACTCACTAATGCCCATAGTCTCTAAATTAATTTTGGCTGCAAGTATTTCATTAAAATTTTATTGTGTTACCGCCATACTTTAAGGACTTCGATAGGGGGGCTGAATGGGTACGAAGGCAGGCAACAGTGTTTCCAGATTCGAGCTCCCAATTCCCCCTCCCCACTCTGAAGCCACCAACGACTTGCTTGATTTCTGCCACGCTCTTATGACTTCACAATGGACGGTGGTCAATTGCGCTAAATATGAAATGGCAGGAAGCTCCAAATTCGTTGGTAAATTCAAAAGACCCAATTCTGCTAAGTGCAAAGTGCGAGAAAATGAGAAATACGAGATGATGGACCTAGCCCAATTGTTATAAGTAAAAAATTCAATATTGCGGACCTTAAGATGGCGTCTATGATGTCAAAATTCACACACATTTGAAAATTTGAAAAGATACATTTATTGGTTATCAAAATACACTACCAAAAATTTAATGTGTGGCAACTGCTAGATAAATTAGTAACGTATATAGCAACCTTCCATCCCAGTTAAGAACGTGATGACATGTGTCACAATGTTGCAATCAAAGATAATTAGTGGTGCAGTTCACCCATTAAGAAGCGAGCTCGGAAGAGAGGTAATTTTTAGATGTAGAGATCGGGCGTTTATGTAGCGTTTCTAAACTATTTCTGACCAACGCTGGTGTGGTTCCTGCAACAAGGTTACTTAAGATTTAGCCAGTACTCAGCGTCAGCCATCTGTTTGTCTCCAGCGATCCAGATGTACATTGAAGAGACTAAGAAATTGGTATAGACATGCATATTCATATACAAATATATGTAAATAGACAGAATATAGCGCTGTGGTCGGCAACACCTATGTAAGACAACAAGTGTCTGACACAGTTCTTAGATCGGTTACTGCTGCTATAACGACAGGTTATCAAGATTTAAGTGTGCTTCAACGTGGTGTTACAAGCGGAGCACGAGTGATGAGATATCGCTGCGAGCGGAAAAAGATCTTTCAAGAAAGGGACCAACGATGACTGAAGTGAATCCTTCAAGGGGACAGAAGTGCAACCCTTACGCACAATACTGCAGATTTCAATGCTGGACCATCAAGAAGTGTCAGCGTGCGAACCTATCAACGAAACATCATCGATATGGGCTTTCGGAGCTGAAGGCTCACTCCTGTACTCTTGATGGCTGCACGACACAAAGCGTTACGCCTCTTCTGAGCCCATCAACACCAACACTGGACTGTTGAAGACTGGGAACATGTTGCGTGGTCAGAAGAGTTTCGTTTCAAATTGTATGGAGCGGTCTGACGAGGACGACTATGGAGACCACCTTACTAATCCAGGGACCTGTATGTCAACAGGGGACTGTTGAAGGTGGTGGAAGCTCTGCAATGTTATGTGCCGTGCGCATTTGCAGTGATATTGGACCCCTGATACGTCTAGATACGAAAGGTAAGCATCCTGACTGATCACCTGCACCCGTTGATGCCGTTGTGCATTCCGACGGACTTGGGTGATTCCAGCAGGATAATGCGACACCCCACACAGCCATAATTGCTACAGAGTTTCTCCAGGACCACTCCTCTGAGTTTAAACACTTCCACTAGCTACGAAACTCCACAGACAGGAAAATTATTCAGCACATCTGGGATGCCTTGCAACGTGCTGTTCAGTAGAGATCTCCACCACCTCGTACACTTACGGATTTATAGACAGCCCCGCAGTATTTATGGTGTCAGCTCGTTCCAGCACGTCTTCATACTTTAGTCGAGTCCACTCCACGTCGTGTTGCCGCACTTCTGCGTATCCGCGGGGATCCGGCACGACATGATGCATGTGCTCCAGTTTCTTTGGCTCTTCATTGTATATGGTACTCGAAACCTCATTCATCTTTGACACAGGCAGAAACCGATCTGTTGCTACCATTTTCAAGTAAATTTTAAGTGACTTCCTACATAAAATACAATAAAAGACTCAATGATCATCCCAAGTTTTTTACTCATTTCTAAACAGATTCTGCTGAATGCAGCTGTGGTCCCTTCACAAAACGGCACTTGTGCAGAAACTCATCTGCTGGAGAAGTTCGTGGACAGTGAAGATAGCGAGTGGGGGAGGTGAGTAGCGAAATGTCTTGCATGGGAACTTGGAGAAAATTCCAGAAGACTACTAACTTGTGAGACACTGAAATCGAATCTACATCTACATCTACATCCACACTCCGCGAGCCACCTTACGGTGTGTGGCGGAGGGTACTTATTGTACCACTATCTGATCCCCCCTTCCCTGTTCCATTCACGAATTGTGCGTGGGAAGAACGACTGCTTGTAAGTCTCCGTATTTGCTCTAATTTCTCGGATCTTTTCGTTGTGATCATTACGCGAGATATATGTGGGCGGTAGTAATATGTTGCCCATCTCTTCCCGGAATGTGCTCTCTCGTAATTTCGATAATAAACCTCTCCGTATTGCGTAACGCCTTTCTTGAAGTGTCCGCCACTGGAGCTTGTTCAGCATCTCCGTAACGCTCTCGCGCTGACTAAATGTCCCCATGACGAATCGCGCTGCTTTTCGCTGGATCATGTCTATCTCTTCTATTAATCCAACCTGGTAAGGGTCCCATACTGATGAGCAATACTCAAGAATCGGACGAACAAGCGTTTTGTAAGCTACTTCTTTCGTCGATGAGTCACATTTTCTTAGAATTCTTCCTATGAATCTCAACCTGGCGCCTGCTTTTCCCACTATTTGTTTTATGTGATCATTCCACTTCAGATCGCTCCGGATAGTAACTCCTAAGTATTTTACGGTCGTTACCGCTTCCAATGATTTACCACCTATGGCATAATCGTACTGGAATGGATTTCTGCCCCTATGTATGCGCATTATATTACATTTATCTACGTTTAGGGAAAGCTGCCAGCTGTCGCACCATGCATTAATCCTCTGCAGGTCCTCCTGGAGTACGTACGAGTCTTCTGATGTTGCTACTTTCTTGTAGACAACCGTGTCATCTGCAAATAGCCTCACGGAGCTACCGATGTTGTCAACTAAGTCATTTATGTATATTGTAAACAATAAAGGTCCTATCACGCTTCCCTGCGGTACTCCCGAAATTACCTCTACATCTGCAGATTTTGAACCGTTAAGAATGACATGTTGTGTTCTTTCTTCTAGGAAATCCTGAATCCAATCACAAACCTGGTCCGATATTCCGTAAGCTTGTATTTTTTTCACTAAACGTAAGTGCGGAACCGTATCAAATGCCTTCCTGAAGTCCAGGAATACGGCATCAATCTGCTCGCCAGAGTCTACGGCACTGTGAATTTCTTGGGCAAATAGGGCGAGCTGAGTTTCACATGATCTCTGTTTGCGGAATCCATGTTGGTTATGATGAAGGAGATTTGTATTATGTAAGAACATCATAATACGAGAACACAAAACATGTTCCATTATTCTACAACAGATTGACGTAAGCGAAATAGGCCTATAATTATTCGCATCTGATTTATGACCCTTCTTGAAAATGGGAACGACCTGCGCTTTCTTCCAGTCGCTAGGTACTTTACGTTCTTCCAGCGATCTACGATAAATTGCTGATAGAAAGGGGGCAAGTTCTTTAGCATAATCACTGTAGAATCTTAAGGGTATCTCGTCTGGTCCGGATGCTTTTCCGCTACTAAGTGATAGCAGTTGTTTTTCAATTCCGATATCGTTTATTTCAATATTTTCCATTTTGGCGTCCGTGCGACGGCTGAAGTCAGGGACAGTGTTACGATTTTCCGCAGTGAAACAGTTTCGGAACACTGAATTCAGTATTATTTAAAACATTTCCGACAATTGTCAAACTGAAAGATATTAAACGTGATAGTGACTTCAAGTTCAGAACACCACACGATAACGGCAGCGACATGAGTGATGTTGAAAGGCAAAGCCTCTCTTCATCCAGAAAAAAACTGGTATGGGAGATTTCATCTGTCTTTGGAGGGAAATGACCACTTGTTAGCTGCTTACTTTTGTCATATTATGTTACCATTATAGACGTTACGGCGGTATTCATAAGAGTCAGTTGAAACTTGAGGAGGGTAAACGTTACATAAGGCTGAAAAAAAAGTGTGGAGAGGTCCGTTCCGTCCAATTTTTTTCAGCTTCCTCGTTTTGGCGATATTAATCCCATGACATGAATGGTGACATTTTATTAGTATTACGTCCACATTTCTATAGCCATTTACTTGCTATTACTGCAACAGATCAGAGTGAACAAGCAGGACCGGTCGCCTTAATCATTCGATTGTCCGTGCATGTCTCCCCTAGCTACCCGCACTGCCATATGTAACATTGCCTTATATCCCACGATAGCAGATATTCTTTTGATTCCTACACGGGGAGAGACATTGTTATGCTCGTCGATTTCCTTTGCTGTGGCGTGAAATACGGGTTGGCAATGTCTGTATTCTTCATTTTCTGTATAGTCTAATGCAATCCCTTTAGACATGCATGTCTGAAAAACACTGCAGTAAATCGTACACACCCGGAAGAATACAGACATTGGCAGTCTGTACATTGTCGTTATTCCGGGGAGTCCCATTTCAGTTCCCCGAGAATTTCTGTTAGACTTCAGTACGTGGGGCCGGCCGTGGGCAAGCGGTTCTAGGCGCTTCAGTTCGGAACCGCGCGACTACCACGGTCGCAGGTACGCATCCTGCCTCGGGCATGGTTGTTTGTGATGTCCTTAGAGTAGTTAGGTTTAATTAGTTCTAAGTTCTAGGGGGCTAATGACCTCTGATAAGTGCCATAGTGTTCAGAGCCATTTGAACCATTTTTTTCAGTACGTGGGACCGTGTCGAACTATTAATATGCAAGCAATACACTCCGTGACTTCTTTATAAGGGCTACAAACACTCGAAAATTACTTCAGAGTTGTCAGTACTAGAGCCTTGTATGCGATCTGCTTCGCACATCCACTGCATTTTCCCACAATACTTCCTTCCACCTCGATAAGGACTCCAAATACTTGAACAATCATCGAAATTGGTGGTCCGATCTTCCTCTGCGTGACTTTTCCCACACGTTCATAGTATTTGGCCACACTGCTTCTGTGAGCCTTTCGTAAAACAGGTTTTCACTAAATCGTTCCATTTAATAGTATTACCCACAAAATCTCTCGAATATTCACAGTTAATCTTGTTATTAGGTACTGTGAGATTCAGTGTCTATATTCCAGCCATTATCATAGATTTTGTCTTTGTTTTTAACAATTTCTTGTGCAATGATACTTTCCTCTGCCCAATATCAGCTTCACCGAACTCACTTTTATATTGAAATGTGGGATGTGGGCATTCTACTAAATTCTTAAAACGTTTGTATTAATTCGGTTTCAGAATGTATAAAACTCATTCGAAATTCTGCGCACGGAAGGACAACGAAATTCTGGTGCTTTAGATCACACAGTATGGATTTATCAGTATTACTTAAGATTTACCCTGCTCAAGATTCGACTCTACTTACTCGTCTGACAACCGCTCTCATATCTATGACGGCAACATTGAAAGACCGTTACCAGCTTTGACAAACATTTTGGTTGTAGAAATGATCTGCATGGGATGGGCTGACCAAGAGAAAGATCGCTCCACATGAACTCGGATACTGGGACTAAGGTTTTGCACTACGAAATACAGAAATGAATAGGGTGGCCCTTACAAATGAATCCTGGGTGTTGGTTTTTTCGAAAAGCATTAAAATTCAGTAACAGCAGAGGGTTTCGTTTAACTACAGAAATGAAGTATCTGTTCAAATTTAACCAAGTTCACTACAATATACTCTGCGAGCATATACGTGTACATGAAACAAAAATAACATTACCGTGATCGGTGAAAGACAGAGAAAGGAAAACAGTTATTTGTAAAGATAGAACAATTCTGAACTAACGACTGGCGGATTCTTACTGAACCCGTGAGGATTAGTGTAAAAGAAACTGATCATTGTCCCATAAGTCGTTCTTGAGAAGCCATAACCGCAGAGGCGCGTACAGTGATTGCTCTGATCGATCGTACCGAAAGTATGTATGGAAACCCCAAGCAAGAATCAAGGATTTCCCAGTCACTGAAAATCGCGGAATGTAATCAAGTTAAAACCATACATACAATTACCTAGCAACTCTTATTTCCGGATTGTCTGTGCTCCTTACTCTCATCACCATTCATAAGCTTGAGCTGGATGTTCGGTTAGTACAGCCACACATGAGCCACTGAATGCTGCAGCCTCTCTCAGTCAATCTGCCACTGCAGCTCCAAACCAATAGTTGAAGTTCCCCCCAAAAATTTTGTAGTCCTAATCAGAATGCATCAAAGAGTAGCAACTGACTGTGTCAAAATATCCACGGGTGTGCTGCCGGTCTATAGTGTCCAACGGGCACAATATTTCGGCGATCATACATGTCGCCATCATCAGGTGAACTGACGGACTGAGCTCCTGTGAACGTGCCGGCACGGAGATCCGTACGCTATGGCTGCTCAGAGGGAACTGGGTTCGGTCGCGGCGGCGGCCGATTTAAATACCCTCCGCCCGCGGCGCGCTCCCTCCGCCGTCCGCGCCCCGCGCCACGGTCGCGCGGTGGAACAGATTGCGACGGCGTCTGAGATGACGTCGGAGTGATGGCTCTGTCCGCCGTGGTCGTCACAACTATACGTTTGCTCGATTTACTCTTGATTAACCCGATCGCTGGTTCCCAAGCCTTGCTAAGATTATAGCCACAGTCACGGTTTATGAGGTCGTCATTGGTGCGAATTTCGATGGCCTCTCTAACAACGCTGTCCCAGTATCTCGACGTCTGTACCAGAATCCTCGTGCGGTCATATTCCATGGCGTGATTTTCCGACAAACAATGTTCAGCGACCGCCGACTTGCTCGGATACATCAGGCGAGTGTGCCTCTGGTGTTCACGGCATCGATCCTCGACGGTACGCATCGTCTGACCAACATACGAATTTCCACATTGACACGGAATCTGGTACACGCCGGCCTTCCTCAAACCGAGGTCATCTTTGGCGCTCCCCACCAGTGCACGAGTTTTATTTGGAGGACAAAACACAGTTCCGACCCGGTGTTTCTTCAGAATGCGAGCGATTTTCCCCGAGAGTGCGCCTGTGTATGGAATAAATGCAGTGCCTACCTTCTCCCTCGTGACTTCATCCATCTCAAGAGGTTGTGCTGCAGTGGTTGGGCGGAGAGCACGTTGAATCTGCCACTCTGAGTACCCATTTTTTTCGAAATACAGTTCTCAGATGTTCCAATTCCTGGGGTAGACTCTCTGCGTCAGAGATAGTGCGCGCCCTATGTACTAGAGTTTTAAGTACCCCATTCCTCTGTGACGGGTGGTGGCAGCTGTCTGCGTGCAAGTACAGATCAGTGTGCGTAGTCTTCCGATACACCCCATGACCTAGGGTGCCGTCAGCCCTTCTCTTGACCAAGACGTCAAGGAAAGGTAATTTACCCTCCGTTTCAGTCTCCATAGTGAATTTGATATTGGGGTGTATGGAGTTTAGATGTGTAAGGAAGTCAAGGAGTTTATCCATACCATGTGGCCAGATGACGAACGTGTCGTCGACGTAACGGAAAAAGCAAGTAGGTTTCCATACGGATGACGACAGGGCTTCCTCCTCGAAGTTTTCCATGTACAAATTCGCTACCACCGGTGAGAGTGGGCTACCCATGGCGACTCCCTCCGTTTGTCCGTTGTATTCTCCATTAAAAAGAAAATACGTGGAAGTCAAGACATGCCTAAAAAGTTCAGTGGTCTTCTCGTCAAACTTCTGACTAATCAATTCTAGTGACTCTCGCAGGGGTACCCTCGTAAACAAGGAAACGACGTCAAAACTCATCATGATATCTGACTCATCCAACCTGAAGCTGTCAAGGCGTTTAACAAAATCCACGGAATTACGGATGTGATGAGGGCATTTACCCACATAGGGACTTAATATTCCCGTCAGGTATTTGGCCAACAAATATGTAGGTGCCCTGATGTTGCTGACAATGGGGCGTAATGGTATCCCCTCTTTGTGAACCTTCGGGAGTCCATATAGTCTAGGCGGTACCGGACCTTGGGGTAACAATTTCTTAGCGTCACCCTCCGGTAAATCTGCGTCCTTGAGAAGCGCCCTCGTCTTGTTCTCCACCTTCTTTGTAGGGTCAACGCTGATCTTCCGGTAGGAATCGTCATTTAGCAGGCTCTGCATCTTATCAGTGTAGTCCTTATGGGAGACAACAACTGTAGCATTGCCTTTGTCAGCCGGTAAGACAACAATTTCAGAGCGCTCCCTCAGATCACGAATGGCCGCCCTCTCTTTACTGCTGATATTTGACTTCATCGGCTTGGATTTCGTCAACGCATGACAAGTTTCACGACGTATTTCCTCGGCTGATTCTGGCGGAAGTCGAGCTGCAACCTGTTCAACAGACTAACAATTTCTGCGACTGGAGTGAACTTGGGGGTGGGAGCGAAGTTGAGACCTTTCTGCAAAACCGAGACTGCATCATCACTCAACACCATGCCACTCAAATTGATGACAGTCTTGCACGGAACCTGCAGAGATGGTTTGTCAAGGAGAAGTGAGAACTTAGCTGTTTGACGTTTTGTAGCCTTCTTATGGGCGGAATCAGCTGATACCCAGGTGACACCATCAATCCATTCCCAGGAACAAGAAGTAAACTTACTAGCCAGTTGGAATGTCACAGAGGAATGGGGTACTTAAAACTCTAGTACATAGGGCGCGCACTATCTCTGACGCAGAGAGTCTACCCCAGGAATTGGAACATCTGAGAACTGTATTTCGAAAAAAATGGGTACTCAGAGTGGCAGATTCAACGTGCTCTCCGCCCAACCACTGCAGCACAACCTCTTGAGATGGATGAAGTCACGAGGGAGAAGGTAGGCACTGCATTTATTCCATACACAGGCGCACTCTCGGGGAAAATCGCTCGCATTCTGAAGAAACACCGGGTCGGAACTGTGTTTTGTCCTCCAAATAAAACTCGTGCACTGGTGGGGAGCGCCAAAGATGACCTCGGTTTGAGGAAGGCCGGCGTGTACCAGATTCCGTGTCAATGTGGAAATTCGTATGTTGGTCAGACGATGCGTACCGTCGAGGATCGATGCCGTGAACACCAGAGGCACACTCGCCTGATGTATCCGAGCAAGTCGGCGGTCGCTGAACATTGTTTGTCGGAAAATCACGCCATGGAATATGACCGCACGAGGATTCTGGTACAGACGTCGAGATACTGGGACAGCGTTGTTAGAGAGGCCATCGAAATTCGCACCAATGACGACCTCATAAACCGTGACTGTGGCTATAATCTTAGCAAGGCTTGGGAACCAGCGATCGGGTTAATCAAGAGTAAATCGAGCAAACGTATAGTTGTGACGACCACGGCGGACAGAGCCATCACTCCGACGTCATCTCAGACGCCGTCGCAATCTGTTCCACCGCGCGACCGTGGCGCGGGGCGCGGACGGCGGAGGGAGTGCGCCGCGGGCGGAGGGTATTTAAATCGGCCGCCGCCGCGACCGAACCCAGTTCCCTCTGAGCAGCCATAGCGTACGGATCTCCGTGCCGGCACGTTCACAGGAGCTCAGTCCGTCAGTTCACCTGATGATGGCGACATGTATGATCGCCGAAATATTGTGCCCGTTGGACACTATAGACCGGCAGCACACCCGTGAATATTTTGACTATCAAATACGCCGCGACAAACTCAAGAATCACAACTCACTGTGTGTTTCACTATATACTTCTAGACAAATTGAAGTTTTACGGCATTGATGGTACAAATAAATAATGGATAATATCATATCTAAGCTAAAGAATGCAGTAAGTTGTAGTTAGTCAAGGGACTGAGGAGAAATTATGTATGTCTTCCTCCAAGTCTTAACCTAAGGTCAACTATTGTTTCATGTGTATAATGATCTTCCGTTTAATATACAAAACGAAGAAATACCTCTCTTTGCAGATGATACTAGTATTGTAATAAATCCAAGCATACATACAGCCATAGAAGACTTGGTAGAAATATTCTTAAAAGTGTCATTGACTGGTTCCCATTGACTGGTCCTTTGTGAATGGTCTCACCCTCATTTTTAAAAAGACACAACATATAGAGTTCTTTGGATCTAGGTGTGGTACGGCAATGATTATTGTAACACATGCTGAGGAAATAATAAAAATGTGAAAACTTCGTATGTCCACATAAGAATGCAAACGTGAAGAAGGACATTTTGTAACTCCTAAAACAAATAAGTTCAGCCTCATTTTCATCAACAATCACTGCAGATCTTGGAAAGAGTTGACATACTTTGAATATTTGCATTCAATAATATTATATGCAATAATTTTCTGGGTAACTAATAATTAAGAAAGAATGTTCTCATAGCTGAAAAGCGGCCTTTTGTAGACACCTATTTATGCACTTGTGCACTCGGACTGAATTTTGTTGCAAACAATCCACTGCATTTCAAAAGAAACAATGAGTTACATAATAACAATACCAGAAGACAAAAAGACGTTCTTTAACCCACATTAAGGTTGTCTCTAGCACAAAACGTATTGCACAATGCCGGATCTAAAAATCTTATAACTTACCCAGTGTTACAAGTTATCTGACCGACAGCAAAGTAAAATTAGAAGTCAAATAACTGCACCTTCTATTTCGCACAAGAATTTCTATTATTGTAACTTGTAAAATTTCGTGGATGGGAAGTACTTCATCTTTAGACTTAACAATAATAATTAAAAAAATAAGAAGTAAAAAACAGATAAACCCCTACAAATGTTCACCATGTTTCCATATTTACAAATTAATTTGCAGTGTAAAAGTGAAGTTATTCGTTCTGCATTTATCATGCAAATGATCCATGGAATATAAAAGCAACGAAGTAACTGCCACACTAACTAATTAACAAGTCCGATGTTAAGACCAGTTTCAAGACATATGAAATTAGCTAACTCCTTCCAGCTCCCGGAAAAGTCCACTTAAAATTACCTTCATCTATCAGAAGGCTAAACTGTTTAATTCCCTCATAAGAAAAGTTGAATACTTCCTCCTAATAATAGTTTAATACTTCAGTCAACGGACTGTCTTTCCACCATATAATTCTGAGCAGCTGCCAGTCTAGTTTCCACTGTTTCATATTTTTGTAAGATCAGCTAATTAATTAGTCGCCCTCTCTTCTAGAAAAGGACTTCCCCGAATAAACACAATTCCGTCCCCACAGGGGAGAAGAAAAATTTGTAACAAGGAAGAACTCGTGAATTCCCACAAAAGAAAAAGAGATAATGAGGCACGCCCCTCCCACCCCCGTCTTCTCGGAAGGTGTCTGTCGAAAAAAACGAGATCTGTGGAAGTGCACTTTGAGCGCTCGGCTTGTAAAACGGCAGTTTATTCGGCACCTACCAGAACCTCACCACTGTTTATTATACGAGCTTTTTAACTAGTGATAGGACCTCGAGATGCGTCGACCGCAATTAGCGAAAAACCTGAGGTGACCGCCTGGGTCGCACCCCGTCGTGATAATACACTGAGGTGACAGAAGTGGTGAGATAGCGACAAGCACATACTTAGATGGCGCTAGTACGTCATACATAAGGTATAAAAAAACAGTGCATCGGTGGAACGGTCTTTTGTACTGAGGTGATTCGTGTGAAAAGGTGTCTGATGTAATTATGGCCACACAACGGAGTTAACAGATTTTGAGCGCGGAATGGTAGTTAGAGGCTGGGACATTCCATATCGGAAGTTATTAGTGAATTCAATACTCCGCGAACCACAGTGTCAAGAGCGTGTCGAGAGTACCAAATTTCAGGCATTTCCTCTTACCACTGACAACGCAACGGCTGACGGCTTTCGCTTAATGACCCAGAGCAGTAGCGTTTGTGTAGACTTAGTGCTAACAGACAAGCCACAGCGTCAAATAACCGCAAAAATCAGTGTCGGACGAACGACGAACATATCTATTACGAGAGTGCGGCGAAATCTGGCGGTAATACGGTTGGCTCCAGATGACCGTCATTAGTGCAGTTACTAACAGCCTAAAAGCACGATATCACCTGCAACGCCTCTCCAGTGCACGTTACACCACTCCAGTGAACGTTACCATATCGGTTGGACCCTAGGCAACTGGGAAACTGTGGCCTGGTCAGTTGGTAGGTTTTTTTTTTTGTTGTTGTTGTTTTTTTTTTTTTTTTTTTTTTTTTTTTTGGGAGATCGCACGAAGCCATCGAACCAAGATGTCAACAATGCACTGTGCTAGCTTGTGGTGGCTGCTCATCGGTGTGGGCTGTTTTTACATGTAAGAGACTGGGTTCTCTCGTTCAACTGAACCCATCACTGACAGAGGAAATGGTTATGTTCGCATACATAGAGATCATTTTTAGCCATTCATGGTCTTATAGTTCCCAACCAACGATGGCATTTTAATGGATGACAATGCGCCCTATCACCCAGCAAGAATTGTTCGCAATTAGTTTGAAGAACATTCTGGATAATTCGCTCGAATTTTTTGTCCACTCAGACCGCCCGACTTGAGTCCATTGGAACATTTATGGGACATAATCTAGAGGTCAGTTCGTGCACAAAATGCTGCACCGGCTACACTCTCGCAACTGTGGACGGACATAGCGGCAGTACGACTTAATGTATCTGCACGGGACATCCAACGACTTGCTGAGTCTATGCCAGAACAAATTGGCGCACTACGCCGGGAAGAAGTGTGTTCGATACGATATTTCGAGATACCCCATGACTCCGGTCGCCTCAGTGTACATAAGCTGTAAACTTTTTGCCTGTGGCTACAGGACCGTTCGCTCGTTTCCGACACCTCGCGGCCTACCTTTGCCAACTGGAGTGCTGCTCCCTAGCGAGCCAGAGGAGTGCAAGAGCCTCAATGCTTCATCTTATCCAGTCCGTGGTTCATAAAGGGATAGCCAAGCGGGCAGTAACACAAACACAGGGCATGCATGCAACAACTACCCAGAGAGAGAAAACTGAGACAGGTGTTGGTGTTATAGTCCTCACAATCACTAATACAACCCTTGATATCATCATATATTAATCGATATGAAACATTGTTTCTGATAAAATAAATCAGATATAATAAAGAAGAGACATGCCGGTCCGGTAACGGAGACTTTGTACTGTGTAATCGGCCTGTGATCACTGTGACGTCTTACGATAGGCCTGGGGAGGGGGCAGAAATCTGGCAAAAATGCATGTTCGTCAGAGAAGAAGGGGGGATGAGGGATGTAAACTGAAATTAATTCAGGCTTTCGTCTTACAGGTTCAGCTCCCTCCAAACACACACACACACACACACACACACACACACACACACACACACACACACACCGCCTCGCAAAGACATGGGCAAATGAAGTCTCTGGGGACAGATACAAAATGTCACACTGCACCATCTGTGAGTAAGGCATCCCATATTCTGCTTTGTCTGATAAAGGAAAGTGAAGCACCTAAAAGGCAAGGTGCCTGTCAACGTACCTGTTTACATGCGCACAACCCCGTTCCCTCCCACCTCCTCCTCTCCCAACAGCAGCCATGTAATCGATTAGAGTTCCAATGGACACCGGGCCTCTATGGTTACAAAGTGCATGAACAACGAGAAATGATGAATTATCATCTTGAAACACAGGGAGGTGTTACTCGCCCATGTGAAACAGTGATATTAGCACCTCACGGAGATCTAAAGGGGTCTCTTTGTGGGTCTCATTTTCGCCGAACTGATTAATCGTGCAATATAGAATATATCGTTGACAAAACTGCAATGATGTAGACAGAGATACCACGCTTACTATGTCTTGGAGGTGGACAGCATGTTCCTCTCTTTTCCGTAGTGTGTCATACTGTGCGGGTCAGGGCTTTTAGTGATACAGTGTACTCTGACGGCACGATCATTTTGTGTCTTCATGCGCTGCTTCTCATGCGACAATAATTTAATGCCATTTTGTAACACGACTGTGCTCTTCCACACATTGCACATACCTCTACGAAGTGTCTGCATTATGTTGCGATATTAGGTAGGTCACTAGATCTGTCCCACATGGAACATGTGTGCGACCAGATTAGACGTCGAGTCCGCCCTAGGTTCTGTGTCTAGGAGATTACATCTACATCTACATCTACATCTACATCCATACTCAGCAAGCCACCTGACGGTGTGTGGCAGAGGGTACCTTGAGTACCTCTATCGGTTCTCCCTTCTATTCCAGTCTCGTATTGTTCGTGGAAAGAAGGATTGTCGGTATGCCTCTGTGTGGGCTCTAATCTCTCTGATTTTATCTTCATGGTCTCTTCGCGAGATATACGTAGGAGGGAGCAACATACTGCTTGACTCCTCGGTGAAGGTATGTTCTCGAAACTTCAAGAAAAGCACGTACCGAGCTACTGAGCGTTTCTCCTGCAGAGTCTTCCACTGGAGTTTATCTATCATCTCCGTACCGCTTTCGCGATTACTAAATTATCCTCTAACGAAGCGCGCTGCTCTCCGTTGGATCTTCTCTATCTCTTCTATCAACCCTGTCTGGCACGGATCACACACTGCTGAGCAGTATTCAAGCAGTGGGTGAACAAGCGTACTGTAACCTACTTCCTTTGTTTTCGGATTGCATTTCCTTAGGATTCTTCCAATGAATCTCAGTCTGGCATCTGTTTTGCCGACAATCAACTTTATATGATCATTCCATTTTCAATCACTCCTAATGCGTACTCCCAGATAATTAATGGAATTAACTGCTTCCAGTTGCTGACCTGCTGTATTATAGCTAAATGATAAGGGATCTTTCTTTCTATGTATTCGCAGTACATTACATTTGTCTACATTGAGATTCAATTGCCATTCCCTGCACCATGCGTCAATTCGCTGCAGATCCTCCTGCATTTCGGTACAATTTTCCATTGTTACAACCTCTCGATATACCACAGCATCATCCGCAAAAAGCCTTAAAGGTCAGTTGCAGCAGTTATACAGGATTATCATAGCCTTCCCAACCGAATCTTTGCATGCATCCTTGCCAGAGAGTGCGTAACGTGATACAAGTAAATGGGCCCATACTGCCAAGTTCTTTGTAAACTCAACTAGGACTTGTGATCACTGAAATAACATCAGGAACCGTCTGAACTAGTGAATTTTCATTTTGTTCCTTTTCCCATCCAGCTACAAGCGTAGCGCGACAACTTTTCCAACTGGTGCGCTACTCAGGAATGTCTGGGCTCCACATTGCGTCTCTTATTTGTCGCAACACTAGGTCAACCTGCGAGTCGTGAAAAAAATTACGCTGTCACTTGGGCGATTCGCGCTAAAACTTGCCAGCGAAGCCACACAGCAAAGCAAAATACACATTTATACACTCGTCGTCTTGCAGCGGATAGAACGCTTTGCTGTAAATAATGAGGACACTAATTTCAAGTCGCATCGTGGACAGGGTCAATACGTGATCAAAAACCTATTCGAGATGCTGATCCGTTGTTACCACATATACGGCCGGGGTTCCTCCCATCCATCAGGATGGAATCACGGGGAAATCTGGAAACAACACTATTAACGTCTTATATTAAGCGAGGTAGAAGTAATCCCACGTCAGCCCATTATATTAGCCACGAGATAAGTCTTACGCAGGAGAACTGATCAGTTTTTTATCCAATTCAGATAGGTTTCATTTTATGTTACATCCCTTACATTCAGTTTTTATCAACACTATTCGGGCGCTTAAGCCCTCAGATAAGTAAGAAGTGATTAGCAAGGAGAGAAATCAGGGTGACCGTGAAAACTAATCTTGATTAGATCTTGGTCCATAATTGATGACTACCTCATGTACTGCAACTCGCACCTCAGTGTGGGAATTTCTTAATCAAAATTAATTATTCTTATTGCTAGATTTAATTCGTACCTACACTACATGTGTTGAGCTAACCCACAATATTAATCCATAGAACGGTACTTACTAAGCATATTCAGAATATTTTAAGTTCCCGAAATCCTTGTCTCTAACAATATTACTTATATTATTATTATATTAATTATATTACAATGTAACTTAACCAACTTTGATTCCACAAAGAACCTATGAGCACAGCGACTGTAGATTAATTAAGGGAGGATAGGAACACTGCAATCAGTCGTAGTCGCATTGGTGTTTTTTATTATTGCATATCCCGATTTTAGCTATTAATAACAACTAACAGACATCTTCAGTGCATGTAAGTGAGTTTTCTGTAAGTAACGTTCTATAGAGCAAAAACAAACAGAAATGTAGCCCACGAACGACGGATTCTGTACAACACAGAATATGCCAGATTTTTAGTTTACGTATTAATACTCCATTTTTTATTGGATGAAATGTATCCTTTAGTGTCGTTAACTGGTAAGTTCCGCCATTCCCGGAACAAATGAATCAGTTAAGACGAAAAGAAAGCATATAACGACAATAATCTGCAAACTCTTCTGCGCGTGTAAGTTACAGGGACGAGAAGAGATCAGCACCGTACACGTGTTCCGCGACCGGTATGCCGCTGCACATTGGTGCACCGCCACAAAGTGAAGGTTGTGCAGCGAACGTTCACCTAATTTTTTAAGAAATTCAGGGATTTCAGTTTCAGATATGCCGTGAATTTTAATGTTTTTAAAGAAATTACATGTAATTCATTTCCTTCGATTTCCAGTAAGAAGACGCTTCTTTTTACCTTTAATTATTCAATACCTGTAATTTCGTAGACCTTCCGGTGTCATCTCGCGGAATCGTGTGTACTGCCGGTGGTCTTCGTCTTCCCAACACGATGTTTCGACGTCGTAGCTCGGCGTCTTCATCAGGTGTTTCCTGCGACTGGTCGACACGCTGACCGTGTACCATGTTTACGCCTGGGTGGTTTCTGTTGTTCCCTAGGCCGTCCGCGCCCGTTGTGGCCGTTTCTGGCAGTGCTCTAGATTTTCCGTCTTCCGTCCGCGCCCGTTTCCGTTGTTTCCCCGGTGACGGCGTAGCCAAAACAATCCGTACGAGGTCCGCACCCGCCAGGGGCGTTCCCAGCACTATCAAAACGCTGCAGACGTTTCTTATGCTGTTGGTGACTGCTCCGGCTTTCCATCGTGCCCCTGTCATTCTCCTGGCCTTGTGGGTTCGGTACACTGATACAAAGTGAGATATCTACCGAATCAGGCTGTTGTGGGAATTGTCCGCCCACGCCGCAGCAGTCTCTCATGGTGGTGGCCGCTGTCTGCAGTTGCTGAAGACTGACATTGACCAGAAGATCCGCCAAGTTTTAGAGGATCCTGCTCACAATCAAGCACAGAGAGTCCCGAGGTATGGAGTGGACAAGAAATCCAGGGCTCTTCTTAAAGAAACAGAATGGCCTGAGAAGGTTGTCAACCAACTGTAAGCTAAGACACCAGTATCACATAGACCTTATAGATTACCCACGATCGATAAAGAGGTTATACCGCTTCGCCTAATTATATAATGGTGCAGCCACCTACCATACGGCCACCCACCTCCAAGTGTTAGCACCATATGTGGGAAAGTGCGTCCAGCACATTCGCAACTCCTCGGACTTCGTGGAACGTCTCAAAAACCCACGAACCTCAGGCACATACATCATGGTCAGTTTTGATGTCGTGTCTCTGTTCACGGGGGTACCACTTAAGCAGACACTCAATTTAATTAGTGAGAGATTTGATGGAGCTCTGTGGGACCTTTCCAAGATATTTTATGATCGACTTATTCCTTTATGGAGGCCAGTTTTATGAACAGACTGAAGGAGTGGCGATGGGTAGCCCCTTATCTCCGGCAGTGACATATCTGTTCATTGGGAGGTTCGAGGATGAGGCAGTTACGACTGCTGCCTACCAGCCGACTTGTTCCTTTAAGTAGTTGATGAGACGTTCGTCATTTAGCCACATGGGTGGAAAAGACTGGACGAATTCCTTGATCATCTGAACTCGAGACACCACAACATTCAGTTCAAAATGGATCTAGAGAATAATGGTCTACTTCCATTCCTGGACGTCCAGGTACAAGGGAAGACAGACGGCACATTAGGTCACATTTTGTATAGGAAACCAACATACACAGACAAATCTACAGACTGACAGCTGCCATCATCCGGTGCTGACAAACAGGGGGGTACCGGGAATACTTGTGCACGAGCTAAGACACTGTCCGACTCAGACAACCTGGCAGCAGAGTTATAACATGAACAGCAAGTGTTTACAGACAACAGGTACTCCAACAGCGACATCCGCAAAGCGCTTCATCCCACCAAACAACCTAATATAACGAGAGAAGAACAAGAAGAGGAGACCAGAAGAGTGACCTTCCTACCGTATTCGGGACCTATATCTGCCACGATGAGGAGGATCCTGAAAAGGCAGAAGTGTGTTCTTTCCGCCTCAGAAGATGAGGGCGTTCTTTGGAATGATCTAAGATGATCTAGGATTAAGCAAACCTGGTATCTACCACGTACCTTGTGAATGTAGTTTGTCTCACATCGGTCAAACCTCCAGAACAGTTGAAATGAGGTGTAAAGAGAACCAAAGACATACCATGCTACGACAGGCCATTAATTAGCAGTAGCAGAACGTTGCTTGTAACTTGAACACGCCATGTATTATGATGGGACCAAGATCCTGGATCACACTCCCAGATTCTGGGATAGTGAGATTATTGAATCAATCGAAATCAAGACGACATAAAACCTGATCCGCTGGGAAGTAAGATACGATACCAGTAAGGTGTGAAATTCCGCTTTAGAATTGCCAGCGGAAAATCGGAAAACCTTTCCATTGTCCGAAAACGAATCTCAGACAACAAGGGACATAATTAATGGGACAGAATCTCTAATGAAGGATTAGGCGGCAACTACGTCCTCAGGAATAGCGCTCACAGGCAAGACAGGGATCAATATCTACCACCGAAACGTCAGGCACCACACATCACAGGAGCAGCACAGTCAGAACTCCAGAAGGCGGCTACCACCACGATAGACTGCTGAGGCGTTCACGGACAGAATATGCAATTCCCACAGCAGCCTGATTCGGCAGGCAGCGCACCTTGTAGGGGCGTACCGAAACCAAAAGCCCAGGGGAATGACGGGGCACGATAGATAGCCGCAGCGGTCGCCTACAGCATAAGAAACGTCGGCAGTGTGTCGATAGTGCTGGGAACGCGCCTGGCGGGTGGGGACCTAGTAGGGAACTCCTTGGCAAGGTCGTCACAGGGGGAACAACGCAAACGGGCCTGGACGAAGACGGAAAGTCTAGAGATAAAGAGCACCGGCAGAAACGTCATAGCGGGTGCGGACGGTGTACGGAACATCAGACATCGCCCAGGCATAAGTATGGGACTCGATCAGCTTGTCGACCAAGAATTAATTGTGGTCATGTGGTTAGAGTTCGTTCATGACAAGAGCATTATCAACGAGGTGGCAACAATGCGGTAGTGTTATGGCCATACCATACGAGACACTACCCAAACATTGCACGCGGCCGCCCTGAGGTGCTCGACATTGCGATAATGAGAGGAATCGGATACCTCACCACTATCACAAGTCGAGTGGCTCTCTCGTAGGACCATCTGCCAGTCTTATTCGACATAGACATTGACGGCGTGGAGCCATCGAAACGACGCCGGCAGTTACGAAACGTAAATTGGGAACACTTTAGAGAGGAATTACAAGACTCTTTTGCTGCCATCCCAGACCCTGATATCGTCGGTGCAGACGAGAGCTTACAGTGGACACTCTCCGGGCTGTAGACGCTGCCAAACCCAGAGTTACACAAAGGCCACCTGACAGATCACGTCAGATCCCCCTGGGATTCTGCAGGCCATTCCAGATAAGAATAGGCTTTTCCGCGAATGGTAAAATACACCCCATCCTTCCATCAAACGTCACCCAAACCGGCAGCGTCGCGAAGTAAAAGTGGCCGTGGAAAACGACCGAAATCAAGACTGGGCAGACAAAGTATACATGCTTCGCGTCGGAGATGGCTCTGCCTGGTGAATAACCAAGCACTTCTTAAGGAAAGGCACCGTCTTCCTCCTGTAAAATATGACAGAGTGGTGTCTGGGAGCCTGTCGCGAAGGCTAACTTCTTGACTGACAGCTCTGCGAACAACTTCACACCGATAGAGTATAAATAGACGAAGAACACACAAAAACTGTACATTCCTTGCAGATGAAGCAGGTGATGCCATTGAACTCGTCATTGAGGAGGAAGTAGGCGTCCAACCGAACTCCATAAATATCAGGAAGTCCTGCAGCTGTGACCAAGTGGAAGATCATATGCTCAAACAACTGCCATCTGATGCACTGCGGCCTATCACAAATGTCTTCATCTGTTTTCGAGCTTAATTTCATTTGTGGCATGTTGAAAGATCTGCTGCTTATTTTAAAAAGCAGGTCGTACAGTTAACGATTTTGCATATTACTATACAGTGTTCCTTACTCCTAACTTTTTTTCTTGAGCAATAAAACGGGAGTAACAACAGTGAGTTGGTACTGGAATAAAATGAACATAAATTGAGGAAAGGAAAACAGAAACAATTTAAAAATTTAAGAACAAGCTAATAGATGACAGGGGAGGTTTTTTATGGATGAAAGCGTGACTGTTATAGGTGGGAGGGCATAGGAACAACTTCGAGCCAGTCCTAGGTGGAGCAGCAATTTGCTTAGATCTAAGTACAAATGATATAAATAAATTATTTACAATTTTTCATTAAATATAATAATTAGTATACAGAATGAGATTTTCACTCTGCAGCGGAGTGTGCGCTGATATGAAACTTCCTGGCAGATTAGAACTGTGTGCCCGACCGAGACTCGAACTCGGGAACTTTCGCAAGAGAGCTTCTGTAAAGTTTGGAAGGTAGGAGACGAGATACTGGCAGAAGTGAAGCTGTGGGACCGGGCGTGAGTCGTGCTTCGGTAGCTCAGATGGTAGAGAGCTTGCCCGCGAAAGGCAAAGGTCCCGAGTTCGAGTCGCCCTCGGGCACACAGTTTTAATCTGCCAGGAAGTTTGAATTAGTATACATTTCTCATATTAATTTTACATTTGATTACCGGCAATTTCGTGGGTTTCGCAGTCGGAGGATAGCGTCGGATATTCGTCGAGCCTCGCCTCCCCAGGACACTTCAGTTCAGTGTACTTCTGTAACTTACGCCGTTATGAAGTTAAACTTACCAATTATTTACATGTTACTTATCTATCGTTACAATCCTTATACATTTTCTACATTTTTATATATTTTCTGTATAATGTTCAACATATACTTTTTTCATTATTGTTCTTATTTTTCTATATTATTCTGGGAATTCGTATTGTGTTGTTCTGAGTTTGTTGAGGCATCCGAGTCAAAGGTTGTGTTTTTGTCGGAATAGTTCTATATGCTGACTTTTGTGGTGACTCCTTACTCTCCGTCTCATGTATGGTCGTTCCTCTGTGCATGCTGTGTGGAATGGTTGTGAAATTTTGTCGGGGATGGTGTGTAGTTCTAATCAGTCATCTAGCTATCTTATTCTTTGTCGTATGCCATTGTCGTGCTGTTACGGTCGTATGTGTCTAAACATCAATCAGTATAATGTGATGTTGATGAGTTTTGCTGTGCCCATTTCTCCACATGCGCATTTGTCTACGTCACATAGTCTAACACGATGGAGATATTGTGGGTAGGGTAAATGTCCCGTAATAATGTGAATCGTAACACATGTCGGATATATATATTTCATGCTCATTCGTTCTCGGATATTCGGGAAGAATGTGTGTACTTTGCATCTTTTTTCTGTTGAGTCCCATTCAGTCTGGCAAGTATCATTTTTCCATTCATTAAATACTATCTTTTCAGTTATTTGTTTTCCTGTAGTTTCCAATACCTTATCTTGTCGTCCTTTTTTTCATCCTTTATGCTGCAGTTCTGAAACGTACTGTCTTGTCAATTGTGTACACATCCAGGACGACGCATAATGCCTCTATAGATGTTACCGCAAACGCTCCTGACGTTGTTAGAAGGTTACTTCCCTGACCGCGTCGTACAATGGTTTTGTGTGTTGTGAGGCAGAGACGGTGGGCCCATGTGCTGGCTGCAAAGCTCAGAATGGACTCGCTACGGTCGCAGGTTCTCGAATCCTGCCTCGGGCATAGATGTGTGTGATGTCCTTAGGTTAGTTAGGTTTAAGCAGTTCTAAGTTCTAGGGGACTGATGACCTCAGATGTTAAGTCCCATAGTGCTCAGAGCCATTTGAGCCATTTTTTTCAGAATGGACTCAAGCAAGGTGATATGGTGGAAACACGCGGAGATGGTTCCCTATCACAAACGAAGCAAAGATGGAGGCTTCCACCAAACTATCGGCCAATAAGTCTGTTCCCTGTTCTATCCAAGACATTGGAAAGAATTTATATCAAACGGCTTATGGAGCACGTGAACAGTGAGGGCCTGATTCCCGCAGAGCAGTTTGGTTTCCGGTAGGCCACAGCAGAGAACGCCAACTACTGCGTGTTGTCGAGGAGGCGATGGGAGCCCTGGAGCGTCGATAGTACTCAGGGACGGTATTTCTTGACGACTCCATGGTCTCTGATTGCGTGTGGCACGAAAGCGTCCTTTACAAACGTTCTGTACTGGGGGTTCCGACGCGACACGTCTGACTCTCCGCGTCATATCTGCATGACTGGACTTTTCACGTCCGCGCCGAAGACGGCATTTCAACTAATAGGCCTATACGTGCGGGAGTGCCACAGGGATCTGTTCTAGGCACCCGTCTGTACTCCCTGTATACATCCGATGTACCACACACAGACAGGGTATACCTTGCACTATATACGGATGACCGCACTCTACGCTCGGTCCCTAAGGATTGAAGTCGTTCTCCGCGGTTTAAAGGAGGCATGTGCTGTGCTGGAAGCCTGGACTACGAAACAGCAACTTAAGTTCAGTGCCACTAAAATCCAGGCTGACGTAATAACGTGACCTTCAGCCTTTGCGAATCATAGCGGGCCCCATCCCCTGGTCTCGCACGGCGAAGAATCTACGGGTATCTCTTGATAGGCACCTCACCTGGAAGCCGCATATCCGTGGGGTCTGGGGGAAAACGTATGCACTTTTGAAGACACTATCTCCTATTAAACCTACAATCAAAGCTTCCTCCACAATGCGGAATTACGCTACATTTGGCTCTGATCCGACCAGTACTAGAATACGCGTCTGGAGTGCGGGAGAACGCAGCTGATTCACACATTCGTCGACTCCAAGGTACAAGAGAGATCTCATCGACTCGCGTTGCCCTTACCGCAAGACTACCCGACAAGGGCATTGAATGAAGACTGAGGCATCCCCATGATAAGGGATCGCCTCAAAACAGACTGCCTGACGGTTCTATGAAGCGTCGCGGCAGTCTGACAATCGGGTAATCTCAATTCTGGGAAACCAGAAGCACCGACGATGAACCACAAGGTGCCCGACCTGCGTCGGCAGTGAGATAGGCTGTATACAAACGCTTTAATGCTCGAGACGCAAAGAGGACAAACACCACAGCTAGGTCAATAAAAACACACAAATACAGGAACAGTTACGCAGAACTTAGAATAGACAGCTAGGGCTTTCTGTTTAGGAAAAATGCAGCAGTCACAGGAAACACCTGACGAAGGCGCCGAGATGCGACGTCGAAATATTGTGTTGGTAAGACGCAGGCCACCGGAAGTTCATGCGATTTCACGAGATACTTAATATTTATTGACAACGATTATATTTTCATAGAAATTAAATGTAATCCATTTTCTCAATATTTTTGTTACATTTTGCTAGTCTTAAGTTGCCTGCATTCTCTCTATTACCACTGCACCGACTATGCCGCTAGGAAGAAAATACTTTGCAACACCGCATGTTTCATGTACGGCTGGCTGTATATGCTCCTCCCTGAAATTCCGAAGACTAGCGAAATTGCCCAGTCATGTTATTTTTATTGCTTTATTTGCTGCCAAAGGACTTCACTTTTGCAATAGATGTGCTCTGCAGTAGTGCGAATATTGTAATTGTTACGCCATTATTTCTTATTCCAGTGTTTTAAGCTATCCTTTCCTTTGTTTTTCGATAAGGCTAAGTTCATTGTACCGAGTGCCCCATCTTCGACAGCAAGTACTGAAACCACGGAGCCTGCAAAAAAGAAACAAAGTAATTCAAAGGTAATAATGCGATCATTATTTATCTTACGGGATATTTTTGTGTGGCAAAAATCATACCCAGTACCCGATTGTGTTGTACGCTGTGAAAAACATAGCAATGTTACTATTGATTCCCCGCAAACTGAAACGCCATTTGTCAATCAAACATTCCTCTATGTCAATTAAATACGTGATTCATTTCCTCGGTTGTTGGAGCCATATTAAAAACAAGTGAAGCTCATGACTACGTTGATAGGTGTTTCGCAAAAAATACAGGCAGTGGAACTCATCGTAAAGGCTATAAAAACCACACACTGCTGCAGAAACATTGTTAATTCCTGCGTGTAAAGAAACGGTATAAATATTCCTCCGTTCAGAAGAAGCTACTGAAGTTTCAAAAATTGACCTCCCTGCTGACACAATCAGCCGCCGAGTTAGTGACGTATCCAATAACCTCGAAGACATTCTGAAGGAGGAAATAGAGAGCAGTCGTAAGTTCTCCCTTCTGACCAACTCGCCCATCGGTACTGGCAATCACGCACAGCTTCGTTCCTTCATGAGGTATGTTTACAGGGCTGTAATTGTAAGTACTTTAGTATTTTGCAAAGAACTATCCGAACGAGCAACCAGTGAAAAAATACTTAATGCAAAACGAATATTTGGTCCTTCCTGAATTAACGTGCCACGATTGCGTTAGTGTTTATACAGACGGAGTCGCATCTATCACAGGCTGGATGAAAACATTCGTGGCTAAATTATGCAAAGTAAATTCTAAATTACAAACCTATCATTGTCTCATTCATTATTAATCCACTGTTGCTAAACCTTTACCTTTGTGTTGGACGAAGTAATCAAACCCTTGAGCTTCATCAAACACAAGTAAAATGTTAACGCGAATGTTTTAAAATAGAGATAAGGTACTGGCATTCTTAGCTACTGAAGGGCATGAGCGTGTGGATTCCTTTTCTTTTACAAATGATGAATCGGTATTCTAGTGCCACATCTTCCCGATATTTCATAGACTTAAACGAACTAAACAGAGAAATAAATGGTACAAAGAAAACTAATCTGACTACTATGGATATATCAAGGATTTATTAATAAATTAAAATTGTAGATACAGACACCAGAAAAAGGATCATGTGAGTTGTTCCCAACAGTATAGCCCTTAATGACAACCATAAAGTGTTCTTGCAGCCAAATTCCAAAAGATGTTTTGTAAGGTTCGTGGATTCGTAGCACCTTCTGGATAATTTAGGTTCGGGCTCACAAGAGGCATTTGTAAAATAGGAAACGTAGAGAACATTTAAATAAATTTTTTTCGAAGTGCCTTTGGACGTATTTTGGTTGACAATAAGCAATGAATACCCGGCTGTCTCCGAGGAGACAGCAAGATGTTAGAATTTTCAGCCGCATATTTGTGTGCACAGGTCTTCTCGATGTTAACTGAAATTAAAACATCAAACAGAGAGAGTCTAAGGTCCATCGATGAAGAAATAAGGCTAGCTGCGTCAAGGACTCCGACGAGAATCTGCCGTCTGTGTGCCGCTAAGCAGGCACAAGCATCACGTTGAAGGTATGAGTAGAGTTATCTACTTTAAACTTAGTATTAGAAATGTCTGTTTTCTATAGTAAATTAATGTTAATAAATGAATGATTACATTTCGGTTTTATAATAATAATAACAAGTACTAGTATTATTGATGTAATAATCCGTAATTATTATAAAATTTACACGATTCTGGTACGCCTTTTTGAGTCTAGGCCCGTCTTGACGTATCGTAGTAATAAAAAGTAGCAGAATACAGCCGTACAATAATGAAAAAATAAAGGATATAATGAAACCAGTCAACAGAATAATTACCTCATTAACACTACATAAGGTAACATAAATCACATAGTCATTGCATGTTAAAAATGGGAAAGGCGCAGCCAGTCTCTTTTTAGAACAATTGCGTCATCTGGAAGTAGGGTTTCCTACCAGTGCCACCATTCTATTTTCTTTAAATAATTCTGCATATAACAACGAGCTTCCCTATTTTTACAAGCTGCCAAGATATCCCTGCGCTGGGATCAATGTTCACTGTTACGTTAACATACATTTTATATGTATATTTATTTTAGTTTAGGCTCGGAAAGTTTATTTCTATGTATTAAATTGTGCTCTTAATTGTTAATCTTGTTATACTCATATCGCTGTAAGGTCATCAATGTAAGGGTTATACTACATGACTCTTATTAAAAGTTTAACAAAATAAATAAATCAATCGGTCAATCAGTATACAAAAGACAATTTGCATAGTATCACAGGATAATTGTTCGTAAATTGTTATTCTGTTCTATGTTTGACGAAAACTCATTTACATGTATAAAGAATATTCCTTAGTATATGTTCGTTCAGGAAAATATATTCAATTCTAGGAGCACTGGTTACTACAATATTGGTTTAGTGACAGAAAATCAGTGTGCTTAATCGAAGCTGGCACGCAGTTCCCCGGTGAATAGCTAGGACTTGGGACTCCGTATCTGCAAATAAAGTTTATACGGAACTGGAGCATGGGCAGCGCAAACGTTCGTTCTCTCCTTTACCGTTTCCACAGCTCAATCCTCACCCATTCCAACTATTCCCATGACCATCAGACCGTTCGATGGACAGATTTACGTGTTTGTTTTCCCTGGAGAAATAACTGGCCTTATCCCGTACTGCCAAAGTCCTTCCCCCCTACCACCAAATGCCCCCTCCCCGCTCCACACACCCCTCTAGTGCCCACGACCCTCCACCACCCTCGCCCTCCGTCGATACTTATCTCAGGACTGCTTGTACCCGAGGAGGACTCTAGAATTGGAAACGTCTTGCTTCTCCCTCTCTCGCAGCGCAGTTCGTGCCTTACTGCCACAGCACCGTCGATTTTTATTCGTTTCGCCTTAAGCTACTTTCTCCCCTTCATGAAGCGATTCCAGAATCTCCGGGAATAGCCAGTTGCCACGAGAAAAGCGGAACGACACAAGCGTGTGCTGACAGGTTAACGATTGAATATACTATCCTGATTAAGGATTCGGACCTATGTTTTTATTGCACTCTGTAAGTGTACGTTGAGTAGCGTCAGCAAATTCCATTATTTTTCTAAAACTCACTGGGAATCTGATGTTGTGTCGTCCGCTATTTTAAGTCGTTTTTCCTCAACTGAAGCGATGCCACTGTGCCCTGGAAAATTTGACTGCCTCTGTGTCACTGAATATAACTCACGTATCCTCAAAATTTTAATGATCAGGTACTTTCTTCAAATCAACAGACTTCTTGTACCTTTATATCATGCAGCTACTGTCGCACATTCTGATTACAAACTTCTAGGACATGTAAAGGGACGTGAGTGCATAACATTTTGAATAGGAACCCAATTCCTACGACGTTTTCAATTCAGATGTTTAATTCCTGCACTTCAGCTTGGGGAATTGAATTAGGCCGGATGTAATACAATTATTAGGTAACAATTCGAAAGGAAACATAATGAAACATCCGTTTATCACGTAAGCATGTTTGTTTGTATTATCACTTAAACATTTTGTTCCAATACAAAAAGAACCAGAACAGTACTGTTGCATTGGAACAGCGGCTCGATGTGGCGACTACCAATGTCATTAAAGACGTTGTTCCTACGGAGCATGTTCTGGTACATACTCTCAATCCCACATAGTGCCTCTTAGTTTCTAGTGCAACGGCCAGAACTCGTGCCAGCAGATTTTCGTCTGTGTCTACAGGAGTCTCTTAAATTAAAGTTCGCATAAGACCTCACAAGACGTCTTACATAGGAGTACATCCGGCGATCGCGGCGGCCGCGTGGTAGAACCACTTCAGCCTATCTATCGGTCTCCATACCGTCTGCTGAGATGTGCCCGAAACACAAGTGAGAAGTGAGGTGGTCCACCATCATTTTGAAACCACATTTCCTGACAGACGTTCACTGGCACATCTTGCAGTAATGGATCCAACACATTTTGTATGGAGATCAAGTATGCAGGACCACTTACCTTGAATAGAAACAGGCGTGAGCGCGTTATATATCTGAACTGATACCGTTGTGGAACGGACACGTACGTTTTCGGAAATGGGCTCCTATTCAAAATATAATTTACTCTTCCCCCCTGGCCATTAAATAAAGTGTACTTTGCAGTTCGTCACGTTCCGCTATAGAATGTATACACACATTCAGAAGAAGAAGTACACCTTTATCGACTAGAGATAGGACATTCATATTCACAGGATGTGTGCATTAGTATATGCTGCAGAAACTAGTAGCATTTGAAACAAGTGGGCCTGCGGGCTCAAGACCAATATCTATATCGCGGCTCAACACCACCTACTGGTAAAATGTGCCAGCGTCTCGAGTTGTCGCTGTAAACCGAAGGTAATGGATCAGTGTGACTTGAGCATACATGCGGGATGCCTCGAAGGCGCAAGCGCGAACCGTAACGCCATATCAGTGATTTTAAATGAGGGTGCGCTATTGGGATGAGAGAGTGTGATGCATCCGTCAGAGAAACTGCTGCTCGTGTGGGACGAATTGTTTCGGCAGTGGAAGGGGTGTGTGAAGAATGATCCACGGAAGGTCGTGGAACACGATGAGATGCATCATGTCGCACCACCTAGACCACCCCCTCCAGAAAGAAGATCGACACCTCAGCCGAATGGCATTGCAGGACAGATGTGTTTCCCCCTTAGTACCGTCGCAACAGTGCTACAGGTCGTACACTATCAGGGGCGACAGTAGGTTGCCGTTTATTACGGCATGGGTTTACGTGCGCGTCCAACCACTTCTTCGCCTGGCTTTGACGAATGTGCAGAAAGATGCTACCCACCAATCATGTATAGAACGACGTCACTAGGGACAAGAATGGCATCAGATAGTGTTCCGTTGTTTGACAATGATGGCCGCATTTTGGTTCTCCGCAGACAGTGGGAGCGGCATCACAGTGACTGCATTCGTAGAAGACATACAGCGCCTTATGGTGTGGAGTGCTATGGGCTACAACCACAAATCACTGTTGGTGAGTGTCCAGACCACTGGACCAGTGTGACCTACGTGAATGACATCCAGTGACTCGTAGCCATACCCTTGCTGCGCAACCCCCCAGACGCCATTTTTCAGCAAGACAATGCACAACCACATGTTGCTGCACGAACACGTGCCCTCTTGGTGCCACATGGTGTCAGCCTTTTGAATTGCCCCGCCAGATTAGCAGACTTTTCGCAATCGAAAATGTGTGGGATAAGCTGAAACGACGGGTGCAGTGCTGTGACCCGCCAGCCAATACAGATGAATTTCGTAAAGAGGTGAATACAGTATGGATGGCTGTATCACAATACACCATTCGCGCCTTATTTGCGTCAATGCCTTCACGCATGGAGCAAGTTATCAAGGCCCATGGCGGACACTGTGCCTACTAGGCAGCAGGACACATACAGAGCCGAAGTGACTGAAATGGCTAATCATTTGTGTAGAACATAGTAACGTACATACTCTGTGAATGTGAACGTCCTACCTCTAATCGTTCAAGGTGATCTGTTTTTTTTCTGAATATGAGTGTGCTTTAGTGCAATAAAGCCTGCTTCTTTCTTTTTCTTTTGAAAAATTAAAAATTTACGTTATACTATTTCTGTTATATTAAACAGAAATACATAGCTTTTGTGAAAGAAATCACAATCAACTCTTTGGATGTCTTCGCACACATCACTCAGTTAATAAAACATGGTAAGATGAATACTATGGTACTATCACTAGTGTGAGAACACGTAGCGCTATTTCTTTGAGGGTCGTTGGTACGTGAATTTTATTGCTCTTACAAATATAGATCTACGTCTACATCTATATGACCACTCAGCAATTCGCACTTAATTGCATGGCAGGGAGTTCTTGGAACCAGCTTCAGACTACTTCTCTACCGTTCCACTCTCTAACAGCTCGTGGGAAAAACGAACACTTAAATTTTTCTGTAGGAGCTGTGATTTCCCTTATTTTATTGTGATTTTTCACGTTGAGAGAAGAAAGTTGTTGGTCGAAATTTCGTGTGAAGTTCTCACCTCGATGAAAAAACGCCTTTTATATAACGACTAACATCCCAACTCAGCTATTATATCCCATATTCTCTCCCTCATATCCCTATAATATAAAACCAGCTGCCCTTCTTTGAATTTTCCCATGTTTTCGATCAATCCTATCTGGTGAGGATCTCATAAGGCATAGCAATGGAATGGTCTAGCAGAGCACGAACAAGCGTAGCGTAGGTAGTCTCTTTAGTAGACTTGTTACAATTGAAAAGCGTTCTGACAGTAACACTAAGTCCTTGGTTTGCTTCTGCCACAACAATACCTATGTGATCGCTCCGATTTATATTGTTAGCAATTGAATTTCCTATGTATTTAGTCGTATTGATAGCGTTTAAATTTTTGTGATTTATCGTGCAGCCGAAATTAAACTATTTATTTTTGTACTCACGTGGATAATCTCACACTTTTCCTTACTGAGAGATAATTGCCACATTTCGGACCAAACAGATATCGTGTCTAAGACATTTTGTAATTAGTTTTGATCCTCTGATGACTTTCATAGACTGTTAATGACAGCATCATCTACAAACAGTCTCAGAGGGTGGTTCGGATTATCTCCTAAGTCGTTTGGGTAAATTAGGAACATGAGAGGGCGGTAGCACTTCTTTAAGGAACGACATATATCACTTCTGTTTTACTCGATCGTTTTCCGTCTATTACTAGGCATGTGACATTTCTGACAGGACAGCACAAATCTAATCGTACAGCTGAAGCGATATTCCATAGATACGCAATTTCAGTAGCAGCCTATTTTGACGAACGGTGTCCGAAGCCTTCTGAAAATCTAGAAATATGGAATCAATCAGAGACACCCTTTTGATAGCAGTCATTACTCAGTGCGAATAAAAAGCTAGGTGTGCTTCAGAAGAACGATATTTTCTGCATCCGAGCAGACTGTTTGTCAATAGATCGTTACCTTCGAGGTAATTCATATTATTGGAAGACAGTTTACGTTCCAGAATCCTACTGCAAATCAGTGTCAATGATAATGGTCTGTAATTTAGCGGATTACTTTCTTCACTGTTGGTATAATTACTTTCTTGAGTGTTCATGTAATTAGTGCAACTTTCGGAACGAATCTTTCGTCGAGCGAGTTATTGTATATTACTGCTAATTATGGACATATTGTCTCAGCATACTCTGAAAGGAACCTTGTTGGTGTGCTGTCTGCACCGGAAAACTTCCCTTTATTAAGTTTTGTTATTATAAATGCGGAAGAATATATGAGATATACTGCAGAGTGACTAGAACAAATCACAAGTATTGGGCTGTGTCTTGTGCTAATTGGTTGTAAAATAGTTATAGAAAAAAATATTTCGGGGCCATGGAGTTCCCATAAGCACTGGCGGAAATATTGTCTCCCACCAGGACCCTCCACTACACACCGTTGGGTGGCTTGCGGAGTATCAATGTAGATGTAGATGTAGACTGCACACGTAGCGACGGCAGGACGACAATATCCTGGCAACCACAGAATACCAGAAGCACATCTGCTGTGAACACCATGTGATAAAGATTTAACTAGCAATCTAGTCAGCTGTGCTACAATTTTAATAAAGTTAAGTTCTGTATAATCAATCTCGCTTTACTGAACGACTGTTACAGTAAATATACACTACTGGCCATTAAATTTGCTACACCACGAAGATTACGTGCTACAGACGCGAAATTTAACCGACAGGAAGAAGATGCTGTGATATGCAAATGATTAGCATTTCAGAGCATTTACACAAGGTTGGCACCGGTGGCGACACCTACAACGTGCTGGCATGAGGAAAGTTTTCAACCGATTTCTCATACACAAACAGCAGTTGACCGGCGTTGCCTGATGAAACGTTGTTGTGATGCCTCGTGTAAGGAGGAGAAATGCTTACCATCACGTTTCCGACTTTGATAAAGGTCGGATTGTAGCCTATCGTGATTGCTGTTTATCCCATCGCGACGTTGCTGCTCGCGTTGGTCGAGATCCAATGACTGTTAGTAGAATATGGAATCGGTGGGTTCAGGAGGGTAATACAGAACGCCGCGCTGGATCCCAACGGCCTCGGATCACTAGCAGTCGAGATGACAGGCATCTTATCCGTATGGCTGTAACGGATCGTGCAGCCACGTCCCCATCCCTGAGTCAACAGATGGGGACGTTTGCAAAACAACAACTATCTGCACGAACAGTTCGACGACGTTTGCACCAGGATGCACTACCATCTCGGAGACCATGGCTGCGGTTACCCTTGACGCTGCATCACAGACAGGAGCGCCGGCGATGGTGTACTCAACGACGAACCTGGGTACACGAATGGCAAAATGTCATTTTGTAGGATGAATCCAGGTTCTGTTTACAGCATCATGATGGTCGCATCCGTGTTTGGTGACATCGCGGTGAACGCACATTGGAAGCGTGTATTCGTCATCACCATACTGGATTATCACCCGGCTTGATGGGTGCCATTGGTTACCCGTCTCGGTCACCTCTTGTTCACATTGACGGCACTTTGAACAATGGACGTTACATTTCAGATGTGCTACGACCCGTGGCTCTACCCTTCATTCGATCCCTGCGAAACCCTACATTTTAGCAGGATAATACACGATAGCATGTTGCAGGTCCTGTACGGGCGTTTCTGGATACAGAAAATGTTCGACTGAAGCCCTGGCCAGCACATTCTCCAGATTTCTCACGAACTGGAAACGTCTGCTCAATGGTGGCCGAGCAACTGGCTCGTCACAATACGCCAATCACTACTCTTGATGAACTGTGGTATCGTGTTGAAGCTGCATGGGCAGCTGTACCTGTGCACGCCATCCAAGCTCTGTTTGACTCAATGCCCAGGCGTATCAAGGCCGTTATGACGGCCAGAGGTGGTTGTTCTGGGTACTGATTTCTCAGGATCTATGCACCCAAATTGCGTGGAAATGTAATCACATGTCAGTTCTAGTATAATATATTTGTCCAATGAATACCGTTTTATCATCTGCATTTCTTCTTGGTGTAGCAATTTTGATGGCCAGTAGTGTATATTGCGCCAGTATTGAGTTTTATTGAAGTTAATGTTTGAATTATTTGAACATTTGAGGGGATTGGCAGGAAAACGTACGGCACAGTACGTGTATTAGGGAAAGTTCAAAATTGTTTTAAGCTGTACTGTTTTCCTTGTTCTCGTTGATAGCTAGAAGATGTTTTAGTGTAAGTTTTGCAGTGTGATACCGGAACTGACGTCTGATGTGTCGAAGATTTTATTTTAATTTAGTCAAACTATCATGGAAGTATAACAAAGGGAAATAGCACTACAGCCGTACGCTGTATATTGCTTTGAACCCAACGCCACCATGTTGGATATCTCAAAACGTTAGCAGACTAAGATTGCTTCTTGTTCTCAATTTCTGCAGGCAACGATTCTTTTAAATAGAAAATTTTATAGTGATTTTTGGAATAGCGTGTCATTTCAGACGTTTTTCTGTCTTTAATGAATATTGCAGTGATACGACGAATGTCTCCTCATTAATGTATCTTTCTTTTTGTTATAAGTTCAGAATAAGATGAAGAGAAGTATGTGATACGAGAAGGCGGTTTTCGTAGCCCCTCATTTCCTTTATGCGGAATGACAAAACTGATGTTCAGTCTATGCCTTCCCGAAAATGGTGAGAACATATTTTGCTGTGATTGGTCGGTTTCTAATCCTCCCTTCTCAAATTGTTCGCCCAGAGAGCCTTTCGAGATACACTGATAATAAATTTAAAGTCAGATACCATAAATAAAACCACTACAATAATAGTAAGAAGTGCAGCAAAAATTCTTGAATATTAGATTGACATGTGGTTCCTTTACACTTTAGACTACAATGCGGATGATCAGTACTCCAGTAAACCACGCAAGCTGGCATTTTTGGTCGAAACACTTCCACCAGAGGCTAACGTTTGGAGTAACTAACATGGAGGAGTCGGCTTCATGTTTGTGACGTCATGACTGGTCCCGTTATTATACATCTATTGAAGTAGTACATAATGTTTACTCAACGGAAAAGCTAAATGCTGTGAAATGAAATTCATTGTAATGATAATCCACCAGAGATGCTTTTTTGTATTTTATTTACGGTACATAAATATATCGAAGCAGTTATCGGTATATACACTTACCCCGTAAGATACTTTTGTTTCATCATATTTGTGGACGTAGTTCTGTTTGTTATCGATCTGTGTGTCCGAGAAACTGTTTAGTTTTAAATTTTTATCCTTTATGAAAATCTATTGATATGGTTCGCAAAATTTAGGACTGTGTTAAATTCTGAATGATCTATCACCAATAAGATTTCTGTCGACTTATCAGTATATTCCCTATTTCTGAATAGTGTTTATTCATTTAAGGTGTTATTTATGTTTCTTGGCTAAAGCGGACGCTATCAGTCCGTTGTCAACAAGGACAAAAATTTAAAAACAAGTCATACCTCTGATACACAGATTGATAACATAGCTTCAGGAGAACATAGAAGACAGCATAGATGTATTCAACTCTGAGATAACTTGAACTCAGATTTTGCGTGCGGAACAACTCTGAATACAACGCAGTCAGATCTATACAATGATCCCAGTTCTGTATAGTTTGATATAATTAAGGGTTTGCATGTGGTTTTCACTCTGCAGCAGAGTGTGCGCTGATATGAAACTTCCTGGAGGATGAAAACTGTGTGCCGGACAGAGACTCAACACACACTCCGCTGCAGAATGAAAATCTCATTCTGGAAACATCACCGAGGCTGTGGCTGAGCCATGTCTCTGCAATATCCTTTCTGCCAGGAGTGCTAGTTCTGCAAGGTTCGCAGAAGAGCTTCTGTGAAGTTTGGAAAGTAGGACACGAGGTACTGGCGGAACTGAAGCTGTGTGGACCGGTTGTGAGTCGTGCTTGGGTAGCTCAGATGGTAGAGCACTTGCCCACGAAAGGTAAGGTACCAAGTTCGGCTCTCGGTCCGCCACACAGTTTTAATCCGCCACGAACTTTCACTGTGCATGTGTACTGAGGATTTAATATTAGGCCCCTATAGCGGATGATCTCACCTGGACCGCACTTTGATATATTTCGAGAGCTCAGGATCCGAGTGTAAACGGATAGGTACCCTATCTTGTTTAAAAAAAAGTTCTTTATCAGATCTAGACGGTAGGTCGATAACTACAACAATTTTTTTTTCTCGGATACTTAAGAATCTGGCCTCCCCGAAACCTAAATCGTTCCTCACATAATCACGGCTGTAATAATATCTTTGTTGCGTACCGCAGCAATATCTTTAAAACGCCCTGAAGATGAGTTCGGTTATATGCAGACACTAATTTTTCACATTTCAGTAAACTCTGTTTCTCGTCACTTGTTAGTTTATTTTGCCTGTTACCGCTAAGGTAATGTCGACACAGGAGAGTGAAATCATAAAGAAATATTATTAAGTTCGGTCTAAGGACCACTATTATTTAACTGGCATTTGTAGCAGTCTTAGCAGCAGATTTCGTGGAACTATAGCGCAGACGAAATTGCCATATACTGTACAGCAACAACAGATGCGTCTATGAGACAGGTATTGATATTTTCATAAATGGCCTCCAAGTAGCCGAACATAATAGTTGGAGCAGAGCACCCAGTCCATTCCATGTAAATACAGACCAAACCATTATGGAGCCACTACCAGCTTGCACGTCTGCCCCGGTAGCTGAGTGGTCTGCGTGACAGAATGTCTATCCTAAGGGCCCGGGTTCGATTCCCGGCTGGGTCAGAGATTTTTCTCCGCTCAGTAAGTGCGTGTTGTGTTGTCCTAATCATCATTTCATCCCTATCGACAAGTCGCCGAAGTGGTGTCAACTCGAAAGACCTGCACCCGGCGAACGGTCTACCCAATGGGAGGCCATAGTCACACGACCAGCTTGCACAAATCCTTGTTCACAGCTCGGGTCCGTCGTCTGTGCCAAGAGAAATCGGGACTCGTCTGACCAGGCCACAGTTTTCCAGTCGTCTAGGGTGCAACCGTTATGGTCAGGAGTCCAGGAGAGGCTATGCAGGTCATATCGTACTGTTAGCAAGGTATTCGCATCGGCCATCTGCTGACATAGCCCATAAAGCCAAATTTTGTTGCACTGTCTTAACGGATACATTCATCGTACGTCCTGCTGTGATTTCTGCGGTTATTTCGCATTATATTTTTTGTATGTTGGCACTGACAACGCTACACAAACGCCGCTGCTCTCGGTGGTTAACTGAACACCGTCTGCCACTGCGTTATATGTGGTGACAGATAGTGGCTGAAATTATGTGTTCTCGGCGCACTGTGTGTCTCGGACCATTGAATTCCCAAACAATTTCCAAAATGGAATACCCCGTGCGTCTAGCTCCAACCACCAACCACTTTTAAAATATGTTAGTTCCTGTTTTGGAGCCATAATCACGTCGGCAACATTTTCACATAAATCACCCGCGTACATATGACTCTTCCGCCAATGCACTGCCCTTTTATACTCGTAATTTCTGTACGTGATACTACTGCCACCTGTACATGTGGATATCGCTATCCAACGACTTTGTCACCTCAGCGTATGTGGAACACAGTCACGTGTATCTGTCTGCATAGAAGTGTGCCATAAATTAGCTACTGAAATTTCATTGTTATCTAGTAGTTAAGCTATTATTGTACGGAACTGAGTAAGGCGTATTGCTGTAAGTTATAGTAAAGTCTGTTTGAAAGTGATTTTTTGGAGTTTCTGTTGTTCTAGATAAATTTGATTTCCTACGAAAATGTACAAATTCGATGTAACTACAGTATCAGAAGAGTGAGTTTGAAAATTCAAATTTGTATAGTTCCTTTGAATTGCATTTAATTGTTTAGTGGAAACGTAATAATTTCACATTAAAATGAAGTACACTCTTCACATTACGATGTACATAATCATACCTCACATCATTCAAATAACGACTGCTGTTAGGAATTTCCTATTGAAGTATAGTTACTGTAATAAACTACAGTCATCGTCAAACTCTGTGAAACGTAAATATCAGAAATATTAGTTTATGTTTGTGAATGACACATTTGCTTTCTGTTTAGGACTATGTACGACTGCAGTTAACAAAACAATCATCTTCTTATTGGGATTACGTTTTACAAGTTTATCTACAGATGGGGAAAGTACGGATACACCGTTCTTGGTTGTCTATAGATGCCGCCTTAGCCTAATAAAGTACACGTACAGAAAGAGCAAATGACTGGTCGTACATAAGGGTAGTACGCTCATCAAATAATGGAAACTGCTGTACGTATCATTTACGTACTACTCAATAGTTTCACGTGAAACTGCACATCGTACTCTCTGATACTGTAAAACTGAGCAGCTACCGCCTCCCGTGGTATATCTCCTGACACGATTTTCAGACGCACGGCAAGTATGTTGACTCTGTCCCTCATAAATATTTAGTAGGTATAAAATATTAATCTGTAATGCAATTTTGTTCCGTTACAACCAGCCTTCAATGATATTCTCTTTAATGTTGCTTACATGCGGGCCAGATTTCCGCTATCGATTCCACTCTGAAATTGCTTTTCGTGTATTTTATGAATTTCATATTACTTTCGCCTACTTTGTAATGCTAATACCCTTCCGTTCTTACAAAGTAGTATGTGATATTCAATATAAGTTGCTTCTATGTCGTAAACAAGATTAGGCTTCACCTTCACAAAAAGAAAGAAAAATTGAGGGATACAGACTCACAAGTTATTTATGAGCATTTCCGAAATTGGCTGCTCCTACCCGCTGACAATTGTGTTAAGGATACCGGAGACTTAAGTACCATTTTCCAGAAGCTTTCCTCTATACACGAGGTAACTGATGCCTCTCATTATCGGTCTCACAGCTGTTCGCTTACCTGCTCGTCGACACAGATACACAGTACAGGCTTAACATTTAATCGACGTGGCAGTCAATTTAATAGACATCTAGTGAGGGCTAAGTTAGAGTTTACCATCCGATAATTAGCCTCAGCATCCTCACAAAACTCATGTATGAATTATATGTGTGTATCATCTGACAGCACCTCAAACGTAATACGTTCAAAGGCCTTCCTTCCTGCATTGGAAGAGCCCAGTCTCTATCGTAACCCTCATATTGGGTACATACTCGTGTTTTTCGTGACAAACTTTCAAGAATAAGGCAAAAAGATGACTGTCTAAGACGAAACTGTTTTATCATTATTACAGGTCTGTTAATAACATGTATATAAGTAGATATCAAATGAAACCAAACTAGTCGGTTTCTAGCCTCCCCCTGTGTTTCGTGGTTTTACTTCTCCCACAGAGTTGGCTTTATACGTCTTAGTCTCCGCTGTGTTGTCAGCAGTCTCGCATTCTGCTCTACTGACAAGGGAACCTCCCAATCGCACCCCCCTCAGATTTAGTTATAAGTTGGCACAGTGAATAGGCCTTGAAAAACCGAACACAGATCAATCGAGAAAACAGGAAGAAGTTGTGCGGAATTATGAAAAAATAAACAAAATATACAAGCTGAGTAGTCCATTCGCAACATAGGCAACTACAAGTAAAAAAAAGCTCGTGGTTACCGTGGTCCCGTGGTTAGCGTGAGCAGCTGCGGAACGAGAGGTCCTTGGTTCAAGCCTTCCTTCGGGTGAGAAGATTAACTTTTTAACTTTCAGTTTATGTGACAAACGCTTATGTTTTCATCATGTGACAAACGCTTATGTTTTCATCACTTTTTTGGGAGTGATTATCACATCCACAAGAAAACCTAAATCGGGCAAGGTAGAAGAATCTTTTTACCCATTCGCCAAGTGTACAAGTTAGGTGAGTCGACAACATATTCCTGTCATATGACGCACATGCCGTCGCCAGTGTCGTATAGAATATATCAGACGTGTTTTCCTGTGGAGGAATCGGTTGACCTATGACCTTGCGATCAAATGTTTTCGGTTCCCATTGGAGAGGCACGTCCTTTCGTCTACTAATCGCACGGTTTTGCAGTGCAGTCGCAAAACACAGACACTAAACTTATTACAGAGAACAGAGACGTCCATGAACGAACGGACAGATAATAACTTTGCGAAAATAAAGAGAGTAAAGATTTTCATCTGAGGGTAGACTTGAACCAAGGACCTCTCATTCCGCAGCTGCTCACTCTAACCACGAGACCACGGCGCTCCTGAGCTCGCACTACCCTTGATGTTGCTTATCCTGCACATGGACTACTCAGTTTGTATATTTTGCTTATTTTTTCATAGTTCCACACAACTTCTTCCTGTTTTCTCGATTGATCTGTGTTTAGTTTTTCAAGGCCTATCGAATGTGCCAACCTATAACTAAATCTGAGGGGGGTGCGATGGGGAGGTTCCCTTGTGAGCAGCGTTTCGGTCGATAACAAAGTGTGATTCTTTCGAGTGACTTGAGAAACAATTGGGGTGTTGAATCCCACGTATTGTGAGGTATGAAAGTCGTTCAGTTCATATTGTACACTTGGCACATGCTACACTACCGCTCTGTCAAGGGCTCCGCACTGCGTAGTTTCTCCGCAGTAGAGAGAAACGAAATTTAGCTTCAAAGTCCCATTGACGACATGGTCATTAGATATGGTTCTTTCAGGGAACAATCGTTTTGCAGGAATTCCATCGCAGCGAACGACGTCAACTGCTAAGAGGAACTGCTGAAGAACCAGACTATTCTCCAAGAGTGGTAGCTAAGTGTGTGAAAAAAAGTTGAGGATGATGTATGTCACATAGGGGTGTTTGTGTGATCTTGTTTTGTATTGCTGTCATTAATTATCCGTTCCGCTACCGTTTTCCTTTACAACATGTGTGTCTACCAAATATCAAGGCATTTCTGTAAAGTTTTCGTAGGTACTGCAATATTCGACACTATGAGGTACGCTAATGTGGTCATCCTCTGCCACTACATACCTCAGTGCAAGGTTCCCAGCATACACTGCGAAGTATTTTTTTTTTTTGTTAGCATTTTTTATTGTTGTTGATCGTTGTGTTTGGCCGTTGCGGACGTCACGTGACATCCGTTCAAGTTCGTTTGTTGATCCTTCCGCTCAGTTTCTTTTATTACAGAAGCCTCTCTGACCGAACACGCTGAGCTACCGTGCCGGCTACATTCAAGATAAATCTTTCACAACCTTTTGGTCCTACGTTTCACTGGGTGGCATACTCCTATCGAGTTTTCCACATACTTTTTCTTTATCAAGACGTCTAAATGATTTAAGTTACTAACACGACATATTTATTTAACGAGATATGTAATGATACATAATCATTTCTGAATAATTTGTACAAGTCACAGCCTGAAACAGTCGGCCGCTGTCAGCTACACTCGGCCGTAACGTTGACTGGAACTGTCGTTGCCGTACTCTTCCTAATTATTGACAATTTGAGTAGCAACTCTTTGGTGACTCGGCCACATTCAGTGTACACAAGTAGATATTGGTCCAAAAGTGCTATTTCAAATTTTTGAAAAGACGTATTATTCCAAAAAGGCAAGCTGAATACATTTTGATAACTTAAAAAAAGTAGTAAACAAGTTACAACTAACGTCAGCGAAAATTTTGATTCGCTTTAGCCATGAAGTCACAAATATCTTTGCGCTTAATATTTACATTTTGAATGCGATGTGACCATCTTTTTTTTTACACACCTCGAGACTGTTGCACAACACAGTTACCAGAGTTAGTTCTATTGAGCTGGTAATTGATTTTATTTACATGAACAATGAAGTGAAGTTTATTACTCTCAATTTCTATGACACTAAGAACAGTTTCCGTTTGAGTCGTTTTCATAATTTAACACTCTGATGCAATTGCCACAAGTTAAAAACCAACTGTCCCCTTTTAACTACGAAATTGACAATATACAGTGTCGAAGAAAGCGACAATAATATCTGCATTGAGTATAAATTAATATAGTAAGCATTCTGTTTTAAATTTGACGCTTGCACCGTCTTAAGAGCCGCAATGACCACTGCTGAGCAGTCGGATATACAATGACAAGTTGACCATTCGTGAGAAGTATGTGTAATACATTTCTTACATTTCACATAAATGTTACGACCGAGGTCAAATGGTTTGACGTATCCCTAATTTTATACGTTTCTGAATAAAATTATAAATCATTACAGATGCTATCCAAGCAAAATGTCAGTAATGCCTGAAGGGTGGAGGGGTCGATGAGAGTGGTTCCCAGGTAAAAATGTCTGAAAACAGCTTGTTGATGGAATTTTAAAACAGGTAGATTTCGAAGAAATGAAGGTAATACATATCCTGGAGTAGATTTGAAATGATTTTGCTCCGTTTCGCATCTAACAAAAATGAATAATTGTCCACCACTTTGGCATATTTCTTACCCAGAAACAAATTTTCTCAGGATTCAGATGAAACTGCTAAGCTAAATTCCCTGCAGATGGAGAGGAAATATAATGAAACTGAAGATACGTAAAGTGTGAATTTAGATCAGATACAGCCTTACAATGAAATGAATGGCCTTAGCTGCATACAGGCGTTGATATAAGTCAAAGGGGACAATTGAAAAAGTGTTCCCTGACCTGACTCGAACCCGGGATCTCCTGTTTACATGGCAGATGCTCTATCCCTCTCTTTTTTTTTAATCACATTTTGTTCTACATTGTTCGTTGAATTTGTTGGGGGTGGACGTCCGATGACACCCATTAAGGTTGTTCGTTGCTCTTTTCACTCAGTTTTTTTATTGCAGACGGTAGCTAACCCTCTGAGCCACCGTGGACACAGAGGATAGTGTGACTGCAGGGACTTAACTCTGGCACGCCTCCCGTGAGATCCACATTCGCAACTTGCTGCCCCGCACTATATTGTAGTGCCCCGGCCCATCATACTCATTACTCGCGGCGTTACTGCCGATTCCCGTAAGAGTTCGGGCACTGTTTGAGCATCCGAACAGAAGAAGATGGTCAAATGGCCGGTGAGCCTTAACTTTATACATATGAAGATAGTATCTGTTCTTTCGGACATGTCCGAAAGAACAGATGCCATCTTAATATATATACAGATACAGCTCGTTTGTTTAACAAATGGTTCAAATGGCTCTGAGCGCTGTGGGACTTAACATCTGAGATCATCAGTCCCCTAGAACTTAGAACTACTTAAACCTAACTAACCTAAGGACATCACAAACATCCATGCCCAAGGCAGGATTCGAACCTGCGTCCGTAGCGGTCGCGCGGTTCTAGAATGAAGTGCCTAGAACCGTTCGGCCACACCGGCCGGCGTTTGTTTAACGTTTCATTTGTTGTTAAGTATTGTAATTTCTCTAATATATTATTCAGAATATTTAACTCTAGTCCAGTGCACCTCTGACTGTTCTATTTAACAAAAATAATAGTCAAGTGATCATGTAAGCACAAAGTAACCAATGAGTCGTGTCACAAAGAACATTATTTCTATAAAAGATGAAGATAAAACCCATGTAGATGCTTCCACACAAACAGTGTTTATCAGTGTATTATTTCTTACAACGTTTACTTCGCGAGTGCGCGGAGAGTACTGTAAAAAATGATTTTCTTAAATTTCATTGGAAAGATTGCAGTACAGCACTTAATGTATTTAGGAAGCCTCGTAGGACTATGAATCTTTCGATGGGTTCTTACCACATTCCGTTAACTCTACTGTGAACTCTTTTGTATGAAGACTTCTTAATGTTAATTAAGGTTCATTTTGTATCTTTTGTTTAATTTACGGAATCCAGTCGTAGAGCTTCTCCAACTTTTTCTGATTTTTGTTGCTATCACTTTCAATATTATTGACTTCTTTTGACCTCCTGAAGCTATTAATTAAGAGACAAATAGCTTCCTCAAAATATTTTCTATTCATAAACTTCACCTCAGTGATTACAGCTCTTAAATTGTACTTGTCTTATTAAACATTCGAAAGAAGTTTATTTCTTTTAGTATGCCTATACTGAGTTTTTGGTATGAAATGGAGCGCCTTTCTATTGAATAAATCCTCATTCTATTCAAAATTCCACGATAATGTCAGTATGCCCAAAGATGAACTTAAAAGACTTTATGCAAATACGAATTACAGTACCTGCGTCATTGCCTGTTGCGATGTAATGTTCCTTTCCACATACATGCATGTCTGAAGTAACAGTCACTGCAGAAACGACAGCCGTTATGAAATAAGTGAATTGTATTCCCCCTAGAAAATATGCATAACCATCACCTGTATAATGGAGTGACGAGAATGTAAAATTTGTGTCGGACTGGGACTCGAACCCGGATATCCCGCTTATTGCGAGTGATTGCTTCACCTATACGATATCCAAGCACGACTCAAGGCCAGATGCAATTTTCCATATGTCATCAACTGTGTGTCTACAACCTTTACTTAAACATCCATTGTGTTTATTCCCCGCGACTGCTACGGTCGCAGGTTCGAATCCTGCCTCGGGCATGGATGTGTGTGATGTCCTTAGGTTAGTTAGGTTTAAGTAGTTCTAAGTTCTAGGGGACTGATGACCACAGATGTTAAGTCCCACAGTGCTCAGAGCAATTTGAACCATTTTGTTTATTCCCGTAGAGGAGCGACTTTTTGCGCGATAACATACCCGGTGTCGGTCGATAAATAAGATACTGCAGTGCCTGTGTTATTCCGAATTCCATTGCAGTGTGCCCTCTGAAATGCGTGCATATGATTGACGACGTACAGAAGTTTGGGTCTGACCGTGAATCGTGATCGGATAACCTACGGGTCCAGTCTGACTGCGGCAGTGACGGTGCGTGAACCTCCTGGAGTGTGGTGCAGTGCACTGTGGAAGAATGAGTTTACTTCGGCGCGGGGAATCGCGAGTGTACAACGTTCTCTTAGGTGTATTCGTGACATCCCCCGTTGCAGAGTAACGTGGAACGATGACGCAGATATCAGACAGGAATTTTTCTAAACCAAATTAACTTGGAATCATGGCTAGAGGAAACTGCTAAGATCACTTTTGACGAGACTGTGGGAAATTATTTCTCTTTAGAGGGTAGTGCTGTTTACGTTAAACTTACGAGCTGTGACATGTGTGGCAAAAATAATAGAAACTAGTGGAGGATTTTGAAATTTAAAGATAGAGTAGGAAATGTCAGCGAAGTTACAATTATGAATGTAGGACTTGGCATCCTCACAGTTCGACTTTCGAACTTCCCTTTGGAATTACAGCAGAGCATATCTGATTAAGGCCTTCTGAGTTTACGTCTTATGGCAGGGTGATCAATAGTTTTGCAGGAAGGTAGCACACAAATGGTCGTACTGAACGGGGTGATGCAGTTCAAGATTAATCTACAGAAATATACCTTCGTATATTAATGTAGGTGGACCGTGGCATAGTGACGTACGACAGGCAGGCAAGAAGGTGGGCTGGATGTGGGGCGCCAGGCCACGTTTGCGGTGAGTGCATGCAATGATGTACGGTGCAAATACCTGCCGGTGATTCTGCTAGCACCCTATATCAAAAGCACTGCGCCTGAAGTCGCTTCGGCGGTAACGGGACCCAGACCTGTAACTCACATAATCATGGCCCCCATTAACTGAAGATACTAGTTTAAACACTTCCGTGCCTATGACTGGTGACCTACAGCAGATTGACGTTCTGCGTGAATTTCAAGCCGCCAGGACCAATCGCGCTTCTGGCATTGCATCTACAAAGGAACGAAGCAGCCGCAACCGAATTCTGTTGTGACGTGAGATCCCAAAGGACACTCCTCCTGAAATGGGGAAGCTCATGTTTTCCATGAAATGCAAGCCATCATCACACACGGTAGGACAGGCAGACGATCCAACTCAGACCAACCAGTGGCAACCTGATGCTGACGAAAATGAAAGTTCCAAAGGGAACTCCTCCTGTAATAACCGGAGACTCGTACACCAGGATGCTAACCAAGTAGCTCCAGTACTTCGAGAGAAAGGAAAGAGAATTGGTAGCTAAATGAGTTGGTGTACTTCTGAAAAACCTGACTCCAGCCAACCTGCGTCAGATCAAATCGACGTTGATAGGACAGTCACCTCCGCGATGGGTTCACGAAAAGAGGCGCTAAGTCACATGATCAACGTCCAATGCCGGATGGAAAAACGGGAAAATGTTTCTACCAGACCACACAAACAGGCATTTGGGCAGAGGAAACGGAAGAAATGGATAATGATACCAATATTATGGCAATCCCGCAAACTTAAGGAGAACCAGTGTCATCCCGAATGAAGCAGAACGTAAGTAGAAGCAGAATTTCCTAGGATACACCGACCTTAGAAAGAGGATCTTCCATCGTTTTCTAGCCTAGTAAGGAACATTAACTTCCCAACACGTACCTTCAAACATGATCCAACCCTAAGCATATAAATCTGCCCCTTTCATTATACTCTGATAAGCGAAAACATTATGATCAATCCATGCCGTGACGCTGGACGCCACCTGATGACCTTGCGAGTACGTGACATAGTAACAAAAACACGTAAGTGGAGTAGACACGGACGGGGGATCACCCTAGCGAAGATATGAGCTGCAGATGTGAAATCCATCTGCGACTCTGATAAAGGGCTGGTTATTATTACACAGGGTCTGTGTACGAGTATCTCGAAAACGGTGAAACTGGTCGAATGTCCACGTGCTACTGTCGTGAACATCAGCTGAAACAGGTAGAAAATGAAACTACCACTAGGCGCTAAATGGTCGGACACCCACAAGTCTTCGCAAACGAAGGGTTTCGCAGGCTTGTCTGCTCTGTAAAGTAGCATATATGATGATCTGTGGCATCTCTGCCGAAACAGCATAATACTGGTGCATGCATGGCTATTTCGGACCAAACCGTTCATCGTACACTGTTGAAATTGGAGCTCCGCATCAGACCACCCCTACATGCTGACCCAACTACATCGTCAGTTACGGCTGTCGCTCAGTGGCAATGTGTCGTCTCTGCGGATTAATCACGTTTTTGCTTCGTGAAGTCGATGGTTGATTCCTAAACGCCGTTATGGAGGTGAACGGAGACTCGAAACGTGCATCGTGCCAAGGACGCAGGGTGGTTGCAACAGTATTATGCGGTGGGAGACATTCTACTGCGCTAGCACAAGTCATGCGGTAGTGATTGAAGACACGCTGACAGATGTGAACCACCTGCATCCCTCAAGCTTGACGTCTCCCCCGACGGCGATGACATCTTTCAGCAGTGTAGCAGTCCGTCTCTCGGAGCCAGAACCGTGCTATAGTGGTTTGAGGAGCATTATAGTGAACTCAGGATGATGTCTCGGTGGCGAAAATACTAGGTGTAAATTCTATGGAACCCATCTGGGTCCCTACCGGGCGCCATCACTGCGTACGCAAATCAGCGGCCTGTTTTTTATGAGAATTACACGACCTGTCCATAGACAGGTAATTCGACATACCTCCAAAAACCTACCAACAATCGGTAGAATCCGTGATACGCAGAATTGGTGATGTATTTCGTTCCAAATACGGACGACTAAGCTATTAAGTAGATGGTCATAACGTTTTGGCTCATCACTGTAAGTAAGATATTATCAGTACCTTCACAATCCACACGGCAGCTGTAGCCGACCGAGACAGAGGCAGCAACAGGGAAGAAACCGTTTTTGCGACATTTACGAGTTCCTAACCAGGAGCGAATTTTGGTATATCATCTGTGTGCTTTAATAGTTCAGTTTCTTGAGTTTCTGCGTGTAAATTTAATATCTAACAGCCACAGTTCTTGCGTTTTCGTTTGTGTCGGAAATTAAATCGATTTTGTGACATATTACAAGTTCCTTATCAGGGGCGAATTATTTAGTTTCACCTGAGTGCTTCGGTAGCTAGGTTTTTGACCATCTGTGAATTATTAGACACAGTTCTTGAGTTTTCGTCAGGGTCTACAGTAGAGTAGCGCAGCACGTGCCGATAGTCCGTTTATCTGCGTAGTTTAGCTTTCCACGGTCTTTAGTATGGACAGGGACTGCGGTTGTTGTGTCCGGATGAGAGCCCAGTTGGCAACACTTCGCTCTCAGCTTCAGGCTGCGATGGCTTCGGTTACACACCTTGAGGCTGCAGTGGATGGACACCACTGTTGTGGACCGGCCGTGGGTATCCAACAGACGTCAAGTACGTCCGAGTCCTCCGATCGGTCCTCACCGGTGGCCAACCCAGTTACTGCTCGCACTGAGGTTGATCCCTCACCTGCAGTCGAGTGGGAGGTCGCACCGGGGCGAAGCAGGCGGCGAAAGACTTCCCAGGCGGCCGCACATAATGCCTCCTCGGGTGGTCTAAAAAACTGGTTCCTGTTACTGTCTGTGGCTGACACTGTCGCTGAGCCAGATGCTGTCACCTGTCCTGTTTCAGAGGAAACCACTCAGCCTGCAAGATCCGGACAGTCACAGAGGGTAGGGTTATTGGTGTTGGGAGCCCCAACGTTAGGCGCGTTATAGGGCCGCTTAGGGACTTGGCTGACAACAAGGGAAAGAAATCCAAAGCGCTTTCCGTGTGCATACCGGGTGGAGTCATTCCAGAAGTGGAAAAGGTCTTCCCTGTTGCCATGAAGAGCACAGGGTGCAGCCAACTGCATGTGGTGGCTCACGTCGGTATCAATTACGTGTGTCACTTTGGATCAGAAGAGATTCTCTCTGGTTTCGAGCGGCTAACAGAAGTGGTAAAGGCTGCTAGTCTTGCTTACGAGATGAAAGCAGAGCTGAAAATTTGCAGCATAGTCGAGAGGACTACTTGCGGACCTCTGGTACAGAGCCGAGTGGAGGGTCTGAATCAGAGGCTCAGACGGTTCTGCGATCGTGTAGGCTGCAGATTCCTCGACTTGCGCCAAAGGGTGGTTGGGTTTCGGGTTCCGCTGAATAGGTCAGGTGTAAACTATACGCAGGAGGAAGCTACACTAGTAAGAGGGGCTATGTGGCGTGGACTGGGCGGTTTTTTACGTTAGAGGGTCTCGTGAAAACACAAGAAGGGCTTCAGTCACAAAGGGTGCAGGCTGAACACAGGAAGAACGTAGATAGGAACCATTTGTATAACAGTTGTAAATCGTCGTAGCTATGTAGGGAAAGTACCAGAGCTCCAAGAGCTAATACAAAGCACTGATGATCAAATCGTTATAGGCACTAAAAGCTGGCTAAAGCAGGATATAAGCTCAGCCGAAATTTTAGCGAAGATCCTAAAGGATAGGCTAACACGGTTGGCGGTTGCGTTTTTGTGATGTTAGTAGTTTAACTTGTCGCGAAATTGAAGTAGATAGTTTCTGTGAGTTAGTAAGGGCATAGCTCATTGTTGGCAACAGGAATAAAATAATAATAGGATCCTTTTGCCGACCTCCAAATTCAGATGATACAATTGCTGAAAGGTTCAAATAAAACTGGAGTTTGATTTCAAACATATACCCGTCTTGTACGATAATAGTTGGTGGTGACTTTAATTTACTCTCGATATGTTGGCGAAAATATACGTTTAATTCCGGAGGTACGCATAAAATGTCATCCGAAATTGTGCTACGCAATCTCTGAAAATTATTTCGAGCAGTTAGTTCATAAGCCCAAGCGAATAGTAAACGATTGCGAAGACACACTTGACCTCTTAGCGACAAATAATCCTGAGTTAATAACGAGCATCAAAATCGATACACGGATTCGTGAACACACGTTGTCGTAGCGAGACTGAATATTGTAATCCCCAAAACCTCCAAAATTAAGCGAAAAATATACCTGTTCAAAAAATCAGATAAAAATTCACTTGACGCCTTCCTGAATGACAATCTTCACTCATTCCAAATTAATAATATATGTGTAGACCAGATGTGACTTGAATTCAATAATATAGATTCGACAGCGATTGAGATATCTATACCAAATAAATGAAGAGACGGAGGAACTGATCGTCCTTGGTGCACAAAACGAATCAGAACACTGTTGCAGAAATAACGAAACAAATGTATAAAATTTAAACAGAGGCAAAACCTCAAGGTTGGCGATTTATTACAGAAGCACGAAATTTAGCGCGGTCTTCAATGCGAAATGATTATAACAGTTTCCACAACGAAACTACGTCTCGAAAATTTTTAAGTGTCTACCTATGTGAAGTATGTTAGCGGCAAGATACAATCAATGCCTTGTCTGTGCGCTAGCAATGGAGATACTGTCGAAGACAGTGCTGCCAAAGCAGAGTTACTAAAAAAAGCTTTCCGAAATGCCTTCACAAAAGAAGACGAAGTAAATATTTCAGAATTCCAATCGAGAACAGCTGCCAACATGAGTACCGTAGAAGGAAATATCCTCGGAGTAGTGAAGCAATTTAAATCACTTAATAAAAGCAAGTCTTCTTGTCCAGCCTGTATACCAATTAGGTTCCTTTCGGAGTATACTGATGTATTAGCCCCATACTTATCAATCATATACAATGGTACCCAAAAACTGGAAAGTTGCACGGGTCACACCAATATTCAAGAAAGGTAGTGGGAGTAATCCGCTAAATTACAGTGCCATATCGTTAACGTCTATATAGCAGGATTTTGGAACGTATATTGTGTTTGACCATTATGAATTACCTCGAACAAAACAGTCTATTGATACACAGTCAACATGGGTTTAGAAAACACCGTTCCTGTGAAACACAACTAGCTCTTTATTCACGTGAAGTGTTGAGTGCTACTGTCAAGGGATTTCAGTTCGAGTCCGTATTTCTGGATTTGACAGTGTACCACAAAAACAGCTCGTAGTGAAATTGCGTGCTTATGGATTATCGTCTCAGTTATGTGACTTGATTTGTGATTTCCTGTCGTAGAGGTCACAGTTGGTAGTAATTGACGGAAAGTCATCGAGTAAAACAGATGAGATTTCTGGCGTTCCCCAAGGCAGTGTTATAGGCCCTTTGCTGTTCCTTATCGATATAAACGATTTGGGAGACAATCTGAGCAGCCGTCTTCGGTTGGTTTCACATGACACCGTCGTTTATCGACTAATAAAGTCGTCAGAAGAGCATAAGAAATTGCAAAACGACTTAGAAAAGATATTTGAATGGTGTGAAAATTAGCAGTTGACCCTAAATAACGAAAAGTTTGAGGTCATCCACATGAGTGCTAAAAGGAATTCGTTAAACTTCGGTTACACGATAAATTCCTAATCTAAAAGCCGTAAATTCAATTAAATATCTAGGTATTACAATTACGAACAACTTAATTTGGAAGGGACACACAGAAAATGTTGTGGGGATGGCTAACCAAAGATTGCGTTTTATTAGCAGGACAATTAGAAAATGTAACACATCTACTAAGGAGACTACCTACACTACGCATGTCCGTCGTCTTTTAGAATACTGCTGCGAGGTTTGGGATTCTTACCAGACTGGACTGACGAAGTACATCGAAGAAGTTCAAGGAAGAGCAGAACGTTTCGTATTATCTCGAAATATGGGAGAAATGATACAGGATACTGGCTGGACATCATCAAAAGAAAGGCGTTTTTCGTTGCGGCGGAATCTTCTCACGAAATTCCAATCACCAACTCTCTCCTCCGAATGCGAAAATATTTTTCTGACACCGACCTACATAGGGAGAAACGATTACCAAGATAAAATAAGGGAAATCAGAGCTCGTACGGAAAGATATAAGTGTTCGTTCTTTCCACACTCTGTGCGAGATCATAATAATGGAGAATTGTGAAGATGTTTCGATGGACCCTCTGCCAGACACTTAAACGTGTTTTGGAAACTATCCACGTAGATGTAGATGTAGATGTACAAGACCCCTAACATGCTGCAGATATAGACAATTTGTTGCGAGAAGAAGTAGCAGCCATTGAACTGTAACGAATAGCCGGATACGATGCTAGCACTAATCCGGACATTGTGAGGATTTAGGTACAGGCTTTTTAGCAAACGAGGGCGTTTTCGTGACAGACGTCGGAAAGTTCCAAGGAACAGAGAAATTCCTGTCACCGTCAACTGCACACGTATAGTCAAAGTGCAGGATACATCTAGCAGTAGCAATCAAAAAGACAGGCCAGACTTTCTTAACAGCGAAGTAGTCCCACTTCTTGAGAGGAAATACGACCATTTAATACAAGCAGGTGATTTCAACTGTGTGTTAAATCCAAAAGACCAAACCCTTAACTGCACTAAATCTGTAGAATCGGAAAGTATCATTCACAAAATGCGTTTAATGAGATATGGGAACAAATGCTCTGTACGATCTTTGGTTTGACACATGTTGCAAGCCACTCTTCCAATTACCGAGCGGTTCTAGGAGCTTCATCCGTAACCTCGCTGCTGCTACGGTCGTAGGTTCGAATCCTGCTTCAAGCTTGGATGTGTGTGTTGTCATTAGGTTAGTTAGGTTAAAGCAGTTCCAAGTCTAGGGGACTGCTGACCTCAGGTGTTAAGTCCCGTAGTGCTCAGAGCCATTTGAACCAGAACTGTTGTTTCGGAACAACTGAAAACCCACATCCTACACTTTGAAATTAAGATGGCACACTTTTTATGGTCAAGTCTTATACATTCAGGCTGTTATCATGGACACAAGGGACATTTCGTGGCAAAAGTACACTGGAACTCAACAATAGCTGTCATCAACATGTGGAATGTCGACGAGCCTTTAGCTACACGTGGACGTAATGCAAAAAGAAAGCCGCACAATACAGCTCAGTAGCAGAATAGTGGCTGAAACATGCCAAACCTGAAATAGCAAAAACCTTTCAATGTCATGCTAGACAAAAGTATTCATGGCAAACGAACGCAACTAAATTTTATTTTACTTGTTTCAGGGACTTATACAAACTAGAGACTGCGGCAATAGAAAATTACGTACCCGATAAAAGAAATAAAAGATTTTGAAACTCATTTGACAGCAGTCGCAAGGTTACAAGATAAGGTCCAGGCCGCAGAATGAGATAGAGCAAGAACGCGCATTTATGTTCCACATAATAGACGAAAATAAGAGAGGGAAGAGGAAAACCATATCGTACATCAAAAGAAGTGACGGCATCAGTGTAGTGTAGCAAAAGGCAATCAAAACCGCAATCCATAGGCGCCTGTAAGAGCTGCTGGCGGTGAAACACACCGACGATGGAATACTGCAAGAATTAGTATAAAAACTCCACAGAAAATTAAGGGCTCATGGAGTAGAGAACCTCATGTAGGAAATCGACGAAGTGTAACTTGAAAGTGCTATATCTCGGAGCCCTAAAAATAAGTAACAGGGCTCGACGTCTTCGCTGCAGAATTTTACCATTTTTTTGAAGATCAAGCGAAGCCTATTTCGTATGTATAATGTATTACTGCAGCTGAATTTTAATGTCCCTAATGAGCAAGTGGCCGGTATCGCTGTTTTATCTATTAACACCCCTGAAGCAGTTTCATTGATGGTTTCAGACCACTTACGTTACTAAATTCTGAGTACGAAATCGTAGTACGAATAATTTCCCATAGACTTAAAACGCTGATTTGTACAGTAATCAGTCGGTACCAAACGAGCGTCTGTGTTGACAGAAAGATCGCCCGATTACAGAGATGTCACTGGCACTGCAGATGCTTACCAGATCGAGTGTGCTTTAGTGTGACTTGATTTTCCAAAGGCTTTCGCACAGATAACCACCAATATCTTATAAGTAGCCCGCATGCTGTAGGATTTCCACTACAGTTCACTAACTTTATACGTAAAGGAATTACAAGAATAATGATTAATGACCAGCAGACTAAAGTAATTTAAATAGAGTGCCCGGTGAGACAGGGTTGTCCGCTGTCGACAGCACTGTTCGCTGTCGACATTTAAACTTTACTTGCCACATTGACACAACGTTTACAAGGTTTAATTATCAATGGAAACAAGATTGTTAGTAATTCCTATGCAGAAGACATAGGTTTTCTAGTCACGCACCGCCAGGCTGTAGAGGACGCTCTTCAAATCGTTAATGAATCCGAACTTACTCCATGAACGAAGTATAATGAAAGGAAGTCCAAGCATTATGAAAATGCTTATTTCTGCAGCATCACGGTCGGTTGAGTCTAATACTAAATACATAGCTATTGATACAGAAACTATGTAAGGCACACGATCGCTGTTAACTACAGGAATTTTCTGCCGAGGTCACTTCATCACGCGGGGGCATACATTTGAAGTCAAGTACGATACGCTAAACTTGACCACAGGAGATAGAGCCTTAAAACTACCAGGTCTTACGAACACGTCACGGGCGCCGTATGTGTGTTACACATACAGACGCTAGAGGACACAACTATACAGTTTAACTACACGCTAGTTAAACGAAATAGCACCGACCATTCTGCAACCTGCCATTAATGTGTAACATATTCCAAATGAACTGTTTTAGCTCATGAAATTTTCAACTGAGCTAAGTTACATCAAGTCAAACATTTCAGAATAGGATATCGCAAAGATGAAGACAGATTATAGGAATCTTGCGGAAAAAAAACAAGAAGATAATCAAGCAAAAATACCCAAACACTGAAGGCTAATAATCGGAGAGAATATACATTCCCATGATCTGGTACCGAGACGTCAACCACAAAATACGCAGCAACTGAAAGCTTCACGCCATACACTTGGAAGACTTACCGCTGTCCAAAATGTGCGACTTAACAGACGCATAAGAACACGGTTTACTGTGCACAAGTGTTAAAGATGTCAGGACCTTCATTCAAGAAAAGCCCTGAGAAGGACTTCCCAGAATTCCATTATTCCTGATGATGTTTAATAACCAGAATCAATTCCATATCCTAACACAAAACCGAATTCCGTTAACTGGCTGAAGGGACATTCAGTCCATTGTTTAACATCAGACGCTACCAAAAGTAGAGAGGAACTCTGGGTGTAAATTCTATCCCAACGCCGTCTACCCTGAAAAACGAGAACTTATACTTACCACATTCCAAGATAAAAATATGATATTTGAATCTGAAACTGAGAAGATTTTAAAGCAAGAACAGAATCAGAAAAAAATACCTCTCTTCCCCAGAGAAAAAGGTTTTCTTGTTTATTTTCTACATCTATATTTACATCTACGTGATTACACTGCTGTTCACAATAAAATGTCTGGCAGAGGGTTCAATGAACCATCTTCAAGCTGTCTCTCTACTGTTCCACTCTCGAAAGGCGAGCGAGAAAAACGAGCACTTAGATTTTTCTGTTCCAGCCCTGGTTGCTCTTATTTTATCGTGAGGATAATTTCTCCCTATATACGTGGATGCCTACAGAATCTTTTCACATTCGGAGGAGAAATCTGGTGATTGAAATTTCACGAGATCACGTCGCAACGAAAACGGCTTTGTCTTAATGATTGTCACTCAATTCACGTATCATGGCTGTGGCACACTCTCCCCTAATTAACGATATTACAAAACGTGCCGCCCTTCTTTGAACTTTTCTATGTCATCAGTCAGTCCCACCTGATGCGGATCCCACACCGCACAGCAATACTCCAGAACAGGGCGGACTAGCAGTCACTTTAGTAGACCTGCTGCATCTTCTAAGTGTTCTGCCAATTAAACGCAGTCTTTGGTTTGCTCTACCCACAATATTATCTATGTGATCGTTCCAGTTTAGGTTATCTGTAACTGTAATTCCTAAGTATTTACTTGAATTTAGAGCCTTCACATTTCTGTGACCTATCGCGTAATCGAAATTTAGCGGATTTATTTTAGTACTCGTATGAATAACTTCACACTTTTCTTTACTCAGTGTCAATTGCCACTTTTATCACCATACAGATATCTTACCTAAACCATTTTGCATTTCGTTTTGGTCATCTGACAACTTTACAAGCATCATCGGCCAACGATCTAATAGGGCTACTCAGATTGTCTCCTATGTCGTTAACATAGATCAGGAACAATAGAGGGCCTGTAACACTTCCTTTGGGGAACGCCGAACATTAATTCTGTTTTACTCGATGTCTTTCCATCTATTACTATGAACTGTGACCTTTCTGGCAGGAAATAAGGAATTCAGTCGCACACCTCAGACGATATTCCATAGGCACGCAGTTTGGTTAGAAGACGTCTGTGAGGAACGGTGTCGAAAGCCTTCTGGAAATGTAAAAATATGGAATCAAGTAGACATCTCCTGTCTATAGCACTCATTACTTCATGAGTATATCTTGAGTATGTGTCAATAAATCGTTTTCTTCGAGGTAATTCATAATGTTCGAACACAGTATATGTTCCAAAACCCTATTGCAAATCGACGTTAGTTATATGGGCCTGTAATTCAGAGGATTACTCCTGTTTCCCTTTTTGGGTATTGGTGTGACTTCAGTTTTCCAGTCTTTAGATACGGAAATCCTTGGGTAACAGAAGAAATATTGAATTTAATTGATGAAAGGAGAAAATATAAAAATGCAGTAAATGAAGCAGGCAGAAAGGTATACAAACGTCTCAAAAATGAGATCGAGAGGAAGTGCAAATTGTCCAAGCAGGGATGGCTAGAGGACAAATGTAAGGATGTAGAGGCTTGTCTCACTAGGGGTAAGATAGATACTGCCTACAGGAAAATTAAAGAGGCCTTTGGAGAGAAGAGAACCACTTGTATGAATATCAAGAGCTCAGATGGCAACCCAGTTCTCAGCAAAGAAGGGAAGGCAGAAAGGTGGAAGGAGTATATAGAGGGTTTATACAAGGGCGATGTACTTGAGGACAATATTATGGAAATGGAAGAGGATGTAGATCAAGATGAAATGGGAGATAAGATACTGCGTGAAGAGTTTGACAGAGCACTGAAAGACCTGAGTCGAAACAAGGCCCCGGGAGTAGACAATATTCCATTAGAACTGCTGATGGTCTTGGGAGATCCAGTCATGACAAAACTATACCAACTGGTGAGCAAGATGTATGAGACAGGCGAAATACCCACAGATTTCAAGAAGAATATAATAATTCCAATCCCAAAGAAAGCAGGTGTTGACAAATGTGAAAATTACCGAACTATCAGTTTAATAAGTCACAGCTGCAAAATACTAACGCGAATTCTTTACAGACGAATGGAAAAACTGGTAGAAGCGGACCTCGGGGAAGATCAGTTTGGATTCCGTAGAAATGTTGGAACACGTGAGGCAATACTAACCTTACAACTTATCTTAGAAGAAAGATTAAGAAAAGGCAAACCTACGTTTCTAGCATTTGTATACTTAGAGAAAGCATTTGACAACGTTAACTGGAATACTCTCTTTCAAATTCTGAAGGTGGCAGGGGTAAAATACAGGGAGCGAAAGGCTATTTACAATTTGTACAGAAACCAGATGGCAGTTATAAGAGTCGAGGGGCATGAAAGGGAAGCAGTGGTTGGGAAAGGAGTGAGACAGGGTTGTAGCCTCTCCCCGATGTTATTCAATCTGTATATCGAGCAAGCAGTAAAGGAAACAAAAGAAAAATTCGGAGTACGTATTAAAATTCATGGAGAAGAAATAAAAACTTTGAGGTTCGCCGATGACATTGTAATTCTGTCAGAGACAGCAAAAGACTTGGAAGAGCAGTTGAACGGAATGGACAGTGTCTTGAAAGGAGGATATAAGATGAACATCAACAAAAGCAAAACGAGGATAATGGAATGTAGTCAAATTAAATCGGGTGATGCTGAGGGTATTAGATTAGGAAATGAGACACTTAAAATAGTAAAGGAGTTTTGCTATTTAGGGAGTAAAATAACTGATGATGGTCGAAGTAGAGAGGATATAAAATGTAGGCTGGCAATGGCAAGGAAATCGTTTCTGAAGAAGGGAAATTTGTTAACATCGAGTATAGATTTAAGTGTCAGGAAGTCGTTTCTGAAAGTATTTGTATGGAGTGTAGCCATGTATGGAAGTGAAACATGGACGATAACTAGTTTGGACAAGAAGAGAATAGAAGGTTTCGAAATGTGGTGCTACAGAAGAATGCTGAAGATAAGGTGGGTAGATCACGTAACTAATGAGGAGGTATTGAATAGGATTGGGGAGAAGAGAAGTTTGTGGCACAACTTGACTAGAAGAAGGGATCGGTTGGTAGGACATGTTTTGAGGCATCAAGGGATCACAAATTTAGCATTGGAGGGCAGCGTGGAGGGTAAAAATCGTAGAGGGAGACCAAGAGATCAATACACTAAGCAGATTCAGAAGGATGTTGGTTGCAGTAGGTACTGGGAGATGAAGAAGCTTGCACAGGATAGAGTAGCATGGAGAGCTGCATCAAACCAGTCTCAGGACTGAAGACCACAACAACAACGACATAGATACGGAAATTTCTGTGAGCGACCGGTTCTATATAATTACTGAATATGGAGGTGCTGTATTAGCATACTCTGAAAGGAACGTGACTGGTATACAATCGGGACGTGAGTCCTTGCCTTTATTAAGTGATTTAAAGTACTTTGCTACACCGAGGATATCTACTTCTATGTTTCTCATCTTGGCAGTTGTTCTTGATTGGAATTCGGGAATATTTACTCCGTCTTCTGTGGTGAATGAGTTTCGGTAAACCGTGTTTAATAGCTCTACCTTACTGGCACTGTCATCAATGAGTTCACCGTTGTTATCGCGCAGTGAACGTATTGATGGCACCTTGCCACTCGTGTGCTATATGTATGGCCAGAATCTCTTTGGATTTTCTGCCAGATTTCGAGACAGAGTTTAGCTGTGGAAATTATTAAAAGCTTCTCGCATTGAAGTACGTTCTATATGTCGAACTTCTCCAAAACTATGCCAATCTTGGGATTTTGTGTTCTTTTAAAGTTGGCATGTTTTCTTCGTTGCTTCTGCAACAGGGATCTACCCGTTTTTGTGTACCATGGGGGATCAGTACCATCACTTATTAATGTAATTGGCGTCGATACTATCTCTTTGAAGTCATTCCACATCTTTTCTACATTTACGTGATCAGATCGGAAGGAGTGGAGACAGTTCTTAAAAAGGCGTTAAGATCATTTTTATCGGCTTATTAAAATAAATGCGCTTTGCGTCTCTTTTTGGATGGTTCTAGAAGTTACGGTATTCAGCCTAGCAGCAACTGACTTGTGGTCGCTAATCGCTGTATTCGTCATGATACTCCCTGTTGGTCCAGTATTATTTGTTAATAAGACGTCAAGTATGCTTTCGCAACCATTTACGCATCGAGTGGGCTCATGAACTAATTGTTCAAAATAATTTTCTGATGGGGCATTCATTACAATTTCGGATGATGTTTTATGCCTGCCGCCGGCTTTAAACGTATAATTTTTCCAGCAGATCGAGGGTAGATTGAAGCCACCACCGACTATAATTGTATGAGTGGGGTACCTATTTGAAATGAGACTCAAGTTTTCTTTGAACTGTTCAGCAACTATATATTCTGAGTCGGAGGGTCGGTAAAGGACGACACCTTGATTTACTTGAATCATGCGCGAACAGAATGATCTCAGATTTAGTGGGCACTTGATTTCACGTTCAGTAGAAGCCCCGTTAGAGACTTCCAGGACAAGAAATAAAAGTGCACAGTTAATTCAATGCTTATTTATTTCTGAGAAGGTACTTATTCAGTTCGTAGAAATGTCTAGAACGGTGGATACATCATTACACAAGAGACACAGCAGCACCAAATAAATAAGGAAAACAAGGTCTGTGCCCTATTTTGGCAGCTGGTGTTTTCAGAGTTATGAGAATCAGCAGTAATTATAAAACACAACCGGATAAACAAAAGAACAGGACAATCATGAAAAGTTTTTAGACAAACTGCGAAAGCAAACTCCGAGTAGACGAGCTCTGAGGGAATCGGTGAGCTGAAGTATAAATAAAAGTATCATAACTTGTCTACTGAAAGCACTGATATCCATGGCAGCGACACAAAATAAAAAAAAAAAAACCAAAACAGTGGTAAACTTTCTAACTTTATACTCTCGGAAGCAACTCAAGCAGTAGGGCCATATAGTCAACGAGCGAGGCATTTATATTTAACTGAAGAAAAGGTGCCGTAATGTACGGTTATGATAAAATAAAAACGAAGTGTCTTCGCTGGTGGATCCATTGAACCCCACACAAATACGGCCGGCGAGACATATTTGCGTAGACCACGCATTTGTGTGTGCGTCATGTAATTCTCAAAGGTACATTTCACTTATTCACTTTGCGTATGTTTGCAGAGGACAACTTTACGCAGGTGGCATCCAAGGGCTTACATGTTCAGTTTTCAGTGAGATATGCTGGGTCAAATCAACTAACGTCTGGGACTGCAGATCTGTAACCTTTCAATGTGTCGGGGACGACCGTCTCCACTGTCCTTACGTATCTTTCTTGAAACAGTTTGATAACTACGAAAATATATCCCCAGTACGGGGACAAATGTGAAAATTTAACTGTGGTCAAGCAAAATCTCGAGACATGCAGTATGCAACGATTAAGTTTCAATGTATTCTATTAACACTGTTCCATTCGTCAGAAAATAACCGTTGTGTTACGGGAAACACTGTACATAGAGGAAGGTTTGGAAAAGAAGGCTTGCAATGGATATGCAATTTTGAGATGAGAAGGTCTGATGATTGGTGATTTATACTCTGATAGTTCTGACGATCGAAAGGAAGAAAAAGGAGCGACAGATTGGAAGAGTTTGATAGAATAGAGGTGTCGACTTCAAAATATATTTCCATAACCTATCAGTGTTCGATTGTTACACGGAAAGTGGCCCCGACTAACGCCACATAACCAAGTACAACAGTTTTACGAAACCATTACACAATTAGTAGTAGTACTCTTTTAGCGTACCAAAGTTTCCATTTTTAGCTTCAGATGGATACTATGGATACCTGGCCGACTTTTGGTGGGTACGTGTACTATTCCACTGGATGTAACCATTCGTCTGCCTTAAGTTTTATTTTACTACAAAACTGTTTGTATTTCGAAATACTATATTACTTCTTTCTAAGAGTGAAGGTAACTACGGAGCTCTAAAGACTACGGGAGCCGTACAGAGGATATGACGACATATCTCATTAAAAGGCGATATTTCCCATGCCGATATGAGCCTAGATGTATGGAAGATCTTTTAATATTAATACACACGCCATTGTATGGAAATGGTACATGTGTATAGTTGCAAACGAAAATGCGAAACAAAATCTGAGGATTGAGAATGCTGTGCTTCGTAAACATTATTAAAATTAAGTTTGTTTCGGTAAGTTTTTACACCGTAACATACAATAAGTGAGAAACTAATTACGCGAAATCTCTGCGTGGAGGGAGAGATTGCAGAAATCTGTGATGACACACTTCGGACCATTTGTCTGCTTGAAGATGTTGTACCATACTGGTGGCCATCGAATTTATAAAGAAAATCTTTGTATTTTTCTTTCCTTAGTGCGTTGTTTGGGTTGTGCAGTCATGATAAAATGTTTTGAATCAATAGCAACAAAATTTGAATTTAAATGAGTAGAGTTCTAGGTGACTCATTACGTTTATTAGCATTGAAGGACTTGCTCAGTGCTAAGACGATAAACCGCGACCGTGAGTTTTGATGGATAATACTACGCAAGTGCCTTCCCTTAAATAAGTAATTTTGTTTTCTGTTTTAACTGTGTTGTGTACAGTAGAGTGAAATTCTGTTTGGTACATACTGACTTACTTGTAGTTTACTTCATTGTCGAGTCACACTTATGTGACCACGTGTCAGAAGACGGAGTATCAAACTTTTGCAGCGCCAGATGTGCAGGAAGAAGATTAGGAAAGTTCTGCAATGTACCAAAAAGCTTGTGGAACCACGACGACTCCAGTGCCGCGACCAGCTGTTGAGGATCCATGGTTCTCGTTTGGCCCAGTGGGGTGGCCAGCGGGGTACGGTAAACACATCCTGCTGATCTTCGAATCACACCCGTACACTATGGGTTGTGTGACACGTTGCATTGTAACGTCAGAAGATCTCATCATAAGGACAAAAAACAAATTGCATTTAGGGATGGACATGGTTCCCAAGGAAGACGCACACTTGCGTTCATCTATTGTGCCTTCAAGAATGACGAGAGCACTCTGAGAATGCCATGAAAACATCCCCGAGACCATTATGCTCCCTCCTGACTGCAGGATGTTTGGTTAAATATGGTTTTGCAGGATAGAGTGGATCAGGTTATGGTTGTGGAAGGGGGCCGTAATCAGTTACTGTCAGTTGCACGAAACACACAAACTTTTATTTTCCTGAGAACCACTAAATTGCACATTGCCTTAAAAGGATAAAAAAACAATATGGCTGAAGGCCTAGTTAACAAAACTTGAGGTACCTCCTGGGCTGAAGGCCCAAAACCACACCAAAAACAAGAATGTGTGAAGGCCTGAACACAAGTTATAAAAACTGCTTTAAAAAATACACGTGGCTCATTTAAAAAAAAATGCACGTAAATACTCGGCTGAAGGCCACACACAAGACATTGAACAACTCCGGGGTTAAGGCCTGGATAACATCAATTTCAGATAGTACAAACTTTCAAAATTAAGTTTTTATACAAATCAGTCTTCAAATTTTTATTTTCGTCGGCTGAAAGCCTTATTTTTAAATTAAAACAAAATAAATTAATAGACGGTTGAAGGCCTCACACAGTACTAAAATGAAAATCAGAATTTAAAATCAACAGTCCAGTGCTGCTCAGAAGTGTTCCAAGGGTCGGAGTGAGGAGGTAGCTCTAACGTAACGTGAGGTGAGACAGGTAGCCAAGAGTAAGATTAAATAATCTGATGGCAACCCGACACAGGGACGGCTGAAGGCCTGACGAACAACCTAATAAATTCCCTTCCGCCTCACCAACAGCACGACACGAAAAGTATCAGCCGAGGACGAAGATAACAGCTGCACTGCGTCTTCAAAATTGGCATCTAAAAACAGCCAAGGCACAATAACTGCTATAAGAAAAAAATAAACAAACAACTAAGAGGCTGTCGAATTGCACGCCGTGCCGTACAGCATGAACACAGCGAGGAAAAACACACTGCCCGCAAACTACGCTAATGATCAGGGCAGGTAACTGGGGCGTTCACGGCTACAAGGCAGAAAATAAGTAAAAACGAATTTAATAGTTAAAGACCATAGAGGAAGACGGGTGCAAAATTTCGCTGCAACACACCATACGTTGCTGCTAGCAAAAATGGTCCAGGAAGCAGCAATTGGCAATGAACGAAGAGATGTCACAGCAGTTGCGGTTTCATAACAGGTTAACTGATCCCTCATCTTGAGTTTCCAGGTTCGGTGGACAACGAACTTTATAGCTCTCGCAGCTAGCGCCTCCCAATCCGACCGCGGGTGCACGCCACCAGTGGTTCTGGCCTGACCTTGTACCGCGAAGACTTCCTCGCTGCTCTGTCCCAGCCAACCGACTACCACACACACCACCACACGGAAATATAGCGGTCACACCAAAGATGGTTCAGCAGTACTAGTGTCGATAAGCGCTGCTACTGCCACTGATAGAGGCAAGTCAGCAACTCGTTATGATAGCAACTCAGGGAGAAATAAGACGCCACTCGATTGTGACAAAATGCCAAAGAACAAACGGCATCAATGTGAGCCGCGCATGGCTCATTTGACTTCAGACTTTTCACGCTACTCACGGCAACGACCATCTGTGCGATGGAGTATAAAACTTGATTCAGCTGGAAAGGCCATCTGTCGCCACCCAGTGGACGTCTAGTTGAGGCAATGACGTGTATTTTCCACCCTCCGTCGCCGATGAGCACCAGTCATGGTGCACGAGAGAGGCGCCTGCTATGGAGGACCAAACACACTAACGTTCGCTGAGCGGTCTTTGAGGAGACGATTTTGCTAATCCCTTGGTCCATCTGGGCTGTCAGTTGCTCAACAGTTGCAAGTATGTTCGCCCGTATACATTTCACATCCGTTTCACATTCGTTTCATCTATGGCCCACGGTGCAGCACAGTTACCTTTTGGTTGCTTTTGGATTGCATTATTTTGCCATGTACAGTGCACTTCAACCATGGTGGTACGTTAACACTTTACAAACTTAGTAGTTTGGGAAATTCCTCCTTGCTTGGGCCTAAAGTGGATTACCATGTCCTGCTGGACGTGAGATAAATCTCTCCTTTTCTGCAGAGCGACAACTACTCCACTGAAACTTCCTCGTAGATTAAGACTGTGTGTCGGATCGAGACTCGAACTCGGGGCCCGAGTCTCGGTCCAGCACACAGTTTTAATCTGACAGGATGTTTCACATCAGCACACACTCACTGCAGAGTGATAATTCAGTTCAGGAAATAAACCCCAGGCCGCAGAAATGCCATGCCTCTGTAATATACTTTCTTCCAGGAGTGCTAGCCTTGCAAGTTTCGTTTGAAAGATTCTGTGAGGTTGTGGTTGCTCTTTAGGTACTGGTTTTTATGCATTACGAAAATCTGAAGTTAATATTAGTGTGCCTGCTTCACAACTGGAAAATATTATACGTCAGTGACTCAGTTGAGGTGCTTCTCGCAGTTAATCTGCCGCTCACGGTGATTTTATACTGAAAGGCGCCAAAGCGAACTGCTCCGTGGAAATTAACTGCTTCACCAACACAGGTAGATCGCAATAGATCGGTGATGCTGCATTGTAACATATCACCCCGGACTGAAAGTCCATTAAATAAAATTAAGAAAACATTAAAACACATACGAGTACTGCAGTATGTCTCTCTTGTATTGATGTGTGGTTCTTCAATTTCTTAGGGCTTTAAGCATGTGGTACAATATACAATCAAGGTATCGGATGAGTGACTGTATTCGTTATTAAACTTGAACTTCGTTAAACATGTTTACTTTTCTGCAAATAGAGTACTAAGGAGGTTCTCGCGATTTCGTTAAGCGAGGAACGAAAAGCTTTATTAAATCATTTAGAACAATGGCGCTGACCTCTGCATCAATGTTACCCTACAAAATTTGCACAAAGAAATTAATTTTACGACTTCATTAATATAGCATCTGGTGCATATACAGTTTCACAAGACTTTAAATAACATTTTATTATATTTAGACTAAATATGAGATGAAGCTAACACGTTTTCGTGTCTCTTCAGAAAATGGCTTGTTGAATGAATGAGAAATGCCTGTGTTGTCCCATTGAGGGCACAGGCCTCTTGCAAGTAGGGATAGCTGCTTTAAACTCTCACGCGGTGGGCTTGTCCATGGAAGAGGGTACCGCACTTAATGTTCACTACAAATTGAATTACACTTGATCACTTAGTTATAGTTCTATTTCTTTCCACTCCTTTCTGTTTCTGGATATGCTGGTCCACTGTCTTCCTTCTTGTTTTCTGAATAAGACCGACCATTTGCGTCTTGGTCTTCCTAGGAGTCTCTTGCCGATGTAGGGGTCCTACGTGATAGATCATGCTGTCAATCTGTCGTCTTACAGACTCGTCACCTGGCCGCCCCATTTGCACTTGGTCTTCATAGCCTGTTGTGGCATGTCTATTGTTGCAGAAATCTTGTATATCGAGGTGTTTGATATTCTGTCTTTCAGAGAGATGCCTAAGATCTTCCTCTGCATTTTCCTTCGGCGTACACGTAGAGTGTTTCTCTCTTTGGCTTTGAAAGCCCATGTCTCATATCGATATAACAACAGTGGAAAAACGCAGCTTTCGAGTGCCTCCATTTTGAGGCTCGTATGCAGGGTTCTGTCTATTAATATGAACGTTAAGGCCCAGTAGGCTTTCCAGGCTACGGAAACTCTTCGTTTTATATCTTTTTCCATTTTGTTGTTAAAGGAAGTTATTTGGCCTAGATATATTTATGTATTGCGATGCATACATTAGTTCCGTTCTTTCAAGATATATTGGGGTTTCTAATTCATTTGTTATTACTTGCGTTTTAGATTTGCTCATTGTGAGTGTGAGTCCTGCCACCTTGCTTTGTGTGTTAAGCTTCTGGAGCATTGACTGCAGTTCCCTTGCAGTTTTGGCGAAGAGGTCTACGTCGTCAGTGAACCTCAAGTTTGTTATTCTCTTGCCGTTGAGGTATATTCCATTTCTCTTATTCGATATTAGTTTCCTGAATATGTCCTCCCGTATGCAGGTAAATAGTTATGGGGAGATGGGATCCCCTTGTCTCTTTCCACGCGCAAAGGTTGGCCTGGCTTTTCGGTTTTAATCCTAGCGAAGCTGTTGTTTTGAATATTTCTTGGTAATTGGATGTATTTTGCTACTACTCCTCGATTTCTTAGTGCTTGAAGTGTGTTTAGGTGTTCGATGGTACCTAATGCTTTGCTGTAAACAGCAAAAGCAAGGTATATTTTGAGGTGGCGATGTTCCGATTTTTCTGTTATCTGACTAATGGTTTGAATATGGTCCACTGTGCTAAATCCTTTGCGGAATCCTGCTTGTTCTGAGATTTGGTCTTCGTCTAGTATTTTTGTTAATCACCTTGTTAGTATTTTCGTGAACACTATATATATGTTAGACATCAGGCTTATGGGTCTACAGTTGTTCATGTCTTCATGTTATCTTTCTTACATTTTTTGTGCAAAAGTACAATCGTTTTCCACTGGTCGGGAATGTCTTCGGTTTGCATGATTTTGTTGAACACTTCTGTGACGATTGGTGCTAGGAGATCTTGGGCTTCTTTTAAGAGCTCATTGTATTTGTTGTCTTCTCCTGGTGACTGCCCATTTTTCAATTCAGTGATGGTTGTTCTAACCTCGTTGTGTATTATAGCTGGTATGGTTTCAGTTGTGTTTGGGTCTGGATCGACAGCATTGCGGTGTGTGGCTCTATTTGGCAGAGAACTTGTGTATATTGCTTTGTAGAATTCCGCGGCCGATTTGATTACATCCTCTCTTGTGTTCAGATGTTCTCCACCCCGATTCTTCGTTCCTAGTATCCATTGTTTCCCGCCCTGGGCGCTTATCCTCGCTTTTCTGATTGATTTGTTTGTTTCAAGTATTTGCCTCGTTGTTGCTCATCGTTGTTCGCGGGTATCTTTCCGTATTTCCGTTTTCGTTATTTCGTCTAGTTTTGCGTAGTCTTCTCTATTCCGATCTGAAATACCTCTAGTTTTTAACATTATCGATCTGTGATCGGTAAGCTATACGGTACTCCGACTTCGACTTTCCTTTATTTGCTCGTCTTTGCTTGTGTCCTTGTGAGCTTGGTATATGCATTTTTCTAGTGCGTTACACATTTCTTGAGTGTTTTGTTTTGTATTGATATTTGCTTCTTGTAGTTGCTTCTGTAGTTCTTGGTTAAATTGGTCTCTATTCAGTTTTTCTATTTCTGGTTTGCTCGCTTTTCCTAAGTTTATTCGTTTCTTTCGAATTTTTATTTTTGCCCAGACCATGCTATGGTTTGTGCTAAATTTTAATTGTGAGATTACTTGGATGTTCTCTATTATATTTTGTTTGTCTGCTAGAATATAATGTCTTTCGTTATTCGTCTTGCCATCTGGCGAGCTCCAGGTCCATCTGTGGTTTTGATTTTTCCTGAAGAAGGTTTTGGTCATTTTCAGATTGTGTGGCTTTTTACACTACGAAAGAACAAAAGGGAATAGAGAGATATTTTTTGCAAAGGAACAGAGATTGCAATTACATTCGCAGATCACATTAATTCATTACAGAGAAGAGAAAATATTTATGTTTCGTTGCGACTTCCGTTCTGGTATATTTGCGAAGTTATTGAATAGTATTTTTATAGCGTTATGTGACGTACAGTCACAAAGTTTAGAAAGTGGAAGACGAGGTACTGGCGGATTAAAGCTGTAAGGATGGTTCGTGAGTCGTGCTTGGGTCGCTCAGTCAGTAGACCATTTGCGCGCGAAACTCAAAGTTGCCGAGTTCGAGTGTCAGTCCAGCACACCGTTTTAATCTCCCAAGAAGTTTCACATCAACGCACACTAAACTGCAAAGTGAAAATTTTATTCTACGGTCTTTCTGAGTCCGCTCGAGACGCTTTATATACCCTGCAGTGCAGTGCTGCCACCTGCCGTCTGTAAATAGTTACTGAACGTTGATGTCGAAAATGGGCGGCTGTCACGTTCACGTGACTAGACCATGTATCATTCCATGTAGGCTTTCACGGCCGGCGTCTTTATCAGTAAACTCTTCCGGGCAACTTAGCCCGGAAGAGTTTACTGATAATAGACCATGTATGTTATTTAAGTGAAAAACTCTTTAGTATTGCATCACAGATCTTAGGGAACACGCCGCACAATGATTACCGAAGCCTGCGTGAGAGTCAGACATCTGATTTGTATTCTCCGTTGCAGGAATGATCTGATTACGTGACACCTGCACAAACAGGAACGTATTGCATCACCTCGCATTCCGGTATTTTCAGCACCGTTGCCTCACGGCGCATTAGTGAATGAAAAGGTCGCCGTATGGCATTCCAGTGCGTGCAATGTGAAACACAGGCTATTAAAATTATAATGAGACCTCGTGGACGCATTACTCCTCGTTTGAGCGCCACAGCTGCATAATGGAAGGGTTTTGAACTTAAAGCCTGCATTAGCGCCGCGCAAAACAAAACACTCGCGCCAGCTGTTACCGTATCGCAAATGACAGGCCCCGGTTAAAAGCGTAGCGTACGGTTCTCGTTTGCGGACAATTTATGAAGTGCCCGGGTATATAATGGGTTCCGCAATTTCTGCTCTTAAGCAGGGTGATTGTGTTTGTGGTACGAAATGTCTGGCAGATTGAGGTCAAACAATATTGAAAAGTGTGCACCATTTTAGAGTGATATCGATGCTGAATAATGTATCTTACAGTATCGGTATAATGTACATATAAGGTCTCCGAGAAGGATAATGCTGAAACTCATGAAAAGTTGTTCACTTACCGATGTCAGTAGTAACGGAATATTAAGCTTGCATATGACGCTTCAAAACAAATATCTGAATTCACTACGAACATTTTTGCGGCTAACTCCTTGCATAAAATTTTTTCGGTCCACTTGCCACCTAAAATTCACATAAAATTCCAAGGTTTCGATTAATTCCACAGTCAGGGACTATAACTGACAGAAATCAGATTTTGTGAATACAACTTCAGTAAAGATACTGGCTATGAACTTACCAATGCACTTGACAAGGAAAAAACACATAGGTATACTTCTCGTAGTTCACCGCCTGATGCAATAGATGGCGCCGCAATCAACGCTAGATAGAGAACGCAGGCTAAACTTACGGACGTAGATCGCGCAACCTCTGTAGTCGCCTTCATGACGTAATCCAGCAAATCGGATGCCGTTCTGGGGGTATAGATGAGGGAATTTTGCCAGTTCACGACAGTGAGCATTAGCCACTAACGAAGACGATGGTGGATATCTTCGAAAGCTTGGAACTTATTCGAATTTGACGCGGCAAGTGAACCGAGAAAATAGTATGCAGTTATCTGAATTATTATTTTCTTCACCTAAATGTCCAGTATTTCGATTTCACAGTGTCTGCATTTGCTTTACTACAACTGCATATTAATTATCTATTTATAGACTGTTTTTAAATGTTACAATTGCCACTATGACCACCGATTACATTGAAATTACAATGAAATCAAAACCATTAACTGCTGCTGGGCGTTGATATACATCAACGGGGACAGTTGAAAACGTGTGCTCCGACCGAGATTAGAATCCGGGCTCTCCTGCTTACATGGCAGACGCTCTATCCATCTTTATCGCCGGCACGCTTGAGACCCACATTCTCAACTTATAGTCCACACACTACATTCGAAATGCCCCTGCCATTACACCCATTACTTGCGGCAGACAATCCACCGAGTCCCGTAAGAGTTCATTAGCCAGTTACACTACGTTTATAGACCAATTAATTTCTACTTGGGAATAACTTTGTAATAATTTTTGGTATGTGGGTGAGGCAGCTTGGAAAAAAGGGTTACTCACAAGTGGTAATGCAAAACCCACATGGCCGGCTCACCTTGTCATAAGATAAATTCTCCTAGTGAGAAAAAGGACTGCTGATCATAATGGGATCACTCGTGTGCTATCCCTGATGACACTTCTATTGTTTCTCCTACACTTGAGCCTTTGCATGGAGATATCTGGTGGATATTTCTGCTGGCTGTCTCCAACAGCTGTTGTTCTGATTACAGGATATTAGACACTTCCCCCAGCCACCTGAAGTAGTCACCCACACAACCACTCTCAGCTGCAGATGTTTTCTCTCGCTCGCATAGCATCAAAGCCTCATATCATCTGACGTCATTCTTGAGGAGTTCGAGATCCGGCAATGCTCCAAGTCACTGTAGTAAAACACGGGTAACCATTTTTCCTTTTAGCTCTGATTTATTAAACAGTAACACCAGGAAAATTACCTAGAAATAATTATTAACAGAACGGGGATGACTGAATCGCTGTGAGACCTATTCTTCAGTACACTTCGAGTGTTTGGGATCCGTAACAGGTTGGATTATGGGATGATGTTGAAGCAATTCAGAGGTGAGCTCCTCTGTTTGTTACTGGTAGGTGATAACAACACGAAAGTGTTATGGAGATGCTTCGGGAACACAGATGGGAATCGCTGGAGGGAAGAATACATTTTCGAGGAACGCTATTAAGAAAATTTAGAAAAGCGGCATTTGAAGCTGACTGTGAAACTATTCTGATGCCTGCAAATACACTGCGCGCATGGACCACGAAGATAAGATATAAAATGGATTATGCGGAGGCATATATACAGTAGTTTTCAACTCGTTCTATTTGAGAGGAAAGAAAATTAGTAGCAATGGCACTGGGTACCCTCTGCCACGCGCTGTCACGTGGATTGTGGAGTATCGATGTAGAAGTAGATGTAGGTTGTTACACATTCTTCCACGAATACCTGTTCTGTTAATTAAGCCGAAAAAATTTGATGACGACATTTAATGTTTTCTCCTAAATAGACAAATATAAATTTCCTGGCAAACTTCGTTAAACTCTTATGATGGATATCAAACCACCAATTACAACCGTAACAGTTTATTCTCTAAATTTCTTCGAGTTATGATATCGAGCCTCTTTCATACGTGCAATAAACGTTGGAAAAAAACTGCAGTGCCAGTCATACTATTTTTAAGTCTATTGATTCCTTTACAAGCGCACCGTGATTAGTCACGGTATTGGTTTTTCGGGTCGGATGAATGGGTCTGGAGCTGATAGATATTTGACATACAGTATTTATTAGCAACTGTTGAGTTGGTGGTAAAACTCGGTGTAAGTACTTTGATGATATGTTTTGGTGTAACTACTTTAGTTGTGACAGAAGGCAAAGAGAAAACTAATGTTCATGAAAACACTTAGACAGCGGCCTGTTGCACTCTACTGCTAACATGGACTACACTAACAATTTCTGTATCATTTGATAATGTTTTTCCCCGCCTAATATACACAGCAGATCAGCTGGAAACACATGCTGAAAGTCGCAACTTATCGTGAAATATCTTTCAGTTTCTTCGCTTGCGCGTTTGATAAATTCTTCAGAGGCTACAACCATTTATTTTGCTTAAAGAAGTTTGGACACACATTACTCTTTCAGCACATTTGTACTTACAGGAATGCATTTGCAAATGATGAAATGCCTTAATTTAGCAGAAAGTGTTTCTATACACAGCCACTTACCTTATGTCTTTGAAAGGAGTAGAAGTGGGTGTTTAGACTTCTACAAACTGTATTTCTTACACAGCAAAATGTCCAGTAAACATGACATATGAAACGCATAGCTTGAAAGCTACGAGAGCTTCCTCGCCTGTGGTACACTGAAACAAATCTCTTGCACTGCGATCTCGTTACTTTCCGCAATTTGACAGGTGACAGTATAGATCAAAACCAGAAAATCTATCTAGTAAACGTTGTCCCCTAAACGCATATGTTAGAGTTATGAGCACTTGTTCAGTAGAAGAGATGTTCTCCACATTAGCGAAGGTGAGCAAGTGCTCGTAGGCCTTAGGTTCAAATGGTTCAAATGGCTCTGAGCACTATGGGACTCAACTTCTGAGGTCATTAGTCTCCTAGAACTTAGAACTAGTTAAACCTAACTAACCTAAGGACATCACACACATCCATGCCCGAGGCAGGATTTGAACCTGCGACCGTAGCGGTCTCGCGTTTCCAGACTGCAGCGCCTAGAACCGCACGGCCACTTCGGCCGGCCATTGGTCTTAGGCTGTGCTCTTAAAAGCCAACGTATACTCGACACTTTTTCTTTTTTGGTCCAAAGTAAGCAAAGTGCTTGTCGTAGAATAAAGTTATTTCATAGTTCCGAAGGTGAGAAAGTAATCAAAGCTCCCAATGTACGCCTTTTATGGCCCATTTTTAAATCTGTTTTGCTCGGACCAATTGTTGCTGTCTTATCCATGAATATTGTCCATTCTTCCAGGTACACTCTGCATGTATTTAAAGACGATTTCTCGACAGTACTCGTTTTTTTTGACTGCACAGATATTTCTGTTGGTAGGCTTAAGTTTTGGTATTTAGTGCACATGTACTTTAATAACGGAAAGTAAAGCCTAAGGCAGCAAGAGTAGCGCTGCTTACCATTTGTCCAAATGCATTTTAAGAGTCTTGCTAAGGTATAGTGCATTAAGCGTCAAACATTGAACAATCAAAGCTGTTGCTTCTGAACATGGTAGGGCCTTTACAACACTGATGATGTTGTTTCAGAATTCAATGGATTAATAATTCATTAAAGACCTGAATATAACAGTCAGTGACGATACGTAAATTATTTAAATTTCGATATAATGTAAGTTATGTCAAGTCGACGGCAGACTATATACTTTACTACAGTCATTCATTTTATTTATTCAACAGTTAATAAATAAACATAATACAACTGCTTGCTCTTGTATGTACCCCACATAAAGTAACATTTCCCAAGAAAATATCAGCACTTTTCACATAACAGCATTTAAGGCTAAGAAATGTCGTAATGCGGACGGAATACCGCGGGGCAAAGTAGTTTCGGGAGACGGTGTCCCACAACACACGAAAGTCACACGACTGATACACACTCCAGCTCGTAACCGCTCCCGCCTTATGTCAACTTGCAGCCAGACCCCCATAAACATGCACGGAAGCAGCATTTCGTCAATCGTCTGTGCATGCTACCACAGCTGGACTGTATGACAATCAGGCGCCGAGAAGCTATCAACAGGCTGGATGCAAAGAGTTTGACGGTAGAGCTCAGCAATCATGTGTGACGGATTACAGGGCCTCCGTCAGGCTGCTGCTGGTCACGGTCATAGCGGTCCGAGGTTCGATGCTCCGGCCTGCCCGTGGAATCCAGTGCAAGCAGCGAAACATCGTCTGGCCTGCATAGTCGCTGTTGTGTAATGCATGAAAAAATTTATATCGGTCAAGGGGACGTCGTTTGGCACTGAATAATTAGACTGTACTTCGAGTCTGTATTAACTGAAATTGTTGATTACGGTGCCTCTGTTAGGGTGCACATGTTATAGCTGGTGCAACTGCTGTGAGATAAATACAGATAGGAACTCTACAGTGCTGTGGAGCCTTCAGCACCACATCTACAGAGCGTTAACTATTCGTATATTTATACCCATATATCATGTAATTCACAAATTAGACAAAGGGCTATTATCTACTAGCTCAATAAAAAGATAAAAAGTACACTACATTTTTGAAGAACTGTTAAGGAATCTGCTTTTAATAACTGATATAGTATTTAGAGAATGGCATCATAAATGGGATTCCTCAGAGATACGAAGGAGTATGTTTCACTTTCTTGATGATGTAGAATAAGGTCTTCGGACAATTCTTTTTGATTCCATCAGGCTACTGCTCCAGTACTATCCCGGACGTGCGGCGTAATCCACATATGTGCATAGAATTGGTGAGAGGGCAACTAACAGCTCTGACTGCGGCGAAATCGGCACACCATATCATGCGGTTTTGGATATTCTCTTTGCTGAAAATGTAGCAGGGACTGCTAGGCAGGTGTTCTCAACCTAATTACAGCAAAACAAGACTGATACCTGCCACAGCGTCTACACGTATGTATCCTCCACATTTCCTTGCATTCATGGTTCCTGTTAAAGTATGACATGCCGTTTAGGCAAACGACATTTCACACTCCTTGTGTAGTATAAGGAAAGGTGATCGTGACAGAATAATATTAAGGAGAGAGTAAGTCGCCGACCATATGCTGTGTGCTGGTGTTTGTTTTCGTATGTGCAGACATGAAACAGGAGGTGTGGAATACGAGAAAACGTCAAGAGGTGGCGACAAATAAAAGGTTTCAACTGCTGTGGGCGGGGCCTTTTACGTTTCTAAGTAGCACTCTTCAAGGAAATACGTGTTTGTAAAAAAAAAGTAGTGGAGGTGCTGTTTCGTGATATGAATAGAAGTTATCCTGTTTTGCTCCAGTAACAGCTGCAGAACGTGCAGTAGTCAAGCTTCTCCTCAGCTATTCACACACTTGTTTTTCTTGGAACAATCGTTGCTGTCTTATCCCTGCATGTTGACCTTTATTCCCGATACACTTTGATCATCAGGACCTATACTTCAAGAGAATGAACGACGGCGACAGGATTAAAAGAAAAGGTCAATAAGTCAAACCCTACATCGGATGACAGATGTGTTCTAACTCAGCTTCAGCTACTAGGAGCGAATCAGCAATTTCGTAAAACCCTGAACCAACAAGAAACACACTTCACTCTCGTTTAACTTTGGTAACAGAGCGATCGCCTCGGAATGTCTGCCGTTATTCATGTACTTGGGCCGATTGCCGGACATTCTTGCTGAGTGGATGTGCAATGGCTAATACACTACTGGTCATTAAATTTGCTACAACAAGAAGAAATGCAGATGATAAACGGGTATTCATTGGAAAAATATATTATACTAGAACTTACATGTGATTACATTTTCAGGAAATTTGAGTGCATAGATCCTGAGAAATCAGTACCCAGAACTACCAACTCTGGCCTTAATAACGGCCTTGATACGTGTGGACATTGAGTCAAACGGAACTTGGATAGCGTGTACAGGTACAGCTGCCCATGCACCTTCAACACGATACCGCAGTTCATCAAGGGTAGTGACTGGCGTATTGTGTCGAGCCAGATGCTCGGCCACCAGACGTTTTCAGTTGGTGAGAGATCTGGAGAATGAGCTGGCCAGGACAGCAGTCGAACATTTCCTGTATTCAGAAAGGCCCGTACAGGACCTGCAACATGCGGTCCTGCATTATCTTGCCTAAATGTAGTGGTCGAAAGAAGGGTAGAACCACGGGTCGTAACTCATCTGAAATGTAACATCCACTGTTCAAAGTGCCGTCAATGTGAACAAGAGGTGACCGAGACGGGTAACCAATGGCACCCATCAAGCCGGGTGATAATCCAGTTTGGTGATGACGAATACACGCTTCCAATGTGCGTTCACCGCGATGTCACCAAACACGGATGCGACCATCATGATGCTGTAAAGAGAACCTGGATTAATCCGAAACAATTACGTTTTGCCATTCGTGCACCCAGGTTCGTCGTTGAGTACACCATCGCAGGCGCTCCTGTCTGTGATGCAGCGTCAAGGGTAACCGCAGCCATGGTCTCCGAGATGATGGTCCATGCTGCTGCAGACGTCGTCGAACTGTTCGTGCAGATGGTTGTTGTCTTGCAAACGTCCCCATCTGTTGACTCAGGGATCGAGGCGTGGCTGCACGATGCGTTACAGCCATGTGGATAAGATGCCTGTCATCTCGACTGCTAGTGATACGAGGCAGTTGGGATCTAGCGCGGCGTTCCGTATTACCCTCCTGAAGCCACCGATTCCATATTCTGCTGACAGTCATTGGATCTCGACCGACGCAAGCAGCAATGTGCAATGTCGCGAGACGATAAGCCGCAATCGCGATAGGCTACAATCCGACCTTTATCAAAGGAAACGTGATGGTACGCATTTCTCCACCTTACACGGTCGCATCTCAACAACGTTTCACCAGGCAACGCCGGTCAACTGCTGTTTGTGTATGAGAAATCGGTTGGAAACTTTCCTCATGTCAGCACGTTGTAGGTGCCGCCACCGGCGCCAACCTTGTGTGAATGCTCTGAAAAGCTAATCATTTGCGTATGACAGCATCTTCTTCCTGTCAGTTAAATTTCGCGTCTGTAGCACGCCATCTTCGTGGTGTAGCAATTTCAATGGCCAGTTTTGTAAGTAGGCCGATGTTCTCTCCCGTAATTTCTACGCTGTCGTTGTCTGCCTGTTGTGTACTGCACCGCAAAACATCAGGGGTTGTGTGCGGGGATCCGGGAACAATACACTGCGGATGGAAGCCCATGTCCGACACCGGCATCCAGCACTGCAACAGAGCGTCGCATGTGTAGGGAACATGGCCTGTCCATGCGGCACCTAGCCCTAACTGGTCAGCTGGCGATCGTGGCTATAAGTCGCGGTCACCCAATAAAAATATTAAAAAAAACAGTTCTGGATCTACCCGCAGTCTGTTCGCGGACATTGTCATGCCTTCTGCCGGAGGGGAGGCCTACAGGCAGGCACTGGAGCCTGTAACTTCGACGTTCTGTGGCGTCGTTGGATGACTTTTTCGAACACGTATTCTATCCTTGCTTTGTTCTTCAAGATACCTTCTACATGCCCTCGAAGTTTGTAGGTGTAATTTTGAAATATATTTTAGTAACCAATATAATGCTCAGAACTACATAACTCAGCAGATCATGGAGAAATGAAACATGGCCCAGGGCAACGTAGGAATGTTTTGAGGAAAGAACTTTGAGCTAATATTTCTAGACATTGCTGTTAGGCCTGAATTACAGTAGTTTAAGTATTGCTCTTCCGTCACTGAGCGGTTTGCTATTTAACGCAATGGGAGTCAGTGGGAGTCAATGCAATAAACACCAGAGCCGACGACATGTGCCTAGAGACGCACGGTAAAAGAAATGGACTACACAATCCACCTGAAATTGTATTGTGTATTTCAGAGCAGTAATTAAAATATAAGAAAAACGACAATGAGATTTTCGTCAATATATTGAGTACGTAGTTGTTTTCCTATTTTAAATTATAGTGATCGAAAGATTTTAGTTGTTTCGTAACTATTTTTCTTAGGTGTAAGTTAAATTAACTAGTAACTGGTACAAAGCAGGACACGTTACGTAAACAAAAATTTTTAATGTACATTATTTATGTAACTGCAGAAGAAACAGATACTACCTTTACATAGTGCATAACTGAAAATCTCGCACACAAGTGGTGCTGTTGTCTAGTTCATAGTAGTTATTAATCTTAATTAGCTTAATTAAATTCATCACCATTTGGTAAGACATTTATTGATATACACTTAGAAAGAATTAGTAAAATCGTTTCCAGTCACAAATTACGTTCAGAAAAGAATAAATTGATTTCATGTTGTTCAAATCGAATTAGTACTTTAAACTAACATGTCTTAGTGTCTACTGTGCGTCATTATAATTAAAACTTTTATAATGGTCGAGGTTACAATCATACCTGTGACATTTAAAAACAGAAAGCTATTACGGCATTAAATATATCATGAGCAACAAATACGGAGTTCAACAGGACTCCTTTTTTACACTTAACACAGATTTTTCACATTTAAAAAACTGATCGTCCATATCGAAGGATCCATAACTTCCTAATGTTTCTGCTGCTGGTAAACTTTGCGCGGTATAAAGTTAGGTCCACTAAACTCTTCTGTTCCTCACGTTTCGTACGGAGTAGCTCTTAACATCATCAGAGGCGTTGCTCCTCCGACGAGTCTTGCCCCTTCACGGGTCCGACATCAGCGATATATACACTACGGGATCCAAAGTATCCGGACACCTAGCTGAAAGACATTTATAAGTTCGTGGCGCCCTCCATCGGTAATGCTGGAGTTCATTGTGGTGTTAGCCCACGCGTAGCCTTGATGACATCTTCCACTCTCGCAGGCATAACTTCAGTCAGGTGCTGGAAGGTTTCTTGGGGAATAGCAGCCCATTCTTCACAGAGTGCTGAACTGAGGAGAGCTATCGATGTCAATCGGTGAGGCCTGACACGAAGTCGGCGTTCCAAAACATCCCAAACGTGTTCTATAGGATTCTGGTCAGGACTCTGTGCAGGCCAGTCCATTACAGGTATGTTACTGTCACGTAACCATTCTGCCACAGGTCGTGCATTACGAACAGGTGCTCGATCGTGTTAAAAGATTCATTCGCCATTCCCGGATTGGTCTTCAACACTGGGAAGCAAGAAGGTGCTTCAAACATCAGTGTAGGCCTGTGCTGTGATAGTGCCACGCAAAACAACAAGGGGTACAAGCCCTTCCATGAATAACACGGCCACTCTATAATACCACCGCCTCCGAATTTTACTGTTGGCACTACACACGCTGGCAGATGATGTTCACCCGGCATTTACCATACCAACACCCTGCCATCGGATCGCCGCATTGTGTACCGTGATTCGTCACTCCACACAACATTTTACCGTTTTTCCGCCCTTAAATCGTCCAATCATTATGCTCCTTACACTAAGCGAAGCGTCGTTTGTTATGAAATCCAAGTTTTCTCACCTCCCGCCTAACTGCCATAGTACTTGCAGAGGAGCCTGATGACGTTTGGAATTTCTGTGTGATAGACTCGATAGATATCAGCCTATTACACATGACGACCCGCTCAACTGTCGGTGGTCTCTGTCAGTCAACAGACGAGGTCGGCCTGTATGCATTTGTGATGTACGTGACCCTTCACATTTCCACGTCGCTATCGCATCGGGAACAGTGGACATAGGGATGTTTAGAAGTGTAGAAATCTCGCTTACAGAAGTGTGACACAATTGACACCCAATCACCTAACAACGTTCGAGGTCCGTAAGTTCGGCGGAGCGTCCCATTGAGCCCTCTCACGGGTCTAATAACTACTGAAGTCTCTGATATGGAGTACCTGGCAGTAGGTGGCAGCACAGTGCACCTAATATAAAAAACGTACGTTTTTGGGGGTGTCCGGATACTTTTGATCACATAGTGTACACTCTAGGAAAAGGTGACGGGCCGGCGTCGCAGAAGATAAGCAGAGATAATCTTTATCAAAGATTAAACCTTGCTATCGATTGTCGTCCTGCCAAAGATAAGAAGACAGTCAATAGTTAAGTTTTATCTTTGACAAGGATCCTCTTCTAATCAAGTGTGACACCGGTCACGCTCTTTTCCTTTGGTTTATATGCCGCTTTCAGATATCCGGCCCGTCAGTAGTGAAACTCAAAGGAGGAGCAACGCATCTGAATAAATCCAGAGCAATGCTGAATGAAACGTCAGAAATAGAAAAGTTTCGTGGAACACGACCTTTTACCCCGGAAGGTTTACCACACCAATGTCACGCGGTCGTGAAAGCCCTCTTTCTGATAACTTCCTTGGCTACGAATCTCATATCACATGTGCTCATTATTAATGCAATAGCTGCTGATAACCTGAACCGGTGGTGGTATGACGACAGAACTGCGTTATGGAAGTACAAAAAGCTGCAACTAAGCCTTTCGACGATCTTGCAGCAGGCCTGGGCAGGGGATTACAGGAATGTCTTTCTCTGAAATCTCATTTTAGTAGAATGCGGTATACCTGCCCTATATTAAGGAAAATTATCCTCTTTTATTTGTTAGACTTCCCATACTCCCCTGCTTTATGAGGATGCTTTCAGTACAGCTTGAAATGTCACCCCTTGCTACTTGCACAGACACGTCTCGGGAAGATATTTGTTGAGGCACGAAGCTCCTCACTAACAGTGATCATTGTCGTGCTAGTCAAAGTACCTTTTTTGAAGTAAATCATTTCATTTGCCGAACAAAACACGTTCACCAACAAGCGACTGACTTATGTGTGCAGCAGTTATTTATCATCACAGTTCAAATGGTTCAAATGGCTCTGAGCACTGTGGGACTTAACATCTGAGGCCGTCAGTCCTTTAGAACTTAGAACTAAGGACATCAAACACATCCATACCCGAGGCAGGATTTTAACCTGCCTTAACAAACATCTTCCCGATACGTGTGTCTGTGCAAGTGGCAAGGGGTGACATTTCAAGCTGTACTGAAAGCGTCCTCATAAAGCAGGGGAATATGGGAAGTCTAACAAATAAAAGAGGATAATTTTACTTAATATAGGGCAGATATACCGCATTCTACTAAAATGAGGTTTGTTAATTAAGCAAATTCCAGTGATACATGGTTGATTTTCTTTATTTAAACTTACGACTTGTCGTATGAATATGTTTTTATATTTCATTTTATCTGTTTCCACTATCGTGTTATAATTTCATGTATTGACTCGTTCCATGACCATAGATATTTCTCCTTAATTTGGTCCCACGGAACAATAAATAAATAAATAAAGAACCTGCAACCGTAGCAGTCACACAGTACATCCAAACATAATTGAATTATATATATATATATATATATATATATATATATATATATATATATATATATATATATATATATACAGGGTGAGTCACCTAACGTTACCGCTGGATATATTTCGTAAACCACATCAAATACTGACGAACCGATCCCACAGACTGAACGTGAGGAGAGGGGCTAGTGTAATTGGTTAATACAAACCATACAAAAATGCACGGAAGTATGTTTTATAACACAAACCTACGTTTTTTTAATGGAACCACGTTAGATTTTTTAGCGCATCTGAACATATAAACAAATACGTAGTCAGTGCCGTTTGTTGCATTGTAAAATGTTAATTACATCCGGAGATATTGTAACCTAAAGTTGACGCTTGAAACCTCCGACGTTCAGTTGCGTGTTGTAACAAACACGGGCCACGGTCGGCGAGCAGCATCTGCAGGGACTTCTTTCTGTGGGGTACGTTAAAGGAGAATGTGTACCGTGATGTGCCTACAACCCCAGAGGATATGAAACAACGTATTGTGGCAGCCTGCGGCGACATTACACCAGATGTACTGCGGCGTGTACGACATTCATTACGCCAGAGATTGCAATTGCGTGCAGCAAATGATGGCCACCACACTGAACATCTATTGGCCTGACATATCGGGACACACTCTATTCCACTCCGTAATTGAAAACGGAGACCACGTGTGTACGTGTACCTCACCCCTCACGGTAATGTACATGTGCGTCAGTGAGAAAGATCAATAAAATAGTGTTAGCATGTGGACGTAATGTGCTCTTCCAGTCTCTTCTGTACGTAAGGTCCATGACTGTTCCCTTTGGATCCCTACGTAATTCGGTGCTCTCCGATACACACGATCGAACAGCGGAGGAGTGGTACTCATGCGTCAACTTTAGGTTACAATATCTCCAGATGTAATTAACATTTTACAATGCAACAAACGGCACTGATTACGTATTTGTTTATATGTTCAGATGTGCTAACAAAACTAACGGGGTTCCATTTAAAAAAACGTAGGTTTGTGTTAAAAAACATACTTCCGTGCGTTTTTGTATGGTTTGTATTAACCAATTACACTAGCCCCTCTCCTCACGTTCGGTCTGAGGAATCGATTCGTCAGTGTTTGAGGTGGTTTACGAAATATATCCAGCGGTAATGTTAGATGACTTACCCTGTATATATATATATATATATATATATATATATATATATATATATATATATATATATATGTGTGTGTGTGTGTGTGTGTGTGTGTGTGTGTGCGTGTGTGTCCCATATCTCCTTCTAAACCAATGGCTCGATTTCAATTGAACTCGGTATATATATCACTTACTGTCTGGAAAGAATGGCCATGGTGGTAAGAATTACCTACCTACCTATCACAGAATGGAATTACAATGAAATCCAGACTGTTAGCTACTTACAGTCTTTGATAAATATGAACGGGGACACTTGACATATCCGAAAGAACAGATACCATCTGTATTTCAATGTAATTTCATTCTTCGAGAGCTGCAAGATCACCCGTGGTATCTGTTCTTTCGGACATGTCCGCAAGAACAGATACCATCTACATATACCTACTAGAGAAAAGGAGGTGATGGTGAGAAACCAGTGCAGCTCACGATTTAACAGATTCTGTCCAGTATTTGAGACTGAGAGCACTTAATGACTTTCAACAAAATTTACAAACAATTTCAAACCACGAAACTGTTTTTAGCTCATAACCGCAGAAATGATGAAAGGAAAAAGTTAACCGCTTACTATATTTTTGCTTTTCTTGCAGTAAAGCTGACAGATGAAGTATGACTATTAATTTATTATGTCTTTACTACTAACGACTTTCAGAGCACCTTTTGCAAACAATATTTACATATGCTATTACATGTACCAGTAATATTTTATTATTGTGTGACGCATAGTTCAGCGGATATGACGACATAAACACTGAGATTCGTGGAAATCTGCCGCGCCACGCATGACGTTAAAATTTATTACTGCTTATCTACTAACTCTATTCGCAACACATTTTACAAACAGTATATGCCTAGATCGTTGAGTGCACCTCTATAAGTATGTCATTGTTCTACACATACATCAGGAAATATGACGCCATATATACTAAGATGCCAGAAAAACTGCCGAATCATGCATAACGTTTATATTTATTACTTCTTTGATACTAACTCTATTGGAAACAAATTTCGTACACAGTATCCACATTTTCTGCTCAATGTACTTACAAACATATATCGTTTTATGACTCATAGTTCAGGAGATGTGACATCAAATACTGAGATTCTTGAAAAACTGCCGCATGATGCATGACGTTTTACTATATTATTTCTTTACTACTAACTCCATTCACAATATATTGCGCAGACTGTAGGCACGTTTATCACTGGATGTGTCTGCATGGCTCAAAATTCAGAAGGTGCAACGCCATAAACATTGAACTGGATGAAAGTGGAACTGCATGGCGAAACTTTCTAGTTATACAGGTGAAATATGTGTACGAATATGTATGAAATACGTTAAACATACTTTAAGCATACCTGACATATGTGTACGCGTGCAAAACCATGTGTAGTAACCTCAACCTGAAGCCCTTGAACCATTTGAACCAAACTTAGTACACGTATTAGTTACGATCTGGAAAGAAATACTATGGAGGGTAAGTACGGCTAGCCTCCAGTAGCAGTGGGAGTAATAAAGTGGAGAGACAAGGGGGAGAGGGTAGATGGAAAGAAAAGGAGGGGAAGATGGCCACAGGTGGTGTAGCACAGGAAGTAGGGGTAGGTGGACAGAGGGGGAAGGCAAATGGACAGAGAGGATAGAACGGAGAAAGAAGTCGAAGTAGATGGATGGAGGGAGGGGCAGCAGGAGATGGACAAAGAGTGGGAGTTGAGGAGGTGGGCAGAGGCTGGAGAAGGAGTAGATGGAGAGAGAGAGAGAGGGAGAAGATGGAAAGGTACTAATGGCAGACTGAAATGAATACATATCCAGGCAACGCCACATTATTATTATATTTTGACTAAAGTTCAGTCTTGATCACGTCATGTATGTATTAATGAAACCGGTCACCTGTATCATTAAAACATACATGACGTGATCAAAACTGAACTTTAGTCAAAATATAACAATTTATTGATCACTGCTTTCCAAAAATGTTTACCAAAATTGTGCCACATTATTAGCTAGCCGTTTATAAAATAGAACGGGCACAACAGAGTTAATACAATAAAGGCGTTTTCGTCCGATTATCTTAACTGCTGGCTAACCTACCGGGTTCTAGTGATCGACGATGTTTCCGGTTCCTGACGATTCGTCCAGTGCTGCGGTGCTCATCTTCAGAGATGGTTCTGATGCCACTGAGTGTCTTCGACCGGTCATCAGAGAGAGACGTGAAGAAGGATCTTGATAGAAGTTTGCACGTAATAGGCAGAGATAACCATTGTCAAAGATAAAACACAACTACCGAACTATTAGCTGTAAGAGGTAAGACTCATCTACAGACTCTGTAGAGCTGCTGCCCATTAGCACACTGTTTCATTGCCTCATTTTTGTATCCAAATTCTCTTCATGTTTGTGTATTTCTCCAAATAACCGTGGGTTGACTGAAGAGCGTGATTTACCACTGCTGGTTTTTCTAATTTTTCTGCTCGGCAAAGGCTTTTGCGTCTCATCAAACATGTGTACTCTCGCTTCTCTTAGAAGCGTCGATGTGGGCCTTAGTAAACGCATATGGAATCTTACACACAACACATAGACAGAGGAGGGCGTTTATCATTTACAGATCTGTGGGCCTGTCGTTTTAAGTTCTTTGTGTAAAAACAAATAGAGTGTTACGTTCCTGAAAGATCTTATCGTTTTGGTCAGTGACGTTTTCAGTAAAAGGAGAGAAAATGTGCTCTCCCTACAGTTTCTTGTTTTTCGACCTACTGTTATTTGGTCACTGAGCTCTAGTAGTTCTGTTCCTGAACGCCATTATTCTAGGAGAGCCTGCTTCGGATGTTTCAGTTTGGCGTATAGGTGCTTTGATGTGCAATTCTTCTGGCTCTGTTGGCAAGATTATTAGTGAAACATCGCTTTTGCTCTCGACAACGATTGGAGTTCTCAGATAAATATCAGTCCGTCTGTGTGAATTTCTGAATCCCTTGAAATTCCAAACTTCCATCACCCTCTCTCATAACATTCGTGAAGAATATTCTGTCGCTCTTTCCTGTTTCCATGGTAAACTGGAGATTTGTATTTATGTTATTTTGATAACCAAAGAAATAATCTGTATTATCGTGCGATCAAATCACAAAAGTATGTACAATTCACCACCATCGAGACTGTTTCTTATTTGTTTTTTGTAGGTCTGACTGCCCAAATGTTTATGCATAAAAATTAGGGATTGCGGGACCCGTTAAGACACCATCGACTTGCTTCTAGAACTCATCGTGCCGCTCGAATCGACCAGAAGTAAGGCATTGTCTAGAGAGAGCAGCCACATCCCTTGGGAAAAGTCTGCCATATAGGTCAAGATTTTATTCATTGAAATCGTGGGATATACAGACACTATTTGGAAATGTACAAGAATATCGACAACAACGAAAGATCAAGTTTCTCATTTTAATGAGGTGAGTCTTTAAAACGTGAGTCTGTGTTCCCAGAAAACGGTTGTAAGGAAGTTGGTCAATGTTTTTCTCTTTTGTTGTATGATGAAACTGAGCACACTAACAGTGAGTCTCAGAGATATCTTGCGTGTTAAACGACAGTGGATTTTTATTTGTGTTTGGATACCGTCTCTATGTTACGTGCGGATGTGGCGTCACCGCGGTCGCAGCGATCACAACCCACCTACCACCCCCATCATGTTACCTGTACGTGGACTGAAGGAAAATTAAAAGAAGAGCATCCAATCTGTCACGTGCGCATTGTCTCAGTCAAGACTGTGGTAAAATGCGTATCGTTAGAGCGATTCTAGAATGATTTATCAATCTGTAGCAGAGTGTGCGCTTATTTGAAACTTGCTGGCAGATTGAGACTGTGTGCAGGATCGTAACTCGAGCCTATAACCTTCGCCTTTCGTGGGAAAATCCTCTACTGACTGAGCTGTCATGGCACAAATAACTACCCGCCTCACACCTTTACTTCCGCCAGAATCTTACCATCAATACAGAGATTCTCCTGCATACCTTGCAGGACTAGCAGTCCTGGAAGAATGGATATTTGGAAGAAAAGGCTTAGCACTTCTATGAAGTCGGATAGGTAAGAGAAAGGAAATGGCGGCAGTAGATCTATGATGTACCATCGCGAGTCGCGCCTGTATAGCTTTCAGCATATAACCGAGAAAGAGGAAGTTTACGAGTGCCGGTCTGACACACGAATTAAATCTGTCCGGGAGATATATTTACTGATTGTTTTATTCTATAATATTTTACATACAGTGGCCGTTTCATCAGTATATTCCACACTCCCTTCTCTCTCTCTCTCTCCCTCTCTTTCTCTCTCTCTACAACACTCTCTCTCCTTCATAAATACACACAAACATATACACATACACTCATACTATCGTAATGTTGTTTTCAGATTTTTCATCGCTTTAGTGCCAGCAGAATAGATTACCTGTTATTAATGAAAACAACTTATTTGAAAAGAGTAGCATTCACGAGGAATACATACAGGAGACATGCGGTCAGTTGAATTCCTTTGCCATTTAGCCTAAGGGGCGTAAGTTGAAAAACATGAAAAGCGGCACTGATGGGGCACCGCCGACCAATGCACTGTTCCTCAGAATCAATAGGTTGCTGTACTCACACTTCGTAATGGAAATGGGTTCGGCCTTCAGGTAGCATGACTACATTGTGTGCTCAGAAAGCATTAATATCTCTCTCATTTTCGTAAGTGTGGCACATGAATAGTGCACTGTTATGTGCTTCAGTTTATCATCCTAATAGAAAAACGGAACACTAATTACCAACCAATCCACTATAAATAATCTCGTAAAAACTGGGTTTTGCGAGATCTAGAAGGAATCCCGCGTACCTTTTCATAATCACAGATGTAACAATTACTGTAAAACTGAAATGCGGCACGCGGGTTTGCTTGCCAGTTTCAATGAAAATTAGAGTGTGTTAGTAATTTGAGTGTCATATCAGACCAAGTTCCTTAAGGAATATCTTTATTTAAATGTATATATATATATATATATATATATATATTTATATATTTATATATATATATTCACAGTGCTCTAAATTCTGAGCTCTACGTAGCCTCATTTCGTTTTCTTTTAATGTAGTACTGGACTCATTGTTTTCTGAATGATTTTGTGTGCCTGGGAAAGTACAAAACGGTGCATTTGAGATGGGCAGAGAATGCAACAAAGAAACGGGTCTTTGGCGTGAGAACAGGCCAATATAACGGAAGTGATAGCACCAGGATTCTGCCAGAGATAGTGGCTACTGTGTATTTTTACTGCCTCGCCTTGAGCAGCAGCCGAAATAGGGTGGGGGCAGGTGGGGCGATGCTAACCGCAGGACTACACAGCTTTTTCATGTTTTTTCATACTTTGCAGACAGACACCTGACACTTTTAGGAGTAAAACACGGCCAGCAGAAAATAATGGCCCAGCCACGCTAGCTGCTCTTGGAATTGCAGAGGTTCTCTGATGCATCGCTAGTTACTGATGATGATGATGTTTTGTTTGTAGGGCGCTCAACTGCGCGGTTATCAGCACCCGAACAAATTCCCAACCTTTGCTCAGTCCAGTCTCGCCACTTTCATGAATGTTGATAATATGATGAGGACAAAACAGACACCCAGTCATCTCGAGGCAGGTGAAAATCCCTGATCCCGCTGGGAATCGAAGTCGGGACCTCGTGCTCGGGAAGCGAGAACGCGATTGCGAGGCCAGGAGCTGAGGACTGTTAGTTACTGGCTTATATCACCAACGTCGATTTGCAATAGGGTTTTGGAACATATGCTGTATTCGAACATTATGAAGTACCTCGAAGAAAACGATTTATTGACATTTGGTCAACAAGGTTCCAGAAAATATCGTTCTTGCGAAACACATCTACCTCTTTATACTCTTGATGTAATAAGTGCTACCAACAGGGGATGTCAAATTGATTCCATAGTTTTGATTTCCAGAGGGCTTTCGACACCGTTCCTCACAAGCGTCTTCTAACCAAACTGCGTGCCTACGGAGTATCGCCTCAGTTGAGCGGCTGGATTCGTGATTTTCTGTCACAAATGTCACAGTTCGTAGACGGAAAGTCATCGAGTAAAACAGAAGTAATATCCGGCGTTCCACAAGGAAGTGTTATAGGCCCTCTACTGTTCCCTATCTGTACTAACGATATAGGAGACAATCTGAGAAGCCGTCTTAGATTGTTTGCAGATGATGCTCTCATTTACCGTCTTGTACAGTCATCAGATGATCAAAACTACTTGAAAAATGATTTAGATATCTGTATGGTGCGAAAAGTGTCATTTGACCCTGAATCAGGAAAAGTCTGAAGTTATTCACATGAGTACTAAAAGAGATCAGCTAAATTTTGATAAAGCGATATGTCACACAAGTCTGAAAACTGTAAATTCAACTAAATACTTAGGGATTACAATTACAAATAACCTAAATTGGAACGATCACATAAATAATATTGTGGGTAGAGCAAACCAAAGACTGCGATTGATTGGAAGAACACTTAGAAGGTGCAGCAGGTCTACTAAAGAGGCTGCTTACACCACGCTTGTCCGCCCTATTCTGGAGTATTGTGCTGTGTGGGATCCGCATCAGGTGGGACTAGGGGGGATAGTGTCACAGATATGATACGTGGAGTGCCAATCATTAAACAAAGGCCTTTTAGATGCGACGGGATCTTCTCATGAACTTTCAATCACCAGTTCTCTCCTCCGATTGCGAAAAAATTCTGTTCGCACCCACCTACATAGGGAGAAATGATCATCACGATAAAATAAGATAAATCAGGTCTCGCACAGAAAAATTTTAGTGCTTGTATTTCCCGCGTGCCCTTCGTGAGTGGAACGGTAGAGAGACAGCTCGAAGGTGATTCATTGAACACTCTGCTAGGCACTTTATTGTGAATAGCAGAGTAATCACGTAGAAGTAGATGTAGATGAAAATACACCGCTAGTATATTAGTCAGTGACGTCACAGAGACACTGCTGAAGCGGCCGTTTTTTTAGTAGTGGGAGGACGTTTAGTGGTGTTATTTGCTACAGATCGCTACGCGTTGCTCTTGGCGAAATTACGTTTGTAAAGGAAGCCTCGCTATTGGACCTCTGTGTATTGCATTTTCCGCTACTGGTGGGCAGGCACATTTCAGTAGGAAAGCTAGTAGGTCTTTAAATTCCGCCAAAAATTTAGAAATTACTCGAGGAGACATGGAGGAGGATCGCAACTAGACTTCTCACGAGGAAGCGGAGCTGTGTGCATCATGTGTGTGTCAACTGCGTATGTGAGAGACAGATATTAGCACATTTTAGCAGACGAGCAGTAGCAACATACCGTCGCATTCAATCGAGAGCTACGCAATGGGGGCAGCGTTCAACGGGGCTATCGTGTACAACTATGGGAACGTAAGTAGCAACACAGGCGTCATAGGGTATTCTTTGTACGTACTTACGAAATTCCGTACCAGTACTTTTCTCAGATTCAGCCTTCGTATATCTAATGTGTAAGCTTGGCAGTAAATCACCAAGTTCACAGTCACTGTTTTTCGTGTGAGATTAACAACTTCTGCGACTGATTTTCTGACCTGCTTTGGCAACAGCAGTGCATACTTCTTGTTCAATCCAGTAACACTGCTAATCAACTAAACCCGCTAGTTATAATTTGTAGAATTTGCGTTTACAAACCATTTCACATTTTCTCATGATTTTTGCAGATGATTGATGGTTTCAGTGTTTAATTGAAATATTGTTTGTGTCAGACACCTTTCCTTCAAGGAAAATATTTCATGTATTTTTTCAGGGTATCAGCTAGGGCAATAAAATTATGGTTACCCAGTTAATTGGTTCATATCAAAATCACAGCGCAGGTCTTAAAGGTGCGGCTCCTCAAATTTAGTTTTCTGGGTTGCGGCAAGTTTACATGCAAGGGGTATCGCAAAACGGTAGCCAGTGGTAAGCTTGTTTGCTGCTGATGTCTTGCTATATGGAAAGCAGCATCATTACAATTTTTCCTGGGAAATTTGCTGCACAGATAATGTGTCAGTTTGGAATTCATCTGGTCTGAGAATCTAAATGGGCTATATTCTTGTGGTGTCTACTAAACGTTTTCTTTACCTGTACATTTGCCGTATAACACAGAACGTGTGATGTTTAAAGTCTGAATTATAATAATGACTATCAATATCAGGTTTTCTCACCTAGTGCTCTTCAGCGGCTGACGTTGTCAAGGCTACGTTTCCCTGTATGTGGAAAGCGTGTACAATAGTCTGTGCGTTTCTCTTCAGGAAATCGATGTGATAACGTCTCTCACTAACACATAATCACGTTACTGAACAAGCAACGTAACAACATTACAAATACACTTATGTACGTCGGACATCCTCTGTTCCTGTAAATTACACTACATGTAACCTTTTCATTTATGCAATAGCGTATTAAATATCATTTTAGCTAATAACTGTAATAATTACTTTCTTGTTAATTAGTTGTTTGTATTAAAAGAAATGTAGTGAAATTGAATATAACAAATTTGAAAAGCGCTTGTTAATTTCAAACTCATTACGTAAAGGAAAATTATTTTTAATTTCGTTTTGGAATGTACTGCTTTGAAATTTATTGCGTCGTTTTACATAACGATACGTCTTTGCATAACTGCTACTCAGTTTTACTTTAACACAAAATTCATGGCACAACTGCCTGTCCTGCTGAACGATTAAAAGAATGAACTTTTGACACATGAAATATTTCGTAACTGAATATGCTTAACACTCGGACCGCGGTAGACTCGTAGTTCTGACTGGACCCAGGCGCTTTGCTGAGGAGCCACACCTGGTGACGAAAAAACTTTAGAAGTAAATGAACAACCCACTGCTTGTGGCCTACGGGTCATTGCCATGATGAATGCTCCAGAATACCCAGCGCAAATGACAAACCGCGCTTTACAAACAGAAAAGTCGTTATTTGTCAGCTGTTGTCGCGGGGGCTTTCTAAGTCAGCTCCTGAAAGCACCTCCGTCGTCATTTCACGCCATTCGTCCAGCAATTACACTCAACTTTACTCCATACCAATAAATTACAATAAAGAACAAACGTACCTCACGAGTAGTATGTCCAAAAGCTAACTTGTTCTCTCGGTTCGATGAAGACTATGAATGCATCGCTGAATTTCGAATTATGTAAGAAAGAAAGAAATATATTCTTACAGTTGGAAACACTACCGCAAATCCAGTTCAGGCACACTGTAGTGCTGCATCTGAAAACGTGGCTGTGGTCTTCCAAAGTCGCAGCCAACACGCTGCCCCAGAGCAGTCACTTATATTTTGGAGTGCCTTCCACACAAGAAAACCGAAGCGACCATACGTAATACCATACCATCGTTGATACATTTAAAGATCTAGAGGAAAAAACGATACAAAATCAATTTCTGAAATGTTGAGACATTACTAGAGCACCTCATTTCAGTTCGAGTAATTTTACACATACGGTCTCTACGGTAAATGAAAGATAACAGATGATATTTCACGTAACGAATTCGGGCAGATAATATTAGTTGTGTGCTTTTGCTGATCGTGCACACAAATTATCTTCTTCCCCTCGCAATATTCTAGCTCCAACTCGGAAGCTGTAACGCTAATTTCTATTTCATTAAAATCTGAAAGATAGTTACGGTTGATTTATTCTGCAGAACGATTCAGATGCTAATATTTGCTTTTCTGATTAACAAGAGACACTTTCAACAACTTTCCGGTTTGTGTCTCGCTCCTCTCTTTCCCCTCTTCTCACACCTTCTTCCTACCTCCTCTCCTCTTTCTCTCTCTCTTTTTATTCTCTCAGCTGATCGTCGGTCCAGCTGGACCTCTCTAAAGTTATATTGAATGAAAGTTTGCATTGTGCACTCTCATTAGAGTCCATTTATATGCTAAGTAATTCCAGCCATGAATAACTCGGTGCCGCTCCGGTACCTTTGTGATGCAAATTTTCACTTGCGGAACACGCTATCTCTCATCGCGCAGGGCTGGCGCCGCAAAACACCGGCACTTAGTGCGGATTCCAGCACCTCACCTACCAGCCCCCCCCCCCCCTTCACCGTTCCCCTCCCACGACTACTTCACACTCTCTGGGGCACCGCGCTGGACCATTCCTCACAGCTAAACACCTCCCTCCTACCGGCCAGCACAAACTCTAGGGCCACACGTCTCTCGTTTGACAACGGAAATCTGCATGTCGCCGCGAGACGTCTGCTTTGAGAAACAGCAGGAGTGTGGGAGGGGATAGGGAGGCATATGGTGTGTGTGTGTGTGTGTGTGAGAGAGAGAGAGAGAGAGAGAGAGAGAGATAGAGAGAGAGAGAGAGAGAGGGAGGGAGGGAGAGGGAGAGGGAGAGAGGGAGAGAGAGAGAGAGAGAATTAGACTAGTGAATGATACATTTACTTAAAGTTCATTTTGAAGATCTTCCACTACAAGCACACCTACATTACATCCGCATGAGTGGAATGCAGATAAATGCCAAATTCGTGGGAGAAGGTACCAGGGGGTTACAATTAAAGCGCAGCTATTCACGAAGGTCAAGTGTCGACTTCAGTTATCGAATGGCAACGAAACTTGGTAGATGTGCCAATGTGTTTATTCGGACAGATTTACGCTGGAAAAAAAGTGGTTAAAATTTTGGCCACCAGACGCCAAACTGGCGCTGTACAGCATCTTGTCGACGTCCCTTGAGCTTTTACTGAACAAACTGTGTAAACGTCGGTTAAAATTCTAATGAACGTTATGCTTTTCTCACTTGTTTCACCTTTTCTGCCCACGTTCCATTCATAATCCATTCCACATCTACACGTCATTCCTTCATTCACAGCCCCAGATTTGCACCAGGTAGCCACAATTGGAACTGTTTTTCCCCAGCGTAAATCGGTTTTGCATTAACGCATTACCATATCTACCTAGTTTCGCTGCCATACGCTGGTTACAGCCCACACTGCACCTATGTGATAGCTCCACTTCAACTACACTCCTGGAAATGGAAAAAAGAACACATTGACACCGGTGTGTCAGACCCACCATACTTGCTCCGGACACTGCGAGAGGGCTGTACAAGCAATGATCACACGCACAGCACAGCGGAGACACCAGGAACCGCGGTGTTGGCCGTCGAATGGCGCTAGCTGCGCAGCATTTGTGCACCGCCGCCGTCAGTGTCAGCCAGTTTGCCGTGGCATACGGAGCTCCATCGCAGTCTTTAACACTGGTAGCATGCCGCGACAGCGTGGACGTGAACCGTATGTGCAGTTGACGGTCTTTGAGCGAGGGCGTATAGTGGGCATGCGGGGGGCCGGGTGGACGTACCGCCGAATTGCTCAACACGTGGGGCGTGGGGTCTCCACAGTACATCGATGTTGTCGCCAGTGGTCGGCGGAAGGTGCACGTGCCCGTCGACCTGGGACCGGACCGCAGCGACGCACGGATGCACGCCAAGACCGTAGGATCCTACGCAGTGCCGTAGGGGACCGCACCGCCACTTCCCAGCAAATTAGGGACACTGTTGCTCCTGGGGTATCGGCGAGGACCATTCGCAACCGTCTCCATGAAGCTGGGCTACGGTCCCGCACACCGTTAGGCCGTCTTCCGCTCACGCCCCAACATCGTGCAGCCCGCCTCCAGTGGTGTCGCGACAGGCGTGAATGGAGGGACGAATGGAGACGTGTCGTCTTCAGCGATGAGAGTCGCTTCTGCCTTGGTGCCAATGATGGTCGTATGCGTGTCTGGCGCCGTGCAGGTGAGCGCCACAATCAGGACTGCATACGACCGAGGCACACAGGGCCAACACCCGGCATCATGGTGTGGGGAGCGATCTCCTACACTGGCCGTACACCACTGGTGATCGTCGAGAGGACACTGAATAGTGCACGGTACATCCAAACCGTCATCGAACCCATCGTTCTACCATTCCTAGACCGGCAAGGGAACTTGCTGTTCCAACAGGACAATGCACGTCCGCATGTATCCCGTGCCACCCAACGTGCTCTAGAAGGTGTAAGTCAAGTACCCTGGCCAGCAAGATCTCCGGTTCTGCCCCCCATTGAGCATGTTTGGGACTGGATGAAGCGTCGTCTCACGCGGTCTGCACGTCCAGCACGAACGCTGGTCCAACTGAGGCGCCAGGTGGAAATGGCATGGCAAGCCGTTCCACAGGACTACATCCAGCATCTCTACGATCGTCTCCATGGGAGAATAGCAGCCTGCATTGCTGCGAAAGGTGGATATACACTGTACTAGTGCCGACATTGTGCATGCTCTGTTGCCTGTGTCTATGTGCCTGTGGTTCTGTCAGTGTGATCATGTGATGTATCTGACCCCAGGAATGTGTCAATAAAGTTTCCCCTTCCTGGGACAATGAATTCACGGTGTTCTTATTTCAATTTCCAGGAGTGTATATCCACACACTACTTCCCAATGTAGGGCACGTTATTGCTTCCTCATTATGACTCAAGACGCTATTGTTATTATGCTTATTGCATCTGTTCTTATAGTCTACATCTACGTATATAGGAACTCATCGTCCAGATTCTGAAGGCCCAAGGGATTTCCCGCCAAGGACACGCACTTGCCAGTACCAGGAATCGAACCGACATCCTCCATGTGGCAGGCATCTACGGTGACAAACCGGCTACGGATGCTGACCTACACCTATATTCATACCTATTTTTCAAATCACCACATGGTGCTTGGCGGAGAGTACCTAGTACTACTTCTTGTCATTCACTTTTCCGTTTACCTGTACGCTAAGCGAAGGATGCAAGATTGACTATATGCCGCTGTAAGAGCTTTCATTTCTCTTGTCTTAGCCGTACATACGCGAAACATTCTTTTCGCGGCTCTACAAACGACCTGCAGTCAACCACAGTTGTCGTTCTCCATATTTTCTCACATGCATTTAACGAAAAAAGGCGTCTTCATCTATAGGGATTCTCATTTGTGTAGGCGATCTTCTTTTTAAATCATCTACACATTCTTAGAATTCTCGCAATAAGCAGAAATCGAGCATTCGCATTCCCTATAACTGACATTACATGCTCGCTCCATTTCATATCACTTTGCAACGTAACTCCTAAATACATAACTTAGGTAACTGTATCGAGCAACATACTGCAACACTGGAGGACTGAAGTTCCTAATCATCTATATTAACTTCCGCTTTCCTACATTCAGAGCCAACTGTCGTTCGTCACACCAAACAGAATTTTTTTCTGATTCATTTTGCATCCACCTACATTCTCTTCACAACGACGCTTCTCCGTACACATCAGCGTCGTTAGCAAACAGTCACCTATTGCTGCCCACCTTATCCGTCAGATCGTTTGCGTAGATAATAGGCAAAATGAGTCCTTTCATACTACCCGGGGGCACTTCTAAGCTACCCTTGTCTCTAATAAAACACTCGCCGCGCAGGGTAACGTACTGTGTTCTATTAGTTAAGAAGTCTTTAAGTCACTCACATATTTGACAACCCATTCCGCACTCTCGGGCCTTCATTGAAAGTTTGCAGTGACAAACTGTTGTAACCTCCCCACAAAATTCATCCTCATTTTAGTGTAACCCCAAAACAGAAAAATTCCTGAACTTCTCAACAGTAAAAATTATAATTATGTCGTTCACATTCAGTGTAACGTACCAACAAAAAATAAATTCAGTAGCCTGGTAATAATACAATGTAACTAACCTCCGCCGGCCGGTGTGGCCGTGCGGTTAAAGGCGCTTCAGTCTGGAACCGCGTGACCGCTACGGTCGCAGGTTCGAATCCTGCCTCGGGCATTGATGTGTGTGATGTCCTTAGGTTTAATTAGTTCTAAGTTCTAGGCGACTGATGACCTCAGAAGTTAAGTCGCATAGTGCTCAGAGCCAGCCATAACTAACCTCCCAATTAAATTGTCGCTCACTTATAACTTTTCACTAATTGACTGGGAATTTAACCTGGTAATTTTGGACGTCAGCAGTGCTGCGTCATGGCCCTGAAAGATCATTCTGAATAAAAAAGAAAAAATTCTTACCTCAATGAAGTCGCCGGATAATGCATATATATCTGCTCTTACAATAAATTTTTCTGGCACAGCCGTGTGCAATGCTGGCCGATAGATTTGTCATTTATGTAAGGAAACAACTGATTTTTCTTTTGCAATAACCGGGATGATCATGGATTGGAGAAATTAGTAAATTCTTTAAATTGAAATGAATGGTTGTTAAAAGTTATTTTTTATGAGAAAGGACATTTTTTAAATATTTACATGGGATTTGAGATAACAATACTACATATGCGCGAGGCTGCTTTTTACCTTATACAATAATGCTCAGGCTCCGGCATCGCTGCACCACGACCGACCCAGCCAACACGATACACCAGACCAGACCAGACTGCTCGCTAGCAACAACTTACTGCTACAGCTACACAGTTCCTTCTGCAATCAACACTGCTCTCTGGTCTGAGATTCTTATACCTTACATATCGCAGGCAGCGCGTGAGCAATACATCGAAATTACATCTGCTCGGACCTCTTACATAACCCTCCACTAGGGGGGGGGGGGGATGGGGGGGGGGGGGGGGCAAAAATTTGGCAGCAATGGTGAGTCAATTGGACATGCCACTTGCCATGAGCAACAAATTTTTCTAAAATCTGTTTACTTACTAAGTCTACAGTCGCAGAGTATATACATTATTGATAAGTGCAGAACATATTAAGTAATGAAATAGAGTGCACACGCACTGAGTACAGAATATATCAAGAAGTGACAGTAAGTATACCCAATGAGTACAAAAGATATTAACAAATGAGAAAGTGCACACGCACTGTATATGTCTTTAGCACTTTTACATAACATATCATGAAGTGAAATAAAGTGCACACGCACTGAATACAAAATGTATTAACAAGTGACATAAAGTGCACACGCACTGTAAAAATCTTTAGCATTTTACAAGAACTGATTACCCTAAAAATGAAGTAAAGTGCACACGCACTGTAGAAGACTTTAGCATATTTACAACGTATCATGGAGTGAAATAAAGTGCACACGCACTGTGGAAGTCTTTAGTATTTTTACATAACATATCATGGAGTGAAATAAAGTGCACACACACTGTAGAAGTCTTTAGCATATTTAGGACAACTAATCTTATTAACAAATGAAATGAAGTGCACACGCACTGTAAAAGTCTTTAACATATTTACAACATATCATGGAGTGAAATAAAGTGCACACGCACTGTAGAAGTCTTTATCATATTTAGGATGACTGACCCTATTAACAAATGAAATGAAGTGCACACGCACTGTAAAAGTCTTTAGAATATTTCAAGAACTAGGAAAGGACTGGGAAGGATTGCATCATGGTTGTAGCACAGTAGGTTGCACGTAGCTGCACTGAAAGTCCATATCTTTCTACAGAAGCACAACACCAAGTGAGGCAATCTGAAGTTCACTTCCCTGAAATATTTATCAGTGTAGCCAAGACACTGAAATGTTGTATTAATATTCAATGTTATCATTTTGGTAGTACATTAGGTACACCAAACAGTAGGACCATAATAACATCTCCATCGTTCATGGTGGTGGACAGCATGATGTGTCAACACCACATTCTTGTAGAATCCATACTCTTGCACCAACGTAGAATTAGTGCAAAAACCAAATATAGTGCTCCATGATTACGAGGATGGACAGGACAAACGGATATTGCAGTAATATCTGGTAATTAGGTCAGAAGGTGAAGAACATTAAGTCTTATGCTAGTCATCATTGAGAATTACACTAGTCTATCAACCGTTTTGAGTAATTATTGGCATTCATTGGCCAGTTATTAAACATTTCTGTACTATGTATGGAGTATTACAGAACATTATTCATAAGTCATCTGATTACAGTAAATATTGACACTCATTGGCCAGTTACAAACCAATTTTATGCATTATTCAGAAGTCATCATTCAAAGCAAGAGTTAATTAATGGCATAGCATTTATAGAGTATAACAAAAATATTATTTATAGAAATTATTGGCATAGCATTTATGCATTATTACAAAACAACATTCAGTATTACTCAGAACTCATCATTCAAGTAACACACTGTTACTATTACTCAAGGTCTGTGGTCCAATAATACATAGATATAATGGATTCAATACATCTGAGAAATTTGCATTATATTTAGAACTAGAAATATATCTTAAACTGGTAGCATTATTTGGTCGTATATTGGTAATAGTTGGGACTGTTAATAAAAAAATTTTTTTTTTCCAGCAATGCACTGCGTTGGGATCGATAATTACTTGCTGGGGCATGAAAATGTTTGCTTTTGACTTATTGCTGGAAATAAGGATTAATAACGTCATTCGTCATGAGTCAGCTGTAACAAGGTTATGAAACAAGTAGAGTATATGTGATCACATTCACGAATGTTACACACAAATGGGGAAAAAATGCAAGTACTAGAACAGGTTTAATGACTAATTGCTTATCGCACATTAATTTCATGAATAGCTTGTCCTGGAATAAATACAAAACGGATTATTGAGCTAAAAGAAGAAACGCATATTATGCTGAAAAGTAGTGAATTTCGAATTAACAGGTAATGAAACGTGTACTCAATATGTATGTACTCTATCTGTCCTTTCCAAAACATTCAGTCATTATACCATGCGACATAAGACATACTGTGAAAATGAACTGCAACAAATACTTAAATAACTACATAGCATCTCTTAACTAATAGTATATATATAAACGTCATCATTATCTTCATCTGCAAAGAAAAACTTCATTATTCATATTACCAAAACTTCATCACTTTCATCACCTGCAAAGAAAAACCTCATTATTCATATTAGCATATTCTTCATATAATTATTCATCATCATTTATTATCATCTGCAAAAAAGGACACTTCATTATTCATTATTCATATTACCATTTACTTCATACGACTATTCATAATATAGAGTTTCTGGTTTCTAGCATATTTCATCACTAAAACTAAGATGTGTAGTTCTGTCTGACAGCTTGCTCAACCACCTCGTTTTCTGAAAGGAAAATAATTAGTCAAGACTGCTATCATACGATGTGTATAGTATATTCTGGTTAATGCTTGTTAATTCTGATCCATTTGCTCTTCATGACAAGATATTGCATTTGCTTTCGTTCATTCCGGTTGTGAAATTTCCATTTCATCGTAAACCACTGTGGTTTGTTTAATTTATTTCCTTTACGCGTTATTGCTTTCTGAAAATGATGAATAAGGATTAATATCTTGCATTTAAATCATATACTCATTAAATAAAAACTTGTCGCTAGGGATATAATTAAGCATGCAGCATAGCATGACAGGAAACGTATTAGGTCAAAAACATAGACTGCTTTCAAGTGCAAAAAATGTTCAAACTGTATCATAATGTAGTAGCAAAAAAAAAAAAAAAATGTAAAATAGTCACGATGTTGAGATATCATAAGGCAAATTGTCAAAGTCAACTGGTGTTTGTTATATCTTAAAGATTACATAGTGCATACAGACAAAAATTCTACTTTCGATAGGAAAACAATCATACATACATAAAAAAATGGAAAATGTGCGACCTGCTAACCTTACCTTGCCAGGCACTTACCAGGAAAAAATATGATAATCATCAGTAAGTGTTCATATCAATAACTGGAAACGGCATTACAATGTGATAAATCAGAGAGTATTTTCATTCAATAAAGTGTTTAATATTGGAGACATGGTGATTGCCCTTGCTTTTTGTGGTTCTCAAAGTTTCGACGTGCACGACATTGGGGTGAGGAATGCTGCAAATTCGATATGGACCTGCGTATAGAAGCTCAAATTTACTGCATCTACTCTTTCCTCTGTTGGATAAATAGTGTGTACGTACTAACATCTTCTGTCCAATGTGAATGTCACGGCATGTAAAAACCTGTTTTTGCTGTCTTCTCCGGCGCTCTGCGGCACGTTTGATGTTGTTGGGTGCAATGTCAATTATTTCATGGTGGCGCAGTCGACGGGATGTAAGAAAAGATACTGGTTCTTTAATTTTGTTGGTTGGTTCAACATTTTTCAGTATAACAGTCGGAGATAGCATAGTAGATTCATTTGGTATGGAGTTAACTACATCCTGGAATGAGAGTATGTGTGTACCCCTATCAATATGTTTTTTATGGCAGTATATTCTACATAGTTTACCAATTTCTTTCATTAGTCGTTCACAAGGGTTCGAAGAAGCGTGATACTTGGGTTTATAGACCGGAGAAATGTTTCTTGTTCGTAACACACGTGTCCATATAGCAGATCGAAACTGTGGTCCATTGTCGGAAATTACTTTCAATACATGCCCTACATTAAATAGAAAATGTTTTACAAATGCATTAGAAACAGATTTAGCAGTAGCTTTGCGTAACGGAGTGAAGGTAACAATTTTCGAAGTGAGTTAAACAGTGACAAAGATGTAGCAAAAACCTCTGTTAGTTCTGGGAATCGGTCCTAAAATGTCTACAGCGGCCATGTGTCTCAATTTAACGGGTACAATGGGATGTAACGGAGGAATATGTGAAGTCATGTCTGATTTAGCTTTCTGGCAGATTTTACATGACGCTAAAACTCGTCGAAGACGTTTCTCCATGTTGGCAAAATAACAGTTCTGTCTCAGTATAAGAAAACATTTTCTAGCTCCGTAATGTGCGTAACTTAAATGAGTATACCTAATTAATTTGTTAACAAGTTCGTCAGGAATGCATAATAACCAATTGTTGCTGTCAGGGTGAGAGCGGCGAAACAGAATGTTATTGCGTACAGTGTAATGGTTTCTGATGGTAACATTATTCCTATCTAGCCAAAGATGTTTAATTTCTTTCCACACGTTGTCTTTGCTCTGCTCTTGTGCTATGTCTCGTAATGATGATGAAATGAAATTTTCAAATGCGACTTGCTGAATATACATGACGCTAGAATTGGCTTGGCAGAAGTTGGTTGCGATGTCTTGCTGATTGTTGCTGAGAGAACGGGTTAGTGCGTCTGCTACAACATTTTGCGTACCGGGAATGTGAACAATTCTAAAATTAAATTCCTGTGAATAAAGTTTCCATCTGCTTAACCTGTCGTGTGTAAATTTTGCGGAAAGTAAAAACTGGATAGCTCTATGATCTGTGTAAACGGTCGTATCTCTTCCATAAAGAAAATGCCTAAATCTCGTAAATGCCCATACAACACATAATGTTTCAAGTTCTGTAACAGAATAATTGCGTTCAGCAGGTGACAGAATGCGACTTGCAAAGGCGATGTTTTTAATTACTGTAGTACCGTCTTCTTCAATTTCCTGAAAAATATGTACGCCTAAAGCTGTGTTGGAACTGTCGGTGGAAATGGAAAAATTCCTAGTAAGATCTGGGTGTGATAAAAGAGGTGCATTCAACAAAGCTTGTTTCAGATTGACAAATTCAGACTGTGCTTGGCTATCCCACGACCAAATAGTGTTTTCACCCGTCAATTGGCACAATCTAGGGGTGTCTCAAGCAGAGTAATGAATAAATTTACGGAAAAAGTTAATTAAACCCAAAAAGCTGTGTAGTTGTTTCTTCGTCTTAGGAACAGTAATGTCACGTAAAGCTTGAAGTGTGTCCGGGTCAGGCGCAATGCCTTGTGCTGAAATTACATGTCCTAGAAATTTTATGGAAGTTTTACCAAAGTGCGATTTGCTAAGATTAACTGTGAGTCCTTGTGCACGAAAAGTTTGTAACAGTTATTCAAGCATCAAATTGTGTTCAGACCAGTTAGCTTCTGCAATAAGAATGTCGTCTACATACGTTGTGATTCTGTCTTTAAGGTCTGTCGGAAGTATACTATTCAAACCGCGATTAAATGCTGCTGAAGAAATAGTTAAACCGAACGGTAATTAAAATTTGGATGATCCAATCTTCACTTCAATGATAGGGTGGGAAATGGTTTTTTGAATATCTGGTTTTTCCTGCAAAAGAGTGTCTCGGATGTCGTCAAAAGTAATAACATTTTCGTGAACAAGATTCTCTGTGTCAAAGGTATTGCTTGCGTTGCTGGAAGATGCAACCTGTACTGTATCTAGTCAAATTATTTCTGACGTGCTGTTATTTGCGGGAGGATGCTGTGGCATTTTAACTATTTGTACTGTCCTGTTACTTCGTCCTGATGTATTAGGTTCCGGATGATACCTACTGTCTGGTTCATTCATGATTATGCTGCTGGTAAGACCGACTGTTATTGAACTTACGCTGAAAATTGTGCTCATTACTTTTACGTCTGTCATCATAGCCATTGCTGTACGGCGCATTGCGATAGGAATTGAAATGATATGTCTTCTGTAGGTACTGATTTCCTTATTTCTGTGCGTTACTGTTTGGCGGAGCCGACGCTATACGTGTAGGCGGCGAAACATTAAAGCTTGGTTGACCTTGCACATTACATTGTTGGTTAGGTATGCTAACCGGCTGGTTTTGTTGCTGTTGTTGGGAAAATCCTCTATTGTTACCAAAATGTGGTTCCTGTTGCTGATAATTTTGACGATTCTGATAATTAAAATTTTTGTCTGGTATCAAAGTTCTCGTGGCTGTCGTTTCTGGAGCGTATAATAACTGTCACTTTCAGGTAAAACTTGTCGTATCAGGTTTTCTTTACTCATCCTTAATCCTAGATAGATCGATAGTTGAAGAGCTGCTTTGATAGATATAAAGGATAGTAAAAGAGAAGGCAGCAGTGCAGAAAACTAAAGAGGAAACAGCACTACTACGGCTCGGGGCCCTGTGCACGCTACGGCACATATTCATCGAAGTATAATGAATCCCCTGAGGTCATTTACGCCCTGCTAATAAATTTTAGTTTCTGCGCTACAGGCAATGGCGGTGAAAATTCAAAAACAAATTGTTGTATCCAGTCCGAAGGATGTATTTGTGTTCTGTCATTTTTAAATACCTTTTTTTTTATGGATAAAATTTGCTTATAATCAACGTTATCGTCTCTTAATGTGTGAAAAGGTTCAGGATTGCATGAGAATCTTTTTATCTGTGTCTGTTCGGATTCTAAGTCACGTAGTCTCTGTAAATTACCTAAGTTACACTGGCTGTGTGAGTGTGACAAATGTTCGGAAAGTGGCGTATGTTGTGACGTGTTAGAGACTGAAACATTTTTCATGTCTCTCACTTTAAAACGTTCGTCGATTTGGCTGTTCTGTTGTTCAAATTTCGTATCTACTTTCGCATCCAGAGTGCGTGAAACTTCTGCTGACATTAATTTAAACTCGTCGCGTAGTTGTGTGGCCTTTTCAGAACATTGTTCAGTGACTGCACTACTTTCATCTCTAAGTAATTTCGTTGTGGCTACACGTGTACTACTTAATTCTTGTGCAACAGATCTAATTTCTTCACTACTGTTCCTAGCACAAGCCTTAATTTCCTCACGTAATTGTTCTTTAGCATCATGACGTTGCACGGTAACGGCTGCAATCTGTTCACTAAGTTGTTTGTTCTGTTTGTTAAGGTTGTCGTGTTTTTCATTCGACTGTTTGAAGCTTTCATTAAGTTGTTTGTTCGATTCATTAAGGTTGTCGTGTTTTTCATTCAACTGTTTGAGATTTTCATTACGTTGTTTGAAATAGTTGTCTAGTATTTCGCTCTGCTGTTTGAGATTTTAATTAAGTAGTTGTTTGAGATTTTCATTAAATTGTAGCAATAATGCCGTAACTTGATCCATGCCAAAATTAGTTGCTGTATTCTCTGTGCTGTGTGATGGTGTATCTGCATTTGTCACGTTTTGTGTACCGGTAACCATATAGTCATTGTCTGATTCACAAAAAGGTTTGCCAATCGGATGTGCACTGTGGGCCACTACATCGGAATCAAATAAATTTGACGTATTTTGACTACATTGTTCATCTTCGTGAGAAAAATTTGTGTGTTCACTACGTAAATTTTGCAAGTCAGGTGTGTGAAACTGGGCAGCGTTCATTGTAATGGAAAGTGACACATCATCAATTGTCGTTAAATTAATAGTGGACACAATTGAATTTGTTTGCTGATCATTAGGATTAAAATCATTACTAGTGGTCGGTACGCACTGATTATCTGTAATTAAAGGATTATCACTATTACACTGAGTGTCGCTAGTATTATCGGTCAAATTATTCGAGTCGGCTATTTCACTCATTGCACATCGCGATGTACTGTTAACAGTTTTTCGCGGCATTTTTCACAAATCAAAATTAAGCACAAAATGAAACAAAGACAAAGCAAAAATGGAACAAACACAATTACAACAAAGAGCAATAAATTGCCGATAATATGTGAAAGAAAGAGTGACAAATTAGTAAATGCGTTGCGCCAGATGCAAACTACATTTAAGTAAATACGAGCAGATATATAACTGACTACTTCCCAGAAATTCACAAAGAAAATACGATCCTGGCCGGTTGTCGACAAGTGTAACCTCCCCACAAAAAATCATTCTCATTTTAGTGTAACCTCAAAACAGAAAAATTCCTAAACTTCTCAACAGTAAAAATTATAATTATGTCGTTCACATTCAGTGTAACGTACCAACAAAAAATAAATTCAGTAACCTGGTAATAATACAATGTAACTAATCTCTCAATGAAATTGTTGCTCACTTATTTCTTTTCAATAATTGACCGTGAATTTAACCTGGTAAATTTTGGACGTCAGCAGTGCTGCTTCATGGCCATGAAAGATCATTCTGAATAAAAAAGAAAAACTTCTTACCTCAATGAAGTCGCCGGATAACGCATATATATCTGCTCCTACAATAAATTTTTCTGGCACAACCGTGGGCAATGCTGGCCGATCGATTTGTCATTTATGAAAGGAAACAACTGATTTCTCTTTTGCTGTAATCGGGATGATCATGGATTGGAGAAATTAGTAAATTCTTTAAATTGAAATGAATGGTTGTTAAAAGTTATTTTTATGAGAAAGGACTTTTTTAAATATTTACATGGGATTTGAGATAACAATACGACATATGCGCGAGGCTGCTTTTTACGTTATACAATAATGCTCAGGCTCCGGCATCGCTGCACCACGACCGGCCCAGCCAACACGATACACCGGACCAGACCAGACTGCTTGCTAGCAACAACTTACTGCTACAGCTACACAGTTCCTACTGCAGTCAACACTGCTCTCTGGTCTGAGATTCTCTTATACCTTACATATCGCAGGCAGCGCGTGAGCAATACATCGAAATTACATCTGCTCGGACCTCTTACACTGTGTCGAACGCTTTCCGGAAACCTAGGAACATCCACTTGTTTCCCTCATCCATGATTCTCAGGATATCGTGGGAGAAAAGGGCGCATAATGGCTATCGCATGAGTGATGCTTTCTAAATCCGTCTTGATTTGTGCGCAGAATTTTTCCTGTCTCTGCAAAGTTAATTGAATTCAAACTCATCCCCGTGGGGTGGCCGCGCTGTTCGTGGCGCAATGTCGCGGATTGCGCGACCCCTCCAGACGGAGTTTCAAGCCCTCCCTCGGGCTTGGATGCATGTGTCATTCTTAACATCAGTTATTTTAAGTAGTGTGTAAGTCTAGGAACAGATGACATCAGCAGTTTGGGCACTTAGCAATTCACGTACACACACTCACACACGCACACATACACACACACACACACACACACACACGCACACACACACACACATACACACATAATCGAACTTAGAATAAGCTCAAGAAATGTGCGCCGAACTGCTGTTAAGGATATCCGTCTGTAATTTTGCAGGTCCGTTCATTTACAATTCTTTTATGTACCAGTCACCTCTGCTTGTCTCAAGTCGCATCTGACTTGGGTGTGATGGGAGATTCGCAATAAAAGCAGCCTAAGTAATGGCAAAATGCCGATGGGTTCGTTTTGTGAAACGAAATCTGGTGACTTATTTGTTTTCAACACTTTCATTTCCTAGACAGTGTCCCGCATACGGGAGTTGTTCTACGGTCATTGATGACATGTCTGAACGATCCTACTGCATGTTGATTTTTTTTAAATGCGGAATCTTCAACTTAAGTTTGTTTGGAAGTCTCCTACTGCCATACGACACTGGTCGACAAGCGACTGGATAGAAGGTTTCACGCTTCTTAGTGATTCTCTGCAGGATCAGGAAGTTCTCAGGTTCTCGGCAAAATCTTTCGCTAACGTCTTGCTTTGGAAGTTTTGTGTTTTGTGCATCTGGCATTTTATGGATGCAGGAGTTTCTACTAACTTTCGCCTGTAGACACTTGCGAACCCTTTTTTGAACCGTACTATTGGATCTGAACGATATCCATTCAATGTCTAAGGAGGAGCTTACCAGCTGCTTATCAGATCAGTATAAAAGCTCTCCTAGCCTTCTTTGATGATTTATTAACTTTAGCAACCATCGTTGCTACGTCATCATCGTCATCACGAATCAAGATCTCTATAACTAAGGTAAGGCCTGTTTGTAGTTACGAAGTCTTAAGTATTTCCCGTTCGTTTGTTTATTGGGCTATCTGCTCAGGTTAATTTTCCGAAAATGTGTTCATCACTATTATACAAGACTACCTGTTCGTAACACCTGCGGAGAATCCTGACGTTCCAATCTGTGCTCGGTAGGTTAATGTCGCCTCCCCTAATGTTGCGTGATCGGGTTGCTACCGCGTTCCGAAGTGCAAACTTTGTTTAAAAGATTCTGTAACTGTGACGGTTGAATCGGACTATCAATAGAAACATCCGATAAATTATCGCCGGCCGCGGTGGTCTCGCGGTTCTAGGCGCTCAGTCCGGAGCTGCACGACTGCTACGGTCGCAGGTTCGAATCCTGCCTCGGGCATGGATGTGTGTGATGTCCTTAGGTTAGTTAGATTTAAGTAGTTCTAAGTTCTAGGGAACTGATGACCACTGATGCTAAGTCCCATAGTGCTCAGAGCCATTTGAGCCATTTGACAAATTATCGTGCTCATAACTTTGGGGTCAGACTCAAGTTCGGCCGCGATAGGCACACCATTTTTGCCGACTGGAGGGAACGCTGCCTCTGTTATGATGCCTAACCCTCGATATATGTATCTGAGCCTTCTCATTTAGGTTTCATCAATCTCTCGCTTCTCTGAAGGTCGTTAACGGACATTGTTCTGAACGCTTTAGCAGTTAACTGATAAATCTTTAGATTCCAATGGCATTAGTTTTTTTACGTGATGTGATTTCGCTCTCTGGGAATGGATTGGCGGGCATTCATCAGAGTACTTTAAACTAGCGCCTAGCGTGCATTGCATAAGTATTCTGCTACTGGAGTAGCTGCCCTCCTCTGTATAATGCACCCCTAATCTCCAAGGGAAATTCTACAGTTCTCCATCCTACAGAGCAGGTCCTGAAATATGTAACTAAGGCCATTAGAGAAACGCCGGAGTCTCTGGTTGAGATCCTCCATTTGGCTCCATTACAATAGACCTCATTCAGTTCTGGATACGATACTGCAAGTTGTAAGCTCTGCTTGCACCCAACAAGCGAGACCAGCAGTCTTCACGATTATCGCCTGCTGCACATGCTAAGTAAAGATCCATCACGGATGGTTGAAAGGTCTCTTTTTGTAAAGTGCCTGTATCTTCAGATTACAATCTATTGTGAGCATGTAAGCATACCTGAAGGAACAGATGTTGTTCTCCGATTACACCTGTGAGCTAAAACTACGATAAAACTGTTTGTCTCCCAGTGTACGAATCACGGATTGTGCGAGAGTAAGGACTGTGAGGTCCCATGTAAGTATCGCAACACAAAAGGGAACTGTAATTTCATGCTGTCTCAGCATGGTGTCTAGGGCAGTTATAAGTGCCTACAAGCGCAGGCAGAGAGCGGTTGTTAGCCCGCATCTAAATGATGCAGTATTACAGCATCAGCAGTGTATCGTACATGCTGGCTGATCTGCATTCTTTCTAAAGCAATTTCGCTGAAACTACTCTATAGAAAGTTGATTCCTGCTTTACGTATTGTCTTATATGTCAGATTCATGGTGAACTCTCTGTCTTATAGTTATCTGTCACAGTTATTGTGTTACTTCCAAATTAAGTAGCTCGCGTTAAGGAATCCGAAAATTTTGTAATTAAAAATAGGATTCACTGTAATTTTGCGTTTGGTTCATGTTAAGCCACAGATATCTGAATATGAAACGTAGATAAGACAATGAACCTTTCTTTAAGCTTGGGAGGAGGCGTAGCACACTCGTTTCCTCTATACGCGCTTCAGTACAGTGTAAGGAACTATAAAGTCCGTTATACTTCATTAAAGGTACTATATATCGAAATGACTTCTTGGTCAATAACAGCACACTTATCGGAGCTCTCCACAGATGATACACATTTCGATGAAAGAAAAAAATTTAAAAATGCGTCGAAAATAAATCATTACTCACATCACAATTTCTGCCAAATCCTGTAACATTGGTGTTTCTGATAATGAACAGCTGAAATGGAAAACTGGCAAAGGATATTCTCCCTACTCTTCTATGACCTGAGAAATATTAGCAAACCATAAACCACCCTTCTGATTTTGTCCCTAGTCTCTAGTAAGAATCGTCAGATGTATTATCTCTGGTGTTTCGGCAGATGTTTGCTACTTCGTTTACAATTGTATAGCTGTAGTCAGCACACATAATTACTACTTGTCACTTCTTTCATGCGACGACCAGTGTCAATAGAAAGAGTTAGTATGTTTCCCACTACAAACAAAATTATTTTCAAGTCGCAGTTTTACATGCCCATTCGATGGAGCACTCCCAAATTAGTCTAGTCCGATTTTCGTTTTATCCATATGTATTAACAGGGACAGTAAAACACGAGTAATTAAAAGCAATCCAGCAGCTACTCAGTAGCTCTGTGTGTTTGGCGGTAGCAGTCAGCGTGGGCCAGAGCGGTTCTGTCACTGCTAAGGCACTCGTTATTCTTAGAGTTTTACTGTCCATGTTAATACAGATCGATAAAAGAGACACCGGACTAGACTAATTTAGGAGCGCTCTATCCAATGGACCCTCAGAATAACGATCTATAAATAATTTTGCTTGTGATGGGAAACATACCGACGCTTTCCGTCGACAATTGGTGTCGCAAGAAATATGTGACGAGCAATATTCGTTTGGGATGACTCCAGCTACATAACTCAAAAACGAAATCGCGCAAATCTCCTGAAACACCAGAGCAAATGCGCCCGATGACTTATAGGAGACACATCCTGTAGACGTGTGTGTGTGTGTGTGTGTGTGTGTGTGTGTGTGTGCGTGTGTGCGTGTGTGTTTCTTGAGACGAACAGTCAGAAGTGGCTCATAAAAAAAGAAGTAGCACGTTTTCATAACCTTACTATCCATTGAGACGCAAGCATCGACTTTGTTCTTTCTTTTCATTTTCTCAAAGTAGAACTGTATTCGACACGTGTGTACTCACTGGAATAAGGAAAACGTGGAAGGGAGAACCCACCTATATAACTTCCTTTTCACACAATCTGTTTATTTAACAATATATAATCATAAATTTGGTTTCTTTTTTACAAAATGAATAAATCTGCAGAATGAATAAGCTTCTGCAAGAGAAATCAAAACAGAAACAATATTACAATATTTACAAGACGACCGGACCTGCAGCCCGAACGTTATCGGGTGAAACATCTACGCATACTTTGCAAGCCACCTAATGGTGCGTGGCGGAGTGTACTTTCGGTACCACTAACTGATCCCTCGAACCATGTTCCACTCGGTAGTAGGCGTGGGAAGAATGATTGTCGGTAAGCCTCTGTATTGATTTTAATTTCTCGAAGTTGCTCCTCGTGGTCCAAACGCGCTATGTATGTGGGGGGGAGGTAATATGTTGTCTGACTCCTCAGGAAAAATGTTCAAATGTGTGTGAAATCTTATGGGACTTAACTGCTAAGGTCATCAGTCCCTAAGCTTACACACTACTTAATCTAAATTATCCTAAGGACAAACACACACACCCATGGCCGAGGGAGGACTTGAACCTCCGCCGGGACCAGCCGCACAGTCCATGACTGCAGCGCCTTAGAGCGCGCGGCCAATCCCGCGCGGCCCTCCGGAAAAGTTCTGTCCCGAAATTTCAATAGTAAATCTCTCCGTGATGCACAACGCCTCTCTTGTAACGTCTGCCAGTGGAGTTTGTTTGGCATCTCCGTGACGCTCTCTCACCAGCTAAACGATCCCGTGACGAAACGCTCCGCTCTTGGTTGGATTTTCTATAACTCCTCTGTCAGTTCTACCTGGAAGGGATCGCAAGTAGATGAACAATATTCAATAATCGGACAAACAAGCGCCTTATAAGCCTCTTCTTTTGTGGATGAGTTACATTTCCTTGAGATTCTTCCGATGAATCTGAGCCTTGTGTCTGCTTATCCCACTATCTGTTATATATGGTCATTCCACATGAGGTCGCTCTGGATAGTTACGCCTAGATAATTTACGGCAGACGTTGTATCCAGCTGTTTGTCATCAATAGTGTAGCTGTACAGTAGTGGATTTCTTTTCCTATGTATTCGCAATTTGTTACATTTGTTTACTTTCGGGGTCAACTGTCAGAGTCGGCACCATTCATCAATTATTTGCAGATCGTTCAGCAAATTCTTACTATCTTCTGGCGTTGCTACTTTGGTATAAACAACTGCATCAGCTGCGAATAGCCTTAAAGAGCATCCGACGCTTTCTACCAGATAATATATTTATATTGTGAACAGCAATGGTCGAATCACTCTTTCCTCTGGTACTCCGGATATTACCTTTACATCTGTCGATTTAGTTTGGTTAAGAGCGACGTGTTGAGTTCTATCAGCAAGAAAGTCGTGAATCCAGTGTCACGTCTCCTCCGATACCCTGTAAGCTCGTATTTTCTTTTCATTAAACGGCAATGCGAGACGGTGTCAAATGCCTTCCTGGATCAAAGAACACCGCATCAGGCGCCGTTGTCCAGTGCGCTGTGGATCTCACGAAGGATCAAAGTGGTGTTTACTACCGCGCTCGACACAATTTCTCTTATTAAATGCCCTTCTGCAACACTTCAAAACTATATAAGCACCACTCATGATAAGAGTGATTCGTTTACTCAAAACAGATGACGTAAGTTTTAATTTCAAAGCTGTATGTCGAGAGGCTCGGGGTTAAGATGCGCACCTGTACTTGAGATTAGGAAGCAATATGACAATGATAAGGCTTACTTCGGGTACAAACCAGGAAATAGTACGGAGTGAAGGTAGACAATGAAACAAATCACCACGCGGATTACAAAATGATTCTCCTCTTTATCAGCAAGGCTTTCCATGGATCCACGGTGCGTCGCAGAAGTTACTGAGTGATGCCGATGAAAACCAATAGAAGAGGGCAGTCAGGCCACGAGCGGTCGTCCGACACGAATGTTGCCAACCAACCGACGGGATGTCGGCCTGCTGCTTGTAGTCGACGCTCACCCCGGTGAAGTACTCCGGTATCTTCACTCTGCACAGGCCATCCTCGCGCTACTCGTTGTTTCGGGCGCTCAGACCTTGTGACTACCTATTGTCGCGACGCTTCCACCAATCTCCAAACTTCGTGCCTCCTCACTCGGGCCAGCGAACCCGTATACATAAATCGGCAAGCAAAGACATTCTAAGGACACAACCCACAGGTACCAACTCCTCCTCATAGGTATTGGCAATGGGGCCGTAAGAGGGAAAGTCGATACTACCCTAGAGCCAATGGGCCAGACAAGAACGGTCTACCAACTCAATGGCGTCACGGCTCAATTGCTTTCTGGCTCCAGAATTATAATTATCGTACAGATAGTGTATATATCGTAGAGTCCTGCGTTGAACGGAAGCCTATTTTTGCCTGGGCGACCAATCGTGTTCTTGGGTATAATGCATTAGTGCCACCAGTTTTTAACTGCTTTGGAATATGTGAGCAGGGTAAGCGACGCAGTCGGACAGCTTGGAGAGTACACCGATGGTGGTGGTAAGTCAGCAGTAAGATGAGGATCTGAGTACGATAAGAAACTGACATTATCTTCTGCAGGTTAGGGCAGGTTCCGGGCTTACAATCCTGTGTCTCGTCAATGAGGCCAGGTATTGGAACGATGGCCGAGGATGTCTGATTGGCTGGCTGGCCCTAGAGAAATAAACCGCTTTATGGAGAGGAGATGGCGACTTCAACTCCTGAGGCTGTTGTGGGCAGTGGATGATATGTTTCGGCTGGCGCTGGGGCCCAAACTTGTTAGGCATCAGTGCAGCTGGTCCTAGGAGTCACCGAGGGTACTGGGCTCAGTTCCCGGAAAGACGCGATTTGGGCTGGTCTGAGACGTACTAAGTCCAAGGGCCCGCAATAATTTGGTGAAGAGCTATACAGACAGACGAATGTTAGCATAGACTGCTGATGCACAGACAGCATCGCTTCTCTTGACACGACTGTGGCTGCCTGCAATTTACTACAAATGTTTGTTCCTGATTACTGGAGTCCTTTTTGGACAAAAGCAAGTGCCTTTAAAATTTTGTGAAGATTATTCTTATATCTAGTATTGATTACATGAACTGAAATGTCGTTTTCAAAAAGAGATAAACTTCAATGACAAATTTCATCAACGAATAAATATTATGAAGCAGTTGTTAACAACACTATTACTCAAAACAGACATCTGCAGGATGTTATGGAATTCACCCTACAAATAATTCATGTTACTGGAACCATAAAATGTTAGCCAAAAATTATCCTTTGTGATATGCAATGAAAGTAATCATAGTAATCCAGATTTATTATTTTTATATCACCTATGCCTGACACCATTCGCATTGCGAATGGAAATTTATACAGGCGTTTCAGCAGTCCTGTGGAGGGCTTCTTCCAGCCAAATTATTTATCAACACTGTCAGCTTATTCTAACTCTTTCTCGCCAAATTTTTTGGCAATACTGCTGGGAAGCCTCTTACAAGTTCTGAACTGCAGTGAGAGTGTCTCTCCAAATCTTGTCAATTGAAGAAGCCACACAATAGTTGCTGAATCGACAACGTTTTTATTGCTTACACGACCGGTTTCGGATGACTATAATTTCGTCATCTGGTACAAACTGTAAAGATCAGCAGAATTTGTTACAAGACTAGGCTAAGTTGTCGTCATTAAAAAATGTAACGAATGACCAACTATACACTCTTAAATCTTCTAAATGAGGAATAAAATATCCATGTCTGAAGCACAAGAAATGGAACCTAAAAATTTACCAATATGACGAACTTCATTACAACGAGAAAGTAAGAGCTGACTGAATATGAAAATATTGAGTGTGCTAAGAAAAGAACGAAAAGGAAGATGTTATGTAGAAACCACTTACACAGATTCCGTGAACAGTTCCCGTGCTGCCCCACTAGCTCTACAAACAGAAAAACAGTGAATAGCAAATAGTTGCTGGGCGTGAGTACCGAGGGCGCACGCTGTTCATTATGTTGATACTGTACATCTCAGTTACGATGGGTGGAACTAATTAAACCACATGAATCGAAAAACCGCACTGTAAAAAGGCTGGCAAGGAAAAAGTCACAACATTACGAGGGAAGGGAACTTGTACATAATAAAGGAATACTATTGTGTAACCTGCGTAAACACAAATGCAAAAAAAACTTAAATGGCCGGGATTATGTCATAATTAACTAAAATATGTTAATGACACATTTCCGTGTGTTCATTATTAGTATCAACATAGTGGGAGTGGCGACTTCTTAAAATTTCAGTTTCTTCCTGCACGTTTAGTGCATGACCTTTCTCTGTAGTACGTAAAGTAGTTAAATTATCGCTAGCCTACAACAAATCATGCTTGTTGTCAATCAAATGCCTAGTATTAGCTGACATTGAATTGGTAACCTATTAGTGTTGTTTGACACTCCTATGCCAACTTATTCATTTTCATGTGAGTAAAGTCCTGTCTTCCTTTTTATCGATTCATTTAGAAGTTCCTATGTGTGTATATTCGCTCTTCAGTTAGATTTTAAATTTTCTGAAACTTGCTTGCCGTAATCAAGTAATTTATTTTCGATCATTTCAGTTTACATCATATGATGGAGTTTTAGTATTGTGAAAACGGTGGTGTAAGCAAATTACTGTTGATTCAGCAGTTGTCGTACGGTTACTTCATTTTACGAAACGGTCTTGTACAGTCGCGGCTGCCTCACAAGAAGAGCTGTTAACTATTTTTTCAAGGTTTGGTAACACATAATTTTGGAAGAAATGTTTTATAATTACCTTGACAATTTCCATAGCCAGTCTATCTGACTATTCTTGATTTCTATTTAACTTGAACTGCCATTTATTGGAATGTCTGTATCATCTGCAAACAAAAGAAACTTGTAATATGTTAATGTTACAGAAGAAAAGACATTGGTATACACTTGAAAAGGAAAAGGTCCCAAGGTAGAACCTTTGGGGACATCTCATATAAATAATTCCCAGTTAGGTGAAGTCTGATAGCTTAATACATGTGCGTTTCCTAATGACACATTTTGTTCCCTGCTAGAGATACACTACCTCTCATTAATTTCACTACACCCTGGTATTTCAGATTTACAATACAAACCAAGCGTTATTTCTCACATAATTGAGTTGTATTAACTTCATCTTACATAATACAATGACAATCATTATATTTTACTTGCATCAAAGTATCCTCCTTTCGATTTAATGACAGCCTCACAAACTCGAGGGATGCTCTCAATCACTTTTAGTAGGTATCGTGAATCTATATGATTCCACACATCCTTAACAATCTTCCAGAGATGGTCCATGTTGGATATATTAACTTCCCTGATGTTTCTGTCTACTTCATCCCAGACCATTACAATGGGATTGCAATCGGGGCTTTGGGAGGGCCATACCATATCATTCAGTACTTTCTACTTTTCCTTTGATGCAATGTAGTTCGTACAGTATGCCGGCCGATGTTTTGGGTCATTATCCTGTTGTAAGGAGAACCCTTTCCCTATAAAGCGCAGTCCACTCCATACTGAATGATACTGAAGTATGTGATGGTACTTCTTCTGATACACATCCTTCTATTTTCACCACGTCGCCAATACTATCTCCGGCAAAACATCTCCAAACCCTAATAGAAACTCCACCGATCTTAACTGTAGGTATAACACACTTCCCCACAAATCAGCGACCAAATATGCTCGTTCTGGTACCAAAAATCTCGAACTTCGATTCATCGGTGAATAACACCATTGTCCACTCTTCAGATGTCCAATTACGATGTTTTCTAGCCAATTCAAGTCTCTTAGGATTATTTATTCCCCTTATACGGATTTTCTTGCTATGACACATCCTTTCAAGCCGGCATCAGTCAGTGTCCTTTTTACTGTTGCAACAGATATTGTTGTCGTGTTCATTTCTACCAATTCTGCACTAATTTTGGGCTCTGTTTTAAATATATTTCTTTTACTGTTAATTCTGATATGTTTATACTCACTTTTAGTTGATTTACGAGGTCGTCCTGGTAGTGGTATGTCATTATTGCTACCTGTTGCCCTCTGGCGGGAAAGGGTGTATTCCGGTCCCCCTACAGACACACTACACTCTTTCGCAATTTGGCGAATAGATAATCCTGATTTGCTAAGTACTACAAATGCAGCACATTTTTCTATGAATATCTCCAATCGTGGAGCCATACTTCAATGTCACGAATGAACTGGCGTGCTGTGTATCGTAGCAATGCTTGCCGTTCGCGGACATCACATCACTAGAGGGAACAACACAGGTGCACCAAATGTTGTGTCCGTCAGCAAATAGGTGAAAAAACATATCAGGTATGTACAGAATGTTTATTTACTACCGTATTTCGATGACCATAATCAAAAATCATGACATATGTACAACTGTTGTACTATTCCTTTACTTCCTCATCTGCAACCACGGTATTAGACCTTATCTACAGAGAACTAAATATCATTTATTGGTTATATTGAAATTAATGAGCGAAATTAATTAGTGTATATGATTTCATCTATTTTCCAATATTTCTTACTACATCGTAGTATTCTAATTTAATCAAAAGGAAGTGATTTCAATTTCAGTATTTCTGAAATCTATTAGTAGACCGGTTTCGAGCAAACAGTTTCAGTATCAATACTCTGTGGATGGTGTTAAAGTTGTTTTCATAATATTCATGAACCCCAGAAAATTGTAAAAGTAATTTATTTACATTTCTGGAATTTTAAATTATTGATTGTCTGTATTTATGAGCAAAGTATTAACGTCTAGATCAGAGTATTAGAGGTATAATGTTTCAAAAGGATACTGCTGATAAATTTCGTAAAAAATATAGCTGCTAGTTGGATTTAGTTTCTCTACGAACTTGTGAACCAACAGCAATGAGCCAACACATTGAGACAAAATGATATAAATACAAAAACGAGAAGTTCAGGCCGTATTTTTTGTGTTCTTTATCTTTACGTTTTGAGTGACGTGAGTTCTGGGTGACCTGTCATCGACTCGCACAACATAGGATCATATTACACAGTTTTCAAGAGGCCCTTGTTTCAGGGAAATGTTGAAACTGCAAATGGTTTCATTGTGATGATCCTCGTGGATGAAAAATAAATCTTCCAAAATATGAAACTCAAACTTGGCTCCCGGCGAAACATGAATCCGTCGTACGGTAGCAAGCCAAACAAGAAGAAATGTCTGCACAAGGACTTTTCTCTGAACGCTCTGAATAAAAAGCCGTGTCGTCGGCTTGCACGGTAGATGAAAAGTCAACACTGACAGCGTCGCCGTTGGAAATTGTCTTTCCTCTCAAGAGTTTCCATTCGCTCTTCCTTGCTGAACGCTCTGCATTATCTAACATACCTAAACAAAAACGTTGAATTATGAAAGAAATTCCTCCTGGTGAAGCTTGCGGTTGTCTTATGCTATTACGGTAAACTCGATTCTTTGCGCACACAAGTAATTAGGATGGTAATGGAATTTTTTCATAGCAAATCGAAGTAAAACGGAAGAAGAGTAAATGCCATCTGATCTAAATCATTGTTTCTTTGCCATACTGCGCACACGAATAATATGACACCGTAACGACACATGATATTTGTCACGCAATGCAAAAATGTTTTTATTATCCACTCCACAGCGATGTTATTAAGTGATTTTGTTGAGATAGATTCCTCAATTGAGAATTACATTTTCATGTTCACTCATCTAAAACCTCGCGGCTACCCCAGTCGAAGGCTCGAGTCCTCCCTCGGGCATGGGTGTTTTTGTTGTCTTTAGAGCAAGTTACTTTAAGTTAGATTAAGTAGTGTGCAACCCTAGGGACCGATGACCTCAGCAGTTTGGTCCGATTGGAACCTACAACAAATTTCCAATTTTCCAATCTAAAATTGAAAGCATTAAACAGATAGGATCTGTCGGTCCGTTGGTGTGATGTATCTACTAGCAACAACAAGTTACGTCAGAAACAAGCTGGGTTATGGAGTAAATAGGGAGTATCTAATTGGCGTACATCTAATAAATGTAGTTTTAAATATGTTTCTTATTTCAGCTACAAGCTATATTTAAGTGTAAGGTACATCAATGTTTATGATGCATATAAAGCTATTTTCATAAAACATGTAGATTACACGATATCTATTCAAAAATGTAAAAATAATATACTTACATTTTTTCTAAATTTTGTGTCACTGATTTCTGATTAATGTATAAAAGAAGTCTTGAAATTTTATTCAAATAAAGAGTCGTGATTACTTCCCCGAGCATCACATCTTTCTCGAAGGCATAATTATATGACTGTCTCATGGTATTCTAGATACGTCAGTGGCAAAATATAACGGACGTTTACAGTATTGCACGTTCTACTGCAGTACGCAGATAACTGTCAGCACTTTGTGCGTCTCCCTCCACCAAAGTCAAAGCTGCTCCCACTTTAGAATGACGGGCATTATGAGTGTGCATTTCTTTCGAAATGGTACTATGTCACTACACACATGAGCTCAGACCGTTGTCGTCAATTTCGAGATAACGGACTACATAATCGCCTATGCAAATATACTGTAGAGTAAATTTTCTCTAACTTGAAACTTAAATTCATCGTTGCAGCAGATTTACAAAGCAGACTACTAAAAAAAATGACTTGGTGGGGTACTGTTAAGAAATTATTACCAATTGCAGAAGTAATTATACTTGACATTAATATTTCCATGTTCATGAAAGTCTTCATTTTTAATATGATATTTCAGTTTTCCAGTGTTTGTTAAGACTTTCGTAAACAAATTTCTACTTTCCGAATTTTCATATCAGTATGTGAGTACAGAACTAAGTATTTTCGTTATGAGATGATACGGACAATTCATAACACAGAAGGTTCAGATTAGTAGGAGAAGCTGATATTTTGAAAAAAAAAAATTAATCATGACCAGCCGATAAGCTGAAGGAAGTGTATAAACGTATCACATTCGCGAACAGGCCAAGATATTGGTTACGCACTGTGTCCTCTTCCATACGAAACCGCTCAATAACGGATGTAGATTCAGCTGTAAAAATGCATATATATTAAGTGGACGCAACAGTGGATGTCTCCAGTGGCAGATTTCATTGCTTTAAATATGAGGAACATGTAAATTCTTCTGTGTACCCTTGCTAATGGTTTTGGTAGTATGAGACTAGTAACACTTTCCTCATTCGTTTCAGTTTATTTGATAAACTCTTTAAACTCGACCAGTTCTGTTTGATATGACGTGTAAAAAATTTCTGCAGCAACTGAAACTGTTTAAACTACATTTTCGTTAGTCACATCCCAAAATGCTACAAAACGTCATCAGCTGTCAGCGTATATTAGTAATCATCAAAAAAGCAAAATGGTGATCACACGTAATTCGTTGTCAGAAGTGAGGATAAAAGGTTATCCACTCAGTCAAACACATTCTTTTTCAGAGAAATGACATAACTTCCGTAAAAATAAATGCAAAACTGATAGAGTTCCATCGTCATTATGAGCGTGTAATCGTTTGCTGTGTGGGAATTCATTGCACAATTCACACGGCCTAATTCAGAAAAGTATGCTTTCGTAGCTTCAGAGATAGATATACGCGTCAACCTTAGAGACCTATGTCAGAGTTCTGAGTACATTACGTGAACATATTGTTTACCACCTCGTCCTTTGCATTGTCCCATAGAATTCAAATATGTAGTGTGTACTGCGCACGTCGGCAATGTCAAGTCTAATTAGTAACGTGACTTTAGTAGGACGACGTTTGCTTCTATTTTGCACTTCGACTAAGTATTATATACATACGTTCAGTTTTTGCATGCCTATTTACTACTGACAAAAATTGATCCAACGGCTACAAAACGTAATACGTGAAAGGAAGAAATGTTTCGTAAGTCAACGCATGAAGGCAATGTATTTTGGCAACAAGTATTCTGCTCTGCACTTCTAAATAATAGTTCAATAGTTATTCTTCTTGTAAGAAGACTCCTTACAGTGTTGAAGTTAACACGTACAACTTAAATCTTTAACAGTTATATGACTCATAGTACACCCTACTTTTGACACATTTCTTACATGGGCAAGTATTTTTTTTAATGGAAATGACGTCACCGCTAAATCACGACAAAGTTATTGTTCTTGATTTTGCCCAGCTGGCCCATTTATTCTAAAGAACATTGGCTGGAGCCTGGAAACGGTTAAATTATTCAATTATAGAACATTACTTTGTAAGATCTCTGCGTACAGACCACGTCATATCGAAATTAAAACTCTAGCGGTCGACATTAATCGAGACCCTCAACTTGGGGAAATTACTGTCTATTGGCATTAAATCATACATCCTGTATGGTCTCGGTCAAGCTTGTCATTATTAGGGTGATATAATTTGGTATTCTAATTTCTGCTGGTGGACTGACGTCATCTGGAGAAAGTATTAACATACACAGAAGTGGGAAACAAGTAGTGTGGTGGAAAGTTCCATTGTCCTTCCGTGCTCTGATTGAGGGCTGAAGGGGATCGGGGAACACTTTCAGTAATCTATCTCATTAATCATTAAGGTATGTGGTTTTATTCCTTTGAAGCCACTTGACCTTACGTGCTTATCTATAGTCACCACTTTGATCTTAACCTCTGTCGCCGTTAAAACTGTTGTTTCACATGCAGTTTCTCGTGATTCATTTATAACTGAGCACCAGTAAGCCGATAGTATGGTATGTAATTTACCTAGCAAGACTGGTCACACATACAAAACATTACATGCACCTCGATTTAGGCAACCCACCTCACATCGTCCGTTCGAAAAGCAGTGATGTCGGTTGGGTTGACTACCTTAAGGTGCAGTAAGTATTACGAGCGGAATATTAGGCCAAGTAACTTTTATTGAACGCAATGCCACACTTCAAACGGACGTATATACTTGCCACTAATTTTCACCATAGTCACTAACTACTTTTAAACACAGAAACGTTGAAAAATAGTTGACACGTTCAACCAATCGTTCAATTACTCGTCGTCTGAAATATGTTTTTGATCGTGGAGACATTCGAGAACTGCTGAGTGAACGTCATCATCGTTATAAAATCTCGTTCCGCTAAGATGTTCTTTCAGTTGGCCAGAGAGATAGGAATGAAATAGTTCGTGTGCTCAACTGTACAGTGTGCATCACGCACATCTGTGTGGCCCTGATCTAATTGTCGGCGGCATTTCCCAACCACTGCGAGAGATATTATATTTGGTTCACCTACTGCCAGAACTTAGCAATTTGCCATGAGAATCATACTGTCCCAAGTAATTTAACTTTGAAGACCGTTTCCTATTTCTCTTACATTATGTGGTGGGTCTGTAATCCATACTGCAGGAGAACTGTGTCTGCGAAACTGAAGAACACGTATTCCCTTTTGAACACACGCAGCTGTTGCTGTGGAATAGTGTGGGATGACATTTGTATGTCAGTTCCTGATGTCCTCGATGTTAGGTAAATATGATAATGGAGCAGTATACTAATCTCCACAGTAAAGTAAGGACTTGCTGCATTAAATACGGCTTGGATTTTTAAACGTAGTACGTAAAACGTGCCATGTGAATCGGCAAAAATGACATACGGTAGGTGAGCTATGTTGCGAACATGTATAGCACAAAAATATAGAAACCTTGAAAAATGGCGTAAGATAAACGTCAAGAATACAAAAATCCTCTTCCATGCATCGATTTACTGGGATCGTTATAAAAGAAGCAGAAGAAATCATATGTACTGTTATAACTGTGACAGAGACGGAGGTTACAACCCCAGTAGTTCCTGGAGACAGCCATTTAGGATGGATTACCTGCAGAGAAAACAAAACAAATCCTCAGTTCTTAAGGGAATACGTGTCTGTGTCTGTTCCACTTGCATCCATCGGATGATGCTGCGCTGGAAAATTGGGGCTTCCTGCCTCATTACCGATTTGCTGCAATTACATATGCAGATCTCGCCAATCATTTGACGTCAGTCTGCTTTTACAAGTTGGAATACAAAATGAAGAGCTCCGAACAACGACAAGCTTCAACGCCACTATGAAGCGCATGATCATCTCCTAATGAAGAAAATAGAGGTCATCTTCGAAAGCTTGAGTTCTAACTCGGATTTGACGTGGTCTGTACACAAATGACGTCTTATTCCGGATGTCACCACGGAAAACGTAGATGTCATTCTATAACTTTTTAATCTTTTACGTAGCTGTACAGTGCAATACACAGTTCGATTGGTTCTATGTTATAGTCTTCTTTAAACTAATCTCTCCAGGATTACGTCTCCTTTACTAATTCCTAATTCGTTCAGAACTTAGACGGAACGGTGTACATGTGTAACGGAAATTTATTTGCCAATACTGCTCACTATCTGATGTCACTCCTCGATTATACACGACTATAAATTTCGATCTCTGAGTGTGTAATCTCTAAATCGGATGTGATTGATGAGGAGTACGGCAGTGGCAAACATCTCATGCGCAACGAGCGGGTCGCGAGGAAACCGCCAGACACCTGTTCGCCTGTTGGCCCGTTCGTTTTAAACTGTGCCATATCAGAGGGAGGAGCGGCGGGCGCCTGCGAGGCAGACAACCGGCAGTACATTACCGTAATGGACGGCTGCCGGCGCGGCAGTGGTAGGGGCGCTCGGCGCCCAGTGCCTGGCCTCTGCTCGCTGCCGCTGCCGCTGCGGGCAGTTTGATGTATCGCCTGCGAGATAACGGCGGCCAGCCGACCTGGTCGAGGAGCGGAGCGGAGCGGAGCGGAGCGGAACGGAAGGCCAAACACTCGTGCAGCTCCATGCGGGCGCGCACCGCCTCCCAATGACGAATTGTTCGCCACAGACCCACCTCCACCTGCAGAGACCAGCCAAACATAAAACAGCAGCCGAAATCCTTGTTTTCACGTGGATCACACGACTCTGTAATCATCATTTATTCGCAGCTAATGAACTGAGTACGATTCTGTGTTCCAAACTCTATTAGCTATGCGTTTCTGCAGCAAGCTGACATCTTCGAGAACCTTAAAATGATTTATCAAATTACACAAGTGTCACAGAAGAATTTCGGGTGGAACAGAACACGTAAGTTCTTTCGATATTTTAACATTTTCTGAAGTTTCCATTCGAGTACTCTCCACACTAAACAATAATATGATGCCCTATTTAGTGGTCTTATAAAACTCATTGTTATGCTGTGTATGCCAACATGCGGTTCAGCCTGTGTTATGTCCCTTATGCTTTTATTTGCGTACTGACGATAGGACAATGCCTCTTTATAATTTTTATATTAAAGCCAAACGCTGACATTAATGGAGGGGATGTTGTTTCACTACATTACTCCTTACGTTAAGCTGAAGATACCTCTCACAGCCGAAAAGCGTCACTGCAAATTAATACATAAAACAATTTACGAACAAGATTGTCCTTATTCAAGATAAAAATTTGTGGTCGTTGACTTTCTTATTTATCCTCCCTTTGCATTTCCATAGTTTAAGTTTTTGAATGTACTGGACAGGAAATTGCAATGTTAAAAAAAATTATATTTGTTGCAAATCAGTTTTATTATTTGATCGTAAATGGCTATGAGCTTGCCCATCAGCTCGCCTAGTTGGGCAAAGATACTGTCAATGTGCTCCATTCTGAAACCTGCTGTCCGCTTCAGAGTCATGCATTCAGCTGCCTTCAGTTTTCATACCTTTTCATGAAATCATAGTAAAAGCTATATTTGGTCTGATTTTTTTCCTATTCAACCGATGCTGCATTTTTCCCTGCATACTTGTACACCATATTTAGGAACTCATCTTTACTCAAAAGCATAAGCTGGTTATCTTAATATGTAAAGCTATCAAACAGTACTGTTTCCTGCCGGCCACCGAATGTTCTGAGAAGATACTTTTGTTCCCAAAAAGCTTCAAGTCTACGAGGTAAGGTATTCCTTGGAACAGAGTAGGCCGCGCAGAGTGGATGCGCGGTTCGAGGTACCAATGCCACGGGTTGCGCTGCCCCACCCACCGAAGGTTCGAGTCCTCCCTCGGGCATGGGTGTATGTGTTGTTCTTAACATACGTTAGTTTAAGTAGAGTGTAAGTCTAGGGACCGTTGATCCTAGCAGTTTGGTCCCATAGGAATTCACACACATTAGAACATTTGGAACAGAATATTTCTCAATCGCTTCCCTTTCTACGACATTCTCAATGGTATTGTCATCCAGTTTGATCTGTTATGCAAGGTGCAAGGCGAAAGGGCTTTGTCCAATACATTCTGCTGTGGTAGTTTGACATTATCGTCGTTATTACTTGGGCTAGAAATTGTGACAGTCTATAATATAAAGAAAACTATCAGTTACATCTTAAGAAATGATATAACATAATATTACTTACTTGCAACCAAAACGCAACAGCCTAAAGTTAATTTCGTGTACCGAGAAATTCACTAGGAACCCAATTAGTTGCAATCAATGCTGGTTTTCAACTATTCTTAACCATGATTTCAAGGAATTTAAGCCCATCTCCTTCAGAAGGAAAAGAATCAAACCTCACAGTATCAAACAGTCAGTTATTACAGCGATCTAACACCTCCACATAAAATGTGTTGGTAACGATCTGTACATCCATTTGTACACTTTAAGGTCCCTAAAATCAAGGGCTTGTCATATCAGTAAAATCAATCACATAAAATGCCAGACCTTGTTAAGAGCTACATGCTGACTGATTTTACTGCTGTGACATGCCATTGATTTTATGGTTTTTATCTTTTACTAATTGATGTACAGAGCCTTGCCGCCACATTTTACGTGGAGTTGTTAGATCACTTTACTAACAGACTGTTTGGTAATGTGAAGTTTGTTTCTTGTCTTGATGAAGAAGATGGGTTTAAATACGTTGAAACCACGGTCGAGATTAATTGAAAACCACCGTTTATGGCAACTGGTTGGCTGTCTTATTCACCTGCAGTTCCGTAACCGTTGCTGATGTGGAGCAATGTTCAAAATCTTGAAGCTCTGCAATGAGCAGTTGCTTTAATTTAAAACTGTGTGAATGATGCTGTCGCTTCATAGGTGAATGCGCGGTTCACAGGCGCTAGACTTCAGAAACAGTTCATGTCCAAAAGAATCCACTGTCCGCTACTATACGACCCTCCAGTACCCTACAGCTGCAGGAGACAAATAAAGTATTGCAGCTTGGTCGAAACACAAACATTTACAGCCACATGTGGTAATTACGTATATAAGACATAGAATGCCTTATTCGAAAGCGTGAATCATTTTCTTGCAGCATATGCGCAAGTGTCTGCCAGTTGAGAAGTAAGTATGAAATCCGATTTTTGTATGCAAAAGGAACTGTATTTGTTGGCATTCATCATGAGTCATCCCTAGTTGTTTTACGACACACTCCTGGGATGGCAACCTTTTATTGCCACAACATGGTAAGGTTAATATGAGATTAACTTGCTTCTGAACCTAGCAGTCATATTCCTGCATGATATAATTAATTTCGATTAGAATGTGAGTCGTATGTCGCGAGAGAGAACAATAAATTCCATATAAGCAGTAATCAAGCCCCACTACAGAAGTATCGTCAATAAATTTTTATTTGGGAAGTTAGTGTAATAGGCTATCATATAGTTTCCGTTCGAAGGCCTCACGGTCCAGAATCGGTGTGCCAAGTAGGAAAACCTGCCGTGAGCAATGAGGCAATCAGCCCTCCAACGCACCAGGTTGAAGTTTGGTAAGACACCGTGTCCTGCTGCAAAAAGAAGTCCGTAACTGCCTGCTGCGCACCCTCGCCCCACTGGAATCTTCGACCGTTAAAAGCTTTTTTTAAGGGATTGAAAGCGTAATGATCGCATGGGCTTAGATCAGGAATACAGGGTAGATGCGCGAGTGTGTCACGCTTCGGTTGGTGTAACTTCATTGTTACGAGATTTGCGACATGGGAACGTACGATATTAAGGAACAGTAGCACCACTGAGTGGACCATGACACAACGGTGATTCTCGACAGATACGCTGCCCATTACACATTTTACTTTCTTCGATGTTTGTCTACCGGCGATTGTCCTTCGGCAGCTAAGAAAAGAGTAACAGGCTGTTGAGACATGGGACTTTGGGAAAGGCAGGATTCGGTGTGGACGGGGCCTTACTCAGTTACCGTTGGTTACTCAGTTTTTTAAAAAAAATCACGTACACTTTATTTGGAACCAATTGCAAATTAGGTTGACAATAAGAAACAATTATCAAATTTGACTGTTAAGACACAATGTTTAATAAAAAAATTCCTAAATAAGTTGCACTCAGGGCTGAAGGCCTTATTGACCAGAAATTAAAAATTATTTTTCAGCTGAAGGCTCCAGTAGTAATAGCTCAGAAAACAATTAAACGGCTAAAGGCCTGGATAGTAAATTCTTAAGAACACTTAATTTCTCTTAAAAACATAATCATCAGATTTCACTAATAAGAGACAAAATCCAATTAAAAAATCTTTAAATAAACTGCATTCACGGCTGAAGGCCCTATTGGTCAGAAATTCAAATCATTTGCAGGCTGGAGGAACCAATAGTAATAACTCAAAAACAAATTAATGGCTGTAGGCCTGGATAATAAATTCTTAAGAATAGTTAACTTCTCCAAGAGATACTAATTTAAAAAACACACACACACACACACACAAAATCATCACAATCTGATCAAACTAAGAGACAAGTGGGCCTCAGACTGTGCTCCAAGGATCGGCCTGGGAAAGTCGCTCAACTTCATAAATGATGAGACAGGCAGCGAAGAGTTGTATTCACTTAACGGGATGGCAGCTAAAACTAGTGACAGTTTAAACGCAGACCAACACTATTGCAAAATCTACTTAACGTCTGACATCCAATAGAACGATGGAATAACCCTGGCAAAGCGGAACTGGCGGATAGTACTGCGTCTTCAGAATCCGGTGTTTAGAACATCTAGAAACAGAAGGAACCACTATGACCAAAGTAGTTCAAAAGAAACAACACATCCGGACTACAATCAAGGAGGCTGTCGAACTACACGCAATACCAGACAGCATGGGCAAGTTGAGGAAAGGTATACTCAGCGAAAATACGCTAACCTCCAGGGCAGGTAACTGGGGCGCTAGCGGCCACTAGGCAGAAAGATACCACTGGTTAAACTTCACCAATAAATACAAGAAATTCAGTGATTAATAATAACAAGTGGAGGACGGCTAACCAATCTCGCCAAATCCAAACACTCCAATCGTTGCTCTTCATCTCAGCTACCCTCCGAGCAGCAACATGCGAACTAAAGGTGTGATCCCAAAATAGTAGAGGTTTCACTACTGGCTTAATATTCACTTAATTCAAGTGTCCTGAGTCCGGTGGACAACCAGGTTGTGGCCCTCGCAACTACAGCCCCTCGATCCGGCAATGCCTGCGTGCCGCCTGCGGTCCCGGCATGCCCTAGCGCTGCAGGACCTCCCTGCTGCTCCGTCCCTACCAAGCCACCGACACACCCAAGTCGGGAAACACTTGACGTTCTTCCAAAGATAGTACCATGGTACTAGATATCGATAAACGCTGCTGCTGCCACTCGCAGACAGACAACGCTAGCAAACGTAGTGGCGGCAGTAAACACAAGAAGAAAACGAGACGCCAATATCCCTATTACACGATGCCAACCTAGCAACGGCACCAACGCGAGCTGCAACACAGCTCTACCGTAGACCCTGTTTGGTAGTAGCGTCGTCACCAAGCAAGGAGGCGCAGTGGTTAGCACACTGGACTCGCATTTTGGAGGACGAAGGTTCAAACCCGCGTCCGGCCACCCAAATTTAGGTTTCTGTAATTTCCCTCAACCGCTCCCGGCGAATGCCGCGATGGTTGCTTCGAAAGGGCGCGACCGATTTCCTTTCCCACCGTTGTGCTCCATTCCTAATGACATCGATGTTGATGGGAAGTTAAACCCAGTCTTCCTTCCTTCAGCATCCTTAATGGCGTCTTCATTTCACGTTTCCGCATTTTCGCACGCAAACCAGGAAGACAAGAATGCCACCTTAACCCTTTGCCTACACGTCGGTGCTTACATAATGGAATCGGAGCCGCGCTGTTGCTGATATGCCTCATAAATTCCCTCAAACGGAAACTTTTTGATCGTCCCTTATAATTTTCTCCAAGATAGCGCTTTACATTGTTAGACTGAATGGTGATTTGCGCATGAATGTACCAGAGAGCCGGTTCTGAGTATTGGAACAAGACAGTGGCTGGAAAATTAACGTAACGCAGCAGCTTGTCCAAAAATATGCAAATAAGCACATTCAGGTGTACTACGAAAAGTTGAAAAGTAGAACCTCCTATGCTCTCTCCCGTTTTATTCGAAACTCGTGCGTTAAATAACCCCCGTAGCAACAGCGCTGCCGAATTGGGAACCGAGTTCTACACTTGTGTGCAGAGATACCAAATATTAGTGCCAATCGTGTGAGTTGATAGGTTTCGCTAGGAGAGGGATTTGGTATTGCTCGTAGCGATTCCTGGTGTCAGAAAGCTTACGCTACCCTTTGGGACAAGAAGTTATTTGAGTCATTCCACAAGAAAGTCAGAGGTGTATGTTAATTACTGAAGGTCGGCATCTCATGTGCGTTGCCACAGTCTTCACATCGGAATGTGTCCAACTGTGTACGCCGTTTATGCTACTTTTAGAACCTACAGCTTGCGGTAATGATAGATTTCACAAAAAAGTCTTCGAAAATATGTCATACAACTAAAAACATAGGCAAGTTGTCCTCAAACTACGTGTAACTTCTAGCAGAAAATTTTCCCAGTTCTTACTATCGTAACTCAGATGGTAGGAAGAACTCCGAGGCGTGGTGAAGACAATGTACCTGTGAGATAAAAACCCTCGTGGCCCAGGTTGGGGGTTGTGCGATGGGCCAGCTCCTCATCTATAGAAAAAGAAAGCCAGCTAAAATATCCAGAATATGTCTCGGTTTTCCAATAGTGTTAATGGAATTCAACAATGGAGACGGATATGGACATCGCTTTTTGTTATCTGGAATGAACAGCGCATCCGCAATAAACAACAAGAAGCTCTAATGGACATAAGGTAGAACAACTTTGATGCAGCTGTGCTTTCCGAAACAAAAACAAGAAAACAAAGGTAGTGGGGGTGAATATCTGCCGGCGTTCACGCTTTTATTTTAAAATGGTTCTAATGGCTCTGAGCACTATGGGACTTAACATCAGAGGCCATCAGTCCCCTAAAGCTCAGAACTACTTAATTTAACTAACCTAAGGACATCACACACATCCATGCCCGAGGCAGGATTCGAACCTGCGACCGTAGCGATCACGCGGTTCTAGACTGAAGCGCCTAGAATCTCATGGCCACTGCGGCCGGCGCGTTATTTTAGCAAGAGTATTCATCATTCAAAACAAACGGTGGTCAAAATAAGTGACATCCTGTGAGGCAGTTAATTGAAGTTTGACAACGTTAAAGCAGAGAGCTGGAGTCATGTACATAGTGATAACGGGAGTGTATGCCCCTACTCAAGACTCGCCGTTGCAGGTAAACGAAGATGTTGAACAAATGTTAATTGAGACTATAGAACCCGTTCGATGTGGTCATGAACTGTTATTAGCAAGAGATTTTAACAGCAGAAGAAGGAAAGGGAAGGAAAGGAAGGCGGGTGTGATGCATGGGAAGGGTTAAGGAATGAAAGAGGGAAAAGGTTGGTGGATTTACTGGAGCAGTAATAATTAGGAATAGAAAATAAATTCATTGCTCACAAGGAATTTACGTGGCTTATCCATATAAGAGGACTGAACTCAATAACTGAGTACCTAATTTTGAGGCGTAAGACCAATTTAAAAATTCATAGTGTCCTAGATAAAAGAGGGACGAATTGTGGAAGTGACCATCATCTGGCTGAATTTAAAATTTGTATCCCCTATACCTTCTGGAGTAGAAGCGAACAGAAGACGCTGCAATTTGCTGACCAGCCTGATATCACAATGTATAATTTGGACAGAGGAAAGATACTACTAAGTACCTGTACCAAAAGCAACTAGGAAACAAATTGTAGAGTGCAAAGAGAAGTATACCAGAGGTACCTGAATATATAAAGAGGGCCATAGGTGAAGCAGCGAAACTAGCACGAATAATATGAGAACCAGATGAAAACATTTTGGTGGGATGCGGAAATACCAGAGATAACTGAAACGAAGAATGAAGCATACTTGACATTTTTGAGTGCGAATGATAGTCAAAGTAGAGACAGATTTGGAAGAATAAATATAGAAGTAAAAAGAGAAGTGTTAAAACGAAAAAACGAGGCAGGGGAAGAAATATGTGAATATTTAGAGAGGATGATTGGTGGGGCTAGTACTGCTGAGGCATGGAGAACAATCAAGTCACTGCAAAGTCAGCTAGTGATAAGTTACATCATAATAATATTAATCATGGTCAATGGACAATGCATTTGAACGATTTTTTACAGAAAAAATAGGCCTGAATTTTCACACATATATGAGGTGCGGATGCAATAGGAGGAACTATGACGTTTAGATATAAAAGATGTTCAATAGGCTCTGAGGAGCTGTAAGATGGAGAAGGCACCAGTATACCCAGAGCTAGTGAAGTTGGGTACACCGAAACTTGGAGATGTAAGGAGGTTACTTGAAACAGTATTAAGTCGAGAAGATGTTCCATTATGGTGGAAATCGTGCTACATAAGACTGTGCATTGGAAAGGGTCACGTAATGATCCAAATTATTATAGTGGGTTGGAAGTGATGCCTTTCGTAGGAAGACTGTTCTCAAAGGTACTGAAGGATCTGGTCGTGAAAGAAACAAGCAGCAAGAAGAGCAAGCAGAATTCCGAGTACGAAGATCGGTAATGGAGAACATCTTTACAATGAAAATAATATGTGAAATACGAAGAATAATTGGCCTGGAGACGCAAGTTGCATTGACTGGCCTACAGAAATCATACAGTAACGCACCACGCAACAAACTGTGGGAGAAGTTGAAATAGAAAGAGTTAGATCAAAGATTGCTTAAGAGTGTTATGAAATTGTATGTAAATAACACAGCGAGAGTACGACTGGGAATAGTTGGACAGAAGAACTCAGGGTGAATAAGGGTCTGTCGTAGGGATATGGCCGGAGTGGCCGAGCGGTTCTAGGCGCTACAGTGTGGAACCGTGCGACCGGTACGGTTGCAGGTTCGAATCCTGCCTCGGGCATGGGTGTGTGTGATGTCCTTAGGTTAGTTAGGTTTAAGTAGTTCTAAGTTCTACGGGACTGATGACCTCAGAAGTTAAGTCCCATAGTGCTCAGAGCCATTTGAACCATTTTTTGCAAGGTTATGGGAGTGATAGTAGAAGACAACAAGATTATCAGCCTGTATTTTACAGGTAACAGATTGTACTTGCAGGACGTGAAGATGGCCGATCTATGTGGGAAGAAAACGTAAACAGAAATACAGTAAGATTGGCCAGAAGATGAAAGTGAAAAATTCAGTAATTTGGAAGTGGATGGAGAGGTGATTTTAGGGGTGCAAAAGGCAAAATATCTTTGGATATTATTTAATATACAGAGTACGAGCAATGATGAAATTACTAGTAGTATTGCCGGCCGAAGTGGCCGTGCGGTTAAAGACGCTGCAGTCTGGAACCGCAAGACCGCTACGGTCGCAGGTTCGAATCCTGCCTCGGGCATGGATGTTTGTGATGTCCTTAGGTTAGTTAGGTTTAACTAGTTCTAAGTTCTAGGGGACTAATGACCTCAGCAGTTGAGTCCCATAGTGCTCAGAGCCATTTGAACTAGTAGTATTAATAAAGGAAGAACTGTAACAAGGCCAATGTACTCCATTCTATTGAACAAAGAGACAAGAAACCAACGGCGAAGAGAATATATAAGAACAGAGTAAAGTTGTACGGAGCAAAAGCCGTGAATGTTAGGAAGAAAGAAAGAAAGAAAGAAAAAGACACGAGTAAACTGCTTGGCACTGAGGCGGATTACGTAAGACTAAGCTCAAGCTGTATTAAGATCGATAGGATAAGAAATGACGTAACCCAATAAAGAATGAAAGTAATGGTGATATATGTGAAGACATCCAACAAAAACAGATAATGTTGTTTGGCAATGTGAGTAGGATGAATGAAAACATTTCAAGTAGGATACTGTGGTGGATATCATTCAAGCAGAAGAAAAGAGGTGTCGCCCACGACGCAACTGGCAAAATGATGTGGAGGAGGCAATCTAAGCAAGGAATATCAATGACGAGGGAAGTCAACAGAGGAGAAAGATGGCGACTGGATAGCAGAGAAACGAAAACAGCCGTTAATAGTCCGCAGGAAGAAGCAGATCATATTAATGGTCTAATACTAAACGTTTCTTATTGCAGAGGAATACGCGGATGGATTGGTGTCAATCCTGTGTTTATCGCCGATGGCTGCACAAACGTCATGGACACTGGTTTCCTTCACTAAGCTGGAACTGATTGGAGCTGAACTTCAGCTTTAAGTAGCGGAATTTTATGTAGTTCTCTCTAGAGTCTAGTATCCAATCGCGGCAGTTCATGAGTAGCTTTGTGTTTTCATGAGTCCTCTCAATGGAAAATCCTAGACAATACCATTTTTTTGTAAGTTTCGTCGATATATGGAATAATATAAAATCTGGCCAAATTTTTTTGTAATGCGTAGCCTTAGTACTAATGATCGAGGAATTTTCTAGCTAAAGATGAATCGGACGAGAGAATTGCCAGTAATTAGCAAACTATGGGGCAGGAATTCAGGATTATTGGTTATTAAGCATACTTTAGTGTCGTAAGACGAAGTGAATTAACAATACAAACTGCCTGTGCTGTGTCATTGCCATTTGTGATTTTGATGATAAATAAAAAGGAAATGTAAATAGTCACTGCCAATCACAATGCGTTTAAAAACTAAAGCAAATTGTGAAAACAGGAAACAGGTTTCTTTATGGTGGCAACCATAATGAAGTAGTTGACAATATGTTCCTTTGATACGATTTGTGAACTGATCAATGTCTCAGAAAAGAAGTATTTAAATTGCACCAACAGCAAGTGAGAAATTCTAGAAGGGATTATTCAAACAATTAATTATTTTTTTCATTACTTTCGATCTTGTTGAATTTGGTATAAATTACACATATGAGAAGCCAAATACACTTAAGAGCCAAAGAGACTTGTATACCCGTCTAAAATCGTGTAGGACCCCCACGAGCTCGCAGAAGTGCCGCAATGCGATGTGATATCGACTCGATTAATGTCTGAAGTAGTGCTGGAGGGAACTAACTCCATGAATCCTGCATGGCTGTCCATAAATCCCCTAACAGTACGAGGTGGTGGAGATCTCTTCTGAACAGCACGTTGCAAGGCATAATGTTCATGTCTGGGGAGCTTGGTGGGCAGCGGAAATGTTTAAACTCAGAATAGTATTCCTGGAGCCGCTATGTAGCAATCTGGACGTGTGGGGTGTCACACTGTCCTGCAGGAATTGACCAAGTCGTCGGAATGCACAATGGACATGAATGGATGTAGGCAATCAGACAGGATGCTTACGTATGTGTCACCTGTCAGAGTCCTATTTAGACATATCAGGGATCCCATATCACTCGAGCTGCACATACCCCACACCATTACAGAGCCTCTATCAGTTTGAAGATTCCCCTGCTGACATGCAGAGTCCATGGACTCATGAGGATATCTACATACCCGTACACGTCCACCCTGTTTATATCTTTTAAAACGAGGCTCGTCCGACCAGGCAACATGTTTCCAGCCATCAACAGTTTAGTCTCGCTGGTGACGCACACAGGCGAGGCGTAAAGCTTTATATCGAGCAGTTACCAAAGGGTACATGAGAGGGCCTCCGGCTCAGAAAGCCCAAAATGGTGATGTTTCTTTGAATGGTTCGCATGCTGACACTTGTTGATAGTCCAGCATCGAAATCTTTAGCAAGCTGCGGAAGGGTTGCACTTCCATTACGTTTTAACAATTCCCTTCAGTCATTGTTGGCCCATTCCTGGAGGATCTTCTTCTGCCGCAGCAATGACGGAGCTTTGATGTTTTACTCGATTCCTGATATTCATGTTACACTCGTGAAAAGGCCGTGTAGGAAAATCCATTGCTTGTGCGCCGACTATAACACCACGCTCAAACCCCCTTAAATCTTGATAACCTGCCATTGTGGCAGCACTAATTGATCTAACTATTGCGCCAGACACTTGTTGTCTAATACAACCGTTGCAGGCCGTAGCGCCGTATTCTGCTTGTTTACATATATCTGTATTTGAATTCGCATGCGTATACCTGTCCCTTTTGCGTCTCATTCCGCATGAGAGTAGAAGAACAGTGTTCTTTCCATCTGGAATAGCGAGGTTGGAGACTTTTAAGATTAAAAATCAGGGAGAATGATATTGAAATGTAAACTCTGTTAACGATATGTAGGTTAAATAACTTCTTACCTGATTTTCCACTCCCCAAAGAAAGGAAAATAGCAATGCCACTTGTTAGTATGGTTAATTTATACGAAAATATTGATCACCATGCGTGTTGTTGTTGTTGTTGTGGTCTTCAGTCCTGAGACTGGTTTGATGCAGCTCTCCATGCTAATCTATCCTGTGCAAGCTCCTTCATCTCCCAGTACCTACTGCAACTTACATCCTTCTGAATCTGCTTAGTGTATTCATCTCTTGTTCTCCGTCTACGATTTTTACCCTCCACGCTGCCCTCCAATGCTAAATTTGTGATCCCTTGATCCCTCAGGACATGTCCTACCAACCGATCCCTTCTTCTAGTCAAGTTGTGCCACAAACTTCTCTTCTCTCCTATCCTATTCAATACCTCCTCATTAGTTATGTGATCTACCCATCTAATCTTCAGCATTCTTCTGTAGCACCACGTTTCGAAAGCTTCTATTCTCTTCTTGTCCGAACTATTTATCGTCCACGTTTCACTTCCATACATGGCTACACTCCATACAAATACTTTCAGAAACGACTTCCTTACACTTGCCTCATTTCCTAATCTAATTCCCTCAGCATCACCCGACTTAATTCGACTACATTCCATTTCCTCGTTTTGCTTTTGTTGATGTTCATCTTTATCCTCCTTTCAAGACACTGTCCATTCCGTTCAGCTGCTCTTCCAAGACCTTGTTACTACCATATGTTGCAGTGCAAATTTTGGAAATTTGTGGTAAGGTCTTATGGGACCGAACTGCTGAGGTCATCGCTCCCTAAGCTTACACAGTAATTAATCTTAATTTAATCTAACTTACGCTAAGGACGACACACACGCACACACCCATAACCGAGGGAGGACAAGAACCTCCGACGGGAAACAGACGCGCGGATCGTGACAAGACGCCACAGTGCGCGCGGCTACACCGCACGAATGTTTCAGCGCACATTAAAACTATATACTTTCATTTTCCAAGCTAGAGCTGTATGAACATAAACAAACGCACAACAACTACAACACGCGAACAGTACACAGAGTCACAGAATACTATATGCTTTCCAGGTCTGTCACCAGAAAGCGCTACGAGCTGCAGACCCGCGGTCATCCAATCACACGCAATCGGCACCAAGTTTTGCTGTCCCTAGACGTAAGTGAGTTCTTCCGGCGTCAAGACGAGTTTCCCGGATCTGGTGGAGTCAGTCCCCACGTCATATGAACGGCGCCATGATGAGATAGCTTAACTGACTGCCATAGGATCCAGAGGCTCTGTAATGCAATGCCTGTTTTTCGGAGAAACAGTTAACGGAATTTTTACTAGGTACTTTCGACAGAGAGATCACCAAGAATTAAGATCACATTGCGATCGCGTATGCTTGTATGCCTTCGCCAAGATAATCTGGCACATTCTACTCCTATGTCTCATTTTTATCGACCCTCTTCTTTTGTCGCCTTCAATTACACGATTTATGAGGGAACTTTAAAAGGGAAGTTTCACGTTATTTTCACTGGTCCAGTAGTTTTAACTGCACGCTGCACTAGACTTCAAAGTGACACGGATACTTAACACTATTTTTCAACATGCCCACCAACTCTTTCTAAACAACAGTCGCAACATTCTACCAATAGTTTACTCCTTGATGAAAGAAGTCCGCTGCTTGGTCACAGAACTATTGGGGAACCGCTGGGTGAGAGTCCTCATCCTTCAAAATGTCTATCCCTCACCCACCAAGATTTTTTTTCAGCTTGTTTAAAGACTGAAATCGCGTGATACAAGATCTCGACATCCCGAACAGCATTACTCAACACTTTGCGGCATTGGTTAGATTGTTGCCACCATTTCGGTACGGTTGGAAAGGCCATTCCATTAGGTTCATGTAACGAGAGAATTTCATTGTCAGTCTGTGTGAAATTTAAACTCAGGTTCACAAGATATGTTCTCTCCACGTACTTGAAGTTTGTACTGTGTTTTCAATTCTTGGGCCATTTCACTCCACCCCGTGATTCATCTGTTATCCGTACCGCAGGAAAACTCTCCATGTCATCTGTAACCTGTACTCCCTTCGGCCAATGCGCCAATCGTATTGCTCGATGGTCTTAGAGTGGAACGACATGTGAAGTCCCTGCGTATTTCTTTATTTATTGCGTAACCTCTGGCTACTTACGTGCGTGCCTTTGCGTGACTGACGGAGCGTTGTCTCCATTCCAGCCACTGTCGCCTCTTATCTCAGTGCATATTTTACCTTGTTCAGATTTCTGAGTTCCATTGTTAGTACATATGTGAGTTTTCACCAAAATATATTATTTTATTGAGCCAGTAGTCGTCTATTGTTTAATCAGATTTGTGAAAACGCTTTCCATCCCTAATCTTCAAATGCTGTCGTCACTTCTAGTAACATGGATGACGATGTGAGGTCCTAAAGGGTTCCGCTATGATTCAGCTATGAAAAGTAATTTATTTCACTTTCATCATACTTATTCATAAGATTCATATTTGCACAAATTAGAATGTAAAACATCAGATAAACACAAAAAAGTCAAAATAAATCGCAAAAGTAAAACAAATTTGTGTAACCGTGCGTAACAGTGAAGTGTAATGAAATATAGCATGTGTGAAAAATTAGGAGCATACAATAAACTTCATGTATGAATTGATGCATACTTAAAAAAAGAAAAAAAAACCTTCGATATTCACACAAATAATTGTTGCTCACGTGGGGACACAAAGGAGTTTAATGTTCACTGTTTTAAGAATGGTCTTTTTATCTTCAAGATCATTTGCATTACTACCTTCATTTTCTTCTAAATTTTTCCTCACAAAGTAAGGAATGTTTGCATCAAGCACAGACGTACATGAATGAGAGCTTGAAGGTTCAAATGGCTCTGAGCACTATGGGACTTAAATGCTGTGGTCATCAGTCCCCTAGAACTTAGAACTGCTTAAACCTAATTAACCTAAGGACATCACACACATCCATGCCCGAGGCAGGATTCAAACCTGCGACCGTAGCGGTCGCGCGGTTCCAGACTGTAGCGCCTAGAACCGCTCGGCCACTCCAGCCGGCGGAGCTTGAAGGGATAGTAACCATAATAAAAACGAAAATACCTATTAAGCCATAAAATGAAGTGATGTTTAGTTAATACGTAAATTTTGACTGTTACGGCGTAAAATCAATCGCCGGTATGGCAGTCGGGAGTGATAGAAAAGAGATGGCTGTGAGAAGACGTCAGCCAATCGCACGCTGACCAATCCCTCTCCAGGACGACAACACGACAGCGACCCCTAAGTGAAGAGGACTTAAGCGCCGTTACCGTCTGGTGACGGCCGAGTTCAGTAGCAGCTTGATAGTTAGTGACTTATATAGAATCGTCAACGTTAGTTACCTCGCTTGTACTCTCTATGTAGCACAGACTTGGAATTGTTTATACTGAAGAAGATTTATTATTTCGTATTTCGCCGTTTGATTGCGACACATTTATTTAATCGCAAGAGTCAGGTATTGCAACTTTTCTTATTGATATGAAACTCATTAATACGACTAGATGATTGTTTGCCTATTAATCTGGGTATGCAGGTTTCCTAGGCACCACACTGACTATACAGAAAAGAGAAACACTTACGGAGCCATGAGGTAAATAATGGCACACCCCAAAATTTACAACCATCTGCTGAGAAAGAGGACGTCTCAGAAGTACTTCTGGTTCGTCTGCAGTTGGTTGTCAACTGCGACTTGTTATGTGAACAGCAAACAATAGAATGACCGGAAGAGGAAATGGCAGGGGTATGTAGATTCACTGGTATCGAGAAGGAGTACCGAGAAGGAACCAACAACAGTGTCTGGAGGTAGAACTTGTTTCCGCTCCACTGCGATTGTGAAGAAAAATCGAATCATATCTGCTTAGGCATGGTCAGGGCAGTGTTTGCGGGAGTGGGTCCTTGTTTCCAGACCAGCCATCTGGGAATGCGGTTTCGCCATTCCACATAGTTACGGACCTACAGTAATGAATGAAGTGTAAGGGTGTATGGTTTGCACGTAGCCGTACAGTGCGTAACACGCGTTCGCCAACCGACCTATCTGGAATGCTGACAATTTGATTGGTAAGTACACGTGCGTCCGGCTGCAATGCGACGCAGGGAGTAAGCCACTGGGGGCCATCCCCAGCGTGCCGTATTAATTAGCGTGGCCTCGGGCTCGAAGACTTCACTTTCCCTAGCTCACCATGGAGCCTTTCGATACTACCGTAATTAGGATGTCAGACACAGTGATGGTGGGTGTCCGTAGCGTGCCTGGTTTATAATCAGCCTTTGCTAGTAAAACTGTTTAAACTTACTTCTCGGTGTTCGCGTATTGCCTTACCTCAAGGACCACCACTTACAAATATTTCGTCTAATTATCATCTGGGACATCAACACAAACAACCCCCTCATGGAAGTGATGTCAGCATGGGTATAATTACGGAAAATCTACAGTCCTGAAGAAGTGCAACACAGTGTGAACTTCGAGCAGCAGCGGCAGCAGCAGCACGAACATCTTCCGAGTACGCGGGGACATCCAGCGCTTGGAATCCAGGTTGGTCTACTCCAGTTTGGCTAGAATACGAAAGGCAGTGATGGATTTTTACGTTACATTTGAGTGACGCATTGGTGTTAAATTAGACGAAATGTCGTAATCCAGTCATAGAAACATTGTCGATCTACAAACTTTTAGTAATGAACTGCAAGAAGAGATTCGGCAGTTAAAAGCAGAAAGAAGCAAGCGTAACATTCCGAAAGACTTGTCAAATGATAGTTCACGCAGTGCAGGTACAACTGCAATAAATAATTTTTCATTTTTGCCATCAGTACCAGTGTTTAGCGGGAAACCCGAAGATGAAGTGAAGTTTTCGTAAATTTGAAGGTGCCGCCCTATTAGGATCATGGACAGATTACGATAAGCTAGTAGTTGCCAAATTAAGAATTCTGGGAGCAGCACAAGATTTAATTAGTGTGGAGCCTACTTGCGAGAAAACAGAAGATTACAATGAACCCAGAACGATTGTTGTTCAGAGATTTAAACATAAAAACTGAGAAAACTAAAATCATTCTTCGGATTGTCAAATTTCTACAGATGATTTATAGCCGGTTATACGAATATAGCACGTCCAGTGACAAAGCTTCTGAAGAAAGGAGCCACATTCAATTGGTCAACAGAATGCAAAAAGGCAACTGAAGAACTTAAAACTGCTCTAATCACAGCCCCAGTGTTAACCTATCCGGATTTCAGTAAACCATTTATTCTTTCAACAGATGCATCCAATTTTGCCATAGGTGCAATCTTGCCTCATGAAGCTGGCGAAGAGTTCTCGGGCTTCCAGCCGGGTGGCGGTGTCTTCAAACTGCGACGTTTCGACGAGTGACATACTCGTCATCTTCTGGCGAAGTGACGAGACTTTGTGGATGCCGGTCCCTTTATACCTGCGGTGTGCCCCCACCACCTGACTGCGGGAGGCTGGATCCAGAGGAGCCGGCGGGCTGGGTTGAGTGGGAAGCGGGTGAGCCATTCGTGTCTCCGTCAGAGCATTCCGGTCGCCTCTCGTGAGCTGGACGGTTCTTGGTCCGTTCCTGGGGTATTCTGGCAAATGATGGATTCAACGCCGCGCTCAGTTGATAACCTTCGTCCCTGTTCATAAGATTCTCGTGGACCCGTATTTCTATTGATTCTTTAATGACCCTGTCCCAATAGCTCCCGGCTCGGCACAGCACCCTGGTGTTCTCGAAATCAAAGGTGTGGTTTTCTTTGATGCTATGTTGCGCTTTAGCAGATTTCTCTATCTGTCCAAGTCGGACATACCTGGTGTCTTCCTCGCACCTTTTCGAGATGCAGCGCTGCGTTTGTCCAATGTACTGTACACCACATTCGCAGGTAATGCTGTATATACCAGGTGTGTTGAGTTTGAGTGGGTCTTTAGCTGAGTCCAGCAGCTCTTTCGTCTTCGGCGGTGGTCGGAAGACGGTATTTATATTTGATTTTCTCAGTAGCCTTCCAATTTTGGCTGATATGGGCCCCAAATATGGAGGAAAGGTGAGTTTCTTGTTAACTTCCTCTTCCTCTTCTTGCTCTTCCTGAAGTTTGTCAGCCTGTCTCCTCTTGAAGGCCCTACCAATCTGTGTTTCACTGTACCCGTATTTCCAAAATACCTCTCATAGGTAGTGTAATTCGTCTGAGAGGCTTTCTTTGTCACAAATGACGCACTCCCTATTTACCAAGGTGGTCAGTACTGACTGGCGTTGCGCCGGATGGTGGCAGCTGGTTGCATGGAGGTACAGGTCTGTGTGCGTCTTCTTTCTAAATACTGAATGGCCCAGCGTGCCATCCGCTTTCTTCCTGATCAGTATGTCCAGGAATGGAATACAGCCAATCTTTTCTACTTCCATCGTGAAGGTGACATTCTCAAGTATGCCGTTTAGGGGGTCCATAAACTCCTCCAGTGCCTGCCTGCCATGCTGCCAAATCACGAAAGTGTCGTCCACATAGCGGAAGAAGTGCCTGGGTTTACGGTGAGCAGTTTGTACTGCCACCTACTCGAAGTGTTCCATATAAAGATTCGCGATCCCTGGAGCAAGGGGAGACCCCATGGCCACTCCATCCACTTGTTCATAATGCTCTCCATTGCACGTGAAGTAGGAGGTCGTATGTGTATATTCAAAGAGCTTCATTGTTTCAGTCTGGAAGTGCTGATTAAGGAGTAGCAAGGCGTCTTGTAGAAGTACTTTCGTGAACAAGGAAGTGACGTCGAAGCTCACGAGTAGGTCATCTCTCTGTATTCGGATGTCCTTCAGTATTCTTACGAAACCTGCGCGGAGTTTTTCATGTGATGACTGAAGTGTCTCACCAGTGGTTTTAATAGTGTCGCCAGGTATTTGGGCCAGTCCATAACTGTGCGAGTTGATAGTGTCCAGAACCGGCCGTAGAGGCACCCCATCTGTGTGGATCTTGGGCAATCCATACAGATGCGGTATCGTTGGCGCTCTGGGATACAGCCGTTTCTGCACTGCCTCTGGTAGAGTCCTTCAGTAGCGCCACGGTTTTCCTGGTCATCGTCGATGTAGGGTCCTTGTTCAGTTTCCTGTAGGCTGGGTCTTGCAGCAGAGAGCAGATTTTCTGTTAGTAGTCGACTGTGCGAATCAGCACCGTCGCATTTCCCTTGTCTGCTGGGAGGACCATGATGTCAGCATCATCCCTCAGTGCGCGGATAGCCTCTCGCTCCGGCGCAGTAATGTTATCTTTGGGGTTCGTGACTTGTCGATGATCCTGCAGGCCTCCCTTCGGATTTGTTCAGCTTCCTCCTCGGGTAGGCCCCGGATTGCTTCCTCTACGCTGCTGATGATGTCCCGTTTCGGTATGGTCCTTGGTACAGGTGCAAAGTTCAACCCTTTCGTGAGTACAGAAGTTGTGCATCTAGCACCTTATCTGTCAAATTTACAATAGCTCTGTGCTATTTGTCACAGATCATGCCGCACTTAAATGGTTATTGAGCTTAAAAGACCCAAGTTCCAGATTAACAAGATGGGCATTAAGACTGAGTGAGTACCAATTTAATGTTATTCACCGACCTGGTAAACAACATGTGAATGCTGATGTGATGGGTCGAAAAGTCAATGTTTTTGTTACAATGAGGCGAGAAGAAGAGTTCAAGGTAGCTCGAAAGAAGATCCACAATGCAAATTATGGAAAAATGATCAACATTTTGTCGAAATAGATGGAATATTGTACAAAATTCCAGAAAGAATGAAAGAGCAAATCATGATGGAACAACACAATTCTTTACTATCAGGACATTGTGGTAAAAAAACAACAAACATTAAAATGTTTTGGTGACCGAGCCGCAAAGCTGACATTTTCGAGTTTGTTTCACAATGTGGTTCCTGTAACAGACGGAATAATGTAGGAAAAAGTAAATGTTGTAAGACCCTTGCCTAAGATTAAAGATAGAAATAAATACATATTGACTACGTTACTACGAAGGATTTTGACTGTGCTGACCACAAAATATTACTGCAGACGTTAGACCATTATGGAGTAAGGGGAGTAGCTTACAATTGGATCGCCTTTTACTTTAAGAACAGAAAGCAGAAGGTAATTCTGGTAGTGATGTTCAGTCATTGTAAAGTGGGGCTTTCCCCAAGTGTCGGTGCTGGGGCCAGTGTTGTTTCTTATTTATATAAATGATATGGCTTCTACTATTACAGGTGATTCAAAAATAATTCTGTTTGCTGATGACACCAGCTTGGTAGTGAAGGATCTTGTGTGTAATGGAAACAGTATCAAATAATGTAGTTCATGAAATAAGTTCGTGGCTTGTGGAAAATAATTTGATGCTAAATCAGAGTAAGACTCAGTTTTTACAGTTTGTAACTCACAATTCAACAAGAACCGATATTTTGATCAGGCAGAATGGGCATATTATGAGCGAGATGGAGCAGTTCAAGTTCCTAGGCTGCTTTATTTACCATTAGAACATTATCTGAAATAAGTGACAGTTCAACACGAAAAGTAATCTACTTCGCATATTGTCGTACGCTTATGTCATATGGTATTATTTTTTGGGGTATTTATTCTGATTCAAAAAGGGTATTTTTGGCTCAAAAACAGGCTGTTCGAGCTGTGTTTGGTGTAAGTTCGAGAACCTCTTGTCGACCCCTATTCAATACTCTGGGGATTCTGACATTGCCCTCACAGTATATATTTTCTTTAATGTTGTTTGTTGTTAGCAATATTAGCTTATTCCAAAGAGTTAGCAGCTTTCACTCAGTTAATACTAGGCAGAAATCAAATCAGCATGTGGAATGCACTTCCTTCACTCTTATGCAGAAAGGAGTGCAGTATTCTGCTCCATCCATTTTCAATAAGCTACCACATAAACTCAAAAAATCTTAGCAGTCTAAACTGAAGAGTTTCCTCATGGCTCACTCCTTCTATTCTGTCGAGGATCTCTTGGAAGAGCTGAAAAATTAAGCAAATTCCGTGTTACATAGTTGATTTTCTTTATTTAAACTTGCGAATTGTCGCCTGAATATGTTACTTATATTTCATTTTATCTGTTTCTACTATCGTGTTATAATTTCATGTATTGACTCGTTCCATGGCCATGGAGACTTCTCCTTAATTTAGTCGCACGGAACAATAAATAAATAAATAAAAAAATAGCCAACTCCCGTGTAACGGAAATTTCACAATATGTACCTTCTCGCAGTGTACTTTTTTGCACAGGGCATTGTGCGTTGGCCGGCGAGTCCGTAGAAGGTTCTAGTGAAAGATATGACTTGGATGTTCAGAAAAATACAGTCAAGAAACGGGGATCCGCGCATGTGCTATTAAAGACACAAAGATCAGGCGATTGGAGACGGTTTTTAGGCACCTTCACAGTGGGAGAATTTAACAACATAAACTGTTACACAATTGACTAGCACAAAGCGAACTTCGTGCTCGTTGGTGGGCGATGTTGTTACGCGGGAGATTCTGAGCAAAGGAAACACAAGAGCGTTGTGTGCTGATGATTTCGTTGGCATTCTGCAATTAATTTTAGTAGCATTCACTCTTAGAGCAGTCTCGTGACATATTTCATTGGCATAGCAACTTTTATCTCTGTCGCCTGTGAACTGTGGCAGTAGATGGATGTTGAATGACAATTTAGAAGTAAAGAGACCGAGGCCACTTGCACAGCAATGCATATACCTGCAAAACGCCGTCTACAAGTTGACATGCGCTTAAGGCTTAGAATAATTAGCAACATATAACATAGCAGTATAAATGAATACTTGCTAAAGTTTCAGTAGATGCAAGCTGGATTTTTGTGAGAAGGCGCACAGGCAAGCTATAAGTAATCTCATGTTTCTTTTTGCCAGCATGATCATACAAACACTGGTTTCATTTCGCAGTTATATTGTACGGTATTAATACGACAGGAAGTTGACTTGCACAAACCTGTTTTCGCTGTCGTATTATGTTTTCCAACCACACTATTGCGTATCTAAATTAGTTTCATCTCAATTTTTTTTTCTCTCTGTGCTACATTAGAAACCTTTGAAACATCCTTCGTAAATTTTCGCAGACAAAGAATTGTAATAATATTCTGAGATTTACCTGTCCGAAGCTTTTGATTTGTAGTTAGTAAATCCCCTCCACGAAGTTATTTAACAGTATATTATATGAATATCGGTAGGGCCACACTTTTAGACTAACTGCGTTAGTCAGATCCGTTACATAACTTTTATTTAGCATACAATTTCGCAGAGCGATCTGAAGCTCAGCAAGCCCAACTAACGTAGATCATCTGAAGGCGCATGGCGAAATTTCGTAGTACATCTAATAAACTACAACAACAGCAACTTCATAATACGAGTACAATCCGTGATTGTAACTCATATGCAGAGGCTGAAATTATAATAATTATTTAAATAATAAAATAAAACATATTTATTATGACAGAAAGTTTGAATTAACACAACGTTTAATAATTTTTGATGCGCTTATGTAGGTATTCATGGATTTTAATATGCGCGAGTGTCTGGCACATACCACAAGTGCCCTCTCTCGGCGAAACCATCTGCCCTAGTGCTTTCACACTCTTGTCTCGATAGTTCATAGGCGAAATACTGGTGCTAAACTGTTCGCATTGACCCTGTGCCCATAGTCATGTTGTACAAATGGAAAAGATGTCTTAATTATTGACGATGCCTTTGGCACAATTGATTTATTAATCTACATTGCATGATGTAATTTTAGTAAGTAACTAAAAGATTTTGTGCCTGTATTACTCTGGTAATTTCAGTTAAGCTTTTGTGTTTGTCACTTCCGATGCTAAGGCTTTTCTAATGAACGTGTCTTCCTGTTCAGGATTTTTTACTTCTGATGAAGGTATATTTATATGAACCGAAACCTTGGTCAAGAATTTTAATAAAAAAATTTTATCCTGCAACTGTTTTGGCTGTCATTCTTTATCGTGAAGAATTTCAACAGTTGTTGTTGCAGCCATGTTTAAAATCTTGAAAATATTTTATACTTTCTAGTCTTATTTTAAACATTCAGTTTTATTCAGACATATATTTTCCGTTTCTTAGTCTTCTATGTGTAAAATTCTTCAAACGGTTCCAATGAGATTACAATGGAAGTATGTATAAAACTCATGTTTATTTATTTCTGTTCACGTGACTCAAGAAGTATGTTTGTACATATCTCCTATGTGTAAAACTGTGAAGGTGAAAATCTGAGAGTTTTGAGTTCACGTGGAGGCTTCTCAGGAAATCGTATTTCCCAGGACCCATCCGCGACAGGAACAGGCAAAGTGTGAAGTGGCGGTGCCACACAAAATATCCTTCGCCACACGCCTGCCAAGGAAGCAAGTTAATATGCCACTGTTATCCAGTGCTGAGGTATTTCTAAAATTTAGTCTCTCGCCCATCGGGACCGGGAAGTTAGTACAAAATCAGTCAATAATTTGTACCAAATAGGCATGCGGACAAGAAAGTGACCTCCAACGAACGTGGTAAAATAACAAGTCAGTCGTACTCCTAATTCTACGTAGGACAAACAGGTCGAGATTTCCCAACAACATATACTGGGCGCTTTAGGGAATTCACACACGACGGACACACATCATCATTAGAAATAAACTTACAAATGCCGTACACTCATTTAAAAATGTAAAGAAAAATATCTCTACTTAATAAATATATATTTGACACAGAACAAACGTTTATTTTTTTGAGAATCTCTGTATGTGTTGATTCGCTGTATACGTCCAGCTGGCTGGAATAAGTAGAAGCGCTGAAAACTGAAGTTCTAATAAATAAAATAAACACTATTGAAAGCAACAAGCAGAAGTAACCATGTTTCCAAATTACGTTAACGCTTTGGACCATGTATCAAATTTTTGACTTAATAAAGATCACATAATTACTATGTAGGAAGAACTGGAGGTATATTTACAATACAAAAAATATGTGCACAAATTGCTCAAAGTAAGTCGAGGGCGAATTTATCGAGGTGCTTCGATAGGAAACTTAAATAAGCTAATAAAATAGTTTTACTTACAAATAAGTACTTTTGTCACTAATGTATCAACAAATAACATTTTATATAATATATGAGAAATAATCCGTGCGAAAGAATGGGATAACTACACTGTGAACGATCTGTGGTATGATGTCTCCGATGACAATAAGATACGAGGTGCATTCAAGTTCTAAGGCCTCCGATTTTTTTTCTCCGGACTGGAAAGAGATAGAAACATGTGCATTGTTTTAAAATGAGGCCGCGTTCATTGTCAATACGTCCCAGAGATGGCGGCACCGTACAGCATATGGAATTTTACCGCCAGCAGCGAGAATGAGAACTGTTTTAAATACTTAAAATGGCGACGTTTTCCTTGCTTGAACAGCGTGCAATCATTCGTTTTCTGAATTTGCTTGGTGTGAAACCAATTGAAATTCACCGACAGGAGACATGTGGTGATGGAGTTATGGATGTGTCGAAAGTGCGTTCGTGGGTGCGACAGTTTAATGAAGGCAGAACATCGTGTGACAACAAACCGAAACAACCTCAGGCTCGCACAAGCCAGTCTGACGACATAATCGAGAAAGTGGAGAGAATTGTTTTGGGGGATCGCCGAATGACTGTTGAACAGATCGCCTCCAGATTTGGCATTTCTGTGGGTTCTGTGCACACAATCCTGCATGACGACCTGAAAATTCGAAAAGTGTCATCCAGGTGGGTGCCACGAATGCTGACGGACGACCACATGGCTGCCCGTGTGGCATGTTGCCAAGTAATGTTGACGCGGAACGACAGCATGAATGGGACATTCTTTTCGTCGGTTGTGACAATGGATGAGACGTGAATGCCATTTTTCAATCCAGAAACAAAGCGCCAGTCAGCTCAATGGAAGCACACAGATTCACCGACACCAAAAAATTTCGGGTACCCGACAGTGCTTAAAAAATGATGGTGTCCATGTTATGGGACAGCGAGGGCGTAATCCTTGCCAATTGCGTTTCAAAGGGCACTACGGTAACAGGTGCATCCGACGAAAATGTTTTTAAGAACAAATTCCTTCCCGCACTGCAACAAAAACGTCCGGGAAGGGCTGCGCGTGTGCTATTTCACCAAGACAACGCACCCGCACATCGAGCTAACGTTACGCAACAGATTCTTCGTGATAACAACTTTGAAGTGATTCCTCATGATTCCTACTCACCTGACCTGGCTCCTAGTGACTTTTGGCTTTTTCCAACAATGAAAGACACTCTCCGTGGCCGCACATTCACCAGCCGTGCTGCTATTGCCTCAGCGATTTTCCAGTGGTCAAAACAGACTCCTAAAGAATCCTTCGCCGCTGCCATGGAATCATGGCGTCAGCGTTGTGAAAATGTGTACGTCTGCAGGGCGATTACGTCGGGAAATAACGCCAGTTTCATCGATTTCGGGTGAGTAGTTAATTAGAAAAAAAATCGGAGGCCTTAGAACTTGAATGCACCTAGTATATGACATTCTAACTACTTGTCAGTACATTTTTTGGGTTTTTAACGGGCATTGTCAACGGTGTCTTTCTGCATAACAGGACAAGAATGTTCCATAAGGAAAAGTTACTTCCAAATTCGCCATTATCTATAGCGCAAGATATATCACATTGTTGTCTTTGCTTTACATTAACTCACCCGAGTAGAGCTGTTGCTCATAAGTAGCAAACATATGGGCGAAAAATCTCATAATACAAGAGAAACTCACTTGGTGATGGGAATTATTTCCCGTAAATCGTCGAACACAAACCCAAACTTGTGACTGGCCGTAGCAAATCTTATTTTCTAATACGTAAAAACGTTTTTACCGTCACAGAGTTTTATGAACCATTTCATAATGAATGAAATTACGTTTTGTCTCCCTATTTCACTAACCAAAGATGATTTTCGAGACGTAAGGCTGTTGGTCTCCCTCTGTAGGCACTCTACTCTCTCTGCAACTTCTTTTAAGTTACCGGAAGTGAAATACTTCTGTATTGGAACGGAACACTGAGAGCAATATTCACTGCAGCACATAGCTTCTTTCTTGTAGCGGCCCCATTAGTGGCTTTTGAGCAATAATGTGAGGCTCAAAGGGAACCCGTGATGAAGCCTACAGGTAGTATGCACGTTTCATCCATGCGTCTTGTTATATCAACTCTATAAGTTTACTGAACGATAAATGTTATTCTGCATTTTTGACAAAAATTTTTCGCAATTATACTTTCAGAGAGTTTTGAGATAAATTGCAGCCAAACGTGTCGATTTATGAGATCTCCCCACATTATGTCCATCTCGTCATACTAAGACACAGACAAGATTGTTGTGACCAATTTTAGTGACCTGTAAGCAGCAGTGTAGCCAACGGCTTTGCTGCAGTGGCAACACCGGTTCCCGTCAGATCACTGAAGTTCAGCGATGTCAGGCTGGGGTGACTTGGGTGGGTGACAATCCGGTATGCCGAACACTGTTGGCTAGCGGGCTGCTCTAAGACCTTGTGAGGCAAACTGAGGAGCTACTTGATTGAGAAGTAGCGGTCCCGGTCTCGGAAACTGACACGACGTCGGTTCTTTGATCATTTTCACGTATCACGCTACACGGCAACAGAAATTCACAGTCGACTCTTTCACTTTGCTACTTTGTGCGTGCTGCTTTGAAATGTCATGTAAATTAAAATTGAATGCTGGATCGAGACTCGAAATAGGACGTCTTCCTTTATGCTCTGTCTCATAATGTTGATTTACGAGAAAGTTTCAATACAGATACACTATTTTCTTAGTGATTCTTGACATGATAGTTGGAAATTTCAAGAGTACGTCTCAATTCATGTTTTAAATGAGATAAGCTTACATTTCTTTTTGTTAAAAGACTACACAGCCACAATTTGCAAGAAGGCACCAACATATTTTCACGCACTGCACAAATCTAAGAGGATCTTCGCGTTGAACATGAAAAGGAAACTTCTAAGAACACATGTACATGCACGTTTTCGGTGCTCCGAAGGTATTCAATGAGCTCTTTCTCTAGAAAGTTCACAGCGCTTGGATTTATTGATGAACGCCTGCTTACGATATCTCAGCGAAGGCCGTAATCTTTATCACACCTCACCATCTTACAAACAACCAACGTCGCTTCGTGCTGACAGGTCCTGAGATTTCCTAACATTCTGTCTTCTTTATATTGTCTACAGTGTCTACACTCTCTACAGTTCCTTTTATCTGCCTTAGACCGCAACGCTCACTTACACACTTGTTCCCAACAGAGAGAAATGCTTTCCGTCCGAATCCAGCCACACAGAATTTCTTAGCAGTAGCAGAACTAAGACTCTGAAATGATTCCCCATATCACAAAACACAGTCGCATTGAAGCCTCCAAAGACAGAAATTTGCTTACTCTGCCATACGTGCCTTTGTTTTCGTAAAGGCACCTCACGCCATTACAACCATATAGCTTTCTTTCCGACTAGAAATTTATGATAACCCAGGAATGTCTGTATCAGTTTCTCTTTATTAGGAATCCATCCGTGGTAATGTCTCACTTTTGTGAGTCCATAAATACATTTGTATCTTGTAATATTATTTTTATTATTATTGTACTATTGGAACAGGGTGCACAATAAATGAAATCACTGTGCTTCATCACGTCTTTCATCATTAGTCGTAAATTTCCCAGGCGTCTAGGTCTTCGTGATGTACCGGCGATTAATTCGTGCAGATCCCAGTAAAGTGGCTTTTTTTTAGGTGGCAGCTGGATATTTAATCAATGCCAGCGGTTTTCAAGTGCACACTAAGACTACTAGGACCACGTTCATTGATTTACCGCAGAGTTCAAATGGTTCAAATGGCTCTGAGCACTTTGGGACTTAACTTCTGAGGTCATCAGTTCCCTAGTTCTTAGAACTACTTAAACCTCACTAACCTAAGGACATCACACACATCCATGCCCGAAGCAGGATTCGAACCTGTGACCGTAGCGGTCTCGCGGTTGCATATTGTAGCGCCTAGAACCGCTCGGCCACAACGGCCGGCTTACCACAGAGTCGCTGTGCTTTTATTTTCAAGCCTTCGCGTGTGTCAAGTTGTTTCTCGTCGATCTCCTGCCACCTGACATCGAAATGCCAGTGAGCCACACCTCCATTTTCTCCACGACGGTGATGTCCGGTTGACTGTGTTCCAGAATTATACCTGCTTCAGTCCGAAATCTCACACCAATTAGGACTGTTCGTTTTCGAAAACTTTTTATCGCTTCCTGTTCCTTACCACCAGAAGATGGTAATATTGATGCAAGTTCCAGGGGATTACGCCTGTCACATTCTTCTTCTTCTTCTTCTTCTTCTTCTTATTATTATTATTATTATTATTACAGGGTTATTTTAAATGATGGACCCATTTTGAAAACTTCCTATTTATTCAAGTACAAATCCCAATTGAAAGAGCTTTATACCAACATAAATAGGAAGTTTCAAGGGGGTTTTCTTTGGTAGCGTTTGATATCAATTTCATAATTTTAATAATTTGTAATTAGTTCTTAATAATTATTTAATAATGATAAATCTGATAAATGTTATAAACGTTCAATGTGGCCACCGTTGGCTGCACGGCAAACATCGACGTGGTAGCCAAACTCGTCTACGCACGTGAAAGCATATCTGCTATTTTTGGGTGCACGGCAGCAGTGATCACGTTACCCCGATGGTTTAGAGTGATTGGTAGAGGCGTTAAGTAAACAGCTTCCTTCACATAACCCCATAAGAAATAGTCGCACGGTGTGAGATCTGGAGATCTCGGTGGCCAGAAGTGCAGACCCGGGTCCTCAAGTCCGCTGCAACCGATCCAGCGCTTAGGAAGGGAGTCATTCAGAAAGCTACTTACATCACCGTGACAATGGATTGGAGCTCCATCCTGTTGGGAAATGAAGTCCCGGGAATCTTTCAGAACTTGAGGGAACAGCCATTGTTCCAACATGACCAGGTACGTGATTCCGTTACAGCTCTTTCCGCAAAGAAAAGTGGTCCATAAACCTTTGCACGGAGTACGGCACAGGACACGTTGATCTTCGGTGAGTCTCTTCCGTGTTGCAATGGTGAATGTGGATTTCCAAAACCCCGTATGCGAATATTGTGTCTATTGACTTTTCCACTAAGGTAGAACATCGCTAAAAATTACACACAGTAGAAGTACGTCATCCTCCGTCTTTGCTAACACATAACCACGAAATACGAGACCCTTCTTTTTGTCATTGAGGTTGAAAGCCTGTACAAGTTGTAATCGGTAGGGTTTGTATAGGAAACACCGTCTCACAACTTTCCAAACAGTCCCTTGGTGTATTCCAAGTTCTCGACTGGCTCTATTGGTAGACCTACTGGAACTGGGCACAAGACTTTCTTGAATCCGTCGGACATCGTCCTCTGACACACGCGGTCGGCCTGTGCACAAACTCCCATTGTGTTTACACTGCTTAAACCAACGGCTAATGCCTTTGCGAGTTGGTGGTTGAATACCGAATTCAGTGCGAAACGCCCTCTGCATTGAAATTTGCGACTCACTTTCCGTGAACTCAAGAAAGCAGGAAACCTCGTGCTCCACAGTCGCCATCTCACTCACAAGTGACAGTGAAACGGCATGACGGCCCTATTGCCGCGCGAACTCTACCGGCCACTTCTGAAACCATTACCGCCAGCCCACCGCCACCCGCCAAAAACTTTGAAACTTCCTCTTTCCATTGGTATAAGGCTTGTTCATTTGTGATTCGTACTTGAATACATGCGAATATTTGAAAATGGGTCCATCATTTAGAATAACCCTGTATTATAACTATTGTTTGTTACTAGTAGTAATAATAGTAGTTGCTTGTTAATTGCTATTGCATAGAGAGTATCGTAACTGAAATAAAACTAGGAGCATTTAAATCTTATTTGAAAGTATAACTTTATTCGCACTAACATGACTATAATTACTAATTATAATAGTATAATTATTATCGTTACTGAAGTTAATTGTGGCGTTTAAAGTCACGAAAAACACTGCTCCGATGTAACCTAGAGCCTGAAGGTTCCAATCTGCTGAGGCTTAATAAATAAAATAACCAAATAATGATTTCACGTTGCGTAAAGGTGTAGCATCAGATACCCTTCGGACCACAGACAGATAGTTCTTGAATCATTAATCGAATGGCCCTAACACGGCGCGGTTCCCAGCTTTCAACAACTGTCAAGCCCAAATGATTGCGGGAGAAAACAACAGCCATCTATGTAATGGGTTGAGGTAGGCAGCGAAGCTGCCGCGCCCAGACCTCAGCAACTGTCACTGACCAACTTACCCCGTACATCGACTCAACTATCAACTAGTGATGTTCTTTACGTTTGTGAAACGGAAATTCTGCATTTACCAGTACATTACTGTGGCTTAGCACTAATCAATGTTGTCACTCATTCTGATTTTCGGAAGTAATACAGTGATAGCAGTAATGCCATCTGATGTAGCCACAAACAATTAATTAAGAATATAGTTTCGATTGACTTACGCCTAGAGACACTGAAAACTGGTTTCTTTACGAGCACAATAAAAAAATGAGAAAGTCAAAATAATATGTCCCTGCTGGAACAGCTTAAGTATTTCTTCGCTGGAATGTGTGAGTAAAACATTCATCTGGAATCACACATATTTCTGTACACAGGGATATTCCATAATTGTGTCTGACGTAGTGTAACATCTGTAGCTCCTTAACGACTTGCTATCTCTCAATCAGGATAATCTTCTTCATTCACAACGCAGACTTTTAAGAAAAGGCTCGTTGTATCCCACGCTTCACAGGATAGACAGTCTCTTGGAAACGTTTTAAAAGCCTTGCTGACGCAGTCATTTCTGTAATCGCACATAGCGTAGAACAGTTCTGTTGTCCGCTGATTCCAAAGTCTGCGTGCGCGAACAAATGTCTTGTATGTGCCTCAGTTTACTCGTATTATTGTACTAACATTTTGATTTTAAATTATTATGTTTTTTATCCGCAATAACGACGTCATGTTTCTGCACTAACGAACCTTTCACTTTGTTTATCTTATCTAACCCCCCCCCCCCTCCCGCCCTCTCCCCCACAGAGTGTTTTTATCCGACGGAGTCTCATGAATATTAAGGGAATCTATGAGTATAATTTTAATATCTCTGGAAACCTGATGATACGATTTGAGCCATACGATCATTTAATTTCACTATGCCCAGCAAAGCAGTAAACAGTTACTTCCCACATGACTGCAAGAAAAGTAATACACAAAAAACCTTCCTGTTACATTATTAATTAATTTCAATGCATTTGTTTCATTTAGAGTTGATTGAAAGTTCTACACATTCATTCACACGCAGCATAGTCACGCAGACATCGTTGCTCATTCCACATATAAGAAATCCATATAAGAAATCTGTGATAGTTATCATTTACGTTTATTGCACGCAGACTGATATAACGTGTCATCGTTAAATATCTTTATTACAAACGTAACAGGACAAATCTAACAATATGCTATACTGTTTTCGCGCTAACGCACTTTCCTCAATTATTCGAGATTTAGTGTTCGCACAAAAATCGCATTTAAGTAAATATAATTTTCTTTGTATTTTATATTTTGGGTTCCACTAGGATTCCTCAACTCAGAATGCGGTGTATGTATTTATTCAAAAGACTTTATAGGCCAAAAATAACAAAATATAACTCGTATGTATTTCGTGCAGTTTGTCACAAACTATTGTTAGTGGGATCATGACAGTCATTGACAGAGTCTGAAATCAAATGAAACTAATGGCATTACTAGCAGCTGACTTGACTCACATTTCGCACAAAGAATGCTAAAGTGATGATACAGGGGAAAACATAGGGCCTAAGGAGAAACCACGGGTAGGATACCACTAGGTATATAACTTCTGCTATTGCCCTTTTTTAGAGATGTCCATTCCTCTTCATCAGTACTGCCCAGTGAGCTATTCCATACTGCTATATCGATAGCCTTAGAGAACTTTAAGCGTGTCTCGTCAGCCCTTAGTACTTCCGTAGCCCACCTCTTGGTGTAATAATTCTTCCTGACTAATCTCTTAAACATCAACCTTCTCTTCATCATTACTACATTGTGATCTGAGTGTATCTCCACTCCTGCATACGCATTACAATCCAGTACCTAATTTCGGAATCTCTGTCTGACCATTGTGTAATCTAACTGAAATCTTTCCGTATCTCTTGGTCCTTTCCAATTATACCTCCTCCTCTTGAGATTCTTGACCAAATTATTCGCTATTACTAGCTGACATTTGTTACAGAACTCAGTTTGTCTGACTCCTCTCTCATTCCTACTACCAAGCCCACATTCTCCAGTAATCCATTCTTCTACTCATTCCCTATCACCAGCATTCCACTCCTGAGTACTAAAAGATTCTCATCTCCCTTTACGTACAGCATTACCTGTGTAATATCTTCATATACTTTCTCTGTCTCTTCATTTTGAGCTTGCGAATTCGGCGTGTACACCTGAACTATTGTTGTCGGTGTTGGTTTGCTGTCGATTCTGATGAGAACAACACCAATCATTAAACTGTTCACAACAACACACTCTCTGCCCTATCTTCCTATTCATAATGAATCCTGCTATGGTTATACGGTTCCCGGCTGCTGTTGATGTCACCCTATGCTCATATGACCCGAACTGTTGTCTTCTTTCCATTTCACTTCGCTAACCCCCTCCCGCCACTACATCTAAATTGAATCTTAGCTTTTCCCTTTACAGATTTTCAAGCTTCTCCACCACTTCAAGCTTGTGACATTCCACGTCTCGACTCGTAGAAAGTTATCCTTACGTTGATTGTTGAATTTTTTCCTGATGGCCACCTCCTGCTTCGCTCAAATGGTTCAGATGGGTCTAAGCACTATGGGAATTAACATCTGAGGTCATTAATCCCCTAGACTTAGAACTGCTTAAATCTAACTAACCTAAGGACATCACACACATCCATTTCCCGGGGAGGATTCGAACCTGCGACTGTCGCAGCTGCGCGGTTCCGGACTGAAGCGCCTAGAACCGCACGGTCACAGAGAATGGCTTCCCCCTCGGCAATCCCGTCCCGTACATCCGAGTGGAAATCTGTTCCGGAATCCTATGCGAATGGAGAGATCATGATGACACTTTTCCAATTATAGGCCATATGTACCGTGGATATGCACTACATGTCTTTCGTTTCCATCGCCGTCTGCATCTTCATTCAGTTGATCGTTGGTGCTTCCTCCGCCTTTAGGAACAGTTTTCCATCTCGAGAGCAAAAGAGTGGTCTGAACCTCTGTTCGCTCCTCCGTCGCACTCCTTTCAAAAAAATTTATACGCAGTTTCGATAGATAAATTGTCCACTGATTTTGAAAAATTACCCCTTATTCGATTCTCTACAACGAACAGAAAAACGTCTATAATGAATGCATCTCACCTAGATGAATCATTGAATAGCGAAGAAGAACATTTATATGTGTCAAAAGATGAAAATGTGAACTGGACGAAATACGTTATTGACCATCTATAAAAGTAACCAAGCAATTTTGCCTCATATTTCGGTTGCTAGTCTGGAAAGCAAACAGATAAATGTTTTGCCACATTTTACACATTTCTTTTTTAATACTTAATTAATAATTTTTCGTGGTTTGCTTTATTACATAAGAAGGGAGTCCTGACTGTAGCAGTGTGAGTAACATTAGGTGTTTAGTCACAGTCGTTTTGTAGTTATCTCTCCAGGAGGTTAGGCACTATAACGGCAGCTTCAGAATGAATTTGGATACTAATGAATTTCGTCATAAATAATCATGATTTGAAAATGGAAGTATACAGAGCCCCATCAGTATAAAGAAATCTGACCATTCGTTATGCAAACTGTAAGTGGCTCAAAAAGGAGTTCACTGTGCTGCCAAAAAGGCTTCCTTGCACTGAGTAAGAATATCGTTAAAACTCTCTTAACGTAATTTGCTAATGATCTTGCACCATACTACTGATAACTCTTCGTATCAAACAGAAACTATCAAGGAGTACATTTTGCTCTACTATATCTACCTTTCCCATGTCTTATATGAAGTTGGTAGAAGAACAGAGCTCATTTTCACAGATTCTGGTGACGACTACATCTTGGTCACGGTTGTCATATAGCGGAAAACGTAACATTAGTATCAAAATAAAACAGTGAGGCAGTTTGCTTTTGTGGAAATCAAAATATATTCCATTACAAAATACCTCGAAACTTAATTACAAACAAATATTGAAATGAAATATCTTCATTGTGAAAGCGCTCTCTCCAGTATTTTAATTACTAACAGCTACCATATAAAAAAGAGGAATGACTTCAAAACATGTCCTTTTGATTGGAAAACAAAGTATGCGCCTCGTAATACAATCGAAGCATTCCAGAGTATTAATTCTCACTCTCTCTCTCTCTTTCCCTTTGTGACTTAAATTACACTTCATTCAGGTTTCCGAAAGTTCCAGTAGCGGGAACATCAATTATACACGTTCGCTTGTGCTCAGCACTTAATGAATCATACAGGCGGGATTCGCTGGTAACATTTCGGATTGGATCCATTTGTAATGGTTGGTACACGTGTGATCACGATAGCTGCGCTGCAACTGGAGCTACAAAACATCCTTTCAGATGCTTGTGTTTCTAAATTCCACCTGAAAAGTGTGCTCCTGGCGCATCAAATTTCACTGTATTCTTTGTCATGGAGCGGAAATTATAAAGACTCCTTTGGAAAAAAAGAAAAACTTTTTTGTTTACCACTACTACTACTAGGCTAATTACTGTTTAGCTCTACAGGGCCTTTATACTGAAATGTTTCCCCACACCACCTAGTATTGTCTTTCTATGGTTGTGAGTAACTGTATATTCAATGTTGAGGGTAAACACATACAGCGTACACAGGACGATGTGTGAAACTGATAGCCATTACACGCTTCCGCGGTTGTAGAAATCTGCTCCAGATGCTGCAGATACCGTGCTGGGCCGAAAGTGGTAACCAAAGTACGGAGAAATATTCTTCGGGGCTCTGTTGCATAGCAATCAGATTGCTTTCAGTTCTGAGAAATGTCAAGGTACTATTGTGGATTTGAATGATCCATGAAGTGACTTCTTTTCCGAAGAAAACATCGAACTATTTCACTAGAACTGAACGCTCCCGTCGGAACTGTTCTCAAGCTGGTGTTTATTAGTAAATCACAATAGAAGTATATCGCTGGGTGTATAATAACACGTACCTTTTGAAATTAACAGTATTTTATTGTTCTATTAACTGATTTCCTTCCATATACACTTATATTTTACGATGTGAATCAATTAATTTTCTTTGCAAATGAGAAATACGAGGATGGTAAATCTACCCCGAGGTTTTCCTTGGTTTTTCTTTGTGGGGCTTGGCTGAATGGCTAGATTATCCATTTGAGACATCCCAAGGCGGGTGACAGAAGCTTTGAGTGATGATGAAAAAGGTTTCTGATCACATCTCCTGCCATCCTCGACAAATGAATAAAAGCAAGCATGTAAGCTATGCATATAAGCTGCATCAGGAATTTTCAAGCAGCACAGGCTTTGTCAGCAGTATATGCACCCAAATCTATAATTTCCATTTATATAGTCATTCACTAATACCAAAATATCATAAGAAATGCAGTGGACATTAATACTGTAGTGGACATTAATAGAGCGTCATAAACAATCACCGATGTAGTGTTGTGTGAACGCTCGTGTTTGTTTTTGCCCAAAAACGTTCGTCCACAAGAGGGGCATATATGATGTATCATGCAGCGTAACTTGCTGTGACAGTGCGAGAGAGAGAGAGAGAGAGAGGGAGACAGAGAGTGACAAAGATATTGTTTATTACTCTGTGGCGGTCAGCGCTCACATAATTATTCTTACGTGATAGAACTTTTGTTCCTCTTAAGAAAGAAAAAATTTTAGGAGAGGAGAGCCATTCTTGTGATGTAAAAATCGACGCCATTGCGAGTTTTTGATTCACATTGTAAAATATAAGTGTATATGGAAGGAAATCAGTTAATAGAACAATAAAATATTGTTCATTTCAAGAAGGTACGTGTTATTATACACCCAGCGATATACTTCTATTGTGATTTACTAATAAACACCAGCTTGAGAACAGTTCCAACGGGTACGTTCAGTTCTAGTGAAATAGTTCGATGTTTTCTTCGGAATAGAAGTCACTTCATGGATCATTCAAATCCACAATAGTACCTGGACATTTCTCAGAACTGAAAGCAATCTGATTGCTATGCAACAGAGCCCCGAAGAATATTTCTCCGTACTTTGGTTACCACTTTCAGCTCAACACGGTATCTGCAGCATCTGGAGCAGATTTCTACAACAGCGGAAGCGCGTAATCGCTATCAGTTTCACGCATCGCCCTGTGTACGCTGTATGTATTTACCCTCAACAGTGAATATACAGGTACTTACACATATAGAAAGACAATACTAGGTGGTGTGGGGAAACATTTCAGTATACAAGCCCTGTAGAGCTAAACAGTAATTAGCCTAGTAGTAGTAGTGGTAAACAAAAAAGTTTTTCTTTTTTTCCAAAGGAGTCTTTATAAAATCTAGGAAATTATTCAACATTAAAGGAAAAACAAACATTTTGCAATCGCATAATAATGAATATCGCCCAAAATAAATTATTGTGAAACAATATTTAGTCTCGTTAGGAACATTCTTTGTTTCAGACCTGCATCTTGTAGAGGATAAATGTTGTTAGGTGTACCTCTTGTTCGTATCGTTGTGTTGTTTCGTCCACTTACCATACTTCGGTCATGGCATATGGACGGCCCGTGTGGTTCTAGGCGCGTCAGTCTGGAACCGCGAGACCGCTACGGTCGCAGGTTAGAATCCCGCCTCGGGCATGGATGTGTGTGATGTCCTTAGGTTAGTTAGGTTTAACTAGTTCTAAGTTCTGGGGGACTGATGACCTTAGCTTTTAAGTCCCATAGTGCTCAGAGCCATTTGAACCATGGTATATGACTAAATATTAATAATATGCACACGGCAGTTGGCAATCTCAATGTCACCTTCACTGTCTTTCGTAAACATGTTAATATTTGAACAGATAGTAGTTGCTGTATTATGTAATGAAGGTACATAAGGACATGTATTATATGTACAGCGAGAATGTAAACAACATCTGAATGAATGGTTTCTGTATGAGTGTGTTTCTGAGATGTCCATACATGGATGTGCCAGTGATATAATGTATACAAAGAGAATAATATAATAAAATAAAAGCCATTAGTACACTAATGTAGAAAGTAATCAGGTCACACCAGGAACTAAAGATACATGAGATCTCATCGTTACTACAGTCTCCGATTTGTTTTTGGTTGAATCGTTTAATCCGGAACAGAAATATTGACAGAATAATCACCAGCTTTTATTTCGTGTAGGACAGACTGTAAGCGGGAAAATATACGCATAAGAATTATCCGAACGGGACGTGTATCTCTAGATGTTATTTACATGAACAGACAAACAAATGATCATAATTTCAGAAAAATTGGTGATTTATTCAAGTGATAGAACTTAACAGATTGGGCATATCGGTAATGCATTGGTCCACCTATGGCCTTTATGCAAGAACTTATTCGGCTTGGCATTGACGATTGAGTTGTTGAATGTTCTTCTAAGCGATATCGTGAACAAATTTTCGTCCAATGGACGCTTTAGCACCTCAAAATCCAGAGATGGTTACAGGTCCTGCCCACAATATTCCAAACGTTCTCAATTTGAGGAGATCCAGCGACCTTGCTCGCTAAGGTAGAATTTGGCAAGCATGGAGACATGCAATACGAACTGTCAGCGTGGCCAGACGGGCTTCGGGCTTCATCCTGCTGAAATGTAAGCCAAGGGTGGTTTGCCATGAGGGAAAACAAAATGTGGCGTAGAATGTCGTCGAGTTACCGCTATACTGTAATGGTGCCACTGATGGCAACCAAAGGGATACTGCTATGAAAAGAAATGGCATCCCAGATCATCATGCCTGGTTGTCGGTTCGTATAGTGGGAGACAGGTAGATATCTGACTGTTGTCCAGGGTTTCTCCAGAGACTTTGGCCTGGAATCTCAGGATGGAATACCAACCTCACTGTCACCCGCCATACGGCTTGAGAATTAGGAGTGGTAGTCATCAAGGTTACACGAGTGGACCTTCGGCTCCGTAAACACTTATCGATGATGTTTCGTTGAATAGTTCGCTCGCTGACACTTGTTGATGGCCAGGAAAACATCCTGCAAGAACGGGAGCAACGACGACTGAAGAGAATCGTTCAACGTGACAGAAGTGCAACCCTTCTGCAAACAGCGGCAGATTTCAACGCTGGGCCATCAACAAGTGTCAGCGTACGAACCATTCAACGGAATATAATCGATATGGGCTTTTGAAGCCAAAGACCCAGTCGTGTACCCTTGATGACAGCATGACACAAAGCTTTACACCTCTCGTGGGAACGCCAACGCCGACATTGGAATTCTGATCACAGGAAATATGTTGCCCGTTCGGACAAGACTCGTTTCAAATTGAGCGAATGGACGTTTCCGGGTAAGGAGACAACGTCATTAATCCATGGACCCCGCATGTCAGCAGGGGATTGTTCAAGTTGGTGGAGGCTCAGTAATGGTGTGGGGTGTGTGCAGCTGGAGTGATATGGGAACCCTGATACGTCTAGATACGACTCCGACAGGTGACACGTACGTAAGCATACTGTCTGATTGCCTACACCCATTCATGTACATCGCGCATTCTGACGGATTTGGGCAATCCCAGCAGTACAGTGTGACACCCAACACGTCCAGAATTGTTATATAGTGGCTCCAGAAGCACTATTCTGAATTTAAACACTTCCACTAGCCACCAGACTCCCCAGACATGAACATTATTGAGCATATGTGGGATGCCTAGCAAAGTGCTGTTCAGAAGAGATCTCCACCCCCCCCGTACTCTTACGAATTTATGGACACCACTGCAGGATTCGTGGTTGGGTTGGGTTCTTTTGGGGGAGGAGACCAGACACAGCGAGGTCTCATAGGGTTAGGGAAGGACGGGACAGGAAGTCGGCCGTGCATTTTCAGAGGAACGATCCCGGCATTTACCTGGAGCTATTTAGAGAAATCACGGAAAACCTAAATCAGGATGGCCGGACGCGGGATTGAACCGTCGTCCTCCCGAACGCGCCGGATTCGTGGTGTCTGTTCCATCCATCACTACTTCAGACGTTAGTCGAGTACATGCCGCGTCGTCTTGCAACACTTCTGCGTGCTCATGTGTGCCGTACGTGATACTAGGCTGGTGTAGAAGTTTCTTTGGCTCTTCAGTGTTTAACGGACAATCAAATGCAAAGAGAATACCAGACATAGCAGCACCATGGAATGGTTCCATTCAAAAGTCACCGCCACACGCCTTAGGACATTTATCTCACTAGACGGCGAGGAGTTTCAATGTTTTTGTATCAAATCGCTGCCACATATCTTTCGTCCGATTGGCAATGTGGGAACGGGGAAATGGTGCGACTTAATGGAACTTGTGTGAACAGCTGATTGTGGAGATCCCTCAACGTGGAACGACAATCTGTGTGGAGCGGTACGAAGACACTTTGCAGAAACTGCAACGCGCCATGAAATCAAAACGCCTGTGAACGCTGACAGATGGAGTCATCCTGTTTCACGACAACGCACGTCCATACACTGCCAATCGGACCAAGGCTATGCTTCAGACTTTTGGATGAAAACACTTGAACATCCTTCAACCACCTTGATGTTTCACCGTATGGTTTTCACATCTTTGTTGACCTGAAGAAAGACGTGTTTGGACGTCGGTTTCAGTGGGACGAGGGAGTGCAAGAATGGACACGGTTGTGGATCCGTCAGCGGCCAAAAGCATTCTACGAAACAGGAATTGGTCTTCCCGTTTCCCAGAGATACGAATGTTTTAAGGGATGTGATGATTGCTTTTGAATGGAACCATTCCATTATCCCGTTGTGGCAGGTGTTAGGTTTTCAATTGACTGCCCTTCCTAAGTTGCAGTAGGTATTAGGAGTTGAGGAGTGTTGCACAGGATAGAGTAGTATAGAGAGCCGCATGCAACTAGACCCGAGAAAACACAACAATGGGACTGTCACCAACAAGACTGAGAAGTTCATTAATTTTTAAAGTGGCAATGCGTTACCGTTTTAAGTTAGTGTTCAGCCTTACGGACTTCGCATTCATTCATAACAGAGTGAGCTAATATGAGGAGGGTGTGACAAAGCATGTGGATTTAGTTCGTCGGAGGCCCCAATTTTGAACTTTCCTTATTTATGACTTTTGTTTTTACTCATTGTACTCATATATGTTTTTCCCCCGTTCTGCTTCACCGCTCTATTTGCACCGAGGTCTTGTTTTACTTATTTCGAGTGCCTCCTGTCTTCAAGGGTTTGATTTTGCCTACGAATGTTGAGGACGTCTTGATGCGGTAAATGAGATCCTTTCCTTCTTATCTAGTTCGTCGTAGGATGCTGTCTTAATGCAACGAAACCATTGTGACAGTAAATAAATTACCAATTATTGCTGTCTTGCGGTTCATTTCACATCCTTTCTTAATGCATTAATTAAACAAAATTCATGGTGCAAGTAAGTGCATATAATTATAACCTGTTATCACATAAGGATTCCTCAATATGATACTACAATACGGCTGTGTAGATGCAAGCATCATTGAGGTTAGATTCACGCTTGCATCAGAAGTAATAATGTTGCAAAGCAGGACGCAGTATCACTGAATTCTCGCAGATTATTACAAGAAATGGAGGGGGGGAAGGGATCAAAATTTGTTCTGTCCACTACTTCTACTACTAATAGAGGCAGAGAGCGAATGGAGAGATCAGTAGCTGGCGTTATCTCAAGTACACATCGTGTCAACTATTTGGTTAAAAATCAAAAACAAGGTTAACGGACAATACTTGTCCATGAGTATAGAAGTTCCTTCGGGACGGAATCCCTCGTGTTACAAAGTGCATAACAATGTCGTGGAAAAGCTGCGATGACATGAAAATGGGTATCCCTATTGGGCAAAGGTCGTGATATTAAACACAAAGAATGACATATTAAAAATGGTATTGACCCCACACAATAGACTGTCGTCATGTTACTTAACAAGCAACGTGTTTAGCAGAATATGAAGCAAACGGTGATAAAGACAGTGAGCTCTCCCAAAAAGTGGTGATGGTTCACGTTCGAATAAAGCAATGACCATCAAATAACGCTCACGCACAAAATGAAAGACCATAATTGGGGTATCGAAGCGTTCCCCAGTTTACATAATTCTGAAGCAAAGTGTACTAAAGACTCCTGCAAGTTAAACTAGTACATTGAAATACCGGTATACCTGTATGCAGAGCGTGGCCGTTCACTTACCCAGGTGCCGTGAGAGTGACGACAATGGAGGCTGACGGTAAACGGCTTCCCTTTCAAAGCAGGTATAGGTGACAAAGGTCCCGATATATGTCACCAAATACGAGGGTTATTCGAAAAGTAAGAAACGATCGGACACGAAATGGAAACGACAACGAAAATCGGTGTGTTTGGTAAGTTTCTAGTATGCCTGTCGATCGCATTGCGTCGTTCTTTTTAGTTCTGAGCACACAGGGAGTAGATGATGATACCTAGAACATTAGCGTCTCCCACCAAATACGAGGGCCTGGTGATAAATTTCGCCTGAAGCTATGCAGCCAACATTCCATGACTGTTGTGTGTTTTCTTCTTCAAGAAAATTCTCAGCCGCATTCTGGAGGGGCAATGAAGATGCTCCTGTATCGTTTTCAATTGAAAATGTTTGATTAACCACAATACAGCCCGTAATTATCTCCCTCTGAGTTTCATCTCTGCTCACATGAAGATAATATTTGACACAGACAAGGAGCTGTAGGCCAGTGTAAAGAATTGGCGGAAAGTACTGGCGGCTGCCTTCTATAACGAGGGTATTGTAAAGTTGATACAATTCTACGACAAATGTCTAAGTTGGATCGGCGACTATGGAGATAAGTAGTTGGAAGTTGTAGCTGACTGTTGCAAATACAACAGTTTCGATTTTCACTGTGGTTTCCATTTCGCGAGCTATCGCTCCTTACATTCCGAATAGCCCTCGTACCACGCGACAAAGTTCGCAAGTTTCATTCTGTCCTGAACTATCCCACTAGGTTAGGTTGGCAATGACTCTTCTTCATGCATGCTAACAGTGGTAGCCAAACCCATACATATCCAGTAACTCATGATCAATTTTAGAATTCACAGGGACTAGAAAGGATACTTGTAGCCGAAATAGATGAATATATTGGACCATCTCTTATACAGAGGCAGCTACTAAACTATATAAAGAAACTTATATCGTGAAATCCGGCACTACAAGTGCAGAGATGCATCGCGATATTCAGATTTATGAAACGATTGTGATCCGTTTCATAAATTATGAAAATAATTGGTCTCTTTTTCAATAAGACTAATAATGATTGTTATTAGTGTTTTTTCATCCCTGTACATTAATAATATTCTAATCATAACTGGTAAACGTTATTAATATGTGTAAATTATGAAAGACCGATCATGAAGCGAAACTCAGTATCAGTTTTGAAAAGATCTCGATTACTGCTCTTTGATTTTTCCTTCACATATTTCAAGTGAGATGTACACAACAGAACTCTGTCCAACAGAACTCACTATCAATGTGTTCTTGTACCTAACGAGCTCCCCATTCATAAGAATCTTGAGCTTTTATTTGGTTTCACTTTCCTTTTTTTATCCATCCATCAACATTTTATCAAGACGTTATCCATGCCGTTTAACTCAATTTCCATTTCCTTTGACGAAAGTGACAATATTACTACGCCATCGACTGACTTAAAAATTTGTATCTCTTTCCACAGGACTGTATTCATGTTTTCAAATTAGTCTTTGGTATCCTTTACTGTGTACCCAATGTACAAACTGAGTAAAATGAGGGTATACTGCGACACGTTTCAGCTACGTCCTCTCTCTAGTGCTGCTCCATTTACTTTTTAAGTAAGCGAAAATGTAAGCTACAAATGAAAATAATTCCTGCATCGTCAGCTATTTTTTCCCTTTTTGTTTCAAACTCACGCTATGGAATATCACGAGAATCGTTCAGTAAGTTACCCCGTGGTCTAGGGGTCGCCGGCACGGTAGCTCAGCGTGTTCGGTCAGAGGGTTACGTGCTCTCTGTAATAAAAAAAACTGAGTTACTCGATTGACAACGAACTTCAGTGGATGTTTTACGACGTCCGCCCTGAGCAGATGCAACGATCAAAAGCGAACAAAAATGAGATTAGATAAAAAAAATGGGGGGTAGCTTCTTCGATTCTTAAACAAACGTCTTCGGTCCCGGGTTCGATCCCCGCCACTGCATAAATTTTGATAAATAATCAGCATTGGCAGCCGAAGACTTCCGGCATAAGAAGTCAGCCTCATTCTGTCAACGGCCATGTCAAAGAGGGCGGACGAGCGGATAGAGATTCAGGGCACTCTCTTTTCATATGGGTGGGAAACTTCCCCTAAAGGCGGAAGAATCAGCAATGATCAACGACATGAGGATGCAGAAAAGGGAAATGCAAAGGCTCAATCTAGATACAGTAGGGGTCAGTGAAGTGAAGTGGAAGGAAGACAAGGATTTCTGGTCAGATGAGTATCTGGTAATATCAACAGCAGCAGCAGAATATGGTATAACAGGTGTAGGATTCGTTATGAATAAGTAGGTAGGTCAGAGGGTGTGTTACTGTGAACAGTTCAGTGACCAGGTTGTTCTAATCAGAATCGACAGCAGACCAACACCGACAACGATAGTTCAGGTATACGTGCCGACGTCGCAAGCTGAAGATGAACAGAAAGAGAAAGTGTATGAGGATATTAAAAGGGTAATGCAGTATGTAAAGGGGGACGAAAATCTAATAGTCATGTGCGACTGGAATGCAGTTGTAGGGGAAGGAGTAGAGGAAAAGGTTACAGGAGGATATAGGCTTGGGACAAGGAATGAAAGAGGAGAAAGACTAATTGAGTTATGTAACAAGTTTCAGCTAGTAATAGCGAATACCCTGTTCAAGAATCACTAGAGGAGAAAGTATACTTGGAAAAGGCCGGGAGATACGAGAAGATTTCAATTAGATTACATCATGGTCAGACAGAGATTCCAAAATCAGATACTGGACTGTAAGGCGTACCCAGGGGCAGATATAGACTCAGGTCACAATATAGTAGTGATGAAGAGTAGGCTGAAGTTCAAAACATTAGTCAGGAAGAATCAATACGCAAAGAAGTGGGATACGGAAGTACTAAGGAATGACGAGATACGTTTGAAGTTCTCTAACGCTACAGATACAGCAATAAGGAATAGCGCAGTAGGCAGTACAGTTGAAGAGGAATGGACATCTCTAAAAAGGGTCATCACAGAAGTTGGGAAGGAAAACATAGGTACAAAGAAGGTAGATGCGAAGAAACCATGGGTAACAGAAGAAATACTTCAGTTGATTGATGAAAGGAGGGAGTACAAACATGTTCCGGGAAAATCAGGAATACAGAAATACAAGTCGCTGAGGAATGAAATAAATAGAAGTGCAAGGAAGCTAAGACGAAATGGCTGCCGGAAAAATGTGAAGACATCGAAAAAGATATGATTGTCGGAAGGACAGACTCAGAATACAGAAAAGTCAAAACAACCTTTGGTGACATTAAAAGCAACGGCGATAACATGAAGAGTGCAACTGGAATTCCACTGTTAAATGCAGAGGAGAGAGCAGATAGGTGGAAAGAATACATTGAAAGCCTCTATGAGGGTGAAGATTTGTTTGATGTGATAGAAGAAGAAACAGCAGTCGATTTAGAAGAGATAGGGGATCCAGTATTAGAATCGGAATTTAAAAGAGCTTTGGAGGACTTACGGTCAAATAAGACAGAAGGAATAGATATTACATCAGAATTTCTAAAATCATTGGGGGAAGTGGCAACAAAACGACTATTCACGTTGGTGTGTAGAATATATGAGTCTGGAGACATACTATCTGACTTTCGGAAAAGCATCATCCACACCATTCCGAAGACGGCAAGAGCTGACAAGTGCGAGAATTATCGCACAATCAGCTTAACAGCTCATGCATAGAAGCTGCTTACAAGAATAATATACAGAAGAATGGAAAAGAAAATTGAGAATGCGCTAGGTGACGATCAGTTTGGCTTTAGGAAAAGTAAAGGAACGAGAGAGGCAATTCTGACGTTGCAGCTAATAATGGAAGCAATGCTAAAGAGAAATCAAGACACTTTTATAGGATTTGTCGACCTGGAAAAAGCGTTCGACAATATAAAATGGTGCAAGCTGTTCGAGATTCTGAAAAAAATAGGGGTAAGCTATAGGGAGAGACGGGTCATATACAATATGTACAACAACCAAG